>NC_140592.1:826688803-827348346 GCF_964204655.1 Triturus cristatus
AAAGGGCCTCCACAGCAGCTTTCATTGCTCTTTATAGAAGGAGTTACATGTAAGTTATTTTCTTGCTCAGTTTGAGTACCTTTAGAGACTGTTCCTAATATTAGTAAGTCATATATTTCATTTCATCCCCCACACAGAGCCTCAGACTCACTTTTTTCTAAAGCTTCTCTCATGATTACACTGTTGATCATTTTCCTGGTAAGCGTGGATATATGTTGATTTTCCATCTCTGGTGTATTCTGCACACAACCACTACTACCATTGGAATGTCTCCGCATGTGGCTATTTACTTTGAAGTTTACACACCCATTTTTTCGCCTTTCACCACTGGTTATGGACTTACACATTCTTTTTGAGCCTCACTTCTTCTTAAGTCTACAGGCGGCACCTCTGGTGATGATGTTCTGGCATGGGATGCTAGCAACTAACTGCACCATTCCTCATTGTAACATTATAATAAATGATCAATATGTGTGGCACTGGGGTAACCAGCTTGTAGCGAATACACTGAGCAACTTGCACAGGGAGCATACATTATGCCTTACTTTTCTATTTCTGCTTTTGTTCATTGCAACACTATGAATCCATCACAAATGATTGATATTTCTTCTCTTAAGCTTGGGTGACTTTTGTTCAACATTGTCCTGAAGAGGCCACAAAGTACAAGGCAGAAATGTGCAACCCACATCATACAGGATCAACGACATTCAAGACAAACATAAATAGAATAAGCATTGTGTTATAGATCCCCGCTAAAACTATAGTTTTATGCAATTGATTTGTATGCTATATGATCAATTCTATCATAGTCAGGCATTCTTACCTGTTGCCTGCATTCTACCACCACCCTAACAATGGCCGATTGTCCTTCATTGTGGTCATACTGATCACCTGGGCATACTTTGATTGCCTTGATATTATTATTAAAAGACACACAATTGATGGACGGAATGCAGAACAAATCAAAATATTCACCCCCAGTCAAGAGATCTGGGTTAAATCCATCATTCTTTTGCTCACTATGCCACCCCAATTTAGACCTGGCCATATGCAAATCAGTCTTGACCCTGTGCCTCATGGGAACAGTCCAGCCCGAACTGCCAAGCCAGATCCTCCCTGGACCGGAAACAAGCATCCTAGGACCGGTTTTGGGGTTTCACACCTCTTCAGCCAGGATAGCTTGATTCCAGTGGCCCAGTGAGCCCAGGCGTCTGGGCATACCTGGCACAATTAGGGCAAGAAAGCAAAAGACACACAATTGATGGACGGAATGCAAAATAAATCAAAACATTCACCCCCAGTCATGAGATCTGGGTTAAATCCATCATTCTTTTGCTCACCATGCCAACCCAGTTTAGACCTGTCCATATGCAAATTGTTGGACTTGGCCCTTTTTGCAGGGTCATCCCAGAACTTTTTGCTTCCCTCTTGTATTTTTTCTGACCTGTTGTTGGCTGTTTTATGACTCCGGGCACTTCACCACTGCTGATCAGTGCTAAAGTGCATATGCTCTCCCTGTGGTAAATTGATGTATGGATTAGTGATTCCATGATTGGCTGATTTGATTTACTTGTCAGACCCTAGTACAGTGCACTGAGAGTGCCCAGGGCTTGTAAACCAAATGATGTTGGTGGGCTTGCAGCACTGGTTGTGCCACCCACAGAAGCAGCCAGTAAAAGTGTGTCTAAGGTCTGCCATTGCAGAGCCTGTGTGCAGTCTGGTACTGCCATGCTGACTGGGCAAGTGCACCCACTTGCCAGTCACTAAACCTTCCCTTTTCTGCATATTAGTCACCCCTATGGTAGGCCCAAGGGCAGGGTGCCTTGGAAGTATAAGGTAGGACATGCCCTGGTGTGTGTGGCATGTCCTAGTAGCGAATCACAGCCATTTTCGTTTTTCACTATTGCAAGGCTACCTGTTCTCCATAGGACAGAATGGGCTGTCTAATTATTACATCTTATAATCCTAACTGACTCAGGGAACTAGGTAGAAATTTGAGTTTAGTGTGCCTGAACTCAGAATGATAAAATGCATCTTTTAGTGAAGTTAGTTTTAACATTCTGTGTTTGAAAATACCACTTTTAGAAAGTAGGTATTTTCTTGTCTAACCATCCAAGCCTGCCTCTGCTAGGTTGTGTATTCCTTGTCTGGAGTTTGAGTTACAGGGGCTGGGGGATTCCAGGAGACAGGGTGAGTCAGCACAAGGAAGAATAGAGAGAGCTGCATGCAGATGGGTGGGAGGAGTTGCACCCGGGACCTGAATAGGCCTGTGCCTTCCCTCCACAATGCTGAATCCACCTCCTGTGTTGCGTCTGATGTCCCTGGCCTGCACTGTGAAAGGAAAGAAGGAGTCTTGTCAACAAAGTGCTCCAGGACTGACCAGAACTGGTTTGGACTATGCAAAGGCCTCTCTGCCTTTAGAGAACAAAGAGAAACTGAGTATAATCATTGGGACCCAAACCCAAGAACTTTAAATCACTTTGGGAAACAAGAAGAAACTTTTGCTGAGGAGAGGAACCAGAGAGACTGAGGAGAGACTATCCCTAAGCTGAAGTACTGCTTGGGGGATTGGCCTGCAGTGGTTGCCTAAACTGCCAAAGAAAGGAGAGGAACTTTGTGTGTACTTTCATCAACTTGTAAAGGATCTCCAAGGGCTTGAGAGAGAGTTTGCCTCCTGCTGAAGTCTCAGGGACAACAGACTTCACCCACCAGCTCCCCAAGAGTTCTTTTGTAAGTACCTGCTGCTGTGCAAGGCTTTCTGAAGGACTGCGTGTCGCAAGGAGGTGGAAGCGCAACTCACGAAGAAGCGTGTCGCCGCCGCAGCCACTGTCGTCACATCGCCGAAAAAGAGGATCAACTTCACATCAGACGCCGCCGCATCAACGGAGAAGCGTGTCGCCACCGCTGCAGTTGTTGCATCATTGCCGAAGCGCCTCGCATCACCGGAGAAGAGGATCGAAGTCGCATCAGATGCCGCAGCATCATGGAGAAGCATGTAGCAGGGCCTGTTGCGGCTCAGAAGAATCGTTGAGTCGCCGCACGGCCGTTAGGCGTGCACGCATCGTGTTGCATCAAGAAGAAGATGCCATCTTTGTCGCATTGTACCGGATATTCATCGCATCATGGCGTTGAGTGTCGCAACGCCACGGTAGCGCAGTAAGAAACCGACGCATCACCTCCCCTCGCAGAGAAGAACGGATGCATCCTCTAAGCATCAGTAGGGATCCGACGCATCACCGTTCTTGCGTTTAAGGAACCGACGCATCACCTTCCCTGCAACACTTTCATTGTATAGCGTTACGCATCCTAAGGTACATTGAACTCAAAGTGTCGCATTTTAACATCTAAAGAGAACTAAGCTAATTCTACCATTTTAAGTACAGTATTGTGGATTTTTGTCGTTTGTGGTCTTGTGTTAAATCTATATAAAGAATACTTATTTTTAATATACAACTTGTGTGGTGTCCATCTGTAGTGTTGTCACTGAGTTACTGTATGTGTTCACAAATGCTTTACACACTGCCTCTGAGATAAGCCTGTCTGCTTGTGCCAAGCTACCAAGGGGATGTGCAGGGGTTATTTTAGGAGTGTACCCCCTTACCCTGACTAGACGCAAGGGCCCCTATTTGGTCAAAGGTACCTACCTCTGCAAACTAGAGACCCCCAAATCTAACACAAATCAGTCTTGATCCTGTGCCTCATGAGAACAGTTCAGCCCAAACTGCCAAGCCAGGTCCTCCCTGGACCGGAAACAAGCATCCTAGAACCGGTTTTGGGGTGTCATCCCTCTTTAGCCAGGATAGCTTGATTCCAGTGGCACAGTGAGCCCAGGACCCACGTCTCAGCAAACCTGGTGAACTTAGGGTGAGATAGCAAAAGACACACAATTGATGGAAGGAATGCAGAACAAATCAAAACATTCACCCCCAGTCAAGAGATCTAGGTTAAATCCATCATTCTTTTGCTCACCATGCCACCCCAGTTTAGACCTGCCCATATGCAAATCAGTCTTGACCCTGTGCCTCATGGGAACAGTCCAGCCCGAACTGCCAAGTCGAGTACAGAGATCTGGGCCTAAATCCATCTTTTTTTGCTTACCATGCCATTCCATTTTGAACCCAACCATATGCAAATCAGTCTTGACCCTGTGTCTCATGGGAACAGTCCAGCCAGAACTGCAAAGCCAGGTCATCCCTGGACTGGAAACAAGCATGAAAAACACATCGCTCAACTGAAAATAACATCATAAATTGTCTTTCGAGCCACCGTTTGTTGTATTGTATATATTGTAATGTGTTGATTTTTTGTACTATCACTTGTCATTATAATTTGTTTTTATGTCTTTACATTTATGTTATATGTGACCTGTGTGCAGTCTATTTATGTATACATTGCTAGATCATACATTTATATATATATATTTTTTATGTGATACAAATAAATTGATTTTTAATTTTATCTCTGTGAGAGTACTCAGATTCCATTCTATTAGCCTTTAGTGTCAATTCAGACTTGCAAATTTAATCTAATTGTTGCCTAGAAATGTTGTTTCTTTATGAGTTATTTCCCTGTTCTAGGAGCACCTAATATTTACAGGGGGCCCTTTTTTAGGTCTCGCCTTGGCAGCGCATGCGCTGCATGCGCTGTCTCAGCGAGACCTAAAGTAATCTGTATGTTGGGTGAAATTGCATGTTATTTGTCTTTCCTCTTGCTATTGGCTTACTTGTGGCACTGTTGTTGTAATGTCCTTTTCTGTTGGCTGTTAGTGATTTTCTAACTTCTGTGTAGTCCCGATACAGCGGTGCCTATCTACAGTGTTATTTCACTCTGCTTGCACTTCTTTTCATTGAAGTGCAGTGTGGCATCTGGTGGTTAGCACTGTGTCGCCAGCCTTTGTAATTGGATCCCTTATCCCTTCGAGCATGCTAGCTATTTAGTTTTGTTTTAACAAGTGAGGTTGTAATTGCAGTCTTTTGAGCACGCTGGCTCTGAACTGTTATTGCAACACTGTATCGGGAGGACTTTTCTTTGGTGGACATTTGAATAACCCGATTTATTATATATTTCTAGCTATTTCGTTTCGTTTTATTAACGAGCGAGGACCTTTTGTTTTTATTGCAACACTGTATCAGGAGGACTTAATTTCATTAGGAACATGAGTGTTCCCGGAACAGCCACGCTTGTCTCACTAAGAGGCAGCTGGAGTCAGAATCAATCAAATTTATTGCGTATGCCTGACACATTTATAATTACGGTCTCACAGTGTCTGCTAGCCATTGATCTGCTCCTTTTTGCGTTGGTGCTGTGGCCCCAAAAGCAGCAACAGAAGCAGAAGGCTTGGGCGTAGATGGGCTGAGCCGTCACCCGACCGCAACAACGAAAGCAGGAGGCTCAGAGAGAGCTGCTCTCCACTGCCCCCGCCATCAATGGGCTGAGCCGTCACCCAACAGCAACAACAGAAGCAGGAGGCTCAGGCGGAGCTGCTCTCTGTTGCCCCCGCCATCAATGAGCTGAGCCGTCACCCGACAGCAACAACGGAAGCAGGAGGCTCAGACGGAGCTGCTCTCCATGGCCCCCACCATTGATGGGCAGGTCAGATGGGCTTAGCAGTCACCCAAAAGCAACAATGAAAGCAGGAGGCTTGGGCCGAGCTGCTCTCTGCGGCCTCCACCATTGACGGGCAAAGCAGTCACCCGAGGCGCCGCGTCCTGAGCAGGTGAGGGACCCATGGGTTCGGGAAGCGAACAAGTGTTTGCCCCAGTGTTGGACTTATATTTGTATTAAACATCTGTACCTACCCTTGGCCTCTTGCAGTTAAACACGATATGCATGATCACAGGAGACTTGACTTTTAGAGGTACACTCACTGCTATAAATGGAAATCAGTTACAAGGCAAAGGGGGCACTCTATTCTAGTATTCTAGAGTGTTTCAAACAACCGAGATGTTTATAGGAAAGTGATAATGCTTGAAGCTACCAACAATTATTAGCGCACATCACCACTTCATGAAAAACGTTTATTTTATCTAGATAGTCAAAATCAAAACGTAGTTGTTAAAAACACCCCAAAAAAATGGAACGGGTGGTCAAGGGCAGCATCCCTGTTGTTCATATCCCCAGAAAGTAATAAAATAGGTCTATCCAAAGGCGGCACTTTATTTTCCTGTGCTCTGTATGAAAGAGTCAACTTGAGTTACATCAGCAGTGTTTAAACAGCTTGCCTGCTCTCGTGAGCTGTTATCGTCACTCAGTTGCTGCACATTTATGACAGTCCCACTAATCATGTTCACTGTTGCATTGTCAAGGTGCGACAAGCAAAATAAAGTTCTTTAATATAATAAGACTTTGAAGAAGTAAAACTGTTGGTCAATAGACTAATTCACAAGTGCGATAAAAAACCACAGAATGAAAACTAAGACCAAATTGAAATAAACCATTAAAAGAACCCAATTAGCCAGAAGAAAAGAAATGCTATCTGTTGCTCTCTATTCATTAATGTCTTATACTTATGTACATTAATGTCTCATGCTTGTTATTGAAATGCCTTATCTCCAAACATTTCATGGTGCTTACTTTAAGGAACCTACAACCCATATTAACTTTATAAATACATATTTGGTGCTAGAGGGCACTATATATAGGTTTACCAAAAGGGAGAGAATACAAATCCCCATTAGTATACCAACCCAAATCTGGAACATGAGCTGGTTTTAAACAGATTTGTTAGCTTGTGTCAACAGAACTTAACGTAAAGTGCAAAACTAAATGTGCCATGCAAGGAGGACTTATGACCTTCTAGCCATAGTTGATAAGTGGTATACCTCTGCATGGTGATTTTATCATAGCGGCCCCTTTAAAATCTTACTTGTTATCAGAACAAAAAATATTATACATAAAAATAAATGGCTGTTTCTTTGTTTTCGCATATTCTTTCTGTCACTTGTATCTAATAACATTCATTTTTACAGGAAAGTTTTAATATATATAAGGTATCTCTTTCTTCAGGGCAACTCAATAGGTCGCGCATTTGCGAGAGTTTGAGCTATTGGCATTGTAAATAACAATGCCTTTATTTGTGTTTTAAAAACCTGCAAGTGGTGCACATAAATAAAAGGCATTGTCATTTACAATGCCAATAGCTCAAACTTACGTAAATGCAAGACCTATTGCATTGCAAATGCTTGTTTACCTATGCCAACACTCCAAACCAGGAAGTGTTTTAAAAAGTTAAAAAACAAGAAAAGGGGGCAGGGTAGAAACACCCTGGCCCCCTAGGCCCTCGGGACACAAGTGGAATTTCATCCCCCAAGCAGCAGTGCACCAGGAGCGTTTGCAGAGTTGTGTAAAAAGGGGGCATGGCCTCAGACCACTCTAAGCAATCCAGCTGTATAGGGCTTGCTGGAGGTACCTGGTGGGCTAGTTTTTTTTTTTTGTAGTTTTATATAGCTCGAACTTGACCCGAATCCAATCAGGTATCAGAGCGCTTTTACATAGCACCAGTTACATTACATGAGGACACACATTCATTTTTTGTTAGGCACGGGGAGATTAAGTGATTTGCCCAGAATCACAGGAAGTTCAGCGTCATTACAGAGACTCAAACCCAGTTCCCCAGGTCCAAGGTCAAGCGCCCTAGCTGTTAGGCCAACTCCTCTGCCCTAGTTGGCCCCCAGGGACCCTCAGGAGGCAAGGGGACTTCATCCTCCAACCAAGAGCATGCCAGGAGGCGTGTTTACAGAGTGGTGGACACAGGGGGTGTGGCCTGTGTCTACCTATCAGCAATCCCACTATCTGGGGCATACTGAAGGTATCAGGTAGGCTAGTTAGCCCCTAAAGACCCCCAGCAGCGAAGTGGATTTTAATCCCCATCCAAGAGCGTTCAGGGAGCGTTGTTGCAGAGTGGTGGGGAAAGGGGGTGTGGCCTTCTATGAGAACTTAGCAATGCTGCTGTGTGGGACTTACTGGAAGTAACAGGAGGGGTAGTTGGCCCCCAAGGTTGTCCTCCTGTTACCTCCACTAAGTCCAACACAGTGGTATTGCTAAGACATCTTCGGAGGCCATACTCCCTTTCTCCACCACCCTACAAACGTGCCTCCGGGCACAGTACTGGTTGGGTAATGAAGTCCACTTTATTCCTGAGGGACTTTGGGGGCCAAGATGCGCTCCTGGGACCTCCTTTAAGTCCTACACAGTGGAATTCCTGAGCGCTGGTTGGAGGCCCAGCCCCTTTTCTCCACCACTCTAAAAACGTGACTACCAGTTAAAGAAGCATTTGCAATTTAATAGTGTAGGAGAGTAGGATCTGCGTCACACGCTTGCCCCCACTTTTTGCTGGTGTTTCGCTGTTTTTCGACTTTAGTCTGGCTGGGACCCTGCTAATCAGGGCCCCAGCCTAGCTGCTTCCTCTCTAAAATGATTCCCTGTACTTTAGGTACATTACAGATTGGATCTGAGGTATCCTTGTAAGCCCCTAGTATATGGTATACTATGTACCCAGGGCATAGGTACCACAGAGGCCTACCAGGGGCTGAAGCATGTATTATGCCACCCCTGGAAAGCCACCCAAAATGACACCATAGGTCTGCTACTACAGCCTGGGTAAGGTGGTGCATGCACCCCTTAATGTGATATTGGTTACGTATATCACCCTATATATACACAAATATAAACCCATAAGTCACTCCTATGGCAGGCCTTATCAATCCTGAAGGCAGAGTGCTTGGTTCTTATGTGAGAGGGTGCCCCTGCATGAGCAGAGCCCCTCTACAGTAGCCAGTGAAAGTAAAACTTGTATGTCACCAGCTAGGGTCTATGAGGTCCCAAGAGGGTAGAGGGACCTGCGATTGCAAGACCCCCAGTTGTGGGGTCGTGGCTGTACGAGTTTGCCAAAAGAGCAATTTGTTGCTCACCAACAGGGGGGAGTGTGACTAGCAGTGCTCCTACCCTTGCTCTGGCTCCCGTGACTTCACTTCGCAGGTCCCTCTACCCTCTTGGGACCTCATAGACCCTAGCTGGTGACGAACAATTTTTACTTTCACTGGCTACTGTAGTAGAGATAATTCTGAGCACTTCATCTCCACCATGGTCCTGAAGAATTGCCAAGCGACCCGTTAGGGGCATAAGGCAAGAAACATGTCGACCAACTGACACATTAGTCCCTGTGGATCATTATTATCCAGACAGGGCTCACACATTTTAATTAGGTTGGTACACCACCAGAATAAACTCAATCTCCATTGTTGACACCAAACCTATTTTAAACCACAAACACACCCACTCACTACACTGTCTTCACTTACCCCCACGCCCCTATACGGCTGTCTCTTAAAAGATCTCCGAAAAAGAGCCCCTACACGGGAGCCGTCGGACATTGTAGCGCCGGCCCGACGAGGAGCACAGCCCAATGATGAAGCATGACACCTTGCTAGGTGTGTGAGGGCAATCAATAAGAGACTTGCTTATCCCCCCTTTCCCTCCTCCCCCTTGAGGAACTGCATACCCTCTGCCTTTAGCATACTTTTGGAGCATTGTGTAGGACCTCGTAAAAAAGCTCTTGGTTCCTTTCTCCTCATAAGGAGTATGATCCCACCCTTCTAGAGGGAGAGATATGACAGCACTGGTATACCCGGTAGAAACTTAATAGAGCCCTGGCATCACAAAATGGATGCTGCAGTCACAGACACGGGTGTGGCCTCCTGCAGCTGACCGAAACTCCAGTAGGGGAGGCCTGGACAATAGGTTTCCAGTCTGGGTGAGGTAACACAAGTACTCCGGTGCTCCCTAAGTCCAAAAGGGTTTGGTCCTGACTCATTTCTAAGTCTCCCTAATCTTTAAAAATCTAACCGCAACTTACCCATAGAAGCTAACGGGTCTCGCGGCTGTGTTCACACACTGCACACGGCCCCATGGGTCCCCTGTGTCACTACATTGGGTGGTTCCTTGGGGTCCCAGCGATTGTACAGGCTCTAGGCCTTGTGTCTAGCTAAGTCGTGGTTCTTATACCACTATTTTAGTATATGGTTTGGCTCGCCCGTAAGGCCTGACGTGTATTTGTGCTATTTTACTGTGATTATTGAAGCGTAACTTATGTGTTTTGACCTCAAGTCTCAAAAAGAAACTAGGAGGGTGTGTTTAGTAATAAATACATATATTTTATATATATACCTGGTGTGGATATCTTTAATTTAGTGACTCTGAAGGCTGCTCTCCATAGCTATCACTAGGATAGCTTTCAATAAAGGTTGTCTTTAACCTATAACCAATAAGGGGTTGTTTGGACTGATACAGGGTGCCCACTATAACTAGTGGACAGCATATATCAGGACAACTTCTCACAATTAGGTCTCGCATTTGCAAGAGTTAGAGCTATTGGTGTTGTAAATGCAAAAGTTTTTTACTAATGTTTTTTGGAGTGGAGTGAAGTGGTTGTATGTTGTGTGTAGTGGAATTATGTGGATAGAAAGTATGTGGTATTTAGTGTATAAGAATTATGTAGAGAGGGATTATGTGTTATAGAGAGCAATTATGTGGTATGGTAGTCTGTGTTGTGGAGTGGTAACCTCAGGTTTAGTCTTCCTCATTTCCATAGAAGCTAAACTATGAACTCAATGAGGCAAAAAAAGAAGGAATCATTGAGGAGCACTTCTGGACCTAGTCAGAGGTATGAGCAGGGCCACTGGAATATGCGACTGTTTGGCTGCACCAACTTTCGCACAATTATACATTTTCCGCATTAGCCACATAATCCATTATCTGCTGCCTAATCTGCAGATTTGAACAAAAAAAGCCTTGTTTCTAGATCAAACAGCTCAAACTTTACCAAAAATGCAGTGACAAGTGTTACAGCGTGGTGGAAGGTCCTTTGTAAACCTAGAATGGTCACCTGTAACTTATTGCTAAATGTGGGTGTTAAATTGGTACTAATGGTGTGCAAGCCACTCTTGCTTCTTTCTGCAACTCTCTTGCCTCTTTCTGCATTTCTGTTGCTTCTTTCTGCACCTTTCTTATTTTTTCCTGCACTTCTCTTCTACTTTCTGCACCTCTTTTGCCTCTTCCTGCACCTCTGTTTCCTCTTTCTGCATCTCACTTGCTTATTTGTACACCCCTCTTGTCTCTTTTTACACCTCTCTTGCCTCTTTCTGCACCCCTCTTCCCTCTTTCTGCACCCTTCCTGCCTCATTATGAACCCCTGTTCCTTCTTTCTGCACTTCTTTTGATTCTTTCAGCACCTCTCTTGCTTCTTTCTCCACCCCTCTTCCCCCTTTCTGCATGTCTGCTGCTTCTTTCTGCACTTCTCTTGCCTCTTTCTCCACCCCTCTTCCCTCTTTCTGCATCTCTGTTGCTTCTTTCTGCACTTATCTTGCATCTTTCTGTATATCTCTTGTTTCTTTCTGCCCCCATTGTGCTTCTTTCTGCAGCACTCTTCTCTTTCTGCACTCCTCTTTCCTCTTTCTGCACCTCTCTTCCTTCTTTCTGTACTTCTTTTGTTACTTTCTGCACACCTCTTGCTTTTTTCTGCACCCCTCTTGCCTCTCTCTCCATCCCTCTTCCCTCTTTCTGCACCTCTGCTGCTTCTTTCTGCACATCTCTTGTTTCTTTCACCACCCTTCCCTCTTTCTGCACCTCTGTTGCTTCTTTCTGCATCTCTCTTGCTTCTTTGTACATCCCTCGTGCCTTTTTCTGCACTCCTCTTCCCTCTTGTTGCCCACTCTTGCCTTTTCCTGCACCTCTGTTGCATCTTTCTGCACTACTCTTGCTTCTTTCTGTACCTCTCTTACCTTTTTCTGCACCACTCGTGCTTCTTTCTGCACCATTTGTGCTTCTTTCTGCATGCCTCTTCTGTCTTTCTGCACCTCTCTTGCCTCTTTCTGCACCCCTGTTCCTTCTTTTTTTATTTGGTAATTTTGCAATATATCAGGCGGAAGCCCCGCAGTGGCATACATGATCATTTGAACAGCATATGCAGTAACAACCATTTCCACCAAAATAAACAGCCCCTGTAAAACATGCAGGTAAACCAAAGATAAAAGCAATATAAACAATATACAGACAGGGGTCAGATCCCGAAATATAGCACATAATGCAACAGATTCCCAATATTCATTCCAATAAGGCGGTGATACAGTCAAACAACATAGTTCGGGGTATTGAATGGTGGGGAGCAAAGGGTAACTTCTATGAGTCTTCCTCAGGCAGAGGGGGCAAATCAATTCCCTGATAAGTCGCCCATCGAGTCCAAATCTTACGGTGTTTCCAGGGGCAGCCCCGAGCTGCAAAGACAGCGATCTCAGCTCCCATACACCTATCTAGTGCGGCCTTCCATTTGTCTATGGTCGGAGGAGAGGATGCCCTCCAACACTGTGCTATGTCTTCTTGGCAATAGTAAGGGCAAGGAACAGTAGATGCTGTTTATAGCGATTCCCCCCCAATGTCTTCTGTGGAATGTAATAGGAACAACCGTGGATCTAATGGGAGCACCCACCCCAACACTTCACTGAGATATGATCGAACCCTGTTCCAAAAGGGCTGCAGAGCCATGCAAGTCCACACGGTATGGACCCCTCCTCACAGACACACCGCAAGCATATTGGGGACTGAATGACCCCCATCCGCCATAGACGTACCCTGGTATAATAAACTCGATGCAAATATTTGAACTGGATGAGCCTGTAGCGTGTGGAGACAGCTGCGCCCCTAGGGCTGGCTATCGCTTTGGCCCAGTCGTGGTCAGTTAAATCGGGAATATCTACCTGCCAGGCCTGTCGGGTCTTGTCCAAAGTAGTGGGGGGGGGTGTCATCAGTGTTTGGTAAATTTGTCTAATTTTATGTAATCCGAGGTCCCCCATTAATAGACGGCCCTCCAAAGGCTGAAACTCAGGGAGGGTTTCCAAATTGCGGATCTGAGGGGAGAGTGCATGTCGTAGCTGTAGGTATTTGTAAAATTGTGACTTGTGGAGTCTGAAATCTGTTTGTAATTGTTGAAAGGATTTTAGTGTGGCACCCCTCATGACATCCCCTAGGGTCGAGATCCCCACCAGGTCCCATCCTCGAAATCCCCTCAATGCAGTAGCAGACTTGAGGCTTGTACCCTGCCACAGGGTACAAGCCTCAAGTTAGTCTCCCCTTCCATCCCATCTTCCTGGTCTTAGCCCACCACAGCTGTATGGCTTGTCTGCCGGCCGGCGGTAGATGATCTAGCCTCGTATAACTGTATAATAGATGGAGTAGGGGAGCCTGCTTCATGCAGGCATGTTCAATAGCATACGCCGGGTCTATGGGGGAATTGTACCATAGTTCATTGATCACAAGGATGTGAGATGCAACATATTAGGAATAGATGTCAGCCGACGCGATCCCTCCACAGTATGATGACTGTGAACAGGTGCGAAGCGCCACCCAAACAGCCCCACCTCCCCATAGGAAGTTATTTTGAATTGCGTTTACCTGTGCGAACCAGGCGCGAGGGATCGGGTATGGGAAATTTTGGAGGCGATATAATATCCGAGGCAAAGACACCATCTTAAAAATGGCTGATCGTCCATAGAGGGACAACGGGAGAGCAGACCACACCACGTCTCGTTTTTTAGGCTAACCATTAACGGGGAAATATTGTGTGCCCAAGAGATTTTGGGGCATGTGGAGATGTAAATCCCCAGATATTTGAACCCATCCGTGGCCCGGGACAGCTGCGCAGCCCTTGATTCATGGCCCTGATGCCCACATACTGGGAAGAGAATGGATTTAGCAGGATTAGTGTGGAGGCCGGTGGTGCTACCAAATACTCTGAGGATCTATAGGATTTGGGGTCCAGAGTACCACGGGTCAGTCATAAAAAATAGGGCATCATCAGCATATAGCGCTATATGATCTGACCGTGAGCGGGACCAATCGAACCCCCGGAGCACCGGGTCGCTTCTTACCCAGGCTACCAGGGGCTCGATCGCCAGGGCGAACAACAATGGAGAAAGCGGGCAGCCCTGGTGGATACCTCTCTGAATCGGAAGTGGGCGGGAGCGGTGTCCGGCAATTCGAACTGACGCTGTCAAATTTGTATACAACAGGAGAACATAGGTCAGGAAACGGGGCCCGAAGTTGACTGCTTTGAGTAGTTGGAAAAGATAGACCCAGCTTAATGAGTCGAATGCCTTATCAATATCTGCCAATAATAGGGCAGCAGGGCGGCCCAGCGTAGGGGCCGCAGCAATTGCATTGTGAACACGCCTGATGTTGTGTCTTGTAGCCCTCTGTGGCATAAAGATTGGTGATGCACCCGCAAAGGCGGTCGTCCAAGACCTTCCCCAACAATTTGGGTTCAAAATTAATAAGAGAGATGGGGCGGTAGGAAGACGGGTCCTCGGGGGTCTGCCAGGTTTAGGAAATAACACTATTTCTGCGTGCCGCCAGTCCTCTGGTAGACTTCCCCGATCGGTTGCATCCGCAATAGTTGCTAACAAGTGAGGCCCTAATAGGGTCATATTAGACCGAAGGAATTCCATGGGGAACCCATTGGGACCCGGCGCGTGACCCGGCTGGACCGCACTGAGGGCACCAGACAGCCCCTCTTATGTAATGGGTGCCTCCATGTTCTCCCGCACTGAATTAGGGAGCCGGCGAGACGGAATGTCCCTGAGGAACTCAGCGATAAGTTTGGCAGAGATCTGCTCCTTGCGGGCATACAGAGGTGTGAAGTGTTGTGCAAATTAATCCGCTACCTATGCCAGCGACGTGTACAGGGACCCGTCTAAGCTCTGGATCGTAGGCGTGATGGCCGGGGTGCTGTCCGCTTGGCACAGTCTATGGAGCATTTTACTTGACTTGTCCCCCCACTGATATATCCGATGTTGAGATGCCTCACAAATCTCTTTAGCTTCATCCAGGAGGAGTTGACGCAGTTCTTGCTGCACTAAAAGCAAGTTACGGCGAAGGACGGGGCAGGGATTGGCACTGAGTTGGGCAGACAGGGTCATCTGGTGCTCTTCCAGGGTATCAAGTTGTTCGCGGCGCTTCCGTTTCTCCTGTGTGCGATAGCTAATGTTGAAGCCCCTGACGGCTGGCTTCAGAGCCTCCCAGAGGGTAGTGTTTGAGGGGGCGGATGGGCCACTGTCAGCAAGATATGTAGTGATCGCTAAATTGAGCATGCCCTGATAGGCCGGACTACGGAGGTGCCAAGGGGACATGTGCCAGCGGAAGGGGGCCTGCGTGAGCACGTGTGGAAGCTCAATGTGACTGGGGAGTGGTTGGACAGACTGAGTGGCCGGTGTTGCACCTGGGAGAATCTATGGAGAAATACCCGAGGAACAAAGAAGTAGTCGAGTCGAGACTGTGACCCGTGGACCGCAGACAGATACGTGTAGTCATGTTCAGTAGGGTGGAATTCGCGCCAAATGTCTGCCCAGTCTAATGTCGACGCTAAGGTATGCAGTTTAGTCGGACACTGAGGTATAGGGGTATCCAAGGTGCATTGTCTATCAGAAGGCCTCAACATTGTCATTCCAATCGCCCCCCATCAGGGTCAAGCCACTCGGAAGGGATACTCAGATCCACAATAAATTGTTAATGAAAGTAGCGCCCAGAGGGGAGGGGCATAAATACTCCCAATGGTGATCTGCTCGCCATGCACCTTGCCAGTGACGAAAAGGAACCGGCCCCCAGGGTCTGCTCTATGTGCTATATATTGAAACTGGACTCTGCGGTGTATAAGAACTGCCACCCCCCTGGAGTCCCTCATGAATCCCGCATGGTAGATGTAATAGAAGCCAAACCGAGCAAGGCATGGAACTTTCGCGCCCAGCATGTGGGTCTCCTGCAAAAGCAGAATATCTGCCCCATATCTCTTTGCCTGTCGTAAGACAGCCCCCCATTTCACCTTATTTAGTAATCCGCAAACATTCCAGGAGACCACTGTTAAGTCTCCCATGGGATGTGTCTCACCGGACGTCATTGGGTTCTAGGAAGAAGTTGAATAAAGCAAGGGATCTGTAGAGGAGGAAATATGTAACATAACGCACTGTCTTTATGTAAGGAACGAACATAAACAAAATAAACCAACCTTTCCAAAAAAGAAAAAACTGACCCCCCCACCCGACACTACCAGAAACAAGGAGCATCTGTCGCGGTGTAGAGAACAGAGGACCCCCAACTGGGGACCCTCCGGTACCACACCAAAGGTTCCCAACCCACCCACTCAACCTAAGAAAATGGGAAGTGCAGAACAATCATGGCCTAGCAGCCCGTGAAGCGGGTCCCATGCCCACTCAGAAGACGACAACTCTTGTGCAATATTTAAGAAACACATTGTCTTACGAAACACCATTTGGGAAGTGGAGCAGTCTGAAGCCATCAAGGCGGTTGCTCAGGGCTCGGTGAAGCTCTATCCGACCCCGGGTCTCGCCGCTTCTGGGACTTATTGCGCCGTGGCCGCTGAGATCTGGAGCTGCGAGAGGAGTCCGAATCCAAGGCCGAAGGGGAGCCCGCTCGGATCCGTGGGCGCTCATCAGACCATGCAAAGACCGCCTCTGGGGTTTCGAAGAAATAAGACTTGGAATTATAGCAAGCCGGATGCAGCAGCATATATTGTACATTCAGTACTCATAGTCTACGCTTTGTGGCCATAAAGGATTGGCGTTGTTGCTGGACTAAGTGCGTGTAGTCAGGGAAGACCAAGATCGACCTAGATTCATATACGAAGCTGTCTTTATGTGTCCTGGTGCATCGTAAGATAGCATCCATGTCGGCGTAGTTCATGATCTTAGCAATAACAGGCCTCGGGGCCTCACCCGGAGGTGGCCTCTGCATCAGGGCACTGTGCGCCCACTCTACGATGAAGGCAGAGGACAGGAGATCAGGAGGCAGGATATCTTTAAGCCACTTAGGGATAAAGTTTGTCATAGATGCTCCTTCGCAACCCTTGGCCAGGCCCACGAAGCGCAGGTTGTTCCTCCGGGCGTGGCCCTCCGCATCCTCTACCCTAGAAGTCAGTTCCTGTGTGACGACAGTCAGCTTATTGACTTTCTTTTGGAGTGAGGTTACCGAATCCTCCACCATCGAGACCCTCGTTTCTGCCTTGGTGATCCGGTCTACTGCTTTACGGAGATCTTGGCGGAGAAAGGAAACCTCAGACCCACTGCGCCAATTTTTGCGTCCAGCATATCTCGGGCATTGTTGATGGCAGCCAGAAGGGCAGCCTTATCTGGAGCAGAGCTGCCCCCATCCCCACCAGTAGCACCCCCGGTGGCCATGGTGAATTGGTCTATGGTGCCGTGCTTTGGGCAGGCCCCGCCGGGCCCACCCTTGCCCATCTGGATGAGCGGCCGTGGGCTGTGCAAAGGACAGGGGACGAGGAGCACGCCACACTGGGCAGGAGGCTGCATCGCTAGATGGAACCAGAATGCCAGAGGCCAGGAAGATACAGTCACAAAGTATGTGGCATAACCAAGGGAGCTGGCTGGGGGAATATGAGTCCCTGGGTGGGGAGGCATCCACCGCTGTCTGGCGCACCAAACAAGCACCCCAGTCCAGGGCACCCCCACAGGCCCTTGGTGAGTTGAAGATCACAGATCTCTCCGGGCAGAGGACGGAGGGCCGCACGCACTTGCCCCACGCACTTGCCCCACGCACAGTCAGAGCCCCCTCAAGGCCCTCATGTACCAGTCAAGGGCCGTCTACACCTGAGGAGCCCCACAGCATGCAGGAATGACCCCAATACTCTGAGGTAGCTGGTTGTGGGAGATAGATAAAGGTTGGCCGGGTCACTCACCATCAGGAGACTCCCATCAGTGCCCTATGCGCAGGTAGTTCCACCAGGGCAGCCACGTGTCAGTCCCGGGCGCTCGAGCCAAATATCTAGTGCAATCCTCCAGCTCTAGATGTTGCCATCCCAGCGCCGCCCACAGCAGGAGAAGCAGCCCCAGCTCAGCCCTCGGCAGAATTGTGGCTCCACACCGAGCGCGGAGGAAGCAGCCGCAGGCACCCCACAGTAGCACGACGCTACCGGCCTCACCACAATGCCAAAGCGTGCCCATGACGATCCAGACTTCACCAAAGAGCCGGCTCCAACGCGCCCCGGACCCCGCCGGAAAGATGGCGGCCGCGAGGTCGAGGGGGACGTGCTGGCCAGGATCTGCGCACGCCTGTGCAGTTCCGTTCCCCGGGGGCAGCACACTAGAAGCGCCGGGCACCTCCGCTCCGGGATCCGTGCCGCAAGGCATCAGGATTAGGCCCCCCACCGCCGCCGTCTTATCCATCAGGCCCCGGGCGGGCTGCAGCGGCAGGAGCAGTGATCAACTCTCTAGAGGAGCGGGTGAAGGAGAACTCCATAATCCCCCAGCCGAGCACCCAGCTGATGACACCGTCACGCTCCAGGTCCCTTCCGAGGAGCTGTGCAGCAAGGTGAGTCATCTGCGAGCCGGATAATACAGAATAATTGGCAGATAATTGCGTGGGGAACCGGAGCTCTGCTAAGCTGTGTCCGCCACAATGGCCGATCAAGCCACGCCCCCTGTTCTTTCTATTTGCTCTTCTTTTGTTTCTTTCTGCACCTCTCTTTTTCTTTCTGCACCCCTCTTGCCACTTTCTACACCCCTGTTCCCCCATTTTGCATTTTTGTTTCTTCTTTCTGCACATCTCTTGCCTCTTTTTACACCCCTCATCCCTCTTTCTGCACCTCTGTTGCTTCTTTCTGCACTTCTCTAGCATCTTTCTGCACCTCTGTCCCTTCTTTTTGCAACCTGTGTGCCTCTTTCTGTACCCCTCTTCCCTCTTTCTGCTCCCCTCTTGACTCTTTGCACCTCTGCTCCTATTTTCTGCACTTCTTTTGTTTCTTTCTGTATCCCTTTTGCCTCTTTCTGCAACCCTCTTCCCTCTTTCTGTACCTCTCTTGCCTCAGTCTGCTCACCTGTTCCCTCTTTCTGCACCCCTTTTGCCTGTTTCTGGAACTCTCTTGCCTCTTTCCACAGTCCTCTTGCCACATCTGCACCTCACTTGCCTCTTTCTGCAACTCTCTTGCCTCTATTTGCAGTTCTCTTGCCTCCTTCTGCACTTCTCTTGCCTCATTCAACACTTCTCTTGCCTGTTTCTGCACCTCTCTTGGCTCTTTCTGCACCTCTCTTGCCTCTTTCTGCACTTCACTTGCTTCTTTCTGCACTCCTTTTGCCTGTTTCTGTACCCCTCCTCCCTCTTTTTTGCAACTCTCTTGCCTTTTTCTACACCTCTCTTCCCTCTTTCGCACCACTCTTGCCTCTTTCTGTACCTCTGTTGCTTCTTTCTGCACCTCTTTTCTCTCTTTCTGCACCCTTTGTGCCTCTTTCAGCATCTCTGTTGCTTCTTTCTGCAGTTCTCTTCCTTCTTTCTGCACCTCTCCTGTCTATTTCTGTACCCCTCTTGCCTCTTTGTGTATCTCTCCTGACCCTTTCTGTACACCTCTTGCCTCCTTTTGCACCTCTGTTGGTTCTTTCTGCACCTCTTTTGCTTCGGTCTGCACTTCACTTGTCTCTTTCTCTACCCCTCTTGCCTCTTTCTCAACGTCTGTTGGTTCTTTCTGCACTGCTCCTGTTTCTTTCTGTACCTCTGTTCCAAATTTCTGCATCCTTCTTGCCTTTTTCTGCACCCATCTTCCCTCTTTCTGCACCTCTCTTGCCTTAGTCTGCCCACATGTTCTCTCTTTCTGCACCCCTTTTGCCTGTTTCTGCAACTCTCTTGCCTCTTTCTGCAGTTCTCTTGACTCCTTCTGTACCTCACTTGCCTCTTTTTGCACCTCTGTTGGTTCTTTTGCACTGCTCTTGCTTCTTTCTGTACCTCTCTTGCAAATTTCTGTACCCCTCTTGCCTCTTTCTGCACCCCACTCACCTGTATCTGCACCTCTGTTGGTAGTTTCTGTACTGCTCTTGTTTCTTTCTGCACCTGTCTGTAAATTTCTGCACTTCTCTTCTACTTTCTGTACCTGTTTTGCCTCTTCCTGCACCCCTGTTTCCTCTTTCTGCATCTCACTTGCTTATTTGTACACCTCTCTTGTCTCTTTTTGCACCTCTCTTGCCTCTTTCTGTACCCCTCTTCCATCTCTCTGTACCCCTCTTGCCTCTTTCTGCACCTCTGTTCTTCTTTCTGTACTTCTTTTGTTTCTTTCAGCTCCTCTCTTGCTTCTTTCTCTACCCTCTTCCCCCTTTCTGCATGTCTGCTGCTTCTTTCTGCACTTCTCTTGCCTCTTTCTCCACCCCTCCCCTCTTTCTGCATCTCTGTTGCTTCTTTCTGCACTTATCTTGCGTCTTTCTGAACATCTCTTGCTTCTTTTTACACCCCTTGTGCTTCTTCCTGCAGCACTCTTCTCTTTCTGCACTCCTCTTTCCTCTTTCTGCACCTCTGTTCCTTCTTTCTGCACTTCTTTTTTTACATTCTGCACATCACCTGCTTTTTTCTGAACCCCTCTTGCCTCTTTCTCCATCCCTCTTCCCTCTTTCTGCACCTCTGTTGCTTTTTTCTGCACATCTCATTTCTTTCACCACCCCTTCCCTCTTTCTGTACCTCTGTTGCTTCTTTCTGTACCTCTCTTGCTTCTTTGTACAACCCTCATGTCTTTTACTGCACTCCTCTTCCCTCTTTTTGCCCACTCTGGCCTCTTCCTTCCCCTCTGTTGCATTTTTGTACACTACTCTTGCTTCTTCTAGTTTCTATACTTCTCTTGTTTCCTTCTCCACCTGTCTTGCAAATTTCTGCACCACTCTTGCCTCTTTCTGCATCCCTCTACCCTCTTTCTGCACCTCTCTTGCCTCTGTCTGCACCCATCATATCTCTTTCTACACCTCTCTTGCAAATGTCTGTACCCCTCGTGCCTCTGTGTGCACCTCTCTTGCCTCTTTCTGTTCCTCTCTTGCCTCTTTCTGCACCATATTGCCTCTTTCTCACCTCCGTTGCTTCTTTCTGTACTTCTCTTGCTTCTTTCTGCACCTCTCTTTCTTCTTTCCGCACCTCTCCTGCCTCTTTCTGCACACACATGGCTACTTTTAAACTGACACCAGGCTCAGCAGTGCACACAAGCAAGTTCAGAAAAGGGCTGCTGGCCTCTAAACTGCCATGCCCAATTATAACCTAGAGGTAGTTTTAATCCCCTTGCCCTATTATGTGCTAGGGCCTTCCAGGCGAAGTCATGCCAATCACAGGGGTACCCCAACGCATAGTGTACCCTAGTGTATGTAGGTGTTTTTACTGTATTCTAAGTGTCTTTCAGCATAGCACTGGCTCTGGGCCTGGTTAGGCAGAGCCCAGGGTCAGTCAGAGTCAGTTACCACCAGTACCAGTCAGCCAACGGTTTGGGGGTGCTTAAAGCACAGGATGACTTTTCAACAAGGCCTCTTTTTGCACCTCTGTTGGATTTTTCTGCATATCTCTTGCTTCTATCTGCACCTTTCTTCTTTCTGGACTTCTGTTGCTTCTTCCTGCATTTCTGTTGCTTCTTTCTGAGCCTTTCTTCCTCATTCTGCACATGTCCTACCTCTGTAGGCATAGTTAGAAATTAGAATTTAAAAACCTTCGAAATTCACTGAAATAAAATAGGTTTCAGGAACGTTATAGTTAGAAATGAGCATTTAAAAAACCTTTGAAATTCACTGAAAAAACCATAGGTTTCAGGGAGTTATAGTTAGAAATTAGCATTTTAAAAAATCTTAGAAATTCACTGACAAAACCACAGGTTTCAGGAACCTTATAGTTAGTTTGACATTTCACTCATTCAAAACCAGAGAAATTTGGCCGTTATAATTAGTTGAGCTAACTATAACTTGCGCACCCACAATGCACTGCTGATGATGTCACATATTATATCATTCATGACATGGTCAGTGACATCACTGATGACATCTCAAATGACTTAACTGATGAGATCCTCCACGTGATAATCGGATGCCCCTCCTCACACCCTAATATAACCTTTGATACACCCACTCTAAAATACAGACTATCATTTTTGAAACCATAGACACACCAATACCAGTTACATACCCACTCACTGATTCCTAGGTCTACACACACATCCATTCATTCACCCATACAGTCACTCATACATGCAGTCACTCATCAATACAGCACTATCATTTGCACTCATACACCTATACAGATACCCACACACTGCCACTCATCCATAGATTTATTCACACACAGTCAGTCATGCAAAGAATCAATCACACTCCCATTTACTCACCTAAACAGTTATGCACACACCACCTCACTTATTCATACAGATAATAACACATACTTACAATCACTGATACAAGCACACACTCATCCATACATCCACCCTCACAAGCACATACTTTCACATATAGTCATTTATATACTCCAACACACACATAAACTGCCTTTCACATATGTAGTTATTCACACATCTACCAATGAGACATCCATTCACTCACCAACACGTCCATAAACACACTCACCCACCCATACAGCCCTTCACAGATGCACTGTTGAACCCTTACATCCAGTGAATCACCCACTTACATACCTATGCACAGAGTCACATACCCCCACCCACCCACACAGACACTCAGGCACCCATACAGATACTCAGACAACCAATCAATAACCCATATAGATCCTCATTTAGCAACTCACTAACCCATGCAACCGCTTCCACACCAACTGACAAAGTAAACTATATGAATGTCTGTATCAGTCACTAAACCATGCATTCAGTATGACACATTTAATCACTCACTTATACAGTCAGTCATGCACCTACTAAACCATCCATCCAGACACTTATCCACCCACTCATTCTTCAATACACCGTGGCATATTTCTAAAACATATTTAAACTTTATAGAAACACACAGTTATGGTGAATTTAAAAGTGCTTGGGTTTTGGCAGAATGATTGGATAAGTACATGGTGCTGGCTGGGTGAGTGGAGGAGTGCATGGGTAGTGACAAGGAGATGGCTGGACTGCATCAGTAGTGCTCAGGGGATTGTAGCAGTGCATGTGTTAGTGCTTGGGTCATTGGATGAGTACATGGGTAGTGACTGGATGATTAGAATGCTGCAAGGACAGTGCATGGTGATTTTATAACTGCTTGGGTTTTTGCGGAGTGATTGGTTAAGTACATAGTGCTGGCTGGGTGATTGGAGGAGTGCATGGGTAGTGACAGAGGGATTTCTGGAGTGCATGGGTACTACCTGGGTAATTGGAGGAGTGAATCAGTAGTGTGTAGGGGGTTAGATGTCTGCATGGGAAGTGCTCAGGGGATTGTAGCAGTGCATGTGTTAGTGCCTAGGCCATTCCATGAGTACATGGGTACTGACTGGAAGATTAGAGTACTGCAAGGAGAGTGCATCATGAATTGATAAGTGCTTGGGTTTTGGCGGAGTGATTGGATCAGTATATGGTGCTCACTGGGTGATTGGAGGAGTGCATGGGTAGTAACATGGCGATGGCTGGACTGCATGTGTAGTGCTCAGGGTATGGTAGCAGTGCATGAGTTAGTGCATGGGTCATTGCATGAGTGCATGGGCAGTGACTGGATGATTTGAGTGCTGCAAGGAGAGTGCATGGTGAATTTATAAGTGCTTGGGTTTTGGCGGAGTGATTGTACACACATGTCACATCAGGGCCCACCCCCTCCTTTCACCACTGTGCAAATGTGCCCCCCGGTGGGTTTTAAGTTGGAGGGTTAATTCCCCTTGAATCCTGAGGGTCCCTGGGGGCAAACTAGCCCACCAGGGACCTCCAGTAGGTGCCACAAAGCTGTGTTGCAGAGAGGTGGTCCAAGGCCACGCCCCTTTGTACCTCTCTACAACGCAACTCTGTGGCCCTTACTGGACGTACCTGGTGGGCTAGTTGGCCCCCAGGGACCCTCAGGATTCAAGGGGATTTAATCCCCAAATTTACAATGAACCAGGGGAAGGGTTTGCACTTTTTTCAGTTTTAAAATATAAGTCAACAGTCTGTGTTTAAATCTTCTAGTGGGTGCATCAACAACATATACAAACAAACTCTGTTTTTTAGACAACACTGTGTTAAATTTTGTAATCTCTTCTTTAAAACTATCAACTGTAATATATGCGTCTGGTTCTGCAACTCCTCCTCTTAACAACTCTTCATTTTCCCTAGATTCCTGCTCAAGACCAAAGAAACGAAACTGCACATCACCACAAACGTTTTCTATGTCTGCCCAGCAGTACCAGGCAAAAGGGCTCTATTCATTTCTCCTAAACATAAAGCATGAGTTTTCACATAATACAGCCTCCTAATTACAGTTTGCATTGTTCAGTGGTATTTGTTTTAAACATTGCCTTGGAAAGATATGTAGGAATTTTCTTAATATATCAATGGATTGCTGTCTAATACTTGAAACACTACTACAATTCCATTTCTATACAGGACCCTGAGTACGCCTTCCTTGTACCTCTTCTACAATAAATCCTTCGAAATTTCTAGGTACCATCACCTCTTTTGCTTTAGGACTACCATTCTTCATTTCATAACATCATCCTCTTTAATCAACAGCATAAACTAATTTGTTATCCTGGAGCTAGCTTTCTTCATTAAAGAAAGGCTCTGTACAAGAAGTATGTACCCATTCTTCACTAAAAACTGAACAACATTCTGTCTCCTGATGCACAACACTATTTTGTCATGAGTCTTCATTCTATTTAGAATCAAAATTAAAAGGCTCCTCTTCAAAGCAAAGGCCTTATCAACTACTCTCTCAACTCGTTCTTTCTGTTTCACTTCATCTCTTCTTCTTCTACACTTTTTTTAATGTATCACTAAATTTACAACCTCTCTACTATGAAATACCCTGGCTCTGACTTCCTTAAACTGCTTCTGTCTCCTGATTATGTTGTTTCCATGTTTGTTACAAGCCTTTCTCTTCTTCCAATGTCCACTTTGTCCACTCTTGTTTCTCATAATTATGATTGTATTTTCTTTATTTTGTAATCTTTGCAAATGTCCACATATAATTTAAAGAAATTACTTTGTCCTCTTACCAGAAGCTCTTTTTTCTTTCAGCACTTTTTCTGAAGTTTGCTCCTTTTGTAACTCATTTCTCCAGAGATACCTTTGTTGCTTATGTTGCTTTTTCTTCTGAGCTTCTGTAAGCATTCAAATTCTGTATACTTATGTATATCTTGTTCTGTTAAAAAAACAAGTTTATTTTAATTTTTACCGTAGCCAATGTACAAACTACTTTAGTGCTGACTTACACATAATGCAAAAACGTTTTTATGGTATGTTGCAGTTTTGAACTACATGCACTCACTTCAATATATCAAACCCAAAGCAAAACACAAAACTTTATTTATTAGTTACCTTTTAACATTTTAGCACCCTGTCCAACAACACAGCTGCACCATATCTCACTTCTAACTTATACATTGTGAAAGACCAGTTTATCCCTTATGTAGTAAAATGAACACCAAGCCAAGGGAGTGCATTTACAAGCCCCATGCACCAAAGCATCACTTTTTTCGATGCACCATTGGCAAAATGTGATGCTCCATATTTACAAGTCAACATAAAGCCACTCTGCATGGCTTTTTGTGACCTTGTAAATACGGGCCCTTCCCAGATTTACAACGATTCGTACACCTGGGAATATGTTATAACTCTACCCCTCCCCAGGGGAGGTATAGGGAGGCACAACAAAGAGAAATACTTTTATTTCTCCTAGTTTTTTCCTCTTTCTATGTTTGCTGCAGAGGAAACCACCTCTTGTGATTGCTTTTGTGCAGGGAGGTGTTCCTTTCTGCACAAAAACAATCATCCATGCCACACAGGCACAGGCAGCAAGAGTGTTTCCATTAGAGCATGACAGCTAGTTGTGCGCCAGCGCTGGGGAAAACACAGGGATCCATCATATTGTTGTAAATATGACGCACGCCGGTGCTTTAAAAGTAATGCAGCTCAGCAAAGCCAAATGGCTTGCATCTCTGCACTGCACTACCCAACTGTAGAAGGACATGCACTGTCTCAACAATGGAAACCGTGTAAATCCCAAAACACACCATAAGATCTATTTGCGTGCCTCTATACCAGTGTGTCACTAGTGTATTTAGTATCTCAGTCCTTTTCTACTTAAATTTATCAGATTAAAATTTTGGGAAACACTACATATAAAAATCTTCACACTAATCTATATCCAACCATACATCTGATTAATTCTTCAGAGTACTTGCAAAGTCTGTGTGACAGGTTGCATATATAATTTCCCACATGGTTCTAAAAGACTACATATTCCTCAATAAACTTGTAAATAACGGGTTTGTGGTTGAATACATCAATACTCCCTGGATGATTAAATGAGTGCATAGGTAGTGCCTAGGTGATCCCCTGAGGATACAAGTAGTGCCTATAAGATTCCCTGACTATGTAATAGCTTCATGGGTCATTCCATATCTCCATACTTACTGCCTGCATGTTTGCATGAGTATACCAGTAGTATCTGGGTGTTTGGAAGAGTGCATAAGTAGAGCCTAAATGATTAGACAACTGCGTGACTAATGCTTCAATAATTCAATACATGCATAGATACTGGTGGGATGATTAAATGAGTGCTTTTCTTGTGCCTGGATAATTGCAAGAGTGCATACATAGTATATTGGTGATTTATGTAGGGCATGGGTAGTGCATACATGATTGTTTAAGCCCATGCATAGCACCTAGCCTATTGGATGAGTGGATGAATAGTTTTTCAGCGATTGGATAATGCCATTTGTTTTGGTTGAGTGAAAGTAAGTGTACTGCTGGAGTGATTGTATTAGTGCAAGACTATTGCCTCAATAATTAAATGACTGCATAGGTACTGGATGGTTGGTTTACTACAATGTTACTCTCTACGTAATGAGTGCATGAGTAGAGCCTGAGTGTTTCTTCAGTGCACGCATGTGCCTCAGTGTTTCAATAACTGTATGGGCTGTAAGTGGGTGTTTAGGTGGCTGCATAATGTTATAATGATTGCATAGTTACAGTCTTGTTAATTGCATGAGTCAATAGTTAATACCTAGGTGGTTAGATGAATGTATGGGTAGTGCCTGAATAGTTCAATGACTACATAATTTCGGCCTGTCTGATTGCAAAGGTACATGTGTAGTGTCTGGGTAATTAAATAACTCCATGGATAGTGAATCACTGATTTGATGACTGCCTGAGTAGTAGAGTGTGGAGAGGTGTGGTGCAGCGGCCAGGGTACCTGACTTCGGAGCTCATGGTTCGATCCCCAGCTCCAGCGGCAGCTCAGCTCAGCACCATGTGACTCTGGGCAATAGCTCACTTAATTTCCACAACGGCCCCCAGCGCCTTGAGACCAGTAAGGGTGAGTAGTTTGCACTTTAAAAATATGGATTTATTTATTTAGCTGGGTGATTGCATAAGTGTCTGAATACTGCGTGACTGACTGTGAAAGTACATTCTGTGGCTCATTAGTTATCTACTTTTTGTCAGTATCAAACTATCTGTTTTACTGTATATATGCTTTTCTTCTGAGCTATGTATGGGTGAAATCTAGCTATCATACTTGATATATAATAGCATACATGGCTCTCTAGAAACATACAATGCTGTGTTACTGAACGTGCACATGCATCAGTAAATTTCTAAAATGGAAAACAACATTTTGAAATTTTTCAAATCACAAAACCTTTTGCGAATGGTATACCTACATCCTTTCTCAATTACTTCTTCTGCTTCTAAAACATATATTCAGCATATCTCAACCAAAAGTTACACTCAAAATAAAGCTAGCACAAGAACTCTCGAGGCATTCTGCACTATTTATCCTTCTCAATTTTAAACAAACCATGCTTAAAGAAAAATACTATCCTCACCATATACATTAAATTTTCATCAGCCTTAATGAATATAGATCACCATGTAAACATGTATGCGATTTCTTAATAGATTTACACCTTCAAGCCAACTTTCCAAAAATATATACTTCTTTGCATCTTGACGTAAACTCAAAAGTCCCACCGCACATAGAGCTATGTGCAAGCACAAAAATCATATCTCACCATGTAAGCATATACAAAGCAGTCATATAAGTTAAAAACCACATTGACAAACTCTTCCCAATACATATCTAACATGTATTACTTATTTCAAATTCATATACAGGTGGACAACATGTTCTCATCTTTTGTTTCTCAATACAGTATTCTTGTTTATTAATGTTACTAAAAGTACCACAACTCCCAGAATGCAAATAATAGATGTATCTATTCTGCACATTATGTTTGGGCATTTAAAACATTCCTATTTTCTCATTGCAACTTTCCACAAGACTTATTTTTCAATAAAATACAAATTGTAATAAGGAGACACTAATTCATTTTTCTCTTCCCATAATTTTCACCACTAAGCTCTTAAACACACACTCTCTAATAGATACAGTTCATCTCATATATTTTTTCACATCGCTGTGGTACTCCTTTTAATCAAACTCCCATGTACATCTTCATTTGTATTGTACATATTTTAAATAATTACAAAGTTATATACATACCAGTGAATTTAGTTTGTAGAATATATGCTTGTTTTAGATCTTACAGGATAGTTTTGACACCTACGATTTGTAAAACCTAAGCACAAGAATGGTACACCTCTCTCATACAAAGCAACTCTAAAATGGCACCCGCTTAAACTTTTCACTCAATCATCATGAGAAAGACAGCAGATGAAATCATGTCTTTCATTTTAGATTAGTGCATCTCCGCTTGTGAATGGTTAGCTTTTTCAAAACGAGCTTCCAGTCGATGCATTTTTGCGATGTTTTTGTGATCAATGTGAAATTGTGAAAAAAAGGAGCTTAATCCTATACTTAGCTTCATTTTTCTGACATTTAAATACTACACAACAGTTTATTACATAATCCTGAATTAGAAATTAAAACTTGCCGTTACTTACATTGTGTCATCACTCCTCAACTTTAAAAAAAAAGTTCTGTCTCTTTAACACCGTTTCCCCCAATGCAGTCCTAGCTCAGTGTACCTAGCAACCCAGTGGAGCAAGTAGTTCACAAGTTCACAGCACTTTCTAGAAGCAACATGCTGCTTCTAAATAAGATACAGCAGGTGTTCTTTACTCCACAGATTCAAAAGCATATCCATGTCTGTATTTCATTTGTTTTCTTAAACAATAGCCAATAATAGGACTTCTTGCTAAGGCATCCAACACACTACCTAATTTTATTCACTTTCATGCTGACACAATCTAATGAAATATATCTTTTTTCCTTGGGAAAACTACATCATTGAGCTCCAGCCTTCTCCTGACTACTATTGCTCCTTCACTTCAAAATGCTTAGGGCATGAATTGTGGGACACAGCTATATATCGATTAGCCCAAAGAGGCTCCAAAAAAGAGAGGTATTGACAGGGACTTGGGTTTGCCAAATGTGTAGATTACTTGGTTTGGCTAGAGAGGGTTACAGTTTAATCAGTTGCTGGCTTTGGTTAAATCCATTGTGGATTCCCAAGCTCCTCACGTCATGATTGTGCACTGTGGTGGCAATGACCTAGGCACATTGACTGGGGTAGGTCTGAAAACTCTAATGAAGGATACCTTTGCAAAACTGATGCCGCTTTTGCTTCACACTGTCTAGGTGTACTCTAATATATGCCAAAGACAGAAATGGAAGTGGTCAAATCAATTCTGTCCACAGATTGACAAAGCCAGGAAACATGTTAATAAAGCTGTTTCTGCTTTCCTCAGAGACCAGCGCATGGGCTGTACCTATAACAACAATTTGAGGAGCTTGGGAATCTACAATGGATTCAACAAAAGCCATCAACTGATGAAACTTTAACCCTCTTTGGCCAAACAAAGTAATCTGCACATTTGGCAAACCCAAGTCCCTTTCAATAGCTCTCTTTTTTGCATCCTCTTTCTCCCAATAGATATAGCTGTAGCCTACAACCCATACTCTAAGCATTTCAAGCGAAGGAGCAATAGTAGTCAGGAAAAGGTTAGTTTTCCAAAGGAAAAGCAGTTAAAATTGAGTTTCTTTTTAAAGATATATTTTATCGGATGCCGCCAGCATGAAAGTGAATAAAATTAGGTAGTGTGTTGGATGCCTTAGCAAGAAGTTTTATTATGGGCTATTGTTTAAAAAAAGAAATGTAATACAGACATGGATATGCTTTTGAATCTGTGGAGTAAAGCTGTATCTTATTTGGAAGTAGCATGTTCCTTCTAGAATGTGCTGTGAACTAGTGACCTACTGGTTCCTCTGGCGTACACTATGCTAAGAGTGAATTGCAGGGAAGGGTGTTAAAGGGACAGAATTTTTTTTTTAAAGCTGAGGGGTGACGACACAATTTAAGTAATGGGAAGCTTTAATTTTCAAGTCAGAACTGTGTAATAAACTGTTGTTCAGTATTTAAATTTAAAAAATGAAGTTAGCTAAAGGTTTGAACTCCTGTTTTTTATTAGCGATTTAAACATGATGAGCATGAAGACGCGCCGACAATAACCTCATTTTGAAAGAGAGGGAAAGGGTTAACAGATGCTAACCTTTCACAAGTGGAGATGCAGTTGTCTAAAATAAAAGATGATTTCATTTGCTCGCTTTCTCACGATGATAGAGTGGTATGTTGAAGAGGTTGCCTTTTTACAGTTGCATTCTTATGCTTAGTTTTTACAAATCATAACAGTGTCAAACCTATCTAGAAAGACCTAAAACAACAATATAATCTAAGAACTTAATTCACTGGTATGTATATAACTTTTAAAATTACATATAAAATGTACATTAGAAATGAAGATGTATATGGGAATTTGATTAAAAAGAGTATCACAGTGATGTGGAAAAAAATATAGCAGATTAACTGTATCTGGCAGAGGTTATGTGTTTAAGATGTTAGTACTGTTGAAAATTACCATGAACAAGCCTTTAATATTGACAATGTTTTTAATATCTAAGCATTATGTGCAGAATAGATACATCTATATTATTTGCTTTCTGGGAGTTGTGATAGATTTAGTCACATTATTAAACTTTTGTCATGAACAAAACATAAGAAAATGTGCTGTGCCTGGATATAAATTATGAAGTTGTAATACTTATTTGGTATGTATTAGGAAGTGTTTGTCAAGGAGTTTTTTAACTTATATGATCCGTTTGCATATGTTTAGATTGTGAGATATGTTTTTCTGGTTGCAGATAGTTATATGTACAATGAGACTTGAGTTTACTTAATGATGGAGAAAACTATATATTTTTGGAAAGATGGGCTGAAGGTGTATATCTTTTATGAGATCACATATATGTTTACATGGTGATCTATATTCTTCAAGGCTGTTGAAAATGTCATGTATATAGTGAGGGTGGTGCAATTCTTTCAACATGCTCTGTTTAAAATTGGGGAGGAATAATAGTGAAGAATGTCGTTTGAGAGTTTGTGTGTTAGCTTCACTTGGCATGTAACTTTTCTTTGAGAAATTCTGAATATATGTTTTAAAGACAGAAGAAATAGTTGTAAAATGAGGTAGGTATGCCATTAGGAGTAGGTTTTGTGCTTTGTAATGGTGAGAATTGTTTTCAGTTTGGGAAACCTATTGATGCATGTGGACTCTGAGCACAGAGCAATGTAAACTCTGAGAACCATGTATGCAATTATATATTAAGTGTGATATCCAGACTTATTCAATCACCCAAGCACTACACATGCACTCTTCCGACCATGCAGGCATTAATTATGTACTCATTGAACTACACAGGCAGCACCCATGTGTTAATCTAATCACCCAGAAAGTAGCAATATAGTTATGTGAATATACAGGCACTGACTATGCAGAGTTGGGACCACTGATGTAGTTCGTACATACTCAGGGAATTACACTGGCACTACCAATATTCTGAGGGATTTACGTAGGCACTATCTATACACTCATCCAATCATCCAGGGAGTATTGTTGTACTCAAAAACAAACACATGTATCTACAAGTTTTAGTGAGGATTTTGTACTCTTTTAGAACTATCTGGCGAATTATATATGTAACGTGCCACACACTGTTTGCGTGTGCTCTGAAGAAATAGAAAGCTATATGCTGTGATACAGATTAATGTGCAGATTTTTATATGCAGTGTTCTCAAAATATAAATCTGACACATCTATGTAGAAAAGTACAGAAACACTAAATTTACCAGTAACACAGTGGTAGAGAGGCACAGAAATAGCTCTTAGGTTGTGTTTTCGGATGTGGAGTATTGAGACATTGTATGCACTGTTGCACTTTGGTTAATGTTTATTTTAAAATTTACTACAAAAAGCATAACGTGACCTTTTACAATGTATAAGTGGGAACTGAGATATGGTGCACCTGTGTTGTAGGAGAAGGTGCTATAATATTAAAAGGTAATTGTAATTGCATTTTTATGTTTTGGTTTGGGTTTGGTAGATTGAAATAAGTGTTTGTAGTTATGTAGCTAGGTTCATCTGTAGATTTAAAACTACAACATTACATAAAAACTGTTTTTGTATTTTGTAAGCCAGTAGTAAAGTAGTTGGTACATTGGCTAGAATAACAATTCAAATATATATATATATATTTTTTTTTACAGAACAATATCTGAATAACTACAGACAGAATGCCAAGAAAAGCTCCGAAAAAAAGGAACAGATGCAACTAGAGTATCTATGCGGAACCAAGCCACAAAAGGGTCAAAATGAAAAGAAAGTGGTGAAAGAGAAAAGAGCTACTGATAAGAAGGCAAAGTCATGTCTTAAAAATATATGTGGACATTTCTAAAGATTACAGAATAATTAAACTAAAATTCAGACTATGATAAAGAATAACAGTGGACAAAATCTATAAACCAAGAACAGGAAAGAATGTAACAAAGATGGACACACCTTAAACAGGAGACAGAAGCAGTTTAAGGAAATCAGAGCCAGAATGTTTCATTGTAGAGTATTTATAAATCTATTGAGAACTATGAACAAGTATAGAAAAAAGAGAGAGGCACTGAAACAGAAAGAACTAATTGAGAGAGTAGTTGATAAGGCCTTTGCCTTGAAAGTGAAACTTTTCATTTTGATTATGAATAGAATGAAGACTTAACAAAATGATATTGTGCATGAGGAGACAAAACCATAAAAAAGAGGAGTGAATAGAAGTAACTTTTGTACAGTTTTTAGTGGAGAATGCATACTTACTTTTAGTACATAGTCTTTCTTTAATTAATAAAGCTATGTCTAGGATAATAGTTTAGTTCATGCTATTGATTTCAGAGGACGATGTTATGAAAAGAAGAATAGCACTCCTATTGCAAAAGAGGTGATGGTACCTACAAATGTAGAACAAGTTATTGGAGAACCGTTCCAAGGAAGGCATAGTCAGGTGCTTGTATAGAAATGGAATTGTAGTAGTGTTTGTAGTATTAGACAGCAATCCGTTGATATATTAAGCAAGTTTCTACATCTCTTTCCAAGTTGAAGTTGAAAACAGAAAATAAGTACTTGACAAGGATTGAATTCTTGAAACATTATGAAGCATACAAATTTGCAGGACACTCATTAACTTATTTATCAAAGTGTGCCAAAGCTCCTTTAGTCATTTCAAGATGTTAGCTGTGCTCCACTCAACAATGTAAACTTTAGTTAGGAGGTTGTACTATGTAAAGACTCCTGCTTTATGTTTAGACAAAATGAACAGAGCACTTTTGCATGGTACTATGGCAGACGTAGAAAAGATTTTGGGTGATGTGGGGTTTAGTTTCTTTGGTCCTGAAAAGGATTCTAGGGAAAATTAAGTTGTTCAAAGAAGGAGTTGCAGAATAGGACACATATATTAGAGCGTGGACTGCCGCAATTCCAATTGTTCTGCGGAGTTTTATGCCCAGGCCTACATAGGTGTACATATATATATATATATATATATATACACATCATGCCACAGATTTAGTTAAAGGTGCCTTACCGTGCTCCGCTATGTCCCTCATCTTTTCGTTAAAGGAGAAGAAGTTCCATTCATGTGTGGCGTGTTTGCCTATGACACGCAGGGGGGACCCTTCCCTTAAGCGTCCTCAGCATCACAGGCAACAGTGGCAACACTTTTTGATACAACCGAGTGATCGGTAGCTGAGGACAGCCACCCGACCCACGAGGGAAGTGAAACTGCTGGCAGTGACAGTCCATCACTGTATGGAGAGACGTGGAGACTGTGCCGTCGTCTCCAGTTTTTGCCCAAAGTGGGGAAGTGTGGCTGGAAGTAGGGGCAAGTGAGGCAGTTTTCCTGACATCTGGATTGCTACAACATCCTGGACCTCGCTCTCAATTGGCCCCTCACTCACTGTGAGCAACAAAATCCAGGCAATAAGCATCACCCGCCCCGGCCAAACATCATGCTGCATTGTGGGATATGCAGTCTTTCACCGTAAGCTGCATGGGTGGCGCCATTAAAAAAATAGAATTAAAAATCAAGTTTAAGTGTTTAGATGTTGGTTGGCTCTAAAAAGAGCCATTGTGTTCATTGAGTGTTTTTTTGTACCTACAAGTAAGTACCGATGCAGAGTCTAAAGTTCAAGAGGAAGACTCTGTTCCCTTTATCTGTGAAATGAACACCGTCTCCTCTATAAATGCCTTGCATGTTGTAACGCCTAACCACACACCTCATCGTGAGATCTGATTGGCTGTCAGCACTTCATCCAAGAAGTGTTGGCAGCCATCTTGGGACCACTATACATGATAGCACCTCATTAAAAAGCATTGCAGTTAATAGAAGGTTTTAAGACTTTAGTTACATTATAAATCATTTGTTGATGGTACCATACTAATTTTAGGTATTGTGGTGTGTTCTAAGGTAATTTTACCATGTGAAAAATCCTTCTGCTGGGATATCATGAATCATGTTTGAGAGAAAAATATTTTCTCATGCTTTTCCCACAGAGGTTTGGAAGGTGATCTATAAGCTAAACTGAGAGAATATGTTCTGTAAATTCACATTATCTTTCTCAGTCATGTGAGAATGAAGTCTGACATTCTCAGTAAAACATTTACATCCAACAAGGGCAGAGACTGTCAGTTGATTCCTTTGTGTTCTACTGCAGCTTCCCAGAGTGTTCTAAAGAACAACTAGAGCGCTAACAGTCCTACTTATGACAAACGTATTGCACGCATGAAGCCATCTTGATTGGAATAAAGTGGTAACTCTTAAAAAATTTAATTTAAAATGGAATAAAATGAGGGGGTTCATTTTGCCATAGAAAATATGATTAGTGCTGCAGAAAGAAAAATTACTGGGGTGAATGTATGACATTGTTCTGCATTCTGTCCATCAATTGTTGTTTTTGCATTTGTCACCCCGAGTGGGAAGGGTATGCTCAGACGTGAGTCCCTTGCTCTCCATGCCACTGGAATCAGGCTATCCTGGCTGAAGAGGGCTGAAAGCCCGAAACCGGTCCTAGGATGCTTGTTTCCAGTCCAGGGAGGACCTGGCTTGGCAGTTCGGGCTGGACTGTTCCCATGGGGCACAGGGTCAAGACTGATTTGCATATGGCTGGGTTCAAACTGGAATGGCATGGTGAGCAAAAAAACGATGGATTTAGGCCCAGATCTCTGTACTGGGGTGAATGTATGACATTGTTCTGCATTCTGTCCATCAATTGTTGTTTTTGCATTTGTCACCCCGAGTGGGAAGGGTATGCTCAGACGTGAGTCCCTTGCTCTCCATGCCACTGGAATCAGGCTATCCTGGCTGAAGAGGGCTGAAAGCCCGAAACCGGTCCTAGGATGCTTGTTTCCAGTCCAGGGAGGACCTGGCTTGGCAGTTCGGGCTGGACTGTTCCCATGGGGCACAGGGTCAAGACTGATTTGCATATGGCTGGGTTCAAACTGGAATGGCATGGTGAGCAAAAAAACGATGGATTTAGGCCCAGATCTCTGTACTGGGGTGAATGTATGACATTGTTCTGCATTCTGTCCATCAATTGTTGTTTTTGCAGAAATAAAAATTAGGGCACATTTTGAGTGACTTCACAAATCCTCTTCTATTTCATTAAAAAATTCTGACATGCAGACTGAAACATGCACTTTGAATACCAGCAGCATATTTCCCTGGTGAGCAGTAGCTTTACTCCAGTGATCTACTGAACAACTAGAGTGCTACCTTTCAGAATTTATGGCAAATATGTGATACATCTGAATGCCTTCTTGATGGAACCAAAGTAACCATGCATTGAAAATGCAATAGGTCTCGCCCTCGTTGAAGTTAAAGCAATTTTTTTTGTAATTAGGTGGCTTTTTAGCTTTGCTTTTATTAGTGTTTTTCAAACTTTCATGTACATAACATGCATATGTATGCATATATTTACATGTATATGTATGCATGCATTTATATTTGTATTTATATAGATATGCAGATTATATATATGTTTAAATATGTATGTATATATATACACATACATATATATCAATGCATATATATATGTGCATATGTGTGCGTGTAGAGAGAGGTAGAGAGAGGTAGAGAGGTAGATAAGTAGAGGTAGAGAGGTAGAGTTAGAGAGGTAGAGGTAGAGGTGGAGAGGTAGAGAGTAGTAGAGAGAGGTAGAGTGAGGTAGAGAGTGTGTCATAGAGAGTAGAGATTGAGTAGTAGAGAGTAGTAGAGAGAGTAGCAGAGAGTGAGTAGTAGGGTGAGTAGTAGAGTGAGTAATAGAGAGTGAGTAGTAGAGAGTGAGCGGTAGAGAGTAGTAGAGAGTGAGTAGTAGATAGTGAGTAGTAGAGAGTGAGTAGTAGAGTGAGTAGTAGAGAGTTGTACAGAGTAGTAGAGAGTGAGTAGTAGAGAGTATTAGAGAGTGAGTAGTAGAGAGTGAGTAGCAGAGAGAGAGTAGTAGAGAGTAGTAGAGTGTGAGTAGTAGAGTGAGTAGTAGAAAGTAGTAGAGCAAGAGTAGTAGAGAGTGAGTAGTAGAGAGTATTAGAGAGTGAGTAGTAGAGAGTGAGTAGAAGAGAGTGAGTAGTAGAGTGAGTAGTAGAGTGGGTAGTAGAGAGTGAGTAGTAGAGAGTAGTAGTAGAGAGAGTAGTAGAGAGAGTAGTAGAGAGTGAGTAGTAGAGAATAGTAGAGAGTGAGTAGTAGAGAGTGAGTAGTAGCAAGAGGGTAGTAGAGAGTGAGTAGTAGAGAGTAGTAGAGAGTGAGTAGTAGAGAGAGAAGAGTAGAGAGTAGTAGAGTAGTAGAGAGTGAGTAGTAGAGAGTGAGTAGTAGAGAGTAGCGGAGTAGTAGAGAGTGAGTAGTAGAGAGTAGTAGAGAGTGAGTAGTAGAGTGAGTAGTAGAGAGTGAGTAGTAGAGTGAGTACTAGAGAGTAGTAGAGAGTGAGTAGTAGAGAGCAAGTAGTAGAGAGTGTGTAGTAGAGTGAGTAGTAGAGAGAATTATAGATTGAACAGTAGAGAGAGTAGTAGAGAGTGAGAAGTAGAGAGAGTAGAAGAGAGTAGTAGAGTAGTAGAGAGTGAGTAATAGAGTGAGTAGTAGAGAGTAGTTGAGAGTAGTTGAGAGCGAGTAGTAGAGAGTGAGTAGTAGAGAGTGAGTAGTAGAGAGTGAGTAGTAGAGAGAGAGTAGTAGAGAGTGAGTAGTAGACAGTAGTAGAGTGAGTAGTAGAGAGTGAGTAATATAGAGAGAGTAGTAGAGAGTGAGTAGTGGAGTAGTAGATAGAGAGTTGCAGAGAGTAGTAGAGTGAGTAGTAGAGAGTAGTAGAGAGTGAGTAGTAGAAAAAGTAGTAGAGAGTGGAGAGTTAGAAATAGAGAGTGTGTAGTAGAGAGTGAGTAGTATAGAGTGAGTAGTAGAGAGTGAACAGTAGAGAGTGAGTAGTAGAGAGTGAGTAGTAGAGAGTAGTACAGTGAGTAGTAGAGAGTGAGTAGTAGAGAGAGTAGTAGAGAGTAGTAATGAGCGAGTAGTAGAGAGTGAGTAGTAGAGAGTGAGTAGTAGAGAGTGAATAGTAGAGAGTGAGTAGTAGAGAGTGAGTAGTAGAGAGTAGTAGAGTGAATAGTAGAGAGAGTAGTAGAGACTAGTAGAGAGTGAGTAGTAGAGAGTAGTAGAGTGAGTCGTAGAGAGTAGTAGGGAGTGAGTAGTAGAGAGTGAGTAGTAGAGAGTAGTAGTGAGTAGTAGAGAGTAGTAGAGAGTGAGTAGTAGAGAGTGAGTAGTAGAGAGTAGTAGAAAGTGAGTTTTAGAGAGTGAGTAGTAGAGAGTATTAGAGAGTTAGTAGTAGAGAGTAGTAGAGAGTGAGTAGTAGAGTAGTAGAGAGTAGTCAGTCAGTGTCAGTCAGTCAGTGTCAGTCTGTCAGTGTTAGTGCCAGTCAGTCAGTGTCAGGCAGTCAGTCAGTGTCAGTCAATCAGTGTAAGTGTCAGTCAGTGTCAGTCAGTCAATCAGTGTCAGTCATTGTCAGTCAGTCAGTGTCAGTCAATCAGTGTCAGTCAGTGTCAGTGTCAGTCAATCAGTGTCAGTCAGTGTCAATCTGTCATTGTCAGTCAGTCAGTGTCAGTCAGTCAGTGTCAGCTAGAGCGCTCTGCTGACCTGTTCTCTAGCTCTAAAGCAGCTCTGCTGACCTGGTTCACTCCCTCTAAAGCAGCTCTGCTGACCTGGTTTCTCTGGCTCTACAGCAGGTCTGCTGACCTGGTTCTCTGGCTCTAGAGCAGCTCTGCTGAACTAGTTCTTAGACTTGAGGAACTTCGATTTTCGATTGAGATCGTATCGACCTGCCATTTTGTGCTCCGCCGCTATCTTGTGTTGCCCTCACTCAGGCAGCACGACGGTCGAAGTCTTTTTCTGCTTTTTCTGCAAGCTTTGTGTTAAAATTAACCTTCTGCCTCTATTTGCAAAGCTGGTGTTAGGTCTGGCCGAGTACACTAATCCCTGTCTGGTTTTTCTAATCTCCGTCTCAACTATCTGTTTGCTCACACTATTCTTTTCTGACTTTATCTTATCGTCTGGCCTTCGCTGTCCTCTGCTAGCATTCTCTCGTTTCACAACTGTCCTCCAATACACACAAACGTATCTCGCCACCTGCAAGTTAGTTGTAGATCCGTTAAGGAATTAGTTTGAAGGAGGGGAGACAAACACAGTTGAAGGAAAGGCTTCTTCGAGTCATCTGACACTTGTCTTTAAACTTTTCCTATTGGTTCTGTCCTATTTTCCAACTTTCCTTATTGGCTCTTTTTTATGTACTCTGGGTGTGTATTTGGTTAATGTATATTTTTCATACATGCTATAAAAGATTGTACGCCACGGAGTGAAGTGGCAGTCTCCTGAGAACCTACCTCGTGTACTTCTGGGACAACTGTACTGTACTAGCTGCAGCTAATAAATCTGATCTTTCACGCCGACAGAGTGTCCCCGTGTCTCTGTGTAGCTAAGCAGGAGAACCCAGGAGATTAAGGCGTACCCTGCGCCGCCAGGTCCAAAAGGTTCTGGTTCTTCAACTGGCACCCAACGTGGGGCGGCTTCAGTGGTACCGGTTCTGCCCGAAGGTCGTGAGGAACCCCGCAAGAAAATTCTGGAGGAATCGCGAGCCACATCAAGCGACCCCTGTATGTTGAAAGTGGTCCGAAGGTCTTTTGCAGCACGGTTACTCCTTCCTGACGGCTACTAATGACTGCTGCCCTGACTGCCGCCCTGCCTTGGCCCTTCCTTTGATGATGTATGGTAAAGCGAGACGATAGACGGGCCTCTGTTGGTGTAAGAAGACGTCCTTAGTTAAGTATTTTCGTGGGTCGCGCCCACAATTTTTGTCCTTTGTTATTTCTGGTCCTTAGATTCGACTATTGCAATAGCCGAAGCCGAGGGTAAGTGCATTTGTGCTGCGTAAACTGAGTTTTACTCCCTTGAAGTTTGTGAACAGTCAGGTAAAATCACGAGATGCCTGGTCTGACTAAGTTTGGAAAACTTTGTTGCTTAGGTTGTAAGAGGGATTCCCGACTTGAGGACTCTTGTCCGATTCCTTCGGTTGGAACTCCCACATATGAGCTCTATTCAAAACATGGTGTTGGCCCCATTGCCTTTAACGAGGCATGGACCCGATACACGAAGAAAGATGGTGTTGTAACATGGCCAGAAAATGGTAGTTTCGACTCTGATGTGCTAGATAATTTGGAAGCAGTTCTATTCAAAAGAAAAGCCCGGCCGGCAATGTTTGACTCTTTCCGCCTTTGGCGTAAGGAAGCCAAACAGAGAGAAATTAAGCAAGCAAAACGAGATAGGAAAGCACAGGGTATGACAATTATACAGGCTGCCCAACAATTTAAAGATGATGAAATTGATAATGCGATGGAAATTTCAGAAAGACAGCATCGTATGGCGATAGATAAATGCTATCCGGTATCGCCTGTTTCCCCCTTCCGATAATAAGAAGGATTTAGAAGAAGATCCCCTAATGTCCCATTTATTGAGGTTGCCTCTGCCCTATGTACAAGGTACTAATGCACCCCAGTTGTTACAGCCTGTTCAACTGCCAGTAGTACCTCCGCCTGTTCCGGCTCTTCCGCATTTGCCTCCTCCAATATTACTGCCTCTGCCAGTCTTGCCTTTAACTTCAACTTCTTTGCCTTCATCTTCCGATCTTCGATCTCCTTTGCCTTCTGCTCCTCCTGCAATTATCGGTTCTCCTTCCACTAGTTCGCCTAATACCTTGTCCCCTATTCTGATGTCTAATTCTCCGTCTGTACGTAAGCGTCTCACAGACACCGTCACTGGTATTCTATCTCCTTTCTTTGAAGCTTTAAATGTGTCTCCGGCTTTTGCTCGAAGACAATCTCGCAGTCAGTTCCCAGATTTTGAAGAACGAGAAAGGTTGGACTCTCTCGCACGTAAATGGATCAAGAAGGGTCCTCAGTATAGTGTACCTGACATTATGCCTACTTTCTCACAATGGAATGCGCCTACGCAAAGATATGTTTTTAATGCAATGTGCTATACTCTCATTAAAGAATGGGAAGATGTGAATTTGAGTCCGATCCCACGAGATCTGTTAGATGTTCAGGCTAATTTTGATAAAGGACTTGTTGTGGGATGTAAGGTTGAGAAAGCTGTAAGGACACTTATTTCTTATAGATCCTTATTGTCCTCTCAGGCTTTCCTTGATTCTGATCCGTCGGTTAGACTGACATTGAAAAACTATCCCATGAGAGAGGTTCCTCCAGTATGGAAGGAAGAAGTTGCAGCAGTAGGTGCTAATCCGGTTATTCCTGCTCACTTTCAACGTATATGGGTACATGTTCCATGGAAACGATCTGAAGTTTTGGCTCTTAAGCAGACTCTACCGGATCCTCGTAAGAAACCTGCAGGTTATTACAAAGAATTATCACAGACAGTTGATGCTTGCATCATGAATCTAGCTGATATTGACATGTTGATGGGAAATGTAGTTCCACAGACAATATGGGCTGAGATTCGTAAAGAGAATCACGCCCAGGAACTAGGTGCTAATTGGGATGTTATAACTGCCACAGATAGAGATCAAGTGGGTGGTGCAAAGCCTGACGCATTGATTTCGTAACTCCCTGGTAGGATTATTACATTAATGAAAACAATGATGCCTGCATTGTGAGTTAACTGGGATAAATTAGCAGCATGCAAACACAAGAAAGGCGAGAGTGTCTCTGATTTCTTCATGCGTTTCGAGGAGACATTTATAGATCACAGTGGTCAAGACATGGCTACAGAAGGTGGTCAGCGATTATTTGTGGACAAATTTGTATTTAATTTGCTTCCCGAGTTGTCGCACAAATTGAAAGATTCTGAAAGTTCATGGGCTGTTTCTTCTTCTGCCCAGATATTGGCTACTGCACAATATTATGAAAACAGAGATAAAGAAGAAAAAGAAAAGCAAGAGAAAAAGACGAAAGAACTAAAAACAAAGGTTCTTTTGCAACAAGCTTATCTTCCTCGCTATGTTCAGCCTCAGTTTCAGCAGCCTCCACAGTTTCAGAGGTTGTATCAAAAACCTGAGCCATATATTCCGCGACCTTTGTTAGGACCTAATCAATGTGCCTATTGTAGAGAAGAAGGTCATTTTAAAAGTAGTTGTCCGGTTTTATTGCAGCGCAATGGAGCATCATCTGCTCCACAAGGTCGTGCTGGCCTCCAGTCAGCAAACAGAGGTAGAGGTCGAGGCATGTCAACCCAAGAACAACGTTCCCTTCCTCCTCCCAATTCTGTGAACTATTTTGATCAGCAAAATGTTAGGTCTACGCAATATTATAATGAAGATTGTTATGTTGAAAGCGAGAATGAAAATCTTCACACTAACTAGGACAGCCATGGACAAAGTAAGGGAGATGTGTCGATTCGAGTAGATCAGAATGGACCCTATGTTAATGTCACTACAATGGGTGTTTCAGAGCCATTTCTCCTAGATACTGGTGCAATGAAAAGTTCTATCATTCATTCCAAACTCCCTGGGGCACCTTTGTCTGGCTTAACAAATGTTTCTGTAGGATTTTCTGGCGCCCCTGTTCGTAACCCAGTTTCTTGCCCTTTGCCTATTTCAATTGGCCCTTATGATTTGGAAGCTCCACTCCTCTTGACGAATGGTTGCGGTGAGAATCTGTTGGGTCTAGAACCCGCAACCGACATCACCACGATCCTCACCTGGAGCCCAACCACCACAGAGGAAACCACCCGAGTCATGAACTCGATCCACTCTGGATCCCCTTCCGACCCCTGCCCGCACCACATCTACAACAAGGCCAACAACATCATCGCACCCCACCTCCGAGACGTCATCAACGCATCCATCACCACCGCCACCTTCCCAGAGAGCTGGAAACACGCAGAGCTCAACGCCCTCCTGAAGAAACCCACAGCGGACCCCACCGAACTCAAAAACTACCAACCCATCTCTCTCCTACCGTTCCCCGCCAAAGTGATTGAGAAAATCATCAACGCTCAACTCACCACCGTCCTGGAATCCAACGACTCCCTTGACCCCACACAGTTCGGCTTCAGGGCTAACCACAGCACCAAAACCGCCCTCATCGCAGCCACGGACGACATCAGATCCCTGACCGACAAGGGAGAAACAGTGGCCCTCATACTCCTGGACCTCTCCGCAGCCTTCGACATGGTCTGCCACCATACCCTGATACACCGCCTCAGCAACACCGGCATCAGAGGCAAGGCCCTGGAATGGATCATCTCCTTCCTCTCCGGAAGAACTCAGAGAGTCTGCCTGCCCCCCTTCAGATCTACAGCCACGGAGATCATCTGCGGCGTACCCCACGGATCCTCCCTCAGCCCCACTCTCTTCAACGTCTACATGACCCCCCTGGCGAACATCGCACGCAAACACGGACTCGACCTCATATCCTACGCCGACGACACCCAGCTCATCTTATCCCTCACCAACAACCCCACCTCAGCAAGGACCAGACTACACGAAGGCATGAAGGAAGTAGCGAACTGGATGACAGACAGCCGGCTGAAACTGAACACAGACAAAACGGAGGTCCTCATCCTCGGCCCCACTCCCAACGCATGGGACGACTCCTGGTGGCCCCCCGCCCTAGGCAGCACTCCCCAACCCACCGACCACGCACGCAACCTCGGCTTCATCCTGGACTCATCCCTCTCCATGACCAGACAGGTTAACTCGGTGACCTCAGGATGCTTCAACACCCTCCGCATGCTCCGCAAGATCTTCCGCTGGATCCCCACCGACACCAGGAAGACCGTCACTCATGCCCTCGTCACCAGTTGCTTGGACTACGGGAACACCCTGTACGCCGGCATCACCACCAAGCTGCAGAGGAAACTGCAACGGATGCAGAACGCTGCCACGCGACTCATCCTGGACATACCCCACCACCACCACACCTCCGGACACCTGAGGAACCTTCATTGACTCCCAGTCAACAAGAGGATCACCTTTAGACTCCTCACTCATGCACACAAAGCCCTGCACAACCTCGGACCTAAACTCATCAACAGCCGCGTCTCCTTCTACGCTCCTCCGCGCACTCTACGCTCAACCGGACAAGCCCTGGCAGCCGTACCCTGCATCCGCAGAGCCACTGCCGGAGGAAGATCCTTCTCTTTCCTGGCAGCGAAGACCTGGAACTCTCTACCCAACCACCTTCGCAGCATACCCGATCACCTCTCCTTCAGAAGGCAGCTCAAGACCTGGCTCTTTGAGCTCTGACCCCCCCCCCAGCGCTTTGAGACCCTTTAAGGGTGAGTTGCGCGCTTTACAAATGCGAATGATTGATTGATTGATTGATAGACTTATTGAAAAGAATGCATGCTACGGTATATTGTTCTCCTTCTGGTGTACATCTTACTCTAGGACGAAAACTGATCTCTCCAATGTATTTGTCCAAAGATCAGTTTCCACCTGAATTGCTTTCTCTTCCGGCAACGCTTTGGGCCACGGGTCCAAACGATGTGGGATGTCTTGAAATTCCACCTTATGTTGTCACTCTTAAGCCTAATGTTGAATTGCCATGCATTCCGCAGTACAGGATTTCTACTGAAGGTGAAAAAGCGCTTTTGGAAATCATTCATGATTTGATTCAGAAGGGTGTGGTTGAGGAAACGAGAGGTAACATATGCAATATTGCTGTTCTTCCTGTTCTTAAATGCACTGATCCTTCTCAGCCTCCTATATATCGTTTCATGATTGATCTCCGGGAGGTAAACAAAATTGTTGTGCCGCAATTTCCAGATATCACTGCTTTGTTGACAATGATACCTTCTACAGCGACTTGGTTTTCTGTCATCGATCTAAAGAATGCCTTCTTTAGTATTCCCATTGCTGAAGAGAGTAGGGATATTTTTGGCTTCTCTCTTGGAGGCCGAAGTTTCCGGTTTAAGCGTGCACCTCAGGGCTATTGTGAAAGTCCCTCTATTTACAGTCAAGCTTTAAAATGTCATCTTGATGCTTTTCATTTGCCGTCTGGTGCTGCTCTTATCCAATACATGGATGACTTGTTGATTGCTGCTGATTCAGAAGATATCTGTAAAGATGTGACCGTTGCATTGTTACGCCATCTGTTTGATCTGAATCATAAGGTTTCACCTTCAAAAATACAATACGTTCGTAGAGAGGTTACCTATTTGGGTCATCTCCTATCAAAGGAGGGACAACGATTAACCCCAGAATGAATTCAGGCGATTGCGCAAATGTCTGTGCCGTCCACACAAAGGGAGGTACGTGCCTTTCTGGGTATTACTTCTTATTGTAGGCAGTGGATCCCTAACTTCTCTTTGTTGGCCAAGCCTTTGTTGACACTCACTTTGAAAGATACGCCTCAGCCCCTTCCATGGACTGACGAATGTCAGCAGAGTTTTACTGACTTACGTATTGCTCTATGTTCCGCTCCTGTATTGGGTACTCCCGATTACAGTAAGCCCTTCACGCTCTACATTTATGAAAAAGAGGGTTGTGCGTTGTCAGTTTTAATGCAGCGATTTGGAGACAAACAGCGACCATGTGCATATTTTTCGGCTACGCTAGACCCAGTAGCTAAAGCATTGCCTAGTTGTCTCAAAGCAACAGCAGCAGCAGCGATTTCTATTCGGCAGTCTGCTGGAATAGTGTTAGATAGCACACTTATTGTTATGGTGCCGCATGTAGTGGATACCTTACTGAACCGAACAAAAACGCAGCATCTTACGATTTGTCTGGATATGAGTTGACACTTTTGGCTAGTCACGTACACATCAAACGATGTAATCCAGCTACTTTGTTGCCTCTTCCAGTGGACAAAGATGACCAAGAACAACATGATTGTTTCCTCCGTACCGAGGAAGAGACAAAAGGAAGAATTGATCTGAAAGATACGCCGCTAGAGAATCCGGATGGAATCTTATGGGTGGATGGTTCTTGTTTCAAGCTTCCGAATGGAGATACAGTTTCAGCCTATGCTGTTACTACTTTACATACAGTTGTGGAAACCGCACGTATCCGACACAATTCGGCTCAAGCAGCAGAATTGATAGCTTTAACGAGAGCATGTGTGTTGTCAAAAGGAAAGAGAGTAAACGTGTATACCGACAGTCAGTATGCCTTTGGTGTAGCGTTTAATTTTGGGCGTCTTTGGAAGGAAAGGGGTTTCCTTACTTCTCATGGCACTAAAATACAACATGGCCAATTAGTGAAAGATCTTTCTTGAGTCACTTTCTTTGCCTGCCCAAATAGCAATTGTGAAGTGTAGTGCGCCCAAAAAGATTACAGATGATGTTGGTCGAGGAAATGCATTTGCAGATGAAGTAGCGAAAAAGACAGCGAGAGATGCAACAAGTCGAATGTATGTGGCAGGTCCTGCAAATTGGGTTAGAGAGAGAGGAATGTATGAGGATACAGTGGAAAGTGTAAGAGCGATTCAGAAGGAGGCTTCAGAGAAAGAGTTAAGCAAGTGGAAAGAAAGTACAGGAATGTTGGATGAGATGGGTTGTTGGGTGGAACTGTCTGAACACCAACGTTGGCTGTTACCAGATGCCTATGTACTTCCAGTGGTCACTATGGCACATGGTCCAGCTCACCTAAGTGCAAAAGGTATATGCAAGCTTCTAGCTCCAGTGAGGCAAAATAAAGAAATTCCGAAGTGTGCAGACAATGTAGTGAAGCATTGTATTGTTTGTTTGATGTACAATCCGGGAAAGGGACCCCCAACTCCAGCAGGTCACTTTGCTCCTCCGACATATCCATTTGAGGTGTTGCAGATCGATTATATTCATATGGAGCGATGTAAAAACCTCAAATATGTTCTGGTGGTAGTATGCGCCTTTTCAAAATGGATAGAAGCATACCCTCTAAAAGACAACACAGCTTTATCCACAGCTAAAGTTCTACTAAAAGAATTTTTCCCCAGGTTTGGTTTGCCACGCGTTGTCTGGAGTGACAATGGGAGCGAATTTGTGGGCCAAGTCATGCAAAAAATGTGTGCAGGTCTTGGTATCAAGCAAAAGTTTCATGCGGCAAATCATCCACAGTCAGCGGGTTTAGTAGAATGCTACAACGGAACCTTAAAGTTAAAACTAGCAAAAGTTCAGGCTAGTACAGGACTCAATTGGCCCGATGCTTTGCCATTAGCTCTTCTGTCCACCAGAACTGCAGTACACTCTCGTTTGGGACTTAGCCCTTACGAAGTGGTTTGTGGACGCCCGGCTAACGTATGGGGAGTCCCCCGCCCTAAGAAATACTCAGACTTGCCATATCCAATGTTAATTGACTACTTGCATGACCTTACAACTAAATTGCGTGTTCTCCATCAACAGGTTCAGAGTGGTTTGCCGGAGGTTTCCACAGACCCGGGTCATTCCATCTGACCAGGTGATTGGGTCTGCACCAAAAATTTCCAAAGGACGAAAAATTTGGAGCCCAGTTGGAAGGAGCCTCGGTTGGTACTTTTAACCACGAGAACAGCAGTCAAAGTCAAAGGAAAGAAAAATTGGATTCACGGTGTGCATTGTAAGAAGTTTCCTTTTCCTCTACCCTTCGATCAGTGGGTTCGTAGGGGTGTTGGTGACTCAGAAAGTGAGAAAGTTCCACGATTCGTACCTTTCAGCGATGCACACCTGAATGGAACATTGTCTGAGAAAGAGGACAACAACACATTCTTCAGGAAGCAATACCATCACATCGTCGCTTGAATACGACCAATCCACGAACATTGTTCCAAGAACAAACTGTACCTAATAAAGAACATTATAATTTGAGACCCAGACCAAAGAACTCTTAAGATTTCTCTCTCCTATGTAGTATTCTGTCCCGGTTGCAAGGTCACGGTAGGAGTCTTAGTTGCGACCTGAGTAGTGGCAATAGGCCTGCAGGACTTGCAGTGTCATAGGACGGCAGACAATCGTGACTAAGTGATTGAGGAAGATTGCCGTGAGCATCCATTAGAAAGATGGAAATTACATTAGGCAAAAGAGAAAGTAACGATAAAATGAATCAGTGTAAATCAATGTATAGTCGTTATATTATTGTGTATTCTTTTGGCGTGTATAAATTGGATTGTCATTGCTCTGCAGCAAAAAGTTGTCTCTCCTTCTACCTCTTCGTCTTCTTCTACTGTCTCTCCACATCTATTTCATACCCTTCCTCAACATGAACTCATTAGAAGAACTGAATATTACAACAATTCCTTCTTCCAGTTGTTACATCAACATCAATTAGTGATCAATACAACTGACTGTTGGGTGTGTGGACTCATGCCACATACCGTAGAAAAAGGAATGCCGTATTTAGTCCTTCCGTTTTCTTATGAAGGTTCTGCTTGGGCTTATTTTGTTATCTTCTCCAATGCCTATCAAAGCAAATTCAGACGATCCGTTAGTTCACGTATTAGTGATCCGGATCTTAGTCATAGTTCGTTGATATAGGGAATGGTAGCTATGGCTAAAATCATGGAAAATAGTAAGATCTCCATTGACGAAAGAAAAGCGTATACTAACTGGAACGTCACCCAATATGTCACTAGCCTAAGTGATAAAGTTAAAAAAGGAAAGTCTTCACCGATTTGGACTATACCACATCAGGGCAATTTTTGTTTACAGATAAATGGTCAGTCTGCTGACACTATACAAAGAAACAGCTGTTCCCACACGTATGTCTACTCATCTCATAACTCGCCTCCTCTAGTGCCGTCTCAAGGCACATATTTCATTTGTTATAATAGGGCTTACACGTGGTTGCCAACAGGTTTCTCCGGAACTTGCTATATAGCTTTCCTTCTTCCGCCTACATATACCGCTTCTGCAAATCATCATCGAAATAGATACGGCAGAGGGATTATTAATTCCGAGGACACAGCAGGACAAGAGGGAGGAGATTTCCTCAAAGGATTTCTTCCTTTTTGGGGTCCAATGGCCAACAGCAGAAATATAAGGCAATTGGTTTGTGTCGTAGAAACCACCATAGATATCACTGTAGGAGCCTTAAGTAATATCACGGCAGAACTACAGGCAGATCGTCTCATGACTTTACAAAACCGAGTTGCCTTAGACTTTGTTCTTGCAGACCGTGGTGGAGTATGCAAATTGATCCGGTCAAGTTGCTGTATTTTCATACCAAATGACGCTCCGACAGTATACCAAGCTATCTCTAAGTTACACATGATCTCTGAGTCGATTCATCAAGACGAAGGAGATTGGTCATTATTGGAGTGGTTTTGGGGACTACTGTCCAAATGGGGTTGGAAAATATTGACGTTCCTTGGAGTAGTTTTAGCAATCATATTCTCTTGTTGCCTTTGTATGCACTGCGGCCCCGCCATCTGCGACCTCTGTGCTACTATGTACATCCCTAAAACCAGCCACAAAGAACGGAGAATATCAGAATGATGCTACAGCAACAGCTCGATGACCTTATGGCCATCGACATTGACTCAGATTAATATGAGCCTGAGTATCTTGCCTTAGTTCTGGCAAAAGGAGGGTCTGAGGAACTTCGATTTTCGATTGAGATCGTATCGACCTGCCATTTTGTGCTCCGCCGCCATCTTGTGTTGCCCTCACTCAGGCAGCACGACGGTTGAAGTCTTTTTCAGCTTTTTCTGCAAGCTTTGTGTTAAAATTAACCTTCTGCCTCTATTTGCAAAGCTGGTGTTAGGTCTGGCCGAGTACACTAATCCCTGTCTGGTTTTTCTAATCCTCGTCTCAACTATCTGTTGGCTCACACTATTCTTTTCTGACTTTATCTTATCGTCTGGCCTTCGCTGTCCTCTGCTAGCATTCTCTCGTTTCACAACTGTCCTCCAATACACACAAACGTATCTCGCCACCTGCAAGTTAGTTGTAGATCCGTTAATGAATTAGTTTGAAGGAGGGGAGACAAACACTGTTGAAGGAAAGGCTTCTTCGAGTCATCTGACACTTGTTTTTAAACTTTTCCTACTGGTTCCGTCCTATTTTCCAACTTTCCTTATTGGCTCTTTTTTATGTACTCTGGGTGTGTATTTGGTTAATGTATATTTTTCATACATGCTATAAAAGATTGTACGTCACGGAGTGAAGTGGCAGTCTCCTGAGAACCTACCTCGTGTACTTCTGGGACAACTGTACTAGCTGCAGCTAATAAATCCGATCTTTTACGCCGACAGAGTGTCCCCGTGTCTCTGTGTAGCTAAGCAGGAGAACCCAGGAGATTAAGGCGTACCCTGCGCCGCCAGGTCCAAAAGGTTCTGGTTCTTCAGACTACAGAGCAGCTCTGCTGATCTGGTTCTCTGGCTCTACAACAGCTCTGCTGACCTGGTTCTCTGACTCTAAAGCAGCTCTGCTGACCCGGTTCTATGGCTCTAAAGCAGTTCCGCTGACATGGTTCTCTGGCTCTAGAGCAGCTCTGCTGACCTGGTTCTCTCCCTCTAGAGCAGCTCTGCTGACCTGATTCTCTCCCTCTAAAGCAGCTCTACTTACCTGGTTTCTCTGGGTCTACAGCAGCTCTGCTGATCTGGTTCTTAGGCTCTAGAGCAGCTCTGCTGACCTGGTTCTCTGGCTCTAAAGCAGCTCTGCTGACCTGGTTCTATGGCTCTAAAGCTGCTCTGCTGACTTGGTTCTCTGGCCCAGAGTAGCTCTGCTGACCTGGTTCTCTGGCTCTAAAGCAGCTCTGCTGGCCCGGTTCTCTGGCTGTAAAGCAGCTCTGCTGACCTGGTTCTCTCCCTCTAAAGCGGCTCTGGTGACCTGGTTTCTCTGGCCCTAGAGCAGCTCTGCTGACCTAGTTCTTAGGCTCTAGAGAAGCTCTGCTGACCTGGTTCTCTGGCTCTAAAGCAGCTCTGCTGACCTGGTTCTATGGCTCTAAAGCAGTTCTGCTGACCTGGTTCTCTTTCTCTAGAGCAACTCTGCTGACCTGGTCCCTTGGCTCTAAAGCTGCTATGCTGACCTGGTTCTGTCCCTCTAAAGCAGCTCTGCTGACCTGGTTCTCTTGCTCTAAAGCAGCTCTACTGACCCGGTTCTCTGGCTCTAAAGCAGCTCTGCTGACCTGGTTCTCTGGCTCTCGAGCAGCTCTGCTGACCTAGTTTCTCTGGCTCTACAGCAGCTCTGCTGACCTGGTTCTCAGCCTCTAGAGCAACTCTGCTGACCTGGGTCTCTGGCTCTAAAGCAGCTCTGCTGACCTGGTTCTCTGGCTCTAGAGCAGCTCTGCTGACCTGGTTCTCTGGCTCTAAAGCAGCTCTGCTGACCTGGTTCTCTCACTCTAAATCAGCTCTTCTGACCTGGTTCTCTGCCTCTAGAGCAGCTCTGCTGACCTGGTTCTCTCCCTCTAAAGCAGCTCTACCTACCTGGTTTCTCTGGGTCTACAGCAGCTCTGCTGACCTGGTTCTTAGGCTCTAGAGCAGCTCTGCTGACCTGGTTATCTGGCTCTAAAGCAGCTCTGCTGACCTGGTTCTATGGCTCTAAAGCAGCTCTGCTGACTTGGTTCTCTGGCTCTAGAGTAGCTCTGCTGACTTGGTTCTCTGGCTCTAAAGTAGCTCTGCTGACCTGGTCCTTAGGCTCTAGAGCAGCTCCGCTGACCTGGTTCTCTGGCTCTAAAGCAGCTCTGCTGACCTGGCTCTATGGCTCTAAAGCAGCTCTGCTGACTTGGTTCTCTGGCTCTAGAGTAGCCTTGCTGACTTAGTTCTCAGGCTCTAAAGTAGCTCTGCTGACCTGGTTCTCTGGCTCTAAAGCAGCTCTGCTGGCCTGGTTCTCTGGCTGTAAAGCAGCTCTGCTGACCTGGTTCTCTCCCTCTAAAGCAGCTCTGGTGACCTGGTTTCTCTGGCCCTACAGCAGCTCTGCTGACCTTGTTCTCTGGCTCTAGAGCAGCTCTGCTGACCTAGTTCTCTGCCTCTAGAGCAGCTCTGCTGACCTGGTTCTCTCCCTCTAAAGAGCTCTGCTGACCTGGTTCTCTGGCTCTAAAGCAGATCTGCTGACCTGGTTCTCTGCCTCTAGAGCAGCTCTGCTGACCTGGTTCTTTTGCTCTAAAGCAGCTCTGCCGACCTGGTTCTCTGGCTCTACAGCACCTCTGTGGACCTGTTTCTCTGCACTCACGATGCACGCACCCGACTTCGCGAAAATATATTTAAAAATAATATAAGTTTATTATAAGTACAAATATGTTATTTTTATGACTATCTTAGATAATCCCTAATATGTATATTAAAGACACATACATAATATTTTGGAACATAACAGTTTTTTGTGGGAGTTGCGTGCCCCAGCACGTATATGACATCACGCGGGACCCACCACCGCGCAAGCATCTCATACCGTAATGCACATGTGTCGCGAATGCGCGGGAGCAGGAGTCGCGGACTGGTCGCATACCAATCACGCACATCACACAAATGTATATGATGCAACTGAAAAACACGCAGCCGTCGCACACCGTGCGCAGATCCTTCACGACTTTTCTAAAATAGCGGCTAGAATCCGCACACCCACCCTGATGTGTACGCTTTGAGTGCACGACTTCGAAAAAAAATGGAATTTGAAAAAAAAATATATATATAAATATATTACAATGAAAAATGAAAACAAAAAAATTAATTAATATTTCAGTTTGAATTTTGAATTTATTTATTTTTGCAATTTTCAGAAAAATATATAATGTTATTTAATGAATAGAATATTTATAAATAAACAGTTGAAAAACTGTAGAAAATCAGTACAAAAAATAGGTATAACTACTATCACACTTAAAAATTAGCATTTAAAAAACCTTTTAAATTCACTGAAAAAAAACCTAGGTTTCAGAGACGTTATAGTTAGAAATTAGCATTTAAAAAAGCTTTGAAATTCACTGAAAAAACCATAGGTTTCAGAGACTTTATAGTTAGAAATTAGCATTTAAAAAATCTTAGAAATTCACAGAAAAAAAAAATAGGTTTCGGGGGTGTTATAGTTAGCTGGCCATTTCACTCATAGAAAACCATAGCCGTTATAGTTAGTTCTGCTAACTATAACTCGCGCGCCCGCAATGCACTGCTGATGATGTCACATATTGCATCATTCATGACATGGTCAGTGACATCACTGATGACATCACTACAGACATCTCAAATGACATCACTGGTGACATCATTGATTACATCATCCACGTGACAATCTGATACACCTCATCATACACTAGTATAACCTTTCATCACTCACTGTAAAATACAGAGTACCATATTTGAAACCATTGACACACCAATACCAGTTACTACATACCCACTTACTGATTCCTAAGTCTACACACACAACTCTCCATTCAACAACAGAATCATTTATACATGCAGTCACTAATTAATAGAACACAATCAAATGCACTTTTACACATATATTGACATTGACACATCAGCAGTCATCTTAGACGGTTATGCAGTCATCCTACTCACTCATGAAAAAAATTAATCACACTTACATTTACTCACTTACACAATTATCCAACAACACCTCATTTATTCAAACACATAGTAACTCATAGTTAATATGTTAAAAAATCACCATTACAATTATACACTCATTCATATAGTTACTCTCACAATCACTGACTCTTACACATACTTATTTATATACACCAACTCTCACATACAATGCCTTTTATTTTTTTACTTTGTTGAAGATGTACAACTAAAACATATATTCGCTCACCAACACACAAATAAATACACTCAGTCACCCAAACAACTGTTTCTGAGGAAGAGGCCGCGGAAGGTATCAGAGGCGCGGACGAGGACGAGGAGAGAATGCCTCGCAAGCACCAGAAAAACCAGACGCGCAAAACGCAAAAAGGCAATATCCACTACGAAGTCGAAAATGAATGATGTAAATTTAATTATCAATCTTTCAAAGCACATATTGACACCTGAAGAAATATCTGCTTTAAATAAAGGATTATCTTTTTGCCCAGAGAGCCACTTTGATCACACACAAGTGAGAATAGACCTATATAAATACATCCGCAAGCTTAAACTAGCTAAAGTCCATGCCAACAAAACCTCCAAAGAATCTACAAACGTTCATGCACATAATAATGAACAGACATCCAATTCGGATCCAATGCTTAACATTGATCAAGCCACCGATTTAAAAACTATTTTTGACCTCCTATACGATCTAGAAGATGACGACATGACAGAAGAACAAGTTTTGGACCATCTGTCAATTGAAACAGATAAAAGAACCAACAGTGGGCTAAAGAGAAAGTCTAAGTACTGCCCTGTTTTACCACCAGGAACCGCTTTGACCAATTCAGTGAATCCGTAATTGAAGAACTAAATAAAATCAAAAACACTAGGAACAACACCAACAGAGAAAATTTAAGCAAAAAAGAACGGGAAGCAATCAAACACCTGATGCAAGATAAAACTTTGACTATAAAACCTACTGATAAAGGTGGCAACACCGTACTGTTAAACACCACGGACTACCTGGATGAAGCATATAGGCAATTAAATGATACCACAAATTACAACAGGATTACCACCAATCCGATGAATAAAATGATACATGAACTAGAGACTAAACTAACGGGATGGTACAAGGACAACTTAATCAATGATGAAGAACTCAAATTCTTAACGAATGAATTTCCGGTCACACCGACCATTTATTTTTTACCTAAAATTCATAAAACCCTGAATCACCCACCGGGCAGACCGATTGTCTCTTCATGTAATTCACTATATGAAAATATCTCAGAATATGTGGATCACTTTCTTGCCCCCATCGCTCAGAGTATGAGCTCTTACATCAGGGATACTGGTGACTTCCTACGGATCCTGGATGGCACTTCCTGGAACAACCAATACCTTTTAGTCACCATAGACGTTGTGTCACTTTATACGTCAATACGACATGAGGTGGGGCTGCAAGCATGTACCTATTTTTTAAAACAAAGGAAAATAACTGAAATGAAGCACACACAAATGTTACTCCGCATGATCGAGACATGCCTTACTAATAACATCTTCTGTTTCAACAAAGAACTCTTTAAACAAATGTGTGGAACGGCAATGGGCATTTCCTTTTCCGTAAACTACGCCAACATCACAATGGGATGGTGGGAAAAGACTGTAGCCTGGAACTCAGATAATCAAGAAGAGATGGACAAGATTATTTTATGGGTCCGTTACATCGACGACCTGTTCCTCATCTGGAATGGCACAGATGGGGACTTTCGAAATTACTTTAACAAATTGAATAACAACGAGATTGGCCTATCTTTTACATATGAGATGAGCAGATCGAAGATTCCATTTCTTGACACTCTGACCTACATTGAAAATGACCAGATCTACTCAACACTTTACAGGAAGAAAACGGCTACTAACAGTATCCTGCACGGAACCAGCTTTCACCCCAAACCATTGTTGGACAGTATTCCCTTTGGTGAATTCATAAGACTCAAACGTAACTGCTCTAAACCAGAAGATGCAGAGGAAAAAATACATGAATCCATGGAAAGGCTCAAACAAAGAGGTTATACTGAGTCCATTTTAAAGCGGAACAAAAAGAGAATTGATGCCAAAACCAGAGCGGATACCCTCATGCCTAAAACTAAACCACCTTTTGAAGATGAGAAACAAGTCCCAAGGTTTATCACCACCTACAGCAAAGAGAGTGCGCTCATTATGAGCAAAATTAAGAAACACTGGCACCTGATCACAAAAGATCCTGATATTGGGAAACTAGTTGGGATAAGACCGACAGTAACTTACAGAAAAACGACATCATTGAAGGATATGCTTGTCAAGAGCCACTTTGTTCAGGAAGAAAAAACCAGCTGGTTAACTGAACAACGAAATGGGTTTACCAAATGCAACTCTTGCAAGGCTTGCAAAATTGGAAAAAATGTGAAACACATTGCTGAGCCGAATGGAAACACTATAAACATAAGAAAAAGAATAACCTGCAACACCAAATTCGCTATTTACATTATCGAGTGCACCTGCGGTCACAAGTACGTAGGTAGTACTATCTGCCCACTCAAAAAACGCATTCTAGAGCACATCCGAGCAGTTAAAAATAAGGACACTGCATATGCAACTGCCAAACACATGATATCATGCCAAAAGGGAGACTGGCGAGCAATGTGCTACTATGGAATCGATACCATCATGCCAAATGAACGCGGTGGCGATAGAACCAAAAAGCTACGACAGTTGGAATTCCGCTATATTATCAGATTACAAACTAAGACCCCGAAAGGGATGAACAATGATGAAGAACTTTACGTGCACTTGGAGTAACGAATTGAGATTTCCTTAGCCATCAGTGACAATTTGAGACACTAGTATCTATCCCGTCCCTTTTTATCCCTCTTCCCCTTTCTCTTCTTTCTCTCTTTCACCTTTTTCCCTCTCTTATATACTTTAAGCACTGACTCTTTTTCAACACTATATAGTACTTTCTCCTACTTACTTTCACTTTCTGAGTTCAGATATTCCGCCGTTTGTCCAGTTACGTACTATACAGAGACACTAGGCTGATTAAGCTCTTTGACCTATTTTTTGAATAAGTTTTCTGAAAACCTTTGCATATTAATGATATTATTTTGTGAAAATCATTTCCGTACTAGACAATGACTAAGTTAACATGTGACATTATGTAATTCTTAGGTACTATACCATGATTTGCTGATGCTAATCCATTTACCTGTTAATAACAGTATAAGATCGATTTTCTTTTAGTTAAAATAGTACAACATTGTATTGATTGCACTACATCCCCCACAATGCCATATTCAGGCTAGCTGGGTATATATAGTGCTATAGAAGAAGGACTCACTAACCGTGAGCAAGGCCGTGTAGGCTGAAACGCGTTGGTTGAGCTGTGTGATTAATAAACACGTTGTTTGAAAATACCTCCTTTCCGAGTGCCGCATCTTTGGATTGATATTGTGGTTTTCGTGGCCAGGGTCCGGCCCGTATGCTGAGCACCCGCTGGTAGTGTGCCCCGGAATGTGGATCCCTTTGCCTGGATATATATAAATATATATATATTCACTGAAAAAAACCATAGGTTTCAGGCATGTTATAGTTAGGAATTAGCATTTAAAAAACCTTAGAAATTCACTGAAAAAACCATAGGTTTCAGGAGTGTTATAGTTAGCTGGACATTTCACTCGTACAAAACCCTAGAAATTCCCCTGTTATAGCTAGTTCAGCTAACTATAACTCGTGCGCCCGCAATGCACTGCTGATGACGTCACATATTGCATCACTCATGACATGGTCAGTGACATAACTCATGACATCCCTGATGACATCACTCATGACATCATCCAGTGAATGTGTGTTTTTCTGAAAATTAAATATGTTTTATATATATATATCTCAAGGTCGATGGAAGAATAAATGGGTATATAAGTGTCTAAATTAAACCCGGGCGTAGTGCTCCACTCCGCCCACTGAGTGTATGTAGCGCTGCCTGCTTCGCGGTTTATGAAGTAGGCGTAGCAGGCAGCACTATGCACACGCCAGTGCGAAGCAGAGCTGCCCGCCACCCGCCGCCCGCCCGCCTTCATTTTAAAATAATTTAAAGAATATTAAAATAAGTAAAATGCCTTACCTGCGGTGTGGCGTCCCGGGGCTCCCTCTTCCTCATTGACGGCAACTTCTTCTCACAAATGCGAATGCGCGGACGCCCGCGCATGCCCATTTCTCGCGAGAAATGTGCATGCGTGTGCGTCTGCGCATGCGCATTTGTGAGAAGAAGTTGCCGTCAACGAGGAAGAGGGAGCCCCGGGACGCCGCACCGCAGGTAAGGCATTTTCTCTTATTTTTTAAATAGTTTAACTTATTTTAAAATGAGGGCGGGCGGGAGGCGGGCTGCGTGTAGTGGGGCTACGCGGAGCACGCAAGTGTGCGTAGATTTGGCCACACTACGCGATGCTCCACGTAGCCCCACTACGCCCACTACGCCGAGGGTTAGTCTAAATGGATGATTTTTTGGGGAGAAATTGATGGTATAACTGACTGATTAAGTGTATCCTAGTGAATACATGGCTTAGTGAGTAATGTTTAAATATGTAAATATCTGTATCAGTCTCTCGCTTTGTGTATAATTGGCTGCATGGGTTGGTGAGTAGCTACATGAGTGTCTATATGGGATATTAGTTTGTTTTTTGAGTATTAGTATGAGTGTCTGAGTGTCTGTATGGTTCGGTGGGGGGTATTACTTAGCACATAGATGCATGAATGAGTGACTCACTGTATGTGTTTTGAAGACAGCATGTGTGCAGGACTGTAGAGGTGGATGAGTGTGTGCTATGGTGTGTTAGTGAGTGAATGACTGTCTCAATAGTGTCTTTATGAGTAACTACATATGTTTTAAAGTAGTATATGTGGGTATTGGTGTATATAAGTGAGTATATGTGAGAGTGAGAGATTGGAAGAGTTCCTGTATAAATAAGTATGTGTTTCTATAAGTGATTTTTAAGAGAGTAAGTATGTGTACGTTTCTGTAGTAGTAAGTGTAGTGGAGTGTGTATAACGGTATGTGCAAGTAAATGGATGTTTGATTCTTTATTAGCATGAGTGACTATGTGTGTGAGTAACTCTATGAATGGGTGGCGGTGTGTAACAGGATGTATAGGTGTTTTAGTACATATGATGAGTGAGTACATGTATGAGTGACTATATAGGACTGTTGGAGAATGAGTGGATGTGTATGTAGATCTTGGAATTACTGAATAGGTTATTGTAACTGGTATTGGTATGTCCATTTTTTTGAAAATTTTATTTTCTATTTTTGAATGTGTATATCAATAGTTATATTAGGGTGAGAGGAGGTCTGCCACTCTATCACAAGGATGATGTCATCACTGATGTCATCAGTGATGTCATTTGAGATGTCATCAGTAATGTCATGAGTGATGTCACTGACCATGTCATGAGTGATGTAATATGTGACATCATCAGCAGTGCATTGCGGGCACGTGAGTTATAGTTAGCTGAACTAACTATAACGGAGGAATAGGGTTTTGTGCGAGTGAAATGTCCAGCTAACTATAACGCCCCTGAAACCTATGGTTTTTTCAGTGAATATATTTATATCATCCTTGTGAAAGAGTGGTGGTCTCGCGAGTTATAGTTATCTGAACTAACTATTACGGGGGAATTTCATTGGTTTTTTACGGGTGAAATATCCACCTAACTATAACATGTGTGAAACCTATGGTTTTTTAAGTGAATTTGCAAGGTTTTTTAAATGCTAATTCCTAACTATAATGTGTGTGAAACCTATGGTTCTTTCAGTGAATTTGTATGGTTTTTTAAATGCTAAGTTATGTATGTATTATTATTTTTTTTATTTATTTATTTTTCAATAAACTACGTACCCCCGTGATTTAAAAAAAAAAAAATGTAAATGTTTTTTTCTGCCTTCGGGGTACTTCAGGGACCCCCTGACAAAGGCTAGGGGGTCAGGAACTCTCTACCCTGCCCCCTTTTCACGTTCGCCACCTTCCTTTTCCACTCTCGCACTGAAAACAAACAAAATGTCGGCCGACACTTCCTGATTTCAACCGATTCGAACGTTGACTGACATGTAACAACCAATCAGAATTACGCTCGCGCACGTTAGGGTGCGCGCACCGTGCACGCACGGTGCGCGGCTATAGATATGTATGTGCTTTTTACTGCAATTTTCTCTGGAACTACTGAACAGATTGACTCCATATATGCAAAAGGCACATCCCTGACCTGAGGACTACCTCTCTGCCAAATTTCAAGTAATTCTGTTCAGCCGTTCAGGCTGTACCTTCGACTAAAGGTCCTATGGGAAAATGCATAGGAAAAACGCGTTTTGGGACCCCGTTTTTTCTCAGCCCCCGCTTGACGAATCACCCCGAGACTTTCAGGGTAGGAGCTGAGCGGAGCGCCCCATTAGTTTTGAAAATTTCGCGAAGATTCGTCAACCGACGCCAAAGTTATTCAAAATAGAATTTTGAGATTTCCTATGGAAACACGGTCCTAACTATAACTATCTACTGGCGACCGCCAGTAGATAATATATATATATATATATATATATATATATATATATATATATATATATATATATATATATATATATATATATATATCATGTGATCAAGGCAGAGGAGCTGCCGAAACGCGTCATGGTGGGGTGCTGCTTGAGAAAATAAACTGATCGAGCACCTATTTGGGTCCTTTCTCGCTTTTTTTCCTGCGGAGTGGTATGGAAACGTGAGGCGAGCTTTCGTTAATATATATATAAATACCAGCGTGCATTGTAAATGTTTTGAATTGAATGGCACACCGGAGGCCAATTGACAATAATTAAAAGCACGCAGTGGCCTTTGTAGAATGCAGAAAAACTTACCGGATGTGTAGCGATGGCCTCTGAGGAAAGAGATGGAGACTCTGAAACGCGTCAGGCCAGGGTGGAAAAACACGGGATTGAAAGCTGCCTGTTTGTATTTCAATTTAGGATGTTCCTTTGCCTGCAGGTGGTGCGCGGCCTCAAGCTTTTTGAGCAAACTTTGGGTATACATATTGTTGCGGCTTCAGCTACAGAGAGAACGCGACGTCCCGGATAACAGAAGGGAACCATGCAGGGGAAATCTTCCTTGCGAAATGGCGCTGCAGGAAATGTATTTTAAACAGGCAGAGTTTGATTCGGGGGCCCAATGGAGGGCTTTAAACAACACCCTTGAGACAATCGACACTAACGGGCCCACTGGAGGGTGTAATGAAGCTTTGGAACAACTACAAATACCAGCGTGCATTGTAAATGTTTTGAATTGAATGGCACACCGGAGGCCAATTGACAATTATTAAAAGCACGCAGTGGCCTTTGTAGAATGCAGAAAAACTTACCGGATGTGTAGCGATGGCCTCTGAGGAAAGAGATGGAGACTCTGAAACGCGTCAGGCCAGGGTGGAAAAAAACGGGATTGAAAGCTGCCTGTTTGTATTTCAATAAAGGATGTTCCTTTGCCTGCAGTTGGTGCGCGGCCTCAAGCTTTTTGAGCAAACTTTGGGTATACATATTGTGGCGGCTTCAGCTACAGAGAGAACGCGACGTCCCGGATAACAGAAGGGAACCATGCAGGGGAAATCTTCCTTGCGAAATGGCGCTGCAGGAAATGTATTTTAAACAGGTAGAGTTTGATTCGGGGGCCCAATGGAGGGCTTTAAACAACACCCTTGAGAAAATCGACACTAACGGGCCCACTGGAGGGTGTAATGAAGCTTTGGAACAACTACAAATGCCAGCGTGCATTGTAAATGTTTTGAATTGAATGGCACACCGGAGGCCAATTGACAATAATTAAAAGCACGCAGTGGCCTTTGTAGAATGCAGAAAAACTTACCGGATGTGTAGCGATGGCCTCTGAGGAAAGAGATGGAGACTCTGAAACGCGTCAGGCCAGGGTGGAAAAAAACGGGATTGAAAGTTACCTGTTTGTATTTCAATAAAGGATGTTCCTTTGCCTGCAGTTGGTGCGCGGCCTCAAGCTTTTTGAGCAAACTTTGGGTATACATATTGTGGCGGCTTCAGCTACAGAGAGAACGCAACGTCCCGGATAACAGAAGGGAACCATGCAGGGGAAATCTTCCTTGCGAAATGGCGCTGCAGGAAATGTATTTTAAACAGGCAGAGTTTGATTCGGGGGCCCAATGGAGGGCTTTAAACAACACCCTTGAGAAAATCGACACTAACGGGCCCACTGGAGGGTGTAATGAAGCTTTGGAACAACTACAAATACCAGCGTGCATTGTAAATGTTTTGAATTGAATGGCACACCGGAGGCCAATTGACAATAATTAAAAGCACGCAGTGGCCTTTGTAGAATGCAGAAAAACTTACCGGATGTGTAGCGATGGCCTCTGAGGAAAGAGATGGAGACTCTGAAACGCGTCAGGCCAGGGTGGAAAAAAACGGGATTGAAAGCTGCCTGTTTGTATTTCAATAAAGGATGTTCCTTTGCCTGCAGTTGGTGTGCGGCCTCAAGCTTTTTGAACAAACTTTGGGTATATATATATATATGTTTTCAAAAGTTACCCCTTCCGGTGGAGGGCGCACTCGGGATCGCTCCTCATTACAGATAGGTGTAGCAGCCACATCCTCATTATTTTGGCCATCCTCATTATTTTGGCCAACGCGTTTCGGGCAGAGACGCCCTTCTTCTTGGACCATAGCTGAAGATGACGACAAAAAAGCACTGTCAGTACAATCCCTCTTTTATTTCTATAATCAGCATGTTAATCATCACCCAATGTATTCTGGGACTGGTAGTGCAAAATGTCTAACCCATGTGGGCGTCGTCAAAGTCACTTCTTAAACAATCAAAATGGGATAAAAGGTGCTGTCCACCTCACTGTACAATATATATTTGGCATCTCCTGCTCCACTCAAACTGTACAATCCAAACAGCAAGCAGACCCGCGTGGCTCCGGGGGTGGAACTCCAATGTAGCAGCGGCCACACAGGAAATGCCTTTTCCGTGTAGCTGACCAATTCAAACAGCACACGGACCCACGAGGCACAGGCGGTGGTGCACCTCCGTGACCAAGGGCTGGTCACTAATTTGTTTTCAAAAGTTACCCCTTCCGGTGGAGGGCGCACTCGGGATCGCTCCTCCTTACAGATAGGTGTAGCAGCCACATCCTCATTATTTTGGCCATCCTCATTATTTTGGCCAACGCGTTTCGGGCAGAGACGCCCTTCTTCTTGGACCATAGCTGAAGATGACGACAAAAAAGCACTGTCAGTATATATATATATTGTACAGTGAGGTGGACAGCACCTTTTATCCCATTTTGATTGTTTAAGAAGTGACTTTGACGACGCCCACATGGGTTAGACATTTTGCACCACCAGTCCCAGAATACATTGGGTGATGATTAACATGCTGATTATAGAAATAAAAGAGGGATTGTACTGACAGTGCTTTTTTGTCGTCATCTTCAGCTATGGTCCAAGAAGAAGGGCGTCTCTGCCCGAAACGCGTTGGCCAAAATAATGAGGATGTGGCTGCTACACCTATCTGTAATGAGGAGCGATCCCGAGTGCGCCCTCCACCGGAAGGGGTAACTTTTGAAAACAAATTAGTGACCAGCCCTTGGTCACGGAGGTGCACCACCGCCTGTGCCTCGTGGGTCCGTGTGCTGTTTGAATTGGTCAGCTACACGGAAAAGGCGTTTCCTGTGTGGCCGCTGCTACATTGGAGTTCCACCCCCGGAGCCACGCGGGTCTGCTTGCTGTTTGGATTGTACAGTTTGAGTGGAGCGGGAGATGCCAAATATATATTGTACAGTGAGGTGGACAGCACCTTTTATCCCATTTTGATTGTTTAAGAAGTGACTTTGACGACGCCCACATGGGTTAGACATTTTGCACCACCAGTCCCAGAATACATTGGGTGATGATTAACATGCTGATTATAGAAATAAAAGAGGGATTGTACTGACAGTGCTTTTTTGTCGTCATCTTCAGCTATGGTCCAAGAAGAAGGGCGTCTCTTCCCGAAACGCGTTGGCCAAAATAATGAGGATGTGGCTGCTACACCTATCTGTAATGAGGAGCGATCCCGAGTGCGCCCTCCACCGGAAGGGGTAACTTTTGAAAACAAATTAGTGACCAGCCCTTGGTCACGGAGGTGCACCACCGCCTGTGCCTCGTGGGTCCGTGTGCTGTTTGAATTGGTCAGCTACACGGAAAAGGCATTTCCTGTGTGGCCGCTGCTACATTGGAGTTCCATCCCCGGAGCCACGCGGGTCTGCTTGCTGTTTGGATTGTACAGTTTGAGTGGAGCGGGAGATGCCAAATATATATTGTACAGTGAGGTGGACAGCACCTTTTATCCCATTTTGATTGTTTAAGAAGTGACTTTGACGACGCCCACATGGGTTAGACATTTTGCACCACCAGTCCCAGAATACATTGGGTGATGATTAACATGCTGATTATAGAAATAAAAGAGGGATTGTACTGACAGTGCTTTTTTGTCGTCATCTTCAGCTATGGTCCAAGAAGAAGGGCGTCTCTGCCCGAAACGCGTTGGCCAAAATAATGAGGATGTGGCTGCTACACCTATCTGTAATGAGGAGCGATCCCGAGTGCGCCCTCCACCGGAAGGGGTAACTTTTGAAAACAAATTAGTGACCAGCCCTTGGTCACGGAGGTGCACCACCGCCTGTGCCTCGTGGGTCCGTGTGCTGTTTGAATTGGTCAGCTACACGGAAAAGGCATTTCCTGTGTGGCCGCTGCTACATTGGAGTTCCACCCCCGGAGCCACGCGGGTCTGCTTGCTGTTTGGATTGTACAGTTTGAGTGGAGCGGGAGATGCCAAATATATATTGTACAGTGAGGTGGACAGCACCTTTTATCCCATTTTGATTGTTTAAGAAGTGACTTTGACGACGCCCACATGGGTTAGACATTTTGCACCACCAGTCCCAGAATACATTGGGTGATGATTAACATGCTGATTATAGAAATAAAAGAGGGATTGTACTGACAGTGCTTTTTTGTCGTCATCTTCAGCTATGGTCCAAGAAGAAGGGCGTCTCTGCCCGAAGCGCGTTGGCGAAAATAATGAGGATGTGGCTGCTACACCTATCTGTAATGAGGAGCGATCCCAAGTGCGCCCTCCACCGGAAGGGGTAACTTTTGAAAACAAATTAGTGACCAGCCCTTGGTCACAGAGGTGCACCACCGCCTGTGCCTCGTGGGTCCATGCGCTGTTTGAATTGGTCAGCTACACGGAAAAGGCATTTCCTGTGTGGCCGCTGCTACATTGGAGTTCCACCCCCGGAGCCACGCGGGTCTGCTTGCTGTTTGGATTGTACAGTTTGAGTGGAGCGGGAGATGCCAAATATATATTGTACAGTGAGGTGGACAGCACCTTTTATCCCATTTTGATTGTTTAAGAAGTGACTTTGACGACGCCCACATGGGTTAGACATTTTGCACCACCAGTCCCAGAATACATTGGGTGATGATTAACATGCTGATTATAGAAATAAAAGAGGGATTGTACTGACAGTGCTTTTTTGTCGTCATCTTCAGCTATGGTCCAAGAAGAAGGGCGTCTCTGCCCGAAACGCGTTGGCCAAAATAATGAGGATGTGGCTGCTACACCTATCTGTAATGAGGAGCGATCCCGAGGGCGCCCTCCACCGGAAGGGGTAACTTTTGAAAACAAATTAGTGACCAGCCCTTGGTCACGGAGGTGCACCACCGCCTGTGCCTCGTGGGTCCGTGTGCTGTTTGAATTGGTCAGCTACACGGAAAAGGCATTTCCTGTGTGGCCGCTGCTACATTGGAGTTCCACCCCCGGAGCCACGCGGGTCTGCTTGCTGTTTGGATTGTACAGTTTGAGTGGAGCGGGAGATGCCAAATATATATTGTACAGTGAGGTGGACAGCACCTTTTATCCCATTTTGATTGTTTAAGAAGTGACTTTGACGACGCCCACATGGGTTAGACATTTTGCACCACCAGTCCCAGAATACATTGGGTGATGATTAACATGCTGATTATAGAAATAAAAGAGGGATTGTACTGACAGTGCTTTTTTGTCGTCATCTTCAGCTATGGTCCAAGAAGAAGGGCGTCTCTGCCCGAAACGCGTTGGCCAAAATAATGAGGATGTGGCTGCTACACCTATCTGTAATGAGGAGCGATCCCGAGTGCGCCCTCCACCGGAAGGGGTAACTTTTGAAAACAAATTAGTGACCAGCCCTTGGTTACGGAGGTGCACCACCGCCTGTGCCTCGTGGGTCCGTGTGCTGTTTGAATTGGTCAGCTACACGGAAAAGGCATTTCCTGTGTGGCCGCTGCTACATTGGAGTTCCACCCCCGGAGCCACGCGGGTCTGCTTGCTGTTTGGATTGTACAGTTTGAGTGGAGCGGGAGATGCCAAATATATATTGTACAGTGAGGTGGACAGCACCTTTTATCCCATTTTGATTGTTTAAGAAGTGACTTTGACGACGCCCACATGGGTTAGACATTTTGCACCACCAGTCCCAGAATACATTGGGTGATGATTAACATGCTGATTATAGAAATAAAAGAGGGATTGTACTGACAGTGCTTTTTTGTCGTCATCTTCAGCTATGGTCCAAGAAGTAGGGCGTCTCTGCTCGAAGCGCGTTGGCCAAAATAATGAGGATGTGGCTGCTACACCTATCTGTAATGAGGAGCGATCCCGAGTGCGCCCTCCACCGGAAGGGGTAACTTTTGAAAACAAATTAGTGACCAGCCCTTGGTCACGGAGGTGCACCACCGCCTGTGCCTCGTGGGTCCGTGTGCTGTTTGAATTGGTCAGCTACACGGAAAAGGCATTTCCTGTGTGGCCGCTGCTACATTGGAGTTCCACCCCCGGAGCCACGCGGGTCTGCTTGCTGTTTGGATTGTACAGTTTGAGTGGAGCGGGAGATGCCAAATATATATTGTACAGTGAGGTGGACAGCACCTTTTATCCCATTTTGATTGTTTAAGAAGTGACTTTGACGACGCCCACATGGGTTAGACATTTTGCACCACCAGTCCCAGAATACATTGGGTGATGATTAACATGCTGATTATAGAAATAAAAGAGGGATTGTACTGACAGTGCTTTTTTGTCGTCATCTTCAGCTATGGTCCAAGAAGAAGGGCGTCTCTGCCCGAAGCGCGTTGGCCAAAATAATGAGGATGTGGCTGCTACACCTATCTGTAATGAGGAGCGATCCCAAGTGCGCCCTCCACCGGAAGGGGTAACTTTTGAAAACAAATTAGTGACCAGCCCTTGGTCACAGAGGTGCACCACCGCCTGTGCCTCGTGGGTCCATGCGCTGTTTGAATTGGTCAGCTACACGGAAAAGGCATTTCCTGTGTGGCCGCTGCTACATTGGAGTTCCACCCCCGGAGCCACGCGGGTCTGCTTGCTGTTTGGATTGTACAGTTTGAGTGGAGCGGGAGATGCCAAATATATATTGTACAGTGAGGTGGACAGCACCTTTTATCCCATTTTGATTGTTTAAGAAGTGACTTTGACGACGCCCACATGGGTTAGACATTTTGCACCACCAGTCCCAGAATACATTGGGTGATGATTAACATGCTGATTATAGAAATAAAAGAGGGATTGTACTGACAGTGCTTTTTTGTCGTCATCTTCAGCTATGGTCCAAGAAGAAGGGCGTCTCTGCCCGAAGCGCGTTGGCGAAAATAATGAGGATGTGGCTGCTACACCTATCTGTAATGAGGAGCGATCCCAAGTGCGCCCTCCACCGGAAGGGGTAACTTTTGAAAACAAATTAGTGACCAGCCCTTGGTCACAGAGGTGCACCACCGCCTGTGCCTCGTGGGTCCATGCGCTGTTTGAATTGGTCAGCTACACGGAAAAGGCATTTCCTGTGTGGCCGCTGCTACATTGGAGTTCCACCCCCGGAGCCACGCGGGTCTGCTTGCTGTTTGGATTGTACAGTTTGAGTGGAGCGGGAGATGCCAAATATATATTGTACAGTGAGGTGGACAGCACCTTTTATCCCATTTTGATTGTTTAAGAAGTGACTTTGACGACGCCCACATGGGTTAGACATTTTGCACCACCAGTCCCAGAATACATTGGGTGATGATTAACATGCTGATTATAGAAATAAAAGAGGGATTGTACTGACAGTGCTTTTTTGTCGTCATCTTCAGCTATCGTCCAAGAAGAAGGGCGTCTCTGCCCGAAACGCGTTGGCCAAAATAATGAGGATGTGGCTGCTACACCTATCTGTAATGAGGAGCGATCCCGAGTGCGCCCTCCACCGGAAGGGGTAACTTTTGAAAACAAATTAGTGACCAGCCCTTGGTCACGGAGGTGCACCACCGCCTGTGCCTCGTGGGTCCGTGTGCTGTTTGAATTGGTCAGCTACACGGAAAAGGCATTTCCTGTGTGGCCGCTGCTACATTGGAGTTCCACCCCCGGAGCCACGCGGGTCTGCTTGCTGTTTGGATTGTACAGTTTGAGTGGAGCGGGAGATGCCAAATATATATTGTACAGTGAGGTGGACAGCACCTTTTATCCCATTTTGATTGTTTAAGAAGTGACTTTGACGACGCCCACATGGGTTAGACATTTTGCACCACCAGTCCCAGAATACATTGGGTGATGATTAACATGCTGATTATAGAAATAAAAGAGGGATTGTACTGACAGTGCTTTTTTGTCGTCATCTTCAGCTATGGTCCAAGAAGAAGGGCGTCTCTGCCCGAAACGCGTTGGCCAAAATAATGAGGATGTGGCTGCTACACCTATCTGTAATGAGGAGCGATCCCGAGTGCGCCCTCCACCGGAAGGGGTAACTTTTGAAAACAAATTAGTGACCAGCCCTTGGTCACGGAGGTGCACCACCGCCTGTGCCTCGTGGGTCCGTGTGCTGTTTGAATTGGTCAGCTACACGGAAAATGCATTTCCTGTGTGGCCGCTGCTACATTGGAGTTCCACCCCCGGAGCCACGCGGGTCTGCTTGCTGTTTGGATTGTACAGTTTGAGTGGAGCGGGAGATGCCAAATATATATTGTACAGTGAGGTGGACAGCACCTTTTATCCCATTTTGATTGTTTAAGAAGTGACTTTGACGACGCCCACATGGGTTAGACATTTTGCACCACCAGTCCCAGAATACATTGGGTGATGATTAACATGCTGATTATAGAAATAAAAGAGGGATTGTACTGACAGTGCTTTTTTGTCGTCATCTTCAGCTATGGTCCAAGAAGAAGGGCGTCTCTGCCCGAAACGCGTTGGCCAAAATAATGAGGATGTGGCTGCTACACCTATCTGTAATGAGGAGCGATCCCGAGTGCGCCCTCCACCGGAAGGGGTAACTTTTGAAAACAAATTAGTGACCAGCCCTTGGTCACGGAGGTGCACCACCGCCTGTGCCTCGTGGGTCCGTGTGCTGTTTGAATTGGTCAGCTACACGGAAAAGGCATTTCCTGTGTGGCCGCTGCTACATTGGAGTTCCACCCCCGGAGCCTCGCGGGTCTGCTTGCTGTTTGGATTGTACAGTTTGAGTGGAGCGGGAGATGCCAAATATATATTGTACAGTGAGGTGGACAGCACCTTTTATCCCATTTTGATTGTTTAAGAAGTGACTTTGACGACGCCCACATGGGTTAGACATTTTGCACCACCAGTCCCAGAATACATTGGGTGATGATTAACATGCTGATTATAGAAATAAAAGAGGGATTGTACTGACAGTGCTTTTTTGTCGTCATCTTCAGCTATGGTCCAAGAAGAAGGGCGTCTCTGCCCGAAACGCGTTGGCCAAAATAATGAGGATGTGGCTGCTACACCTATCTGTAATGAGGAGCGATCCCGAGTGCGCCCTCCACCGGAAGGGGTAACTTTTGAAAACAAATTAGTGACCAGCCCTTGGTCACGGAGGTGCACCACCGCCTGTGCCTCGTGGGTCCGTGTGCTGTTTGAATTGGTCAGCTACACGGAAAAGGCATTTCCTGTGTGGCCGCTGCTACATTGGAGTTCCACCCCCGGAGCCACGCGGGTCTGCTTGCTGTTTGGATTGTACAGTTTGAGTGGAGCGGGAGATGCCAAATATATATTGTACAGTGAGGTGGACAGCACCTTTTATCCCATTTTGATTGTTTAAGAAGTGACTTTGACGACGCCCACATGGGTTAGACATTTTGCACCACCAGTTCCAGAATACATTGGGTGATGATTAACATGCTGATTATAGAAATAAAAGAGGGATTGTACTGACAGTGCTTTTTTGTCGTCATCTTCAGCTATGGTCCAAGAAGAAGGGCGTCTCTGCCCGAAACGCGTTGGCCAAAATAATGAGGATGTGGCTGCTACACCTATCTGTAATGAGGAGCGATCCCGAGTGCGCCCTCCACCGGAAGGGGTAACTTTTGAAAACAAATTAGTGACCAGCCCTTGGTCACGGAGGTGCACCACCGCCTGTGCCTCGTGGGTCCGTGTGCTGTTTGAATTGGTCAGCTACACGGAAAAGGCATTTCCTGTGTGGCCGCTGCTACATTGGAGTTCCACCCCCGGAGCCACGCGGGTCTGCTTGCTGTTTGGATTGTACAGTTTGAGTGGAGCGGGAGATGCCAAATATATATTGTACAGTGAGGTGGACAGCACCTTTTATCCCATTTTGATTGTTTAAGAAGTGACTTTGACGACGCCCACATGGGTTAGACATTTTGCACCACCAGTCCCAGAATACATTGGGTGATGATTAACATGCTGATTATAGAAATAAAAGAGGGATTGTACTGACAGTGCTTTTTTGTCGTCATCTTCAGCTATGGTCCAAGAAGAAGGGCGTCTCTGCCCGAAGTGCGTTGGCCAAAATAATGAGGATGTGGCTGCTACACCTATCTGTAATGAGGAGCGATCCCGAGTGCGCCCTCCACCGGAAGGGGTAACTTTTGAAAACAAATTAGTGACCAGCCCTTGGTCACGGAGGTGCACCACCGCCTGTGCCTCGTGGGTCCGTGTGCTGTTTGAATTGGTCAGCTACACGGAAAAGGCATTTCCTGTGTGGCCGCTGCTACATTGGAGTTCCACCCCCGGAGCCACGCGGGTCTGCTTGCTGTTTGGATTGTACAGTTTGAGTGGAGCGGGAGATGCCAAATATATATTGTACAGTGAGGTGGACAGCACCTTTTATCCCATTTTGATTGTTTAAGAAGTGACTTTGACGACGCCCACATGGGTTAGACATTTTGCACCACCAGTCCCAGAATACATTGGGTGATGATTAACATGCTGATTATAGAAATAAAAGAGGGATTGTACTGACAGTGCTTTTTTGTCGTCATCTTCAGCTATGGTCCGAGAAGAAGGGCGTCTCTGCCCGAAACGCGTTGGCCAAAATAATGAGGATGTGGCTGCTACACCTATCTGTAATGAGGAGCGATCCCGAGTGCGCCCTCCACCGGAAGGGGTAACTTTTGAAAACATATATATATATATATATATATATATATATATATATATATATATATATATATATATATATATATATATGTATATATTTATATATATATATTCGTTAAAGTTCCACCCCACACTGGGGATAACATACTCTCCGGACACCATACTCACTACTTCGTAATGCTCAAGATTTCTTTATTTGCTCCTCGTAACGTATAACTATTAATTAATTTACAAAATTCATAAATAATTTAATAATAATTCATTTTCAATAGGAAAAAATACTCCCTCTACCCCAACAAACCTAGCAAACCACATCTAACATATAACTAAAATAAATAAGTATACTACAATTTACATAACTGATAATTAAACAGCTCATTACAATTAATAATGAATTGTTAATAATTAATAATTACTTAATTAACAGTAACACCCAACAACCCTAAAAACCCAGCATCCCTCATCTAATCAATGTACATAATTAGTAATCAATTAAATATTTAATTATACTTGATTTTTTAAAATTTTTTACTTAATTAGCTTCCCCTTACCCATAGAAACCGAGCAACCCACAACTAAAATAAAACTTCAATAAATCAGGATTACATCATGTACATGATTAATAATCACTCTAAAAGTTAATAATAAATTAATACTTAACAATTATTATTTATTGCTTAATTAACTTCAAACTCTCTTCCCCATATAAACCTCATAGCCCACATCTACAATTTAACTACAATTTATGATTATTACACAATGTACCTACTTAATAATCAGCTAAATCATTAATAATAAGTTAAAAAAGTATTTCCTGTAATTCATACAAGGTGAATACATGTTTTGCTGCTCTGACGTGAAAAGGCCATTCTTTTTAGCTACAGGTATAACCAACCTGGCCTGTTATTGTCTTAGGAAGCATGAGATGATCTGCCTCTGGTCGTTGGACGTTGAATGCCATGGTAAAATCCTATGGGCCTTTTAGAACTCCAGTGGTAGGTTAAAGCTGAGTATGGTGATGGCAGGCAGAAAACATGCAAGGAAGCCCATGATGTCATCCACCCCCATTTTTTCTGGTACCCCTGAGATTCGGAGGTTGTTGTGGCGGGTCTGAGCCTCCAAAAGTACAGTTTACTTTTGGAGGGACCATTGGTCCTGTTCCCAGTCTATCAAACCTCAAGTCTGTAATCAATCTGATCTAGAATTAATTTAGCAGTGGATAGTCTCAAATTAAAGGAGGCTATACCCTGGCAAATGCTCAACATGCCTGCTGAGGATTTGGAGGTATTTTCTGCTACCTCCGAGAGTATGGTCTTGAGCATCCCTAGTTTCCTCAGTACGACATGTAATGCTGAGTCTTGTTGCGGGTCTGCTTCTATTCCAGTCTTAGGGGTCGATTGCTATGTAGTCCTGAAAGGCTCCGAACGGCATTCGGTTCGTCCAAATCCAATTCGGAACCCGACTCGGACACATTTCCCAGCGATTGATTATGATGGCTGGAAAGCGTTCAAACTGTCAGTCTCGGTTACAAAAGGCATTGGGAGTAACGGAGTAATTCGGAGTCTAATCGTAGTGGTCTATGGACCATGTTTTCAGCCCAGCGATTAGAATGTCATAGTCAGACAGCCTTTCAGATTCGGTTGTGCAGAATGGATTGGCTGTTGGAATCTGACTTTGGGGGCCAGTAGCAGGCCCCCTTCACCCGGGGCCCCTCAAATTGGGCCTGTGGGGGTACCCATTGGTCCCACTTTCCATGCATGCACAGTGTAGCCGGCACCATGGGGTGCCTGCCACAGGGTGAAAGCTTTCCCCCGACCACTCTTTTTGTCCATGTGAGCCTGTGTTCTTGTATGGAACACAGGCTCCCATTGAAGTCAATGCGAGTCTGACCAAACGATGTCCGGAAGCATCGTAATCATGAGGTTGGGCTCGCAGAACCCGATTAATTCAGAAACAATTCCAGAACGGATTCGGTGGTAAGAGTTTCCGGATGGCATCGTAATTGGACCCTTAGTCTGATTCCTTGTCACTGCCTCTGTGAACAGGAGCTGCCTGGAGCGTTTTGATATGTTGGGGCATCATAAAGCTAGGGGCAAGAAGACCAGAGTCCAAAAGCCTGTGGGCCCGATTCACAGAGCTAACTTAAGACAAAATCCTAAACTTACTACCATTTTGGTATTCACAGAAGGCACTTACTCATTTTGGTATTCACAGAAGGCACTTACTCATTTCGGTATTCACAGAAGTTAGGAGTCCTAACTTTAGGACTCCTAAATGCCTTCTGTGAATACCGAAAGTCTTAAAATTAGGATTTTTCTCAGTTTAGTAGTAGTATAGTTAGGACTCCTAACTTTAGGACTCCTAAATGCCTTCTGTGAATACCGAAAGTCTTAAAATTAGGATTTTTCTCAATTTAGTAGTCCTAAGTTTAGGAGTCCTAACTTTAGGACTCCTAAATGCCTTCTGTGAATACCGAAAGCCTTAAAATTAGGATTTTTCTCAGTTTAGTAGTAGTATAGTTAGGACTCCTAACTTTAGGACTCCTAAATGCCTTCTGTGAATACCGAAAGTCTTAAAATTAGGATTTTTCTCAATTTAGTAGTCCTAAATTTAGATTTAGGACTACTAAATTGAGAAAAATCCTAATTTTTAGGCCTGGGCAAAAATTTCGTTCCGTTCGCGGAAATTGCGATAATTTGACATTTTTGCGTTCCGCGGAGAGCGCGAAAATGTCAAAAATTCCGGTTTCCGCAGCTTGGCGATAATTTGTTTCTTGCTCGCGCTGTAAAATAATACATTCTCGCGCGCGCGCGATCGCCTTACCTGAATCCCTGCGTTCGCCGACAAGTTTTCTTGATCCGGTCGCGTTCTCCATGAGATGTTGTATTGTTTTTAGCCATTTGCGCTGTCTCGCGACAGTTCGCGCCCGCAGTGACGTCATGCGTCGCGCGATCACGTCTTTCTTCTCGCGATCATGCACCGCGAGAACAACTCAAAACAAGATGGCCGCGCCCGCAAGCAACCACATGGGTAAGTTGGCGACCCGCAACCATGCAGAAAATCTCGCGAACATGCCGGAAAAAAACTTCCGCATCTTCGCGATATTTCTGCTTGTTTGCGATAATTTTAAACATTCTCGCGATAATTTGCGAAGGTTAATTCCGCAAATTCCGCCCACCCCTACTAATTTTAAGACTTTCGGTATTCACAGAAGGCATTTAGGAGTCCTAAAGTTAGGAGTCCTAACTATACTACTACTAAACTGAGAAAAATCCTAATTTTAAGACTTTCGGTATTCACAGAAGGCATTTAGGAGTCCTAAAGTTAGGACTCCTAACTTCTGTGAATACCGAAATGAGTAAGTGCCTTCTGTGAATACCAAAATGAGTAAGTGCCTTCTGTGAATACCAAAATGGTAGTAAGTTTAGGATTTTGTCTTCAGTTAGTTCTGTAAATCGGGCCCATTGTGTCACAGCCGTGGGCCCTGGGATGAGGGCACTAAGGACCTGATCCAGACAGAAGGGCCTGTTGGCTCTTCGGTTGCCTTGAATGCCCCTCTGTAGAGTGTATTTAAATGTTCAACTTCTGGGCAGGGTGTCAGAGGTAGAGGGTGTAACCCACAGTCCCCAATGGAGTCTGCAGTTTTGTGTTCTTTGAAGCTGGCTCTTGTTGCAACCCCACTCCAGAATTTGTTGTGACCAATCCAGTGGGGGGGGGGGGTATTCTGCCTTATTGGTGGCCCTCTAGGGTGTGTGTGCAAAGCAGCATGCCCCCTGCAGGTATCTAAGTCCTTGGGTCATATGTGCTTATGTGAGAGTTCAGAGAATGTGTAGAACGTGGACCAGTACCTGCACCAATGAGCCAGGGTGGAGGCTCCTCTGAGGGCCCCTCAGGTTCAGTGTTCCTCTGCCAGGGATTATTTCAGGATTCAATGTTGTGCCTGCAGGTTTCTCAGAACACCATGGAAGAGCGCCCTGTCATTGTAGATCATTGCCTCAGAGGCATAGGGAAACATTTGCATATCCCACCAGCCCCTTTAGGGAGGCAGGCTGCAGGAGATGGACCTCAGGTGGTAGGACCTGGTTAAAATTATACATAGTTCTCACTGCAGCTTCTGCTGTAAAGATTTTCCCCGTTTGACTTGGTGCCCCCGGTGGTCCCAGTCCCTCAAGAGCTGTATACCACACAAGTCCTTGCGTCAAGTGGGTGCTCCCCGCTCCGGCAGTCCGTGGCCCCGCTGGCACAGGGTGTTGGTTGGGTGTGTAGTTTAACCATTCTGGGGCAGGCAGGTTGAAGGGAAGTCGTAGATATCGGCCACCGAGGACCTCACGGGGCCTTCACTATGTTCCAGCAGTGCCTCGGTTTCCATGATGATGAGTTCAGCCACGCTCAGCGAGGACGCCGCAGTCAGTTTCCTCCATTCCCCATTATGGAGGCTGCTCCTAAAGCATTTTATCCTTCATTTTTTCCTCCATTAAAGGCAGTGGTACCCCTCTGACAAGCCAGATGAGAGCCTGGGATCCCCATGCCAGCAGGATCTCTTGTAACGAGCTGCTATCTTACTAGGGCATCAGGCTCCCCCTGTTCGCTAAATCTTTCTTGGAAAGTTTTTTGATGATATGTCAAACGAGGACTGAGGACAAGGGGGACCAAATGTGTTTTCCCCATGCAATTTCCCATAGGAACTTTAGAACCAGCTACAGTCAAGATGGCTGAACGGAATCACACCAATTTTGCTAGAAAACTAGATCTTGATTCAGAAAGCGAGCTTCTTGTGACTTGGTATAAATCAGTTTAATTGTTTTTGAGAAATTAAGGCTTGAAATTTACAGATATTCACATTGCAGAACCTTTGAGGTCCTTTCAAAGAGTACCGCAGTATTGCAAGCTCAAACCATCCAATCTCATTGACTGGCTGCAACATGAAGAAACTGTTGCAGATGCCATTCTAGGACTCAGAGACTCGATACTTATGTTCTAAATAACAAAGAAAGAACAAAGGGGCAGTGTTGGAGTACCATGACCCACTGACCATTGATTTCCCGAAAGAGACATTGGGACCCTCCCGGGGTCAAATGAAAAAAAAACATTTTTTTTGTGGAGCCAGGGAACCGCTGAAGTACTACGAGCTCCGCAAGGCCCCTCTGTATTTTTGCAGAGGTATCGCAGTACAGTGATGCTTCAGAAAATGGCTGTGTTGAACACACGCCCACAACTAACTCCAGGACATACACTACTTCACCTAAACCTTCAACACCCCACCCATACACACACAAATGCATATGCACTGCGGCGGTTCGACCAACACCAGAGAGTTAGACACAAGGTTTGGCCAGTGACCAGGTCCATCAGCCAGCCCTACACTGAGAATTATATATAATATATTTCAAATGTTAAACATAATACGATTTTCTAATATAAACTTTAAAAAAAAGCATCTTAATTTGCAGTGAGGTAAAAACATGAAACCCAATCTTCCATACCACCTATTCAGTATGATTTCTGTAGTTAGCTTTCTTAACAGCAAAATTATGTGCTTTTTCTTCTTCACTTTGGGAAACAAATAATCGGCTTAGTTGTTCAGTTCCACAGTGTCAAATTAAAAACATGCAAAACATAAGAAAAAAAGCCTATCAAATAGTTTAATTACAGCAAAGAAAGAAACTGGAAATGTCTGCGAATCTCTAAAACATTGGAGACTAATTTCAAAAGAACCATTAGTTGCAAAGGGAATTGTCAAACATTATGCCAGGTAATTTGCTGCATCTGGTTTATGACTATATTCATAGGGCACATATGTTTGTATTTATATTGTGCACAATGTTGCACATTTGATCGTGTACAGCTAATGCTGGTCATGCCAAACGTGACATTTAGTTATATTTAACCTGTGATGCTGTTTTGAGCTTCAGTGGCAATAAAACATAATGGGTTTAAGCACAAGAAACAGATGCAGGAGCATGTTACTTGTGGTCTGGTTAGCATTATAAGTAGATTCTGAAAGTTTCCTGATTCGAAAAGAATAAAAGAATAATGCTGGCCACAATCTGAATTGATTTTCAGTGTTGTGTCGACTGCTCGTGTGGCCCTTGCGGCAGCTTTCGAGTGCTATCCCACTAATGAAGTGTGGACCGGAATTACATTATCCCCTCCCCCCTCACACGCACACACACCCTAAAATTATCATTACTTGGGTCCAGTAATTCTTGTAGGGGAGAAATAACTGGATTACACAATTTGGGTAAGAACACATGGGAATTGGATTTGCTTTGCCGAGTCATGCCTGCTTTTGCCCAGTATTCTACTTGGAGACTTCGACTCCTTTCAGCAGATTAATCTCGTGGTGGCATGCTACTCATTAGGGGTGTTTCTGCTAAATGTATTACTCCTTTAACGGGTCCCAACAGATTTTATTGGCCACTCGTAATTAGACCTTAGGAGGACTGGGAGGGGCTCTGTGCAATTGGCAGATTATTCTCCATTTGATGTTTGGGGGGGCGGGGGCTGGCCCTGCTCTAATCGTCCAGAAGGAGTGGTCTTTGGCTAAATCTCTTATTTGTACACGCTATGCGTGGCTTAGATGCAGATGTATCTGCCACTGTTAGGCGCTATATAGAAACTTAGCAGTTTAATACTTTATGATAGAAGCAGTGTCAGACCTACCATGTGCTTCTAAATGTAACTAGTCATGGCTTACAGCCCAAGCGGTTTTCTCCAGGATTGGTGAAGACTTTTTCGGGGCTCCGACGCAAAGTACTCACAGTGTTCCTATACAACAAAAAAATAATTTTAGAATTTGGGTGTTACCACTTTTTGCCTCCCTGAGTCTGCTGTCTAACCTTGCGTAATGGTAGTTCAAGTGTTGTGCATCTCAGCCCAACTTTCTCTGAGCTTGTTCAGTTGGATGAAATTGTTTTTTTTGTTTCGCCATTGTTGCATTGAAGCACCCATGTGTTCCAATTTGAATTACAATTAAGGTCAAAAGGCTGGGGATGACCTGGCAACACATATCAAGTATCGAAAGTGTGTGTATTTCTTGGAATTCTTTAAAGTATTTATTCACAAGAAATATTCAGAATAGAATTAGAAATTGATTATTAGAAGAGAGCATTCCACTGGGGTGATTTTTGAGTTCTAAGAGTAAGAAAAGCTGCAAAAGAACAATCAAATTAGGGCTGTGTGAAATTCACATAATTTGCTTTTCTATAATTATGCAAAATTGCTGCAATATTACTCAAAACTGTGTGCAATTACATAAAAATCAAATCTGACATTTTGTGCTATATTTTACAGGGAAAAATATCCTTTAGTCAAATTTTTGCCAAGAACACATGCCGCATTAAAAAAAAAAAAATAGCAAAAGCACCTCAAACAACCATCACTATTGCTCTGTTGTTACCATGCTTTGAGTACATTTGGTATGAATTGCACCTTCACTGTGAAAGTTTACTACATATGGTGAGAATTTATGTACAGTGGTGTAATTCCAGAAATTTCAAGTAACACATGGGACACAAAATTCCTCAAATTGCATGATTTACACTGGTGTATTTCAAATTTCGCCCAGGCCTAGATACAAGGTTTTCCATCATTCAGCTTCCTCAGACGTGTGGTAGGGTAAATTATTTATTTGTACATGATTAATTAAAACCTGTACAAAAAAGTGAAGTATTGCTAAAACTTGCTAGGAATTCATTTTATACATCTTCTGAGATTTAAAAAATGTGCGTAATACCAGTTTATAGTCATTAATAAAATTGAAAGTTTAAAAGTTTGCATTACGCAAGTTCATCTACCTGGAGACCCAGAGACAATTAGAAATTACTCTAGATTGAATGGATTACTAAATGCTTATGCACTAACGTTCCTGAGGTGAAGATAGTACTAACTTATTGGTCTTAGGTAAGGTATACTTCCCCACATTGTACCATTGTTCCCTTGTTACCTCGACTTCAAGTGTCCGTGGTGCATCTTCAGATGTGTCAAGCTACCATCAAGGAACAGTTCGAGCAGCCTCTTATTGATCCATGCTCAGCTTGCTCTTGTGCCTTTTTGTTATTTGTTGGTCGTAGGAAAGCCAAACTTCCCCACGTTGTGCCATTGATCCGTTGTTACCAAAACATCAAGTGCCCATGGTACGTCTTCAGATGTTTCAAGCTACCATCAAGGAACTGTTCGGGCTGTCTTTTGTTGATCCGCACTCAGTGTGTTCTTGTGCTTTTTTGTTACTAGGTCCTCAGACGTGTGGTATATCCTTGACCAGTGAAAATAGTGTGTTGCTGAAAAACATTATTATAGCTGTTTTTCTTGTGTTAGCCATAGAGTGAAGATTCTGTTTAAAAGGGATATTGGATTCTCTGAAGCAAAGACACTCAAAGTTCTAACTACTAATAACATAGTTTATTTATGACAGCAATCAATCAAGAAACCAGGAAGGCTAGAATGCTCTCCTAATGGTGTTCATTATCTCCTTGTTCCAGGTTAGCCATTTGCACAGTGGATTTCATTTTAATATTAATGGGCACAGTCTGCAAAGGCTAGTAAATGTAGAGAAAATTGTATGCAGCATTATTACCATTAGCACTGGGTATTTCCTTCTGATTCATTTTTTCAATAAAGACAGAGGAATAACATGCACTGCAGTTACACTTTTGTGATTTTTTTCACTAGTACCAATGGGGCACAGAACATGCCTTGATGTGGTTTTACAGTGCCATTAATGTAGGAAAAAATGCCACATGCACACTGTACTGTATTGCACTGGAAATATCATTGGGTAGCCAAACGGGAAACTGTACGTAATGGGTTGCTGCAATTTTTTCGTTCTGGTGTTAGCCAAAACCTTTTGATTTTACTAAAATATGTATAAAATGCTTACATTTGGGGCTTTCAGACACCTCTCTTCATCCAATGGTATGTTGTTGTGATATTCACATTTGCTTGTGACTACTACAGCATATAGCTGGAGCCGTGGGCCAGCCTACTTAAGCCATGGGTTAACCTCACTTTGAGTGACTGCACTTTGCTCTCTCACGAGAAGCACATTTTCAGACAAGTGAGCTCCCTTCAGTGCCAGTGACTTTGTTTTTACTTTATAGTTACTTTAGTGTGGTGTTTGTGTCTAGAGCCTGATGTGATAGCAGGACGCTTGTGATGCACATTCCATCTTTATCAGATCCCATCTCCTGCCAATGCTATTGTAAATTCCTTTTAGAGAGTTGTGCTTTTCTGGCTGTTGCTATTTCACAGCACACCAGATTTTGTCCACTTGAAACTGATTGTTACTTTTTTCTTTCTCTCCTTTCTTTACTTCTTTCATTCCTAATATATTTCCTTCTTTCTTTCTTTCTTTCTTTCTTTCTTTCTTTCTTTCTTTCTTTCTTTCTTTCTTTCTTTCTTTCTTTCTTTCTTTCTTGTGTTCAGTCTGTCTCTTTCCTTCTTTCATTCTTGTCTTATTATTTTTCTTTCTCTCTTTGCTTCTCTCTTTCTACTTTCCTTTTCTTTCTTTCTTTCTTTCTTTCTTTCTTTCTTTCTTTCTTTCTTTCTTTCTTTCTTTCTTTCTTTCTTTCTTTCTCTCTTTCTTACTTTCTTTTTTCCTCTTTCATTCTTCGTTCTTTCTTTCATTTTTCTTCTTTCTTTCTTTCTTCCTTCCCGAACCCCAAACCCACATGGCCCCCCTCGCCAAACCTTATTAGACCCTGTGGATCCCATCCCCTAGTGCATTTTTTTCATTAAAGGTGGGGCACATGGCGTGCTCCCCACGCCTTATTAAGCCCTGGGACCTCATCCCTCAAGGCCTCAGGGAGGAGGGCCTCATGCCCCCTTGCCCTGAAAAAGACATGGGGATGGGAGATGGGGTATCTGGGACCAAAATTGTCCTTGGGAGAGGGTATATGTGCATCTACCTTCCCCCCAAAATAAACCCCTCTTCCCCTTAGGCCCTGGCCTATCCTATGGGGATTTATTTAGGTTTAACATTGTTTTATTAATTTTGGCATTAATGCAGATACATTACAATTCTCATATATTCCCATGTACGTACATTGCAGATGAACCCCAGGCTCCACCCCATCCCCCTTATATCGGCTCAGTGTAGCAGTGTAGCAAGAGTTTGTCGGGGTCTCGTGTATACATGGGTGCAGGCGGGGCCGAGGCTCCCACTACTTAGTCGCTCATCCACTCTCAAAATGCCAAGAAAGAACAACAGTAACCCCTCCCTTGAATCCCCCCTCCCCAACCGGTGTGCCATGTCCATGCCTTCTTAGGTATCAAAGTGTTTGTCAATGTCATTAAGGACTGCTGTCCAGTAACCCGTCACGTCTCTACACTCCCATAATAAATGGGTCAAAGTGCCCCCCTTATCACATCCCCTCCAGCATGTTGGACTAAGGTCAGGGTTGCCCTTATTTAACCTGACCGGAGTCAAGTACCAGTATGTCGCGACCTTTACCGCTGTTTCCTTGCTGGCAGTGTTCCTGGCCGTGTGGTTGGCCCTATAATATATAGCTTGCCATTCCTTTACAGTGAGGCTTCTCCCCAGCTCTCTTTCCCAACGCTTCTGACTGGCCGAGGGGCGCGTTGCGACAGGCGGGCAGATCATCTTGTACAATTCAGTGATCAGCTTGCGGTCCGACTCTTTGGTAAGAAGCCATTTTTCAAAAGCTGTCAGCTTCTACCGACTAAAGGGCGTATTTCGGGCTGCGTCAACCAATGTCGAATTTGAAAATATTGATACCGTTGCGGAGCTTTGATGCCGTAAAGCTATGGTAAATTGGAGAGTTGAATGAATCCCTCAAGATCGAATAGGTGGCCGGCGGATCTACAGTCTGACATCTGCCACTGCTGAAACGCCCTCCTCTCTAATTTCGGGATAAAGTCAGGGTTATCAAACAAAGGTGTGAGCGGCGAGGGAAAAGTGGTGAGTCCCCTCTTAACTGCCACCGTGTCCCACACCCGCATCACTGTGCGAGTGATGGGGGAATTTTGAAGGTAGGCCGGTCTATCGGGGCGCTTTAGGAAGGGTATCTTCCAAAGCGATGTTTGCGCCATCGCCCTGTCCTGAAAGAGCCATCTCTTCTCTGACTCGGGCCGGCTCCATTCTACCAGGTATCTCAATTGCGCTGCCTTAAAGTATTGTTGTAGGTTTGGAATCCCCAGGCCTCCCTCAACCGGGGGTCGGTAGGATAGGTCTCTGCGCATACGTGGCCTTTTCCCGGCTCATATGAAGTGTTGCACTGTTTCTTGTAGCTTTTTTATGATGCCCTGGGGAGGGATCACTGGGATGGTCTGAAAGACATAGAGGAGTTTGGGTAATATGGTCATCTTCACCGCAGCGATGCGACCAAGTAGTGATAGGGGTTGTTTCTGCCATCTCCTAAGGTCCCCCTGTATCTGGGAGATGATATTCGTGTAGTTCAGAGTAACCGTCCGCTCGGTGGATGGGGTTCGGACTATCCCCAAGTATGTGATTGAAGCCTGGATTTGTAGACCCTCGTATTCAGAAGATGCCTCACAGACTGTGTATGTGTTGCGGCCCAATGGGAGGAGCACTGATTTCCCCCTATTCATTTTGAATCCAGATACCCTCGCAAAGGTCTCGAGCTCCCTCAAGAAGGCAGGCACTGATTGTTTAGGCTTGTCCAGCGCAGCCAGGATATCATCTGCATATAGGCTAAGAGTATGATGTTCCCCCCCCAAAAGGTGATACCCGTGATGTTGGGGTTATCTCAGATCCTCTGCGCTAGGGGTTCTACGTAGAGCGCAAAAAAAAGGGGCGAGAGCGGGCATCCCTGCCTTGTGCCTCTCGTGATGTCGAAGGGCCTAGAGCCTATGCCATTGACACGAATCATTGCTTTAGGTTTGTCGTAACAGCTGGCAACCCATGCCCTAAAGCGATCCCCGATTCCAAAGTGTGCCATTGTTTTATCTAAAAAAACCCAGTCCACCCTGTCAAATGCCTTCTCGGTGTCTATTGACAGGAGCATGGCATCCATCCCCTGGTAGTGAGCTTTGTCTATTAAGTGCATAAGGTGTTTGGGATTATCACTGCATTGTCTGTTGAGGATGAAGCCAGATTGGTCCGGCTCGATGATGCCAGGGAGCCGTGGTCCAAGTCTGGAAGTGAGAACCCCTGTGAAGAGTTGAATGTCTAGTTTAAGTAGGGAGATAGGCCTATAAGCGGCGCATTGGGTGGCGTCTTTACCTGGCTTACGTAGTACAATAATGTTGGCTTCCAACATATCAGGGGGAATCGAGCCAGGCACCTGGAATGAGTTGAAAAGTCGAGTTAGAAGTGGTGCTAGTACAGGGCAAAAAGTTTTGTAGAAGCTAGCTAAGAAGCCGTCTGGCCCAGGCGATTTCAAAGGCTTAAGACAAGAGATCGCCCCGACCACCTCCTCTATCCTGATGGGCGCGTCCAATGCAGCAGCCCCAGCTTTGTTGAGCGCCACCCTAAGGTTGGCCTCTCTGTCTGTGTCAAGAGACCGATCTGCACTGTACAGCAATGCGTAAAACTCTCTAAAGGCCTCAGCTATCTGGTTGTCGCTGTCCAACTTCTCTCCTCGAGAGTTGTGATTTTAGACCGCTGGGCCCTAGCTCTAAGCGCGCTGGCAAGGAGATGCCCCATTTTATCGCCTCCCACATAGTATGTGTGGCGGAGCCGCAGGGCTGCATACTCAGCGCGGTCGAGGTCTAGGCCAGCTAGTTGCGCCCTGGCAACTTTCAATTGCCTCCATATCCTGGGAGCCCCCGTGCGGCTGTGTACCCGCTCGAGTTCGACCACTTTGGCTGTCAAGGATTCCCGCTTTTCCCTACGCTCTTTGGCTTCTGCCGCTGAGATGGCTATCAGCTCCCCCCTTATTACTGCCTTAAGTGCCTCCCAAACTGCTGTCAAGGGAGTGTCTGGTTTAACGTTATTTGTGAGATAATCAGTGATGCTTTTGTGCAATTGTTGGGCTACCCCCTTCCACTGTAGCAGGGCCTCCCGCAGTCGCCATCCTAGCCCCCCGGCCTTGGTCCGGGGGACCTCAACAGTCACTACCACTCCGTCATGATCTGATAAGGCAGCAGGAATAATATCTACTTCTCCTACTAGTGTTTGTAACTCCGAGGATCCTTTAAAGGGGTCTTGCCTGGCATAAGTGTGGTGCACATGCAAGTAGAATGTGTAGTGCGTGCTTTGAGGGTGCGCCTTCTGCCACAAGTCCACCAGTCCCCTTTGAGCCATCCAGTCCCTCCCCTCTGGTGAGATCACTCCCGTTAAACCAATGCGATGACCTGATCTATCTGTCCGATCCATGACCAGGTTAATGTCGCCTCCCAAGAGTATGTGTCAGTCTTGGGGACTTAGGATCTCCGACAGGGCGCTCTTGAGAAAGGATTCTTGACCCGAGTTTGGGGCATATAGGGACCCTATGATCATGGACATCCCGCCCACCCGTATGTTGTGAGCTAGCAGCCTACCTTTGATTTCCGTTACCTTATCTCCCACCTGGCTGTGAAAGTGGCTAGCAAATAATATAGCTACCCCCGCTTTCTTATCAGTGGTAGAAGAGTAGAACCGTTGAGGGAATACCCAGGACCTCATCCGGTGCCAGTCTTTGGATAGGAGGTGTGTTTCTTGCAGAAGACATATTGAGGCGCAGGAGTTCTCTAGATACAATAAAAAGGCATGTCTTTTAATGGGGTTATTGAGCCCTCTCAAATTTAGGGTAATAACCTTCAGAGTGACCCTGTCATTGTGCCTGCATACCGGGGGATAGTATTGTCAGAGGGGCCTACCCCTGTGTGGCATCTCACTTGAACCTCCCCCCTTTATGGCACACCGGTTCCCTCCCCCCCGATGCTCCCAGGTCCCCCCATCCCCCACACAACCCCAACCGCCCACCCCAGTCCAAAACTCTTTTACCAACCAGTTCCCCCTCCTACCCACACCCAAGTCAACTCCCCCCTTTCTCTTGCCCCCCTCTCCCCCCTCTCCCCCTGACCCCCCCACCACCCTAATCCCAACCAAACAATCCCAATCCGTCATCATAGTCCTAAGCCTGCTGTCCCAAAGTGCAGGCTAATGGGAAGAAAAAAGAGTAGGGTCCTCTTGCAGCCCCATGGACCCTGACCCCCCCCGACCCCCCCCCGGCCAGCTTTAGTTCAGTGCTATGAGATCCCCTTGTGCGCATTTTCTTTCACTCGGGAGATGAAGTGTCTCGCAGCACCGCTTCCAGGGCCGATGTCCTCTCTTGAGTTACAATACCGTGGTCTGGCTTCATTGCAGCTGTGGGTAAGAGTCGACGTTGCACTCTTTGCTACCCATTTCCCGTCCAACGCTGTGAGGGGCTGGGGGAGGATGCTTGGCGATGGTGTGGTAGGCCCAAAAGTTCGCAGGTTTCTTGGAGTGAGCGTAGTTGCTGTATCTTGTCATTCCATTTAAAGATTAGGCGGAAGGGGCACCCCTTTATCTTTCAAGTATGTTGTCACTTCCTTGAACGCTTTCCTCTTCTGCAGAGTGATGGATGCCAGATCCTGTAAGAGCACCACAGGTTGCTCTTGGTATTCGAGAGGTTGCTTCTGCCGTGCCTCCCGCAGTATGCGTTCTTTCAATGGGAAGTCCAGCATGAAGGCGAGAATATCCGGTGGCGGGGCCGGCACCTGTCTACCAGTACCCACTCTGTGTGCCCGATCAATACGAATCTCAAAGTCCGTTGACTCCCCCAGGATATCTCTGAAGAGGGCCTGGAGGTATCCGGTCACGTCCGCCCCTTCCTCTCGCAACGGAATTCCTCTAACTCAGATGTTATTGCTTTGGGACCGATTCTCCAGGTCCTCAGCCTGCGCCTGTAGGTCCACCTGCTGGTCTTTGAGGCGGATGGCTTCTTGCTGTAGGAGTTCTATTTCCTCGTTTTTGGACTGTTCTCCATTCTCGATGGCTGCTACATGCTCCCCGAGGTTATCGACATCCCAGCGTATTTCTCTAACTTCGCCTGCAACCTCCTGTTTCAGTGTCTGGAAGTCATCCCTGAGCGCGTTAAAAAGCATTTCCAAAAACTCTTTGGTGATAGGTGCGCCTTTTGGCTCCTGTTCAGGAGGAAGTTGTGTTGCCGGAGAAACATGACCCCCTTTGTCTCCCGTGGAAGGGGTCTTGGTGAGCATTTCTCGTATAGATCTCTCGCCCCTTTTCTTCACGTTTGCCATCTTACGGCCTCCCACCAGCTTTGTAGGTCTGCCGATTCCCACCATGCAGGGGACGACAGGGTGCCAGTACCCCACTCCGTGCTGACCTGCCAGCACCGTCCTGCATCACCACCTCGGGATTATCCACTCTCCGCAGGCCTCCCCGTCCGGGCCCACTAGCACTAGTATGTCTTGACCAGCCCACCGCATTGTAATACTGGGGTCAAGGGCCCCCCCTGCCCCCGTCACGGGCTCTGGTGTCTGGTCAAGGTGGGATGTGCAATCAGCAAGAGCCTTCCAGACTGAGCCCCCTCCAGGCCTCACCGTTGTCTGCTCGTTGAACCTGCGGCCCTTCGGTTGTGTAGAAGACTTGATGGGCCCTAGCCAGCTGAGCTTTCAGTTGCAGCGTGGTGATGTCCCTGCCGATGGTGCAGTTTGCGCCTTGTCCGGGCCCCAGGTGGCCCTGAGTCTCTATGGCCTGCTACAGGTAAAGCGGCCTGCCGTGAAACACCCCATAGCGGCCGACGTCACCCTTTGCTAAGGCCAGCCCTGTCCGACCAGGCGTTAGAATACCTCGTGGGCCGCTCTATGCTGCCCAGCCCCAAGCTGCCAAGTTGCTGTTTGCTGTGGTTCACTCACGAAGCCCACCACCTGTGGGGGCTGCACTGTGCTCGCAGCTGGGGGGCCCCTGGGACCGGCTCAACTCCTCTCAGTCGGTGAGAACTGGGTCTGTATTTAGGCCACTAATCCTCCCTCTCCACCTCTCTCATTGTCAAAGCGGGCCTCGGTTTGCTATTATGTGGGCCCCCCAGGGGGTTAGTGTCCGCACGCCTCTGTCAGCCTCCTACTGCATGCCCCTGGGGCACCGCCAACATAAAGCTCCCCTCTCGCCTCGCTTCCCTGCCGATGTGATATCTCCCACCTGATACAATCTGCCAGGGCTGTACAGGCCCCTGCCTGCTCCCACATCGCCTGTGCTGATCGCGTAACTTTTCAGGCACCTCCGTTGCTGGGGTAGCTATGTCCACTCCTCCGCTGCCCTCGCCAATGCGCGCCCGTCAGGAGTTACCTCTGGGGTCCCCGGTGCAGCACCAAAGCGGGCAGCGTCCGTCTGCTCCTGTGTAGGCCCGGCCTCTATTTTCGTGCCTCCGTGCAGGCGCACCGCGCCGCACAACTTCACACGCCTCAGATGCTCTGCAGGATCTGCCGCCCGCCACTCTGCTGTTATTGCCCACTCATTGTCCAGTAGATCTGGTTGACGCCGGGCGGCGGGCGGTCAGTCTTCATGGCCTTGGGGACCCCCAGCTGGGCACAACCGCGTTCTCTGCTGAGCCCACCTGGCCTGGGCGCCATTTCGCGTCTGCGAGTCGTCTTCCACTGCAGTGTCCCACGGAGGCAGCCCACCCCCGAAAATGCCCCCAGGCACAGTGCTTCGCCTCTGCTCGGCTCTCTGCCAAATTCAGCGCATATCAGGGGATTTTTATGCGCAAATTGGCCGAGGAGGGAGGACCAGTCCGAGGAGCCTCAGGGTCCCACGTCCTCCTAGGTCGCCATCTTGGCCACGCCCCCCAGGGGATTTTAAAAAAAATAAAAAGCCTGCACTTGTTTTTTAAAAAGATTTTGCTGTGGATTCTTCATCAATTTGTTGCAAAATAAAATAAATTGGCCCTAGGCAGGGTTCCTCTGGGACTGCACCACCAGGCCTCGGTGGTCAGCATATTCCTACACTGCCCCTTGTGTCTTTTTGTCATTTTCTTTCAAGGGCTTGGGACTGAGCTGAGACCTGAGTCCTAAGATGACTGCCACCACTTCCTGATTGAGATGATGGCAGCCAATCAGATCTCAGCTTGAAATGTATCAGGATCAGCGGAGGCTCTGCGTCCCTAGATATAAAAAAATGTTTTTGATCATTAATTGCTCACAAACTACTGGATGGATTTAGACTCTTTCTGCACCTAGATCTTTCTTTCTGCCAAATCTGGTGTAAATCCGTTCAGTGGTTCAGGCTGTAGCTGTGTCTAAATTTACTATGGGAAAATGAATGGGGGAAACACGTTCTGGGACACCCCTTTTTAATCGCCCCCACTTGAATGATAACCCCGACACTTGTCATGCTTAAACTAGTTAAAAAGTAGCATTATTTTAGAAACTTTCATGGAGATTGGTCAAACGGCGTTGAAGTTATTAGCAACAAAAAAAATGCATTTCCTATAGAAACACAATCCTAACTTTACCTACCCAATGGCGACCGCCACTGGCTTATATATATCTAATTTTGAAGCTTTTATATACGCAAAATAAAATCTTACCTTAGCTACATATATATATATATATATATCAGTGAGTGCTTTGTGAGATTTCTTTTGACATATATATTACCTACTGGCGGTCGCCAGTAGGTAGTTATAGTTAGGACCCCTTTTCCATAGGAAAACCGCAACATTCTATTTTGATTAACTTTGGCGCCGGTTGACGAATCCTCGCGAATTTCTCAAAATAGGTGGGGCGCTACGCTCCGCTCCTACCCTGAAAGTCTCGGGGGGATTCGTCAAGCGGGGGCTGAGATAAAAGGGGGGTCCCAAAACGCGTTTTCCCCATGTATTTTTCCATAGGACCTTTAGAACGAGCTACAGCCCGAACGGCTGAACAGAATTACTAGAAATTTGGCAGAGAGGTAGTCCTCAGGTCAAGGAAGTGTCTTTTGTAGGTTTGGTGTAAATCTGTTCAGTAGATTCTGAGAAAATAGCCTTTAAATCAATATATATATCTGAGCCCGCTTACGGTACGCTTACCGTAAGCTTACCGTACGCGTACGGTGGCGTGCGCGAGCGCGATTCTGATTGGCTCTTAGATCTTAGTAAACATTCGAATCGGCCGAAACCAGGAAGCGGCGGCCGCCATTTTGTGTATTTCACTCTGAAAAAAAAGAGTGAAAACAAGAAAAGGGGGCAATGAGGAGAGTTACAGACCCCCTAACATTTGTAAGGGGGTCAAAGAAGGACAGAAAAGTACAAAAAAAACATTTATTGATTTTTAAAAAAATCGCGGGGTACGCGTACGGTAAGCTAACCGTACGCGTACGGTAGAAAAAAAAAATAAAAAGAAATAAAATTCAGATTTAAGTGTTTAGATATTAGGGGGCTCTAAAAAGAGCCGTTGTGTTTTTGAAGTGATTTTTTAGTGGTACCTACAAGTAAGTACCGATGCAGAGTCTAAGGTTCAAAAGGAAGACTCTGTTCCCTTCATCATTGAAGTGCACACCATCTCCTCTATAAATGTCTTGCATGTCATAACGCAAGTTGTTGTGGTAAATGGCACCCATACCATAGTCACGGAGGAAAGCAGAAACAGATTTGTTGACGTGCTTTCTTGCTTTGTCAATCTGCGGACAGAAATGATTGGACCAGTTCCATTTTTGCTTTTGGCATATGTTGGAAAACACAAAGGCAGTTTTAGGGAAAAGTGAAAACAGTTGTGCAAAGGTGTCCTTCATAAGCATTTCCAGACCTACCCCAGTCAAAGTGCCTAGGTCATTGCCACCACAGTGCAATATTATGAGGTCAGGGTGTTGGATTTGCATGAAGGATTTCACCAATGGCATCAACTGGTGCCACTTTAACCCTCTCTGACCAATCCATTTAATGTCTACATTTGGCAAAGCAAGGTCTCTCACCATATCTGTTTTCTCTGCAAACTTTTCACTCCAGAAGACATAGCTGTGCCCTACAATCCACACTGTGAACATCTTCAAAGGAGAACTGGATGCACTCAGGAGGTGTCTTTCAGTAGAATGGCAATATGAAAAGAAAGACAGTTTGGAAATGGAGGCATACATATTTTTTTCAAAACAAAAAGAACTGATTGGCTGTTTCATACCATTCTAGAATAAAAACTAGGCTGTATGTGTAAAATAATAGAAGCATGTTTTGTATTGGTACAGAAAAATGTGTTACCAAAGAACAGTACTATGGATTTGCTGTTAGGTTTGAAAAGTCAAGCACTCTTGCTCTGTGGAATTGAAACATTGTGTGGCGAACTTCTGACCTAACTCCACACAGCAGTGTTCCATGAGCTGTTGCTATGGTAGCAGGCAGAAGTCAAGTTGGGGGAAGGGTACTAGGCAGAAGTCAAGTTGGGGGCAGGGTACTTTTGGAAAAGGGTTGGTTTTCAACCAATAGAAATGTGTGATTACATTTGAAAAAAAGGGGGAAGCACTGAGATTTGAAACTTACATGTATATGTGTGGAAAAATAGAGGGAAAGTTTGCCATTATCTGGTTCTGCTGAGAGGAGAGAGGTGAACACAACAGAGATCCTGGCTCTGATAATCTGCTGTTTGAGTGCCACATTTCTTTCACAACTAACTAATTTTAAAGGTGAGGATAGAGTTTGAGAGGAGATGTATATGGTAAATTAAGAAATGAATAATAGAAATGGAAATTCTTTTTGTTGAAGTTGCGTTTATCATTTTCTGTTTTGGGAGAAATTTAAATGTGAGGAACATGTAAAATAATATGGACTATGTTTTCACAATAAATTAAGGTGTACTGGAAAAAAAAAGATTAGTTTAAGGGTTTGAGGTTGGACTCAGTAATGCAAATACATTCAGCATCACTAAGGCTGGTTGCCCTTGCTGAAATGTAGGCAGCCACCCAGGTTACACATGGTGGTGGTCTGAAAAAGCAGTTTGGACATGTGCATTTAAGAAAATCAAAAAAGTGGTTTCATAATGTGTCAGTCTGTAAAAGTGATTTTCACTTGCCCAAAAAAAAAGAGCAGTAAGTGTGCTTTCAAATTGGCAAAGAAATTTCGTTTTGGGACTAATGTGAAAACATGACTCTGTGTGCAAAGAGGAATTATAGGCAGAGATTTATTGCGTTTTTTTCTGGTGATTTCACAGTTGCATTAGTAGGAAAAAGGGGGAGCGATTTTTTGGGGGAAGAAGCAGACTCTTAGCACACACCCATGTGCTTGCCATGTATAATCATGCACAGTATTTACAAGCGAGTGGGGTTTTCAGGTTTCAGTCTGTAATGCAAATACATTCAGCATCACTAAGGCTGGTTGCCCTTGCTGGAGTGTAGGCAGCCACCCAGGTTACACATGGTGGTAGTCTGAAAAAGAAGTTTGGACATGTGCATTTAAGAAAATAAAAAAAGTGGTTTCATAATGTGTCAGTCTGTAAAAGTGATTTTCACTTGCCAAAAAAAAAGAGCAGTAAGTGTGCTTTCAAATTGGCAAAGAAATTTCGTTTTGGGACTAATGTGAAAACATGACTCTGTGTTGAAATAGGAATTACAGGCAGAGATTTATTGCGTTTTTTTCTGGTGATTTCACAGTTGCATTAGTAGGAAAAAGGGGGAGCAAAGACAAGTCAGCTCCTTCTCCTAAGGGATCACAAGCAGAAATGAGGGGAATGGGTGTGGTGTAGGAGAGTTCTAGAACTGAAAGTAGTTTCAACCAATCAAAAGTTGTGTTTCATGATCACATGACCTACCGTACGCTTACGGTACGCTTACGGTACGCTTACGGCAAAAGTGCGCATGCGCGTAAAAAAGACACGCGCATAACAGACACTACCCGACACTTCCGCGTAACGTGCGCGTGTAGCGCACACGCGTACGCGTCCCACGCGGAGTACGCGCGGCTACGCAAATTGCGTAACTATACGCAAGCAGCGTGGATAAATTACGGACGTAGCGTAAACCGTACGCTTACCGTGAGCTTACGGTACGCGTACTAAAAAAATAATAAAAAAAATAGAAAAAAAGTACTGCAAATAAATTTTACATGTTTATTTTAAAAAAAATATAAAACAAAAACATATTAAAGAATTTTAAAAATTTAACCATAGTCTTTATAAAAGGTAAGAAAAATAAAATAAAAATATGTTAAAAAAAATAGAAGAAAAAAAAAACAATTAGCATTTAAAAAACCTTGCAAATTCACTGAAAAAACCATGGGTTTCACACACGTTATAGTTAGGACTTAGCATTTAAAAAACCATAGAAATTCAGTGAAAAAACCATAGGTTTCACACACGTTATAGTTAGGAATTAGCATTTAAAAAACCTTAGAAATTCAGTGAAAAAACCATAGGTTTCACACATGTTATAGTTAGCTGGACATTTTACTCGTAAAAAACCAATGAAATTCCCCCGTTATAGTTAGTTCAGCTAACTATAACTCGCGCGCCCGCAATGCACTGCTGATGACGTCACATATTACATCACTCATGACATGGTCAGTGACATCACTCATGACATCACTGATGACATCTCAAATGACATCACTGATGACCTCACTGATGACATCATCCTTGTGATAGAGTGGCAGACCTCCTCTTCCCCTAATAAAACCTTTGATACACACAATCAAAAATAGAGACTAAAATTTACAAAACAATGGACATACCAATAACAGTTACAACAACCTCTTCAGTAATTCTAAGATCCACATACACATCCACTCATTCACCAACAGTCCAATACAGTCACTCATACATGTACTCACTTATCATATGTACTCATACACCTATACATCCTATTACACAACGCCACTCATCCATAGAGCTACTCACACACATAGTCACTCATGCCAATAAAGAATCAAACATCCATTTACTTGCATATACATTTAAACACACACCACCACACTTACTTCTACGGAAACTTACACATACTTAGTCTTTTTAACAATCACTTATAGAAACACATACTTATTCATACAGGAACTCTTTCAATCTCTCACTCTCACATATACTCACATATATAAACCAATAGTCACATATACTAGTTTTAAACATATGTAGTTACTCATAAAGACACTATTGAGACAGTCATTCACTCACTAACACACCCATGCACACACTCATCCACCCATGCAGTCCTGCACACATGCTCTGTTCAACACATACAAACAGTGAGTCACTCATTCATGCACCTATGCACTACGTCATACCCCCCACCGAACCATGCAGACACTCATACTGATACTCAAAAAACCAACTAATAACCTATATAGACACCCATGTAGCTACTCTCCAACCCATGCAGCCACTTATACACAAAGTGAGAGACTGATACAGATATCTATATATTTAAACATTACTCACTAAGCCATGTATTCACTATGATACACTTAATCAGTCAGTTACACAATCAATTTTTCAAAAAGAAATCATCCATTTAGACTTTAATATACCCATTTATTCTTCCATCGACCTTGAGATATACATATATAAAACATATTTAATTTTCAGAAAAATACACATTCACTGGATGATGTCATCAGTGAGGTCATCAGTGATGTCATTTGAGATGTCATCAGTGATGTCATGAGTGATGTCACTGACCATGTCATGAGTGATGTAATATGTGACGTCATCAGCAGTGCATTGCGGGCGCGCGAGTTATAGTTAGCTGAACTAACTATAACGGGGGAATTTCATTGGTTTTTTACGAGTAAAATGTCCAGCTAACTATAACATGTGTGAAACCTATGGTTTTTTCACTGAATTTCTAAGGTTTTTTAAATGCTAATTCCTAACTATAACGTGTGTGAAACCTATGGTTTTTTCACTGAATATATATATATATATATATATATATATATTCACTGAAAAAACCATAGGTTTCACACATGTTATAGTTAGCTGGACATTTTACTGATAAAAAACCAATGAAATTCCCCCGTTATAGTTACTGTAGGCAACTATAACTCACGCGACCGCAATCCTCTGCTGATGCTAATACTGTATTTAGACACTTATTTGCCCATATCTTCTTCCATTAAATTTTAGCTATACATATATTACAAATATTTTTTTTTCATAAAGACACATATGTCATCAGCAGAGGATTACGGTCGCGTGAGTTATAGTTGCCTACAGTAACTATAACGGGGGAATTTCATTGGTTTTTTATCAGTAAAATGTCCAGCTAACTATAACATGTGTGAAACCTATGGTTTTTTCAGTGAATTAGCAAGGTTTTTTAAATGCTATTTCCTAACTATAACGTGTGTGAAACCTATGGTTTTTTCAGTGAATTTGTACGGTTTTTTAAATGCTAAGTTACTTTACGCCATTTGTGGCGTGCGCGCCCACTTAACGCAGTTCGTTCCGTGCACGGTTTTTATCAACTTTAATAAGCCCTGTACATTTGGTGGCCTTCGGCCACCAAAAGCACAGGGGGTGAGGTCAATGTGGATAGTGTTTTTTTTATTTCGATTTTATAATTTCATGTTGCCAAAATTACGTTTTTTTTCTCTATTAATAAGCCCTGCACATTTGGTGGCCTGCGGCCACCAAAAGCACAGGGGGTGGGGTAAGTGTGGATAGTGTTTTTTTTATTTTTATTTTTTTACCGTAAGCGTACGGTAAGCTTACGGTAAGCGTACGGTAAGCGTACGGTAAGCGTACCCCGCGAAATTGCCGAAAAAAAAATAAAACCGTTTTTGCTCTTGGGGGATGTTTGGGGACTCCCTCAACATGACTATGTGGGAGGGAGTTGTCAAAACAGCCCCGTAACATGTTTTTGGCCATCATGTTTGATAAACAACACTCAGTGCGAGAGACAAAATGGCGGACGCCGCCTCCTGGTTTCGGCCGATTCGAATGTTTACTAAGATCTAAGAGCCAATCAGAATCGCGCTCGCGCACGCCACCGTAAGCTTACGGTAAGCGTACGGTAAGCGTACGGTAAGCGTACCGTAAGCGGGCTCAGATATATATATTGATTTAAAGGCTATTTTCTCAGAATCTACTGAACAGATTTACACCAAACCTACAAAAGGCACTTCCTTGACCTAGGGACTACCTCTCTGCCAAATTTCTAGTAATTCTGTTCAGCCGTTCGGGCTGTAGCTCGTTCTAAAGGTCCTATGGAAAAATGCATGGGAAAAACGCGTTTTGGGACCCCCCTTTTATCTCAGCCCCCGCTTGACGAATCCCCCCGAGACTTTCAGGGTAGGAGCGGAGCGTAGCGCCCCACCTATTTTGAGAAATTCGCGAGGATTCGTCGACCGGCGCCAAAGTTATTCAAAATAGAATGTTGAGGTTTTCCTATGGAAACGTGGTCCTAACTATAACTACCTACTGGCGACCGCCAGTAGGTAATATAAATGTATATATATATATATATATATATATATATATATATATATATATATATATATATATATATATCTACACACGCACACAACTAAAGGGCGGCCTGCCGGTGTGGTTCATGGCCGCTGGTGGTGCACGCTAAAAAGCTCTGCAACAAGCACTTTGGAACATAAATCAATTTTACTCCCCATCAAGAGAACGGCCTGCACACAGGAGCATGAGGGATCACTGATTTTTATTTCAAATCGCACATATATGTATACATACATATATATACTCACACATATAAATGCACACATAAGGTAAGATTTTACTTAACTTGCACGTGCAAAACCTTCAAAATTCACTAAAAAGCACTACCATTTGAAAAAATATAAAACTGACATAAGTATAACTTGCACTGCCACAGATTTCAGATGTGAGGTCATACTCAGTGCATCACAGTGGTGCAAGTTATATTTACACCGGTTCTGTATAACTTGGGAATTTGCATTCACTTGCGGCCAGGTCCAGCACTCAACCCATCATCGTACATGCTCTTCAGCTGGCCTGGGCACAATTTCAATTATGCTGGAGTAATTGTCATAAATTTGATAATGTCACATAACAAAATCTATGCAAAATGACAGAGATTACAGCATTACTCATGATTGTGCAATTTAAATGCAAGATGTATTGTTTGGGTTTTAGCTAGATTTTTTGCATGAGTGGACCATTCGGGTAATTTTTTAACTTAAAACTAAAAATGTGAACGAAAATGGCAGTGTTTTGATTGCAAACAACTGGAAAACAACTCAAAATTACATTTTTGAGTTACATTTTTTGCAGAACTGACTGAACTGCAGTACATGTAATTATGTGTAATTTCACATAATTTTTGGGGACATTTGAGGAATTTTGCAACTCAAAATCAACACAAGTTACACCGACCCCAGTCTTCAGACCTCCACCCCTTATTTTCTTTCATATATCTGTATATATATATTTAACAAAACACTCCTTGGCTGCCAATCCAACCATTCCATTCATATACAGGCATAAGAATATCTTAAATGCAGTTTTGCCTACCATTAGTAAATCTATGGTGAATGTGGTCACTGCTTCAATGGAGTCAGCTGTGGTGCCTAGAGAGTGGAAGGTAGCAATGGTCAGGGCCTTGTTGAAGAAGCCCAGCTTGGACCCAGGGGACTTTTCCAACTATCGCCCCATTTCCCTGTTACCGGGGATCAGTAAATTGACTGAGAAGTTTGTCAACATACAATTAGCCTCTTTTCTGGAATCACATAATTTGCTCCATCCATCTCAAACTGGGTTTAGGAAAGGACAGGGAACGGAAACAGCCTTGTTGAGGGTGGTGGAGGAGGCCAGGAGGATTCTGGACACAGGTGGCAGCGCGGCCATTATCCTCCTGGACCTCAGCGCCGCCTTCGATACGGTTAACCATCATATTCTTATCTCCCGTCTCAGTAACATGGGAATCACGTGTAAGGCTCTCAAGTGGCTGGAATCCTTCCTTGGGGACAGATTCTTTAGGGTCTTTGAGGATAATCATTGCTCCTGCCCGGTTCCGTTGCAGTGTGGGGTGCCACAGGGGTCTTCCCTTAGCCCCACACTGTTCAATGTGTATATGGCTCCCTTGGCGGAGATAGTGGCTCCTTTTGGGGTTCAGTTGGTGAATTACACCGACGACACCCAGTTGGTGTTCTCCCTGAATCAGATTGCACATTCTCCACTGACGCTGTGTAACTGTCTAGAAGCCGTTGCAAGCTGGATGGATCAGTCCCATCTCAGACTGAACGGTGGAAAGACAGAGTTGCTGTTGTTGGGACGACAGGCTAGATTTGATAACGCGATTTTCTGGCCTTCTTGTATGGGTCCTGGCCCCATCCCTAAATCGGAAATCAAAAGCCTTGGGTTTTGGCTTGATGCAGAACTAGCGTTTAGAACTCAGGCTAGAAAAACAGCTGCTATCTGCTTTGGGCTTCTGAAATCCATGCGTAAAATCCTCCCTCAATTGCCGGAAAAAGCTAGAAAAATCTTAATACAATCATTGATTTTATCTAGGATAGATTATGGGAATGCCATCTATTTAGGAGCCCCGGCCTCCGCGACTAAACAACTCCAGGTCGTCCAGAACTCGGCGGCAAGGCTTCTAACGGGCACCAGCCATCGCACATCAGCTAGACCCGCTCTAAAAACTCTCCACTGGCTTCCGGTGAAAGAGCGGGTCCATTTTAAGTCGCTGTGTATGGCACATAACATTTTCCATGGGAAAGGCCCTCCCATTTTAGAAAACATGGTAATGCCCTACAAGTCTTCTCTAAATCTTCGCTCCAACGATCAGAACCTTGCAGTGATCCCTCGGATCAACAGATCCTGTTCTGGTGGCCGTCTCTTTTCATTAAATGCATCCAAACTGTGGAATTCTCTTCCTCAGTCTTTTCGCCAAGAGTCCAGTCTACTTGTGTTCCGGAAGAAGCTAAAAACATGTCTCTTTCCGAGAAAGTAGAGTCTTTTTTTTTGGGATTAGCTAATGGGCCTTCCATTATCCCTGGGTTACCTTTCCTGAGCGCTGGGATGCTTCCGAGTAGCCATGCACTATATAAGAGCCTTTTCAATTCAATTCAATTCAATACAGTCCATCACAGATGCACTTTTAAAACCATGCACCCATAGAATCACCCACTCACACATCTATGCATAGAGTCACACACACCCTACCCACACAAACACTCATGAACCCATACAGATGCTGAGACAAGCAATCAATAACTCATATAGACACTTATATAGGTATTCACAAAACCATGCCGCCACTTATACACCAACACACAGACACATACAAACATTTATACAGTTTAGTCACTAGTCTGCAGTAAGATACAGTTAAACGACTCACTTATAGAGTCAGTTACGCACCACAGAAAATCATCCATTTACACACTTGTACACCCACTCATTCTTCAACAGGCCTTTCTCTATATATATATAAAACATATTTAAACTTTTAAGAAAATCACACATTCACTGGATGATGTCATCAGTGATGTCATCAGTGATGTCATTTGAGATGTCATCAGTGATGTCATGAGTGATGTCACTGACCATGTCATGAGTGATGTAATATGTGACGTCATCAGCAGTGGATTGCGGGCGCGTGAGTTATAGTTAGCTGAACTAACTATAACGGGGAAATTTCAATGGTTTTGTACGAGTGAAATGTCCATCTAACTATAACATGTGTGAAACCTCTGGTTTTTTCAGTGAATTTTATATTTATACATATCACTAGAAAACTTTCTCTACCTCAGAAAAAGAAACCACGGACACCCAGGGATGCTTGATCTGTTTATTCCAAAACAGATGGTCTTCTACCAATGCGTTTCACCTTTACGGCTAGTTCACGGTACAGCATGTCCTGTCACGTTTCAGTATACATAGGATCGTATGCATAAACATAGAAATGGGCTAAACAGGTTTTTAGTCAAAAATTCACGGGTGCCATTTTGTAACGGACAAAGTTGTTCAAAAATATTTCATTTAGTAAAATTAATACAAATGAACAAAATGCAAATGCGATTCAATCACTGGTTGCAATTTAACAACTACCACTGTTTAGTACAAAAAAGAATAATAATTTATGTGCACAATACAGCTGTATTTTGATCTCTCAGTGTATTATTCAAATGTAAATATCTTCCTCATATAATAATCTCACCGTGCGTTTTAACATTTTTATCGCACTTGGTGGGTATTTGCCTGAAAGTCGTGCCAATTCAAAATAATAGTTTTTGGGAAGCACAGATTGACATAGTACACAAATCTCGCCCAAGTGGGCTAACAGTACATTAATCAGGGTATAATAAGACCATCTCTCCCAAGTGGGCTGGTTGTACACCAATCAGGATAAATTCTATGATCTCGCTCGTCCATTTTTAGCCCAATTAATTGCGACGGCTTCGGATTTACCATTTTCCCTTGAATTGCATACTCCTATTACACATATGACATTACAAAATAAGAAAAAGAAAACTAAAATAAAGCTTTTCTGTATAAATTCCATGTCTATATTACAATTTAAAATGTCAAACCTTGTTCTCATAGAAATTGAAAAATCCCAATTATTCATAATTACAGTCAATGACTATTTTCTTATAATCCATTCACTTTTTACATCGACCCTTTTCATTTAATGTTGATTGGCTATTCTGAATATTCTTAATGCTGATATACTTTTAACCTAGGTGGATGGCTAACTCCTCGCTTGAATTCAAACCTATAGGAAACAACGTCGCGAAATCAATGATAAACTTAGATTCCATAATCCTTAATTGTCGCTCTCTATCTCCCCCTCGTTCTTGTGATCTTACTGTTTCCAAGACAACAAAGGACAAAGGTTTGTCATTTTGGCCATGACAGGCCTTAAAGTGGCGAGCCACTGGATATTGTTCATTGTTCTGGCGAATTGCTCTCTTGTGCTCAAGAACACGTTTTCTGGCACGGTGCATTGTACTGCCTATGTAATATTTTTTACATGGGCAGATGAGGCAATACACACAGAACTCTGTATTGCAGTCGAAGTTGACTTTGATCATATATTTTCTGTTACCCCTGGGTACTCGGATTTTAGTACAGTTTTTACTGTTGATGCAAGCTTTACAATGCATACAACAAGAGAACCCTGTAACACCCTGGTTCTTGCTAGATTTAATCTTAGTTGTCACCAAGTTATGGCTGAGTTCATCCTTTAAGGATCTGCCCTTCCAGAAAGTTAATTGTGGTGATTCGTTGAGATAACGATCCAATATGGCATCTGTTTTAAGAATATGCCAATTACGTTGTAATATTTTTCTGATTTTGTATAACTGACTGGAGTAGGTGGTAATAAACCTGACCTGATTATCATTTTGGCTCTCATCCCTTGCTTTGGGATTAAGCAAGCCTGTTCTTTGCAATTTATTGACTTTGTCTACTGCCACTTGGATCACTTTATTAGTGTATCCTCTAGTCTTATATCTTTGACACATGAATGTTTTTTCTGTCAGAAATTTCTTTTGCGTTCTGCCATTTCGTTTTGCTCTAATTAATTCTCCGTAAGGAATACTTTGAATTAAGCTATACGGGTGGGCACTCGTAGCATATAGTAAGCTTTTGCCTGCTGTTTCTTTCCTGTGCAGCTTTGTTACCAAATGATTGCCTTCTACAGCAATTTCCACATCAAGGAAAATAATCTTCTACTGACTTATGTGTGATGTTAACTCTATGTTCAATATATTCGTATTCAATGATCTTATAAATTCGATGGCACTGGACTCATTTCCCTTCCAAATAAGAAAGATATCATCAATAAATTGAGTCCAAAGTACTATTTGGTCTCCATACATTTCACATTGATTGGACACCTGTCTGTACAGCTGGTCATCAAAATAAAAGAAATTATTAGTCAGACAATACTTAATCATGTCTATCAGCATTTCCGCATGTAAAAGGAGTGAAACTGATTTTGCTCTTAAAAAGCGGCTAATTGCTAGAATCCCTGATTCATGTTTTATTGATGTGTACAAACTTGTCACATCTAATGTTATAAGTAAAAAATATTTTTCCCACAGTAGACCATCTATCATTTTTTTTAAATGCATTGTGTCACATAAATAAGCAGGTAGACTCACAACAAAAGGTCTTAAGAAGAAATCTATGTACTTAGACGCCATCTCCAACTGTGAGCCTATGGAAGAGACAATAGGTCTTCCTGGGGGGGTAGGGTGGATTTTTATGTAGTTTGGGTAAAAGATAAAATACTGGAGTTTATAAGAGATTTTAAGGACTACCAATCCGGTAGAACTCTCACGTTTCATCGCAAATATGACCATTTGTTTGCAGAAGGAACGGAGCAATTAACCAAAACCAGTTCGAGCAGTACATCTAATTTGGGAGAAAGGAATATCACAGTGGAAGAGAGTGATGTATCTGACAGTAATGCGTCAGATGTCTCACTGGAGAAACTTGACCAACAAACAGAAACGAGTGTCCAAAGAAGAAGACCACGGACTGGTTACGGAGAAGCTGCCTGCAGTTCAACGGAGACAAAACTGAACTGCTGCTCTTCGCACCAACGAAACAGATCCAACATCTTCCAGTGGATTTCAGGCTTGCCCCGGACTCAGCTCCACTGACGCCAGCCAGCACTGTACGGAATCTGGGGGTTCTATTCGATAATAACCTCCAGCTGGTTTCACAGGCTAGTAAAACTTCCAGCACCTGCTTTGGCCTGCTGCAATTTCTATGCCGTGTTCTTCCGCTGCTGCCTGCAGACTCCCGTAACACGGTCGTTAGAAGCATCATCCTCAGCAGACTGGATTACTGTAACTCTCTGTACCTCAGAGCCCCCCAATACATTCTGCAGGGGCTACAGAGAGTTCAGTCAGCCGCTGCTAAGCTGGCACTTGGTCGCAAGTTCGACTCATCTCCCACCCAGGCACTAAGAGAATTACACTGGTTACCCGTCAAAGAGAGGGTCCTTTTTAAATCTCTGTGCCTGGTGCACAAGGCAATTCATGGAACAGGCCCGATTCCACTCCAGGAAAGATTCGCCTGGTACTCCCCCGTAAGGCAGCTGCGGTCATCCATGGCCAACCTGCTGGCACAGCCCAGCTTCAGACGGGCCAGACTGGGAGGGAGGGCATTTAGGGTGGTCGGAGCTCAAAGTTGGAATGCACTTCCACCCGCTCTCAGACAGACGCAGTCATTGATAGAATTCAGAAGGAGCCTTAAGACCTGGCTTTTCCCAGCAGCATGAAGCCCCTGACTTTGCCTCTCCGTGCAATTAACATCTCGCCTGGTCAGAGCGCCTGGATACCCGTAGGGTTACAGTTTCTCCGCGCTATATAAAACTGTATACAATACAATACAATACAAGTAATTTTGTAAGGCTATTTCAGTTGATTAACAATCAAAACAAAATCAATTTATTGCACAATCAACGGAACAGGATTTTCGGCGTGGCCGTGGAAGAGGCGCACACGGAAGAACCAGAGCAACAAGAGGAACAAAAAAGCAAGGCGGAGGAGAAAAAGCAGATTCCACCAAAACAACACCGATGGTAATCCGTGCCAAGAGAGGAATGAAATGACTGTCTTGAACTTATCTAATTGTGAGTTGACATCTACTGACATTAATTTATTAACCTTGGGCCTCTCATTTTGTCCAACTAAAGGCATGGACTATTTACAGACACGTATTGACATGTTTTATTTTTTACGTAAATTGAAGTTAGAGATAGGACATGTCCTGAAGTACCAACACAGAACAGGTTATGTGTTTCAGATGTAGAGACACTACATACAATAGCAGAATTGAACCTGGATATAGAACATCATGAAGATCCGATTATCAATCTGGATAATATAGATGTGACTGTAGACAACACATGTCCCAGTGGTTTTAAACCAAAATCTAAATTTCTACCCATGGTACATTGTGATGCCATCGAAGTTTTTGAAAAAAGCGTGGTAAAAGAATTGAAAAAGATCAGATACTCAGATAAAAATCTATCTAAACGTAATTTCACAAGAGCTCAAATTCAAGCATTAGACCCGTCGATTGCGAGATTTGTGTACTATGTCGATCTGTGCTTCCCAAAAACTATCATTTTGAAATGTTAACACGCACAGTGAAATTATTATATGAGGAAAATATTTACATTTGAATAATACACTGAGAGATCAAAATATAGCTGTATTTTGCACATAAATTATTTATTTTTTTTGTACTAAACAGTGGTAGTTGTTAAATTTCAACCACTGATTAAATCGCATTTGCATTTTGTTCATTTGTATTAATTTTACTAAATGAAATGTTTTTTAACAACTTTGTCCGTTACAAAATGGCGCCCGTGAATTTTTGACTAAATACCTGTTTAGCCCAATTCTATGTTTATGCATATGATCCTATGTATACTGAAACGTGACATGACTTGCCGTACCGTGAAAAAGCCGTAAAGGTGAAACGCGTCTGTAGAAGACCATCTGTTTTTTAATAAACAGATCAAGCATCCCTGGGTGTCCGTGGTTTCTTTTTCTGAGGTAGAGAAAGTTTTCTGCCGATATTGAGGGATTCCGGATCCCAACCATGGACCGCCGTGCAGCTAAGCCCCATACTACCGGAAGTTTGTGCAGAAATATATATATATTTACCACCAGAATGGTCCTAAAGAGAGCGCACTATCTCACAGTGGGTGACGGTGTTGAGGATTGACCATTCCACGCATTTAATCATTCATCAACTATATATATATAGTAGGGAGTCATAGTTAGGACCTGATTTCTATTTAAAAGCTGTTTTTGATTTGCAAATATCTTTGGCGTTGTTTGACAAATCTTCGTGAAATTTTCAAAACTATCGGTGCAGTTACTTCAGCTGCTGTCTTGAGAACTTCGGGGTGATTCGTCAAGTGGGGTTCGAGAAACAGGGGGGACCCAATATGCTTTTTCTCCATATTAATATCCATAGGAAACTTTAGACTCCGCTACAGCTACTGCTGAACAGAATGACATCAAATTTGGCAAAAAGGTAGCTCTTGGTCCAGAAATCACTCTTTTTGTTAAATGGTGTAAATCCATTTAGTAGTTACTGAGAAAGATTTCCCAGATATACAACAGTGGTCTCAGTGGATATGGGACCCCTCCTAATCTTGTGCCTGAGATCTGATTGGCTGTTGAAACTTCAAACCAGGAAGTGTTGGTAGCCATCTTGTGACTCGGTTGAACCGAGTCACAAGAAAAAAAAAAGGGGGGCAGGGTAGAAACACCCTGACTCCTTGGGCCTCTAGGGGGGTTCCAACAGGGAACAAAAAGCATTTTTCTCAAGAACAAATTCAGCATGAGTTGCATTAGATGTGCGAATCCCACCGAAAATGTAAAAAAAACATAGTGCGAGTTGCCGTGCTTTGTTTAATTAGGCCCCGGGGTGGGCCAGGTTCTGGGGGCAATTAGAAATAAAAATGTGGGCCCTCACAGCCCCAGAGACTGCCACCTCCCTGGGGCTAGTTGATTAAAATGTGAGTGGCCACGTGGCCCCCTTCAGCTCCGGGGACCGCTACCTCCCTGGGCAATATTACATTATAATGCAGCTCCGGGGAGGTGGTGTTCCCTGGGGGGTGCATGGGGGGACTGGACAACCCCTATGCATTATAATAGATTCAAATACAGGGGGCCACACAGCCGCAGGGATTGCACCTCCCTGGGGCAGAAGTCAAATTATTAAGGGGTCACGCCCCTTTCTCCAACACTCTGCAAACACACCTCTTGGTGCACTGCTGGTGGGGGGATGATGTCTCCTTGTCTCCTGAGGCCCTCAGGACTAAAGTGGACTTCTTCCCCCAAGCACCAGTGCACCCGGAGGCATGTTTGCAGAGTAGTGGAGAAAGGGGGCGTGGCCTCTGACCACCTCTCAGCAATCCAGTTGCGTGGTCTTTACTGGGGGTAAAATTCCCTCAGGACCATCAAGAGCAAAGGGAACTTCATCCCCCAACTAGTAGTGCACCAGGATGCACGTTTGTAGAGTGGTGAAGAACGGGGCCATCCACCACTCTGCAAACATACCTCCTGGTGCACTACTAGTTGGGGGATGTAGTCCCCTTGCCTCAAGAGGGACCTTGGGGGCCAAGAAGCCCTCATGGTACCTCCTGTGAGTCCTACACAGCAGAATTCCTGTGAGCTGGTCGGAGGACCCACCCCCTTCCTCCACTACTCTGCAAACATGACTACTACTTTAAAAAACATAGAAATTAATTGAAAAAAACAAAGGTTACAGGGAAGTTATAGTTAGAACTTAGCATTTAAAAAACCTTAGAAATTCACACAAAAAAAAGGTTACAGGAATGTTATAGTTAGGGGCAGGTTTTACTCATAAAACTAGAGAAATCCAGCCATAAAAGTTAGCTGAATTAACTATACCTCATGCCCTTCAATGCACTGCTTATGACCTCACACATTACATCACTCATGACATGGTCAGTGACATCACTGATGACATCACTGATGACATCTCAAATGACATCACTCATGATACCATTGATGACATCATCCACAGCATCTCTGATGTACCCACTCACACCCCTATAGAATCTTTTATACACCCACTGCCACTCCTACACAACCATTTCCAAACCATTCACTGAGCCATACCCGTACTTACACACTGATTCACTGATTCAGAGACACACACATCCACTTGCTCACTCATTCAGCCACTCATACATCCACTCACTCACTCATACAGCCGTTTACATATTGAGTCATACACCCATACAAACACTCACACACTTAGGGCCTAATTCTGCTGCAGCCTGGAAAGGCTCTGACCGTTGATCGGAGCCTTTCCGGCCAGTATTTCCGACTGCTGCATTACAATGTTGGCGGTCTGAAATTGAACTGGCCGGTCATTATGGCTGGCTTCCGAGGGGCTCAAGGAGCCCGTTGGGCAGTCAGTGCCCGGCCCGTAATCCCAAAGGAAGACCTTTCCGCCCTTGAGATTACAATACTCGGTCTCCGACAGGCTTTCCTTGTCAGGCTTTCCAACATGGAAAGCCTGTCAGAGAGCGAGTATAGAGGCCCCTAGCAGGGCCTCTTGCCTCTGAGGCCTCTGGTTGGGGTCCAAGGGGCACCTATGGTGCAGCCCTGTTCATCCCTGCGTGCCTGACACACAGTGCAGGGATGAACACAGACTCCCATTCTTCTATGGGAGATTGTGTTATGGCCGGTTTACTGCCGTAAAATGGGCTCCCATAGGTGATTGGGAGTTTGCGACCGAACAGTGTTCTGTTGAATTGTGATTAGGCTGTCGGGATCGCCGACAGGAGGTCGTTTGGTTCCGTTTCGCATCGGTGCCGGGTGGATGTGAGCCCACCCACCATCATATTCACCCCCTAAGTGAGTCACCCATAGAACTACTCAAACACCTAAGACACTCATCCATACAGACAATCACACAGCCACTTACTCGCCTGAATAGTTACACACACACACCCACTTATTTACTCATACAAATAGTAACACATACTCACTCACCAATACAGTTACTGACAGAAGTACACAATCATCCATACAGCCACTCTCACATTCATTCAATCATGCATACAGTCACTCATATACCCCGTCACTCACCTATACTGCCTTTCACATACCTAGTTACTCACTCATACTCATACTGACACATACACTCAGTCACCGACACAGCCTTACACACACTCACTCACCAATGCAGCTTCTCACACATGCACTTAGTACCCATTCAGCCACTGACTCAACCAGTCACTCATCCATGCAGGCAGTCACACACCTCCTCACCCACACATGTAGACACCCAGCCAACCATAGAGGTAGTCAGACAACCAATCAATCACCTATATAGTCATTCACATTCCCACTAACACACTCATACACCCACTTAGACATATACTGACAGATACACAGATTTACACAACCAGTCACTCACACACACATTCACTGAGACACCTAATCACTCACTTATACAGTCAGTCACGCACCCACTGATTCATCCATATAGGCACTCATATACCCCCTGATTCACCAATACACCTTGGTATATATATTTAACACTCATAAAATTTTGAAAAACACTCACAAAAACTGGATGATGTCATCACTGATGTCATCAGTGATGTGATTTGAGATGTTATCAGTGATGTCACTGACCATTTAATGAGTGATGTAATATGTGCGGTCATAAGCAGTGCAATGCAAGGGCGCAAGTTATAGTTCACTCAAATAACTATAACGGCAGAATTTCTCTGGTTTTGTATGATCAAAATCTGCCCCTAACTATGACGTCCTTGTAACCTTTGTTTCTTTAGTGAATATATATATCCTGAAGTGTTCATTGGCAAAACAGATTGAATTACTTCCAAGGGATTGGAACCTTCAGGACCGCCGCAAACCACAGTGAGCTGAGGTACTGCTGTGAATTACAGTCTGTGACTGCATGGACAGGTGTGCTCACCTGTATTACGCCTCCGGATTCACTCCCACAAGGTAATTGTGGCTGGATGTATGGGACCGGGACAGTAATTTTGCCGCAGTGGATGCAGGGGTAAAAACTTTTACAGTGGACCATGCTTGGAGATCTAATTGCCCATAGTGACCACGGGAGTCTGTAGAAGTTTGTGGGTAGTGAGTGACATTGTCCCAGCTTGAAAACAAGGTGTACCATCGGACTTGCAGTCCATGTTCAGGACTACATGTGCGTCAGTCTGCGGATTTAGTAGGCTGGTATCCCACCAATGGGAAAGAAGATACTTAGCTTAAAACAGCGAGTTGTACTCACCCCAAGCACAAAGGCATTTGACAAAGGCTTTCCACTGAAACGTGTTATGCCATCACTTCAATAAATTGCTGTCAAGGATTCCCTCCCTGCTGTGTCCCTGTGTATATGTATATATATATATATATATATATATATATATATATATATATATATATATATATACATTACCTACTGGCGGTCGCCAGTAGGTAGTTATAGTTAGGACCCCTTTTCCATAGGAAATCCGCAACATTCTATTTTGAATAACTTTGGCGCCGGTCGACGAATCCTCGCGAATTTCTCAAAATAGGTGGGGCGCTACGCTCCGCTCCTACCCTGAAAGTCTCGGGAGGATTCGTCAAGCGGGGGCTGAGATAAAAGGGGGGTCCCAAAACGCGTTTTTCCCATGCATTTTTCCATAGGACCTTTAGACAGGGCTACAGCCCGAACGGCTGAACAGAATTACTTGAAATTTGGCAGAGAGGTAGTCCTCAGGTCAAGGAAGTGCCTTTTGTAGGTTTGGTGTAAATCTGTTCAGTAGATTCAGAGAAAATAGCCTTTAAATCAATATATATATCTGAGCCAGCTTACGGTACGCTTACCGTAAGCTTACCGTACGCGTACGGTGGCGTGCGCGAGCGCGATTCTGATTGGCTCTTAGATCTTAGTAAACATTCGAATCGGCCGAAACCAGGAAGCGGCGGCCGCCATTTTCTCTCTCGCACTGAGAGTTAGGTTGTTAAATAAAACCAATACACATGTAAAGGAGCTGTTTTGACAGCTCTCACACACAGAGCTATGATGAGGGAGTCCCCAAGACCCCCCAAGCCAAAAATGCCATTTTTATTTTTTCGCTAATTTCGCCGATTACGCTTACCGTACGCGTACGGTAAAAAATATAACAAAAAAAACACTATCCACACTCTCCCCACCCCCTGTGCTTTAGGTGGCCGCAGGCCACCAAATGGGCAGGAATTATCAGTGGTGTGAAAACCACAATATTTTTAACAAAAATAATAAAAGAAAAAATTATCCACACTCTCTCCACCCCGTGTGCAAATGGTGCCCGAAGGGCACCATTTGTGCATGGCTTATAAGCACCGTAAGCACAGTAAGCACCGCGTGCTTACTGTGCGCGCACGGAACGAACTGCGTTAAGTGGGCGCGCACGCCACGAATGGCGTAAAGTAACTTAGCATTTAAAAAACCGTACAAATTCACTGAAAAAACCATAGGTTTCACACACGTTATAGTTAGGAATTAGCATTTAAAAAACCTTGCAAATTCACTGAAAAAACCATAGGTTTCACACATGTTATAGTTAGCGGAAATTTTACTGATAAAAAACCAGTGAAATTCCCCCGTTATAGTTAGTGCAGGCAACTATAACTCACGCGACCGCAATCTTCTGCTGATGACATATGTGTCTTTAAGAAAAAAAAATATTTGTAATATATGTATAGCTAAAAATGTATGGAAGAAAACATGGGCAAATAAGTGACTAAATACAGTATTAGCATCAGCAGAGGATTGCGGTCGCGTGAGTTATAGTTGCCTGCACTAACTATAACGGGGGAATTTCACTGGTTTTTTATCAGTAAAATTTCCGCTAACTATAACATGTGTGAAACCTATGGTTTTTTCAGTGAATATATATATATATAAATATATATATATATATATTCACTGAAAAAAACATAGGTTTCAGGCCTGATATAGTTAGGAATTAGCATTTAAAAAAACTTTTAAATTCACTGAAAAAACCATAGGTTTCAGGCCTGACATAGTTAGGAATTAGCATTTAAAAAACCTTAGAAATTCACTTGAAAAACAATAGGTTTTAGGGGTGTTATAGTTAGCTGGACATTTCACTCGAACAAAACCATTGAAATTCCTCCGATATAGTTAGTTGTACTAACTACATCTCTCGCGCCCGCAATCCACTGCTGATGATGTCACATATTACATCATTCATGACATGGTCAGGCACATCACTGATGACATCTAAAATGACATCACTGATGACATCATCCAGTGAATGTGGTTTGGTTCGCTATTTAAATATGTATTATATATATAGCAATTTGCATTGAAGAATGAGTGGATATATAAATATAAATATCTGGATGGAGGATTTAGTAGTAGTGTGATTGACTGTTTACTTGACTAATTTATATTGTATCACTAAATATATTGGATAGTGACTAAACTGTGTGAATATCTGTATCACTTTGTCAGTTGTTTTGTAAACTGCTGCACCAGTTGGTTACTAGCTACGTGAAAGTCTATATTATTTATTGATTAGTTAACTGAGTATCTGTATGGGAGAGTGAATGTGTGTGTGGTTCGGTGGGGGGGTGTGACTGCCCAAAGATGTGTGAATAGTTGATTCAGTAGGTATATGAAGTTAAAACTACATGTTATAACAGTTGTTTGGGTGAGTGAATATCTTTATGGGTGTGGAGATGAGCAAATATAAGTCTCAATGGTACATGTCCAACAAACTAGAAAAATAAAAGCCAGTGTATGTGTCATTTGTTGTATATAAATAAGTATACATAAGACTCAGTGATTGTATGAGTGACTATATGGATAACTGTATAGTTGTAATAGTGATTTTATAACACACTAAGTATGAGCTATTATCTATATGAATAGATGAAGTGGTGTTTTTATAAGTGTATAGCTAAGTAAAAGTAAGTATGATCCATTGTTTGCATAAGTGAGTGGGATGACTTCATAAGTGATTAGGATGTGTGCTGGTGTGTAATGTCGATATAGGTGTATAAGTATATTTGATAGTGTTCGATTGATCATTGACAGCATGTGAGTGAATCTATAGGTAAGTGATTGGATGTGTGTATAGATCTAGGAATCACTGAGTGGGTGTTTAGAAACTTGTATTGGTGTGTCAATGGTTTTAAATCTGGCACTCTGTATTTTACAGTGAGTGATAAAAGATTATACTAGTGTATGATGAGGTGTATCTGATTGTCATGTGGATGATGTCATCAGTGATGTCATCAGTGATGTCATTTGAGATGTCATCAGTGATGTCACTGACCATGTCATGAATCATGTAATATGTGACATCATCAGCAGTGGATTGCGGGCGCGCGAGATGTAGTTAGTACAACTAACTATATCGGAGGAATTTCAATGGTTTTGTTCGAGTGAAATTTCCAGCTAACTATAACACCCCTAAAACCTATTGTTTTTTCAGTGAATTTCTAAGGTTTTTTAAATGCTAATTCCTAACTATATCAGGCCTGAAACCTATGGTTTTTTCAGTGAATTTCAAAGGTTTTTTAAATGCTTATTCCTAACTATATCCGGCCTTAAACCTATGGTTTTTTAAGTGAATTTCAAAGGTTAGTAAATGACAATTTTTAATGTATCAATTGTTATACTGATTTTTTTGATACTGATTTACTACATTTTTTAAACTGTTTATTTTTAGATATTTTATTTTTTTAATTACATTATACATTACAATGCAAAATATACTTTCGCAGAATGGATTACTTTAGTTTAAATACTTTGCAAATAGGCAATAGACTTTTAAGTACAGTGGTTACAGTTGTTGCAATGGGCAACACCATTTCAAACACAAAGCAACATTGAGCTCAATGTGAATTTCTAGTCAAATGCAATTAGCTACTTTATGGATTACTTTTCTAACCACAGGACTGGATCCTAGATTCAGTCCTTGAACATATCCTGTAAACATTTAAGTAAAAGCGCTTTGGTTACAGTAGTGATTTTTAAGGATTAATATTGTATTTTAAAAGTTGACACTTAGACATTTTTCACATTGAATCACCAATGTTATCCTATGGCAAAAAATTCACTTAGCAGGTAAGTAGTGTTATTGTTACTTTTTCTTACTCAGTGGTGGATCCTGGATCCAGCACAGGTGAATCTCCTGTAAACAGTTGAAAGAATGTGTTTAAGTCATCCAGACGATTTTTTCAGGAATATTTTTAGTTTGTGATGATAGACAGAAAATGTTCTGCTTAAAAGCACACAATGGATTCCTATGGAAGGAAATAAAAGTTACTGTTAAGTATGCTTAAAATTACTTTTCAGGGTCAGTGCTGGTCTAAAAGATGCAGCACTGGGTTCTCTCCTGATAATAGGTGAGTAAATCGGAATTCGTAGTTCGGCTGATTTTAGTGGAATATTTGTATGTTTCAAAAATGGACACTTAGAAACTTTTCTGCTGAAAACCACACAATGGATTCCTAAGGAAGGAAATACAAGTTACTGGTAAGTACACTTAGAATTACTTTTCAGGGTCAGTGCTGGGCTAAAAGATGCAACCCTGCGTTCTATCCTGATAACAGGTGAGTAAATCGGAATTCGTAGTTCGGCTGATTTAAGAGGATTATTTGTACGTTTCAAAAATGGACACTTAGAAACTTTTCTGGTGAAAACCACACAATGGATTCCAAATTTTCTGGTGAAAACAACACAATAGATTCCAATAGAAAGGAATACAAGTTACTGATAAGTACGCTTAGCGCTGGACTAAAAGATGCAGCCCTGGGTTCTCTCCAGTGTTCAAGGGGAATTAGATCCCCCTCTGCAAACGTGCCAGGGACGCGTTTGCAGAGTGGTGTAAGGAGGGGGCGTGGCCTCCGGCTCGATCACGTTTTTTTTTGTTCTTCTTTGTTTTAGAAGGGGGGCTGTGTAGCCCCCCTTCTTTTTCTATTTGTTTGGCCCTGGGGACCCAATCCCCTAGGGCCTGCCCCCAATTTTTATTTCTTAAAAAAAAAAAAACGGGATGGGGGCTGCGTGGCCACCCTCCCGAGGCCATAATTTGCCCCGGGGATCCCATCCCCCGGGCATGGCCCTTTTGTTTTAAAAAAAACAACAATTATGGGGGGGTGCTGCGTAGCCCCCCTCCTGTGGCCACTTAAGGCCCCGGGAACCCCATCCCCCGGGGCTGGCCATTGTTATATATATATTTTTTTTATTTAATGGGGGAGAGGGGCCGCGTGGCCCCCCTCCCGGGCCACTTCTGGCCCCGGGGACCCCATCCCCCGGACATGGCCCTTTTGTTTTAAAAAAAAAAACAATTATGGAGGGGGGCTGCGTAGCCCCCCTCCTGTGGCCACTTAAGGCCCCGGGGACCCCATCCCCCGGGGCAAGCCATTGTTATATATATATTTTTCTTATTTAATGGGGGAGAGGGGCTGCGTGGCCCCCCTCCCGGGCCACTTCTGGCCCCGGGGACCCCATCCCCCGGGTCCTGACCTCTTGTTGGAGGCCGTGGGGGGGTCCCCAATCCCCCCACGGTCCCAGCCGGCTCCCTGCCTCCTGCGGCAGCCGGCATTGCTTTTCCACATGGGGAGCAGCTAACATGCTGTTCCCCATGTGGAAAAGCAATCTGTTTTGCTTCATTAATGCGAGAGCAGGATTCCCTGCTCTCGCTTCAATGAAGCAAAGCAGTTTGCAATGGCAGGGTGGGAGCCGTGAGGCTCCCGCCCTGCCATTGCAAACAGCAGTGTCCCGGGGGTGGGCACCCCGGGACACTGCAGGAGCTGGCCCTGGGGGGTGGCGGTCCCCAGGGCCAACACAAGGCTCCAGGAGGGGGGCTGCGTGGCCCCCCTCCAACATGTACAAGCTGCCCTGGGGGGTGGCAGTCCCCGGGGCTGGGGGGGCCTGAGAGCCCCCCCACATCAAATTGTTTTAAGCCCCGGGGGGTGGCGGTCCCCGGGGCTGGGGGGGCTGCGAGCCCCACCACCCATGTTAATGAAGCCCTGGGGGATGGCGGTCCCCGGGGCTGCAGGGGGCCGTGAGCCCCCCGCATATACAATCTTTGAGCCCCGGGGGTGGCGGTCCCTGGGGCAGTGTGGGGGGGATTGGAACCCCCTACACTTTTTTTTTAATTATGCCCCCGGGATTTGCCCCCCGGGGGCAAATTAGCATATTCAGCGCGGGACCCACGCTGAATTTGTTATTTTTTTTCCGGGTGAAATTCGCGCTGGGTGTGTGAATATCGATGATTTAAAAAAAATATATATCTTTTTTGGGCCCTGGGGGTCCTTGTGGGACCCCCTGAGCAGGCCTAGGGGGTCAGGGTGTTTCCACCCTGCCCCCTTTTTGCGTTTTTCGCGTTTGTTTTTTAGGGTTCTTGTGCCTCGGTTCACAAGATGGCTGCCAACACTTCCTGACATGGAGTGCTGACAGCCAATTAGAATACAGCTCGTGCACGGCAGGGTGCGCGCTGGGTGCGGGGAGGGTGCTCGGATCCTAGATATATATGTACTTTTACTTCTAATTTTCTCAGGAACTACTGAACGGATTTACACCACATAAGCAAAAGGCATGAGTCTGAACTGAGGACTACCTCTTTGCCAAATTTGGTGTAATTCCCTTCAGCAGTTCGGGCTGTAGCTGCGTCAAAAGGTCCTATGGGAAAATGCATGGGGAAAACGCGTTTTTGGACCGCCGGTTTTTCTCGGCCCCGCTTGACGAATCACCGTGAAATTTTCAGGATAGGAGTGGACCGGAGCTGGCCAAAAGTTTGGAAAATTTCGCGAAGATTCGTCAATCGGTGCTAACGTTATTCCAAATAGAATGTTGCGGATTTCCTATGGAAACTAGGTCCTAACTGTATCTACCTACTGGCGACCGCGTAATTTTTTTTTTTTTTTTAAAAAAACACTAAAAATCAATTATCACATTACAAGGTCCTTGAGAGACTACAATTAAAAACTGCAAATGTGATTGTGGAGAAGTGGAAAAAAGGGACCATGACATTATTGACTTACCATAGCCACTCAAAAAAAGATTTATTCATTTAATTTATTTTTAATTGCTTTTTAAAGGGTTATAGTTTTCGAAAATTTTCTATCTCAATCTGAAAAAAAAGAAAAAAGTATTAATATTTAATAAAACATTTAATAATACAGTACACATATTTACATATTTTTCAAAAAATATTTTTGCCTTTTTTTTGCTGTTTTCAGAAAATATTGCATTTCACTATAAATTGTGAAAGCAATTGCATTCATCATTTAACAGCAGGCAAAAAAAAATTAACAATCTCAAAGATTGTTTTTAAAAAAGCCCAGAATCTCTTTTTTCATAAACATAACTTTAAAGAAATGCATAATATTCTAAAAAAATATCATCTAATATCTATACTTATTTCTTTAAAATACCGTCTGATATTTTTTTTTCAGAAGTATAATCACAATAATATATGTCAAATAACTCCACAATACATCTGGTTCCATTTCCTTTAGGCCAAATAGTAATTTTAAAATTCTTTTTTTGTTTAATTTCCAATGGTAATTCAATAAAAAACAAAAGTTTAAATTGTACAGATGTCACCGTTTCTCTGTAACATTTTGGTTTCCGAAAGATTAATTAATAATTAAATAAGTCCACAATAGAATTGTTTACTTTTCCGCATGGCCAAATAGTAATTTTAAAAATCTTTTTTGAAAAAATTTCCAATGGCAATCCAATAACATTCCAAAATTTAAATTGTGCAGATGTTACCGATTTTTTCTAAATTTTTGGTTTTCCAAAATTTCCTTAAAAAATGGAAAAATTCCACATTACAATTGGTTACCTTTCCATTAGGCCAAATGATAATTTGTTAAATCTTTTTATTTGTAAATTCCAAATGGTAATCCAATAAAATGGTAAAATTGTTTTCTCCAGATGTTGTCAAATCTCTCTAAAATTTAGGTTTCAGGAAGATTAGATAGGAATTTGCTAAATCAAAAGGCAAACGTTGCTTAAAAATCAATTGGGAATCATTACACAGTGTCCAGCCTTTTTCACATTTAAGATAAACTGTGTAATGACCAGAAGGTACAGTAGGTCCATCATGGAAAATTATTGCAACTGTTACAAAAGTTTTTCCTGAAATTGATAATTGCTGTCCTGTAAACTTCTTTATTAAAGTATCCAATTTTGAACCATCAGCTCTACATCGTTGCATCATTAAAATTACATACTGTCTGTATTCCTTTAAAATTAATGTTGAAAACATGTCAGATTTACACTCACTGCATTGCATGCTATGATTAGCATCTTTAACTAATTTAGCAAAAGTGACTGTTTTACTCTCTGGCAATGTTAAATAAATAAACCTTTCAGAATCAACATTAGAGCCACATATATTATAACAGTTTTCACAACTATGTTCCCATTTATAAGAGAGACCAAACATATTTTGTATTTGTACCCCTTCCTCTTCCAGTACCTGAAGAAAATACATCAAGAATTCCTGTGCATCTTGCTGTACATTTTGAGAAAACTGTGTTCGTCCTGAACATACATCTAAAAGTTTTCTAATTTCAGTAGCACTTTCTATTTGAGTTTTATCATTACTCAGCTTTTCAAAAAGGAGACTCAGCACAGTACAGAAACTTTTTCCCTGATTTACTATTATCTGCTCTTGCAAACTTTCCAGATAAAATGCAACATTCAGCACTACATTAGCGTAGCAGTTGACACCAGAGCTATTTTCAAAATGACATCCTACAACCTGTTCTTCATTTTCCTTATTCTTTTTGCTTGCAATTACATCACTCCTCTTTTTTTTCCTCCTCTCTACATCTTCATTACAGATATTCTCATTTCTCCTTTTACGAGAAACTACACGTTTCTCCAACACAGGATACTGACCTAAATGAGGAGCATAGCTTCTTCTTAATCTATTATACTCCTTTACACAGTTTGTATCAGCACTAACTTTTGAATCATCAAAGTCTATCATGAATAAACCTGATAATGTTTTCACTCGTGACAAAGCAACATATGCCATACCTTCTTTGAACACAGTTGAACCAATGTTCACAAATGCACAATCTACAGTCAATCCTTGAGACTTGTGAATAGTTACAGCATATGCTAGAGAAAACGGAAACTGCTTCCTACGTACATATAAGTCTTTCACAAGCATGAAACGAACTGTACAACGACAAATATCTTTAACTTCTTCTATCTGATCAAATTTTATTTTTAAACATTCAATTCCATCTTTTTTCTGATAATTAATAAAACCCACAACTCTTCCCATAGCTCCATTAACTAAACCTTTTTCAACATCCAAATTTCTCCTTAAAAATACTCTACAGTTCATGCAAACATATAGATTTTTTTCTAATCCAGCTGTTTTGGAAATCTTCTTCTCTAGTGAATCCAATTTATTTTTCAGTGTGCCTGTTAATGTGACAGTAATTCTTCCATCCTCAATTTTGTCCACTGCTTCCAATTTCCTGATATCTTCCTTTTCCAATTTCAAAAGCTCCTCATTGAATATTGAGCACTCACGTAGAGTTGGCATTAAGCAGATGACACTTTTGTTTTCTGCAATATTCTTGTATATCTTCTCTGCAACTATTTCTTCCTTTGGAAATAAATTATGTAGCAGCCGAGTCTGTAATGCTTTTTTGCCAGCTTCTGTGAGTAGTCCAATCCTGATATCTTTCAGAATACTTCCATATTCTTCATCGTTTGCTTGTCTCATATTAGTTGTAAGTTCCTTGTACTCAAAGAAGGACCAAATATTTGCATTACCGATGCTTCCCAATGACTTCTTCGTGTCTTCATGTGTCACAGTATTAAACACTGGTTGTCCTTTAACTGGAGTAAGTTGCAAAAGATCTCCAAAAACTATGACGTGTTTTCCTCCAAATAACACGTCATAGTCTGACTTCAGAATTTGCTGCATTCTTAAATGCACAAAGGCAAGCATTAAGTTCGATACCATGCTCACCTCATCAATAATGAGAACTTGCATCTTCTTCAATACTCTTGAAACTTCCAAGCATGCTTCTCCAGTTAGCTTGTTGTATTGTATTTTGTTCTCATGCTCCACTGGTAACATTAGCAAACGATGTAAAGTGATTCCTTTTATGTTATATGCTGCTAACCCAGTTGGAGCAGTAACCACACAAGACAAAGTAGAATCCGTTTTTTGCTGTAGGTAGCTTCTGATGACTTTTATAAGGAAACTTTTTCCAGTTCCAGCTTGTCCGCTTACATACATCCTGATTGGATGAAATGATGTGCATGAGCACTCTTTTTTTTCATGTAGAAATCCGTGATCAATTTTGTTTCTGATCTCTTCATAAATTTGTTGCTGCTCTTGATTCAGTTGTCTTTCCAAATTTTGTAAGTCTATAAATTCTTCTTGAGCTTGATTCATAGCTGTTTCCACTTCATTCATGGCTATTGATGCTTCATTTTCAACGATTGGTTGTCCTAGGGGATCTTGACTGAGTGTTCCTGAACTTTGGCTGTCCTGAGAACTGTCTCTAGCTATTTCTGCTGCAATTGTAGTTTCCTGTTCAATTTCTTCATTTAACATTTGCAGATAAGTTGTGAATGTTCTGCATTGTATGCTGTCTTTGCAAGCATTAAATGAATCTTCATAGCTTTGAAATTCTCCCAGTAGTTCATCCTCTGTACGCCATGGTTTAAACAGCTGTAAAAGAGCCAAGTAGTAAAATTCCTTTTTGTCAGTAGTGTCGCAACTCAGCTTCCGGTGATTTATCAAACTTCCTTTTGTTTGCTTCACCAAACATCCTTCCTCACCAATAACTTTATATTTTCCATTGTTGATGTCTTCTGCGGCTTTCCGTGAATAAATGTAGTTCTGCAGCACTTCATAGAGACACATGTTCTCCAGATGATGACTTCTCTTTGGGTAATATGTATCCAACATGTTTGATTTCAAAATATCTGTACTTTCTGGGTCATTCTCGGCCAAATATTCAATTTCTCCAACAGATTTCAGTACCCGATTTCTCATTGCTGCAAGGCCTAAACTTGCCCAAATTATTCTTCTTGATTTCGAGTAGAGACTTGCAGAAGATAACCTATCTGAACATTCGTAGGATCCAATTTCTCGATGCGATAACATCTTCAAACTGAAACTGTACAGCTTCTTACTGACAGTTTTCTCGTGAGAAATCTCTTCCCACATTTCCTTCAATTCTGTTTTTTCTGATTTCGTAATGTAAGACGTTACATATCGAGCAACAGCAATGGAATTGTCAGCTACATACTGTATATCCATGTTAGCGTTCCACATGGATAAAATCACTGGGTTGTAGTCATTTATATTTTTTGATTCTTCTTTTCTTTTAAGGTTGTAGGTATTCTTAGGTGATTTTCTTGTGATAGTATGTCTCACAGCTGACATAAAACTGTTAACTCTTCCTTTTGAAAGAACAGGTCTAGGAAATCCAAATCGACATTTAGGTGCCGATCACGATCCGGCAAAAAATTCCCCCGTGCGACTCGTATCGGGTCCTTTTACCGTACGAATCGTACAAGTGCCGTACGAACTGGCAATCACGATTCGCATGGTAAAAAGTCCATACGAACCGCACTGGGAATCATTCCCCACACGTCCTCGGGTCGGAAAATGTGTCCGACACGTCCTCGGACGATTTACCTTACAAACGTGAAAAGCCAAGTCCGACCGAGGAATCACGATCCATCCCGTGCGTCCGAGCGTACAACCGTATGGAAAAAACACCGTCCGCACCGAACTCCTATAGCAACCATGGAGACATGTGCCCGCATACGCGCCCAACACTCCCCCCAGCCCCCGTACGTCCGACACGTACCCCCCATATATGTATACCCCCACCCGTCTAGGTACACCCCAGTACGTTCCAGTCGTACCCCCACCCCAGTACGTGTCGTACCACCGTCAATGTACACCCCCCCACCCCTGTACGTGTCGTACCACCGTCTATGTACACCCCAGTACATTCCAGTCGTACCCCCACCCCAGTACGTGTCATACCCCCGTGTACCTACACCCCAGTACGTTCCAGTCGTACCCCCACCCCAGTACGTGTCATAGCCCCGTCTACCTACACCCCAGTATGTTCCAGTCGTACCCCCACTCCAGTACGTGTCGTACCCCCGTGTACCTACACCCCAGTACGTTCCAGTCATACCCCCACCCCAGTACGTGTCGTATCCCCCGTGTACCTACACCCCAGTACGTTCGAGCCCCACCCCCACCCCAGTACGTGTCATAGCCCCGTCTACCTACACCCCAGTACGTTCCAGTCGTACCCCCACCCCAGTACGTGTCATACCCCCCGTGTACCTACACCCCAGTACGTTCCAGTCGTACCCCCACCCCAGTACGTGTCGTACCACCGTCAATGTACACCCCCCCACCCCTGTACGTGTCGTACCACCGTCTATGTACACCCCAGTACGTTCCAGTCGTACCCCCACCCCAGTACGTGTCATACCCCCGTGTACCTACACCCCAGTACGTTCCAGTCGTACCCCCACCCCAGTACGTGTCATACCCCCCGTGTACCTACACCCCAGTACGTTCGAGTCCCACCCCCACCCCTGTACGTGTCGTACCACCGTGAACCTACACCCCAGTACGTTCGAGTCCTACCCCCACCCCTGGACGTGTCGTACCACCGTGAACCTACACCCCAGTACGTTCGAGTCCTACCCCCACCCCTGGACGTGTCGTACCACCGTCTATGTACACCCCAGTACGTTCCAGTCGTACCCCCACCCCAGTACGTGTCGTACCACCGTGAACCTACACCCCAGTACGTTCGAGCCCCACCCCCACCCCAGTACGTGTCATACCCCCCGTGTACCTACACCCCAGTACGTTCCAGTCGTACCCCCACCCCAGTACGTGTCATACCCACCGTGTACCTACACCCCAGTACGTTCCAGTCGTACCCCCACCCCAGTACGTGTCGTACCACCGTCAATGTACACCCCCCCCACCCCTGTACGTGTCGTACCACCGTCTATGTACACCCCAGTACGTTCCAGTCGTACCCCCACCCCAGTACGTGTCATACCCCCCGTGTACCTACACCCCAGTACGTTCCAGTCGTACCCCCACCCCAGTACGTGTCATACCCCCCGTGTACCTACACCCCAGTACGTTCCAGTCGTACCCCCACCCCAGTACGTGTCATACCCCCCGTGTACCTACACCCCAGTACGTTCCAGTCGTACCCCCACCCCAGTACGTGTCGTACCACCGTCAATGTACACCCCCCCACCCCTGTACGTGTCGTACCACCGTCTATGTACACCCCAGTACGTTCCAGTCGTACCCCCACCCCAGTACGTGTCGTACCACCGTGAACCTACACCCCAGTACGTTCGAGCCCCACCCCAGTACGTGTCATACCCCCGTGTACCTACACCCCAGTACGTTCCAGTCGTACCCCCACCCCAGTACGTGTCATAGCCCCGTCTACCTACACCCCAGTACGTTCGAGTCCTACCCCCACCCCTGTACGTGTCGTACCACCGTGAACCTACACCCCAGTACGTTCGGGTCCTACCCCCACCCCTGGACGTGTCGTACCACCGTCTATGTACACCCCAGTACGTTCCAGTCGTACCCCCACCCCTGGACGTGTCGTACCACCGTCTATGTACACCCCAGCAGTTCCTGGCGCACCCCCAACACAACCTCCTAAGTACGGAGCGCACCCCATGCCCCAACATCACAACCGCATGTACGAGTCGTACAAAGCCACACACAAGGACATAATCGTACAACCAAATGGCCCATGTACACACCGTACACATGCTCAAAACGCACGTACACAACCAGGACAAAACAAAACAACACAAGAATACACCATTCGAAAGGCACAAAGCCACTAAACATGGCCAACAACCACTAAAATAACACAATCACTGACCTGCAACTGCCAAAAACAAACAGAGGCCCAATACACCACCACTCCTTATAACACACCCACCCAAACTTCAAACACTGCCACACCCACCCATGGACCAATAAAAAGGGCCCACACACACAAACCATGAGCCTTTGCAACAGACTCACTGCTGCCAGACACCACAGAACCAGACTACAAGCTACACCACACCTAACACTTGCACACCTTCACACGACCACCCTCACAAACACCCTCTCATCACATTCACACACACACACAACCATCCACACCCCCCCCAACATCCACACACCCCCCACACCCACACCATCCCCACCCACACCCCTCACCATGCCCACTACCAAGAATCCAAAGTTCAGTCACCGAGAGTTGGAGGTCCTTGTTGATCAAATCCTCAGAGTCGAGCCACAGATCTTTGGAACATTGGTCAGAAGCACCAGCCAGGCAGCCAAAACAGCCATGTGGCAGACCATCGTCGATGCTGTGAATGCCGTTGCGGACACCAGGAGGACCAAGCAGGATTGCCAGAACAGGTGGTACGATCTGCGGAGGAGGGTCAGAGCCAAGAGGCAGGAGGAACACGACCAGGCCAACGCCACCGGAGAAGGGCCCTCCCGCAGAGCCGTACAGTACCATCCCTGGGAGGAGAGGGTGATGGCCATACTGCCGGTGGAGGCAGTTGAAGGATTAGAAGGACTCCGAGACCCGGGTGAGTACACAAACAACGCACCTCACATGGGGGGAACTGCAACCACAACCAAAATTACTAACAGGCACGCAACCACCACAAGCCATCGCATGACTCAACCACACTCCATGAGCAGGCACATGCCACTGCTGCCACCATGCCCCATGCACCCAGCTGGACAATGTCAAGTCACAGGCCACAGAAGACAACAACACATGACACGGTAACCCGGATGGCGGGAGGCTGGGCACCAAAAATCACATAGTGCGACTCCAAAGCAGACAACAATGCCCTCTGCCCATATGGCCTAGGTCACAGCCAGACAAACACTGTGTCCCAACACAGGAATGACTTGCCAGCAAATGGCGGACGCCTTGCATCAACACATGGGGGTGAAGGCACTGTTTTGCACATGACAGCAGCTAATGAACAGCCAACATTGTGAAAGAGTGGCAGCACACACCACCACAGCAGCAGCGCACAGACACACATCACACCAAATGGGTGCCTGGAGATCAGAAACAAACTCACATCAACAGGCCAAGGGCCCCTCAAAAATAACTGCTAACAGTGTGTGCCCAGGAAGCTGGGCCAAGGTGACAGAGGGTGACACACAGAGGGAGGGAGAGGGGGACACAGAGGGAGGGAGAGGGGGACTGAGAGGGAGGGAGACGGACAGAGGGAGGAGGCTGACACACGGAGGGAGGGAGAGGGGGACACAGAGGCAGGGAGAGGGGGACAGAGAGGGAGGGAGAGGGGTCAGAGAGGGAGGGAGACACAGGAAGACGGACAGAGGGAGGAGGCTGACACACAGAGGGAGGGAGAGGGGGACAGAGAGGGAGGGAGAGGGGGACAGAGAGGGAGGGAGACACAGGAAGACGGACAGAGGGAGGAGGCTGACACACAGAGGGAGGGAGAGGGGGACAGAGAGGGAGGGAGAGGGGGACAGAGAGGGAGGGAGACACAGGAAGACGGACAGAGGGAGGAGGCTGACACACAGAGGGAGGGAGAGGGGGACAGAGAGGGAGGGAGAGGGGGACAGAGAGGGAGGGAGAGGGGGACAGAGAAGGAGGGAGACACAGGGAGAGCAAATCAGTCCTTTGGTGTGTGGGAATGTCTGCTCGTCAGCAGGTGGACTGCGTGCATGTAGACAAGGGTGGCCAGTGCCAGAACCCCCCCTCTTCATCATGGCAAAACGCAGGGCCATGTCACAACCTGTACACGAGCACAAGGACAGCTACCTGCATCATATAAGTGTGTGGATCCACTCCATGTGCACATGTACAGTGCTACAAGGAAGGCGCAAATGCATGGCTCGCCACACCTGCACACTCCACTGCTGACTGCAGTCACACTTGACGCAGCAAGTAAGACTGTGCCACACATAGTTAAAGGGGCCAAATTGGTGCCCAAGGGACACACCCATGCACAAGTGCACTGTGAGTGGAATGCAAGACAGATCCTAATTCCAAGAGGAAATGTGCCAACTTTGAAACGGATGAAACATGGATGTTGCATGGACCAAAATTAACATTGTCTCTCTCACACACAGGTCAACGTTGTGCTGCACCCCCCAACACTGGGGGGGAACACTCACAGGACCCGGATCTGCAGGAGACCGATCCCACCGGCAGCGACCACTCTCACCACTCTGCGGACGACCCCGACCGACCTGGCCCCTCTGGTGTCCAACCACCTGCAGCACCTGCGTCAGGTACAACCGTGCCAACCACCACCCCCACTCCTGCCACATCCCAGGAGACACCCAGGATGCCTGCCCCAACACCACAATGCAGCCAGGCTCGCCAGGAGGGACACGGTGTCCCGGGCACCCAGGAGGAGGCAGGCGACAACGCCAATGCCACCCCTCAGGGGTCCCGGAGACCCGATGTGCCCACAAGTGCAGGCCAGGCACAAGTGGGCAGGGGTGGTGGGAGTGGAGGACGGCGGAGGCGCGAGCCTGACCAGTTGGCTGGGGATCCGGTATTTTCCCATGTCCGTAACATCCTGGACTCATACCGGGAGGACACCACGGGCATGGCCCAGGTTGTGTCCGTCCTCGAGGGGATCAAGGTCCAGCAGGCCCAGCAACATGCGGAGCTAATAGCCTGTCTACTGGTACACCAACGGAGGATGGAGGACAGACAGGCTGAGCAAGTGACGGCGTTCCAGGGGATTCACGCTACACTCCGTCGGATGGCCGACACCATGGCCGACCCTCCCTGTGCCAGAAGGCGGAGAACATCACCACCCACAGGGAGGGATCAGGAGGAGGAGGAGGAAACATCCGACGGAGCATCCCAGACGTCGTCACGGCCTGCTGCTGAGGTTCCCCGCAGGAAGCCGGGTCGTCCACGGAAAGGACCGTGAGGGTGGCTGCTACATCACCATCTCCCAGGACACCTGGCCTGGCACCTGGCCCACTGGAGCAACAGCATCACAGCATCAAGAGACATTCTCTGCCACATGGCCCTGCTGGTCACTGGCTGACCAATGTTGACAAAGACTGTGGCATGGACTCTGAGGATTTCCAATGGCAAGGACACCAACTCCCCTACTGAACTTTGGATTCCCTAATCCCGGAAAGCCCCTCACTTTGTCCCCCCCCCCCCAATAATAAATCACACTATTAAGAGTAGATGCCTGCTGGTAGCATTATTACCTAACATGTGTCTTGTACAGTCTAAACATGCCTGAGTCATCTGTTCTCTTCAACCATCCACACCCTGGGGCCTGAGTCTGGCACAGGACACATGGGTCACAGTTTATTAGGCAAGACAGACATGGAGCACCATACACACCCGTGATGGGCACAACCAGCTGAGGGGGTGGCCGAACAACCGTGCTGACAGACACATTGAGTACAGCAACAGTCATGCGCAGAGGTCAGGGATCCTGGCCAGTGTCCTGGGGGGCACCCAGGTATGTGTAGACAGGTGGCAGAACCATGTCCTGCAAGCTTGAGTCCGGTGGATGCAGAGAATGGGGTCATGGACAACGTTGGATGCATGGGGATGGCACATGTCACAATACCCACACAGTCATGGACATCATGCCCAATACACAGTCTCAGCACACACACACAGCTTGCATCTTGCCACTCGACACATTGACACATAGCCACAATCAGGGAATACCATGCCAGACATGCAGGATGCACCGTGCCAACACACCAGCATTGACTGAGAAGAGGCACCTTGGAGGCATAGGGACACCTTTATTAGTCATGTTTTTGGGATTGCAGAGGCAACTTGAAGTACACATGAACACATCATGTGGAGTGACATGTGGGTCCAACACTGGCACCCCCCTTCTGCCGCACAAATGCGTGATAGCCATGGTACTGGCACACAAGCGTCGGCTAACAGCTAAATACCCACAGCTGCACACGGAGAGCCTGCCATACACCATAGATCCGCTGATGTGGAAGTCCCACACCATGTCAAGCCAATGCTAACCGTATGTGTCCGAGGGCAGTGTCACACACATTGATGCCATCATCACAATCCACTATCCCATCACTGATGACTGTCAACCAGGCAGACCATCTATTCAGGTGTACACAGCTGCATGTCGTGTCCCATGGGGATGCGACATGGCTGCAGAGGAACCAAACCCCGACAGGGGCAGTGTGCACACATCGTGAACAACTGCCACACCCAATACATCCCAGATGCATCCCTTACCCCATGGAGACTTCCAAACGTGTCCGTGCCTGTAACGCTGAGTCAGCCCACGATGTCATGTCCATGAGGAATAGCAGTGCCACAACAATGCAACCAGCAAACGGCATGCGCAGGTACCTGGGGAAGAGAGACACACAAGAAGTCAGCCACAAAAAGCACAGCCACTTGCATGTGCATTTACTCGACACATGTATGGATGACAACATGCTAGGTCACAATTATGACTGGGGAAATACTACCATCACTGCCACCATCACTCCAGTGACACACCCACACACACCTCTGACCCACGTGCCATACATGCAGGTGGAGACACACATCACAACGCATGCCACACGGGGACCAATGCGTGCACACTCAGACACTGGTACTCACCACTAAGCAAAGAAGTCGCGTATGAGCCGAGTCCGGATGTCCTCTTGCGGCTCCACATCCTCCACATCACTAGCCCCATTGCCAAGCCCTTCGTCCTCCACGGGTGGATGGTCCTCGTCATGTTGATTCAGGATGAGTGGCACAGCTCTTTCAACTGCCATGTTGTGCAGCATGCAGCAGACCATGAAGATCTTGCAGACCTTCGCCGGGGCATAAGGGAGTGCACCGCCGGTCTTGTGGAGGCACCGGAATCGGCTCTTCAGCATGCCAAACGTCCTCTCTATCACTCGCCTTGTCCGGCCATGGGCGGTGTTATAGCGGAGCTGGGCCGGCGTGATGGGGTTGCGGAGAGGTGTCAGCAGCCAAGGCATGTTGGGATAGCCAGCGTCCCCTACATGGGAAGCACATGGACATCGTTAGAACTGGTGATGCGGTCGTGCTGGTCGGCTATACAGAATACAGGACAGACAGACTGTACCCACCAACAACACATGCCCGTTCGTTGCGCAGCTGCATCATCATATCAGGCATCCCGCTACGCCTCATGATGTAGGCATCGTGTGCTGATCCTGGGAAACGAGCACAGACATGTGAAATCACCATATTGGACAGACACACCACAAGGGCATTGATGGAGTGGTAGTGCTTCCGATTGCGGTACGCCACCTCCCGTGCGTGTGGTGGTACCAAACCTACATGTGTCCCATCTATGGACCCAATGACATGGGGCATCCCTCCCAGGGCATAGAATCCACGCTTGACCTCAGTCATCTGTTCAGGGGTTGGGAACTTGATGAAGTCATCCAGGTGAATCAACATGGCCTCCAAGAAATCATGCAGCACACCGCTGAACATGCTCTGGGGCATGCCACCAACATGAGCTATGGTATTTTGGAAGGTACCCGTGGCAAGAAAATGTAGGGCAGCCATTACCTTCAGCTGGGGTGTCAGTGCCGTAGGATACCTGTGCTGCGGTTGCAGGTGTGGTGCCAGTCTCGCCGTCAGCTCCAGGATCAACAGTTGGGTGAAGCGGTAGAGCCGGATCCTGTCATTCTCCTGCATGGCAGCCAAGTCTGGAATTCTTCGGGCAAGAGGCGGCGCTCTGCAGTAATTTGGAAGTGACAAGGAAGAGTGAGTGCACTACGACAACAACTCATGTCTACTGAGCACATGTAAATCTGGCAATACACACATGCTACATAGGGAGTCAGGTATGTGCTACATGTCCAGGACACGTATGGATGCAAGGTGACACTCCTTCCAAAACCCAGCTACACACGGAGATTGAGAACCTCCCCATGCCACACCATGGGAATAGCTGTGTCCCAGTGCAAGTGAACAGCCCGACGCAAGACAGGAGTGACATACACCCACACATCAGCAGAAGTGGGATGCCGATTGCAGAGACTGGTTGCGGAACACCGGAGCCACAGGTCACATGACATAACACTAGGCCTGCCCACACACCTTGCCATGAAGGTGCACATGTCATGACTCACCACACATTCCTTGTGAGGATGCTGACATGGCCTTGTCACGCTACTCCGTGTCCCATGCATACATGTGCACCTCACATCCGATACCACATGTGGCATGGTGTGCGGAACAGTGTGCAATGACAATCTACACACAGACACATGTTGGTTGCTGCAACGGCTGCAGCTTTTGAGGGTGCTACAACATCAACCTGATGAAAATCCCGGACACATAAATGACATAGTCACATTGTGCACTGTGGGTAGTGACAAGTCATGTGTCATGACCCCTGTACCGGGCATCATGGGACACTTCCGTGTGTTGGTGTCCGTGCCATGCCAGTGACGCTCACCCCAAGTGCGCAGTACGACATGCACACATGTCAAAGGAGTCAAGGGCATGCCTGACACACATTGCACCGTCACACAGTACACCTATGCACATCTCATCATACATCTGGTGCATTCTCCACTCAGGAGGCATGTTCCACATCACAGCCTGTCACACCTGTGCCCCACACATGTAGTAATGCACAGACGATGCCTTGATGTCCATTCCTGGACAAGTATGTCCATCCATGGACAAGTATGTCCATCCATGGACAAGTATGTCCATCCATGGACAAGTATGTCCGCCCTATTCCTACCTGTGTGTCGCCTATCACCACTGTGATGTGTAAAAACCGCCGTACTGCTGCTAAGAGGGCCTGTGTATGTTCCCAAATCACTGTGGGAGTGCTGCCGTATGTGTACCCATCGTGATGGCGAGCGTACAGGCATTTGTACAGTCCGTACCACTACGGGTACGCATACGCGTGCAGACCCATAGTGATAGTGAGCGTAGATGCGTGTGTACGGTCCGTACCACTACGAGTATGCATACGCGTGCAGACCCATAGTGATAGTGAGCGTAGATGCGTGTGTACGGTCCGTACCACTACGAGTACGCATACGCGTGCAGACCCATAGTGATAGTGAGCGTAGATGCGTGTGTACGGTCCGTACCACTACGAGTACGCATACGCGTGCAGACCCATAGTGATAGTGAGCGTAGATGCGTGTGTACGGTCCGTACCACTACGAGTACGCATACGCGTGCAGACCCATAGTGATAGTGAGCGTAGATGCGTGTGTACGGCCCTATCACTATGGGTCTGAACGCGTATACGTACCCGTAGTGGTACGGACCGTACACACGCATCTACGCTCACTATCACTATGGGTCTGCACGCGTATGCGTACCCGTAGTGGTACGGACCGTACACACGCATCTACGCTCACTATCACTATGGGTCTGCACGCGTATGCGTACCCGTAGTGGTACGGACCGTACACACGCATCTACGCTCACTATCACTATGGGTCTGCACGCGTATGCGTACCCGTAGTGGTACGGACCGTACACACGCATCTACGCTCACTTTCACTATGGGTCTGCACGCGTATGCGTACCCGTAGTGGTACGGACCGTACACACGCATCTACGCTCACTATCACTATGGGTCTGCACGCGTATGCGTACTCGTAGTGATAGTGAGCGTACATGCGAATGTACGGCCCGTACCACTACGAGTACGCATACGCGTGCAGACCCATAGTGATAGTGAACGTAGGCATGCATGTACGGGCCGTTGCCATGCATTTGGGGTGCCCTAGGGCCCCGAAACGCACCGTACCTGTGTGTGATGCTCCAAATTACATTGGGGACAAGTATTAAGGCCTACATGCATGCTGGTTGTCATGGAGACCAAGTTCAAATTTCGAAATTGTTCTGGAAGGTGCACAGCAGAAGTCAGTTGGAATTATTCTACTTTGTTGCAATGTGTTTGTGGGGCTGACATCATGCAGGAGAATGAAACCGATAGAGAACCCACAGACTGCTAGGTTTGAAGGGATTGGTGGAAACATAGGATGCAAATGTGAGTGACCAATCACTCTGTACTCCTGTGCATGAGACTGGGCAGAAGGGCACATATAAGGCAGCCAGGTCCCATGAGGGAGTACTTGCCTGCACATCTTTGCATTCGTCGACCCAGCTGCTGCTACTGATTCCCTGGAACCATGTCAAGGGCTGTGGAGAGGACACAGCCATTCACCCTGGAGGAGAACATGGCTCTGCTGGATGTGATCCTCCCACAGTACTCCATGCTGTATGGGCGACCAGGGTATCAGGTGAGTGCATAGGCCACTGCCACAGACTGTCCCTATGTTGTGACTGTGACTTCTGCCATTGTGTCCAGGTGTAACACACATGCCATGTACTGTCGGGGGGGTCCCAGGGGGGGGGTGCCTGATGTCTCCCAGCAGTGCCCTGAGACAGGAGGGGTGGGTGTGGAGTCCTCCCAGCAGTGCCCTGAGACAGGAGGGGTGGGGGCCTATCACTCACAGCAGTGCCCTGAGCCAGGAGGGGTGTGTGCAGAGTCCTCCCAGCAGTGCCCTGAGACAGGAGGGGTGGGGGCCTATCACTCACAGCAGTGCCCTGAGACAGGAGGGGTGTGTGCAGAGTCCTCCCAGCAGTGCCCTGAGACAGGAGGGGTGGGGGCCTATCACTCACAGCAGTGCCCTGAGACAGGAGGGGTGTGTGCAGAGTCCTCCCAGCAGTGCCCTGAGACAGGAGGGGTGGGGGCCTATCACTCACAGCAGTGCCCTGAGACAGGAGGGGTGGGGGCCTATCACTAACAGCAGTGCCCTGAGACAGGAGGGGTGGGGGCCTATCACTAACAGCAGTGCCCTGAGACAGGAGGGGTGGGGGCCTATCACTCACAGCAGTGCCCTGAGACAGGAGGGGTGTGTGCAGAGTCCTCCCAGCAGTGCCCTGAGACAGGAGGGATGGGGGCCTATCACTCACAGCAGTGCCCTGAGACAGGAGGGGTGTGTGCAGAGTCCTCCCAGCAGTGCCCTGAGACAGGAGGGGTGGGGGCCTATCACTCACAGCAGTGCCCTGAGACAGGAGGGGTGGGGGCCTATCACTAACAGCAGTGCCCTGAGACAGGAGGGGTGGGGGCCTATCACTAACAGCAGTGCCCTGAGACAGGAGGGGTGGGGGCCTATCACTCACAGCAGTGCCCTGAGACAGGAGGGGTGTGTGCAGAGTCCTCCCAGCAGTGCCCTGAGACAGGAGGGGTGGGGGCCTATCACTCACAGCAGTGCCCTGAGACAGGAGGGGTGTGTGCAGAGTCCTCCCAGCAGTGCCCTGAGACAGGAGGGGTGGGGGCCTATCACTCACAGCAGTGCCCTGAGACAGGAGGGGTGGGGGCCTATCACTAACAGCAGTGCCCTGAGACAGGAGGGGTGGGGGCCTATCACTAACAGCAGTGCCCTGAGACAGGAGGGGTGGGGGCCTATCACTCACAGCAGTGCCCTGAGACAGGAGGGGTGGGTGTGATGCACAGTGTGAGCCTTGATCATTGATTGTGACATTGCCATCATTCCACCTGTGTACCCACTGTGGCACGTACTGCTTTTTCCCTCACCAGGGGATGATGTCCCTATGACAAAGGTGCAATGCGTTGGCTGCATGACATGCCTTGTTGTAACCAGCTAATTTGTACCCATATGTCTCTCTGTGACATGTGGCTGGTGTATTGATGTGGTGTCACTTGTTCCTCCTCACAGGTAGGCGCCACTTCCAAGGAGCAGATCTGGCTGACCGCCGTCAGTGCCGTGAGGGGTGTGGATGGTCGGAGGCGGAGCCTGCCCCAGGTGAGGAAACGCTGGCAGGATATCCGGTGCTGGACGCGGAGGATTGCACGGCTCCTGCTGGGGGACTCACCTGAGAGCCACAAGAACCGCGGCCGCCGCCGTCTGAGCCACCTCCACAGGCGTGTGCTGCCGGTTGTCTTTCCAGACCTGGAGAGGCACTTACAGGCGATGCAGCAGCCGGAAGGGGGTAGGTACATGTGTGTTTGTTGTGTGTCACCGGCATTTGTAAGGGCACAGTAGCATGAATTCACTGGCAGGGTTTAAAGGTGCTGTGCAGATCCTGTTTGCCCCAGTATAGCGCTGCGCCCCTGCCACCCTTCCCCTCCTTGCAATGTGTTCCCTGGTCTGTGTGTAGTCACTCCTTCACAAGGTAATGTAGGCTGGCGCTTTGTCCACGAGAACAATGACTGTAGCATCATGTGTGGGGGTGGTGTGTAACAGGTTGTGGGACCTTGCCTGTGCACTGTCAAGTTCACTGCATGTGGGTTCCATGTCAGTTGGCACTGATGCTGACTCCAGACATGGGAGTTGGTCTCTCATGTGTCATGCCTTACAGCGCGCATGTCCTATGTAGTGGCCTGTGACATGATGTGCATGAGTGTGCGATACACATAGTGCAGGGATGGTGACGTGTGTTGCAGTCATTACCATTCAGTAGCATGTAGTTGCGTGCCCACTACTGTCCCCTGGGGCACCTTTTCCTCAGTGGTGTATGTGTCATCATAAACGTGGACAATCTCAGTGTCTACAGCGTAGGTTGTGCTCTGTGCCATTGTCCCCTGTCACCATGTATATAGACGTGCTATTTTGTACAGGTGTCCACTGTGCAGCCTGACCTGATTGTCCTTCTTCATACTCACAGTTGCCAGTGCCTGTGTGTCTTGTTATACTCATCTGAGGATGGGCACTGGTACCTCATTATTTGTACAGGCGCACCTTGGCTGTTTGGCGTCCAATCTTGCTTTTTGCCTGCCCCTGTGTGTATCACCCAGACTATGAGATGTTGGTGCCACCTGTGTCTCAACAATTTGCCTCGTGTAGGGTCTTGTTGGGGCGGGCAATGCCTATGTGTCAAATCCTGATTTCTACTTGCTGGGTCTGGGCAGTGTGTGATGTGTCTGGACACACACGCAATGTGCAGTGACCGAGTCATGTTGGGCATGTTTTCAGCATTACCTATGCAGCATGTGTCTCAAGTTCATGGATATGGTCCCTGGTCATCGGTATTTTCGCCAACGCTGTGTGGTGCAGATGCAGTGCTGGATTGTCCCCAGGGCCTGGGTGCTATGTCAGACTCCGTTTCCTGTGTTTAGCTATTGTCTCATGCTCTCCATGGTATTTCAGTGGCATGGTGGCTCAACCAACTGTGTGTTTCATGCCCTACATCGGTACCTTGTTTAGTAGATGTTAGGGATCTTCCTTTTCAGGCTATGCAGTGTTACCTATGTCGATTGGACTCATGTGACTGATGTGTACAGCTGTCTGATTAATTTCTGTCTCTCCACCCTGCCCACAGCATCGTCGGGGGACACAGAGGGAGACATGGACACAGGCAAGGCGGAGGGACCGAGCACCAGTGCCAGCCGTGACATCGGGGCTGGCACATCGAGTGGGACAGAGGTGGAGGATAGTGCGGCCGAGGACCTGTCGACTGGCACGTCAGAATACGAAGCTGACAGGTCCGAGGAGGATGTCTCCGAGTGGGCGGTGGCTGCACCAGCAGCTGACAGCGGAACAACACCTCGCACCGCCCCCTCAGTTCCCACCAGCCGCCTCCCACTTGCTCGTGTCCCTTCCCAGCGTGCCCGGTCACAGCATGTCTCCTTCCTGCCAGGCACCGCACCCCCTGCCCCTGTCTCCACTGCTGCCGCCAATGCAGAGTCTGTGGACATCCAGCGGCAACTGCAGGTTGGTCAGGCTGCGATCCTTAATGTCCTCCATGCCCACGGCAAAACCCTCACCAACATCGAGGCTTTCTTGGAGGGCATTCATTCATCGCAGGCTGACCAACGCAACTTGCTGAGGTCCATAGACTCCACACTGACTGCAGCAGTGGGTCTCCTGCAGCGCGACCTCCCTCCACCTACCCCTGCCCCATCCACACTTCCCACTCCCATGCCTGTCCCACGTACACCCAGACGTCGGCATGCACCCACATCAACGGACACGGGCACCACACCAGAAGGGAAGGTCTACCGCACTCCTCCTGACACGCACACACAGGGTGAGGTAGGCACACCCACTGGGGGCAAACGTGTGACACGCAGCCATAGTGGGAGTCCGCATTCCACCCAGTCCACTCCCTCCAAATCCCCTCCCCTCAGCTCTCCTGGCCACATCTCCCCCAAGGACTCCTTCATGGCCGCTCTGTCCCTGAGCCCCACAGTTACACCACCACGCAAGCGGTCAAGGAGGTCCCCGGTCAGGGTGGTTGAGTCTCCCCCCCTGTCTCCACCCTCCCCCGGTGGCGCTGCGACCCATCCCTCTGACCCCCCCCCTCCTTGGGGCCTGAGGTCCCTTCGGGTGCAGGGGACTCCCTGGAGGACCTTGCAAAGGTGTGTAGTGCCATCCTGGCCTCCGCCTTTGGCACTGACCCACCCCCTGTGGTGGAGTCCTCCATCCCTGCACCCACAACGCCGCCCCTTTGCCCTGATGTCCCTGCGGTGCCTGTTGCTTCCCCCCCCCCCTGATGCCCTCACCAGTGTGGAAGACGATGCCATTTGACTGTGCAGGCAAGGTAGGGGACACGCATCCCACTGTGTCCCCCATCCAGCTGAGAATCATTGACTGCCCTATGGGCTTTGTGAAGATTGAACTGCCTGCGATCCACGGACATTGTGCTCATGCTGAATAAAGCTTAATTTTGTTTTCATTATCACACTACTGCTATGCTGGTATTGGTGTTGGTGGGGCTGCTACATGGTTTTGGGTGGTGTGTAAGGGTTTGGGTGTGTGGGATATGTAGTAGTGTACTGCTCATTGGTGGGACCCTGGGATCTGTGTGCCATCACAAGGTGTTGGCTAACTTTCTTTGTTCATGTAAGCAGTTACTGCATGGTGCACTTGTCCCAGGGTGTATTCCTTCCTCTGTGTACCCAGCTTTCTTCCCTGCAGGGTGTTCCCAATGTTTAGCGCAGAGCTGTGTCTACATGAGCTGTGTGTGTGACGGAGCCCTTCTACTTTGGCCATGCATGCAGGGCCATGTCTCCACCTGCAACAATCGTGGCATGCTTGGTGATCACTGTACTTGTGTGTGGAGTCTGTTGACATGAGTTCATGGGGACATGTTCCCTTGTAGCCAGTATGCATGTGGATAATTCTGGCCTCACACACATGTGTTACACCCCTCCTGTCTCAGGGCACTGCTGGGAGTGATAGGCACCCACCCCTCCTGTCTCAGGGCACTGCTGGGAGGACTCTGCACACACCCCTCCTGTCTCAGGGCACTGCTGGGAGGACTCCACACCCACCCCTCCTGTCTCAGGGCACTGCTGGGAGGACTCCACACCCACCCCTCCTGTCTCAGGGCACTGCTGGGAGTGATAGGCACCCACCCCTCCTGTCTCAGGGCACTGCTGTTAGTGATAGGCACCCACCCCTCCTGTCTCAGGGCACTGCTGGGAGGTCTCTGCACACACCCCTCCTGTCTCAGGGCACTGCTGGGAGGACTCCACACCCACCCCTCCTGTCTCAGGGCACTGCTGGGAGTGATAGGCACCCACCCCTCCTGTCTCAGGGCACTGCTGGGAGGACTCTGCACACACCCCTCCTGTCTCAGGGCACTGCTGGGAGGACTCCACACCCACCCCTCCTGTCTCAGGGCACTGCTGGGAGGACTCCACACCCACCCCTCCTGTCTCAGGGCACTGCTGGGAGTGATAGGCACCCACCCCTCCTGTCTCAGGGCACTGCTGGGAGGACTCTGCACACACCCCTCCTGTCTCAGGGCACTGCTGGGAGGACTCCACACCCACCCCTCCTGTCTCAGGGCACTGCTGGGTGGACTCTGCACACACACCTCCGATTTCAGGATATGTACGCTTGGAACATACACGGTGGGGGTACGCTCAATGCATTCGAGGTGAGGGTACGAGTCTACTTACACTGGTGTGGTGGGGGTACGCTCCATGCATACGCGGGTGAGGGTACGGGTCGTACTTACACTGTTGGGCTGGGGGGTACGCTCCTTGCATACGCGGGTGGGGGTACGGGTCATACTTACACTGTTGGGGTGGGGGTACGGTCCGTGAGTCCGCGGGTGGGGGTAGGAGTCGTACTTACACTGGTGGGGTGGGGGTACGGTCCGTACGTCCGCGGGTGAGGGTTCGAGTCATACTTACACTGTTGGCATGGAGGGTACGCTCCATGCATACGCGGGTGAGGGTTCGAGTCGTACTTACACTGTTGGCATGGGGGGTACGCTCCATGCATACACGGGTGGGGGTACGGGTCGTACTTACACTGTTGGCATGGGGGGTACGCTCCATGCATACGCGGGTGGGGGATACGGGTCGTACTTACACTGTTGGGGTGGGGGTACGGTCCGTGAGTCCGCGGGTGGGGGTAGGAGTCGTACTTACACTGGTGGGGGTGGGGGTACGGTCCGTACGTCCGCGGGTGAGGGTTCGAGTCGTACTTACACTGTTGGCATGGAGGGTACGCTCCATGCATACGCGGGTGGGGGTACGGGTCGTACTTACACTGTTGGGGTGGGGGGTACGCTCCTTGCATATGCGGGTGAGGGTACGGGTCGTACTTACACTGTTGGGGTGGGGGGTACGCTCCATGCATACGCGGGTGAGGGTACGGGTCGTACTTACACTGTTGGGGTGGGGGTACGCTCCATGCATACGCGGGTGGGGGTACGGGTCGTACTTTCACTGTTGGGGTGGGGGGTGCTCTCCTTGCATACGGGGTGGGGGTAGGGTCCGTACATATCCGTCCCCACGCTATGTGATGTTTGTGCGGCCCGTACCCAGGCCTTTGCCACGTGGGTGCGATCCGTCCCGCCATTGTTGGGGTGACGTGTGTGGGCGTGGTCCGACTCGTACCCACGCTCTTCAGGCGTGGGTACGGGACGTACCTGTCTGGTCGTGTTGCCGGTTCGCGTGGTGACGGACTTCCGTTGTGGCGGTCGCAGGCTTATCAGGACACGCCCCCACCCCCTCGTGGTGACCAGGGCATGGGAGTCAGGTATGTCCAGGCCATGTGTGGTGTGTGACTTATGTGGTTGTTTTGTGGCCTGCCCTGGTCCTGCCACCCCCACCCCACCCCACTTTCCCCCCTCCCTTAGTTATTCTGACCTTCTGCGGCGTCTGCGTCGTAACCTGTAGAGGAGGTGGACTGCTATGAGGGCAGGGATGACTCGTAGGTTCGGGTCCATGTCTGTCCGTCGCGTACTGGTACTCCTTGATCGCGTCGTCCTGTTGCGTACGGGTCCTCCTTGATCGCGTCCTCCTGTCGCGTACGGGTCTTCCTTGGTGGCGTCGTCCTGTGTGTCCGTCACGTACTGGTCCTCCTTGTTCGCGTCGTCGTCTGTCCGTCGCGTACTGGTGGTCCTTGTTCGCGTCGTCCTGATTTCGCGGCAGTTTTTGGCTGCCGCAAAATATTCACCGTGCGGGGTGACGTCGGTGCGAATCGTGATTCCTGGGTCGTGAATGGCTGGCTGCAAGCGTCCCGACGTCAGGTCGGCGCTTTCCCGGATCGCATTGGTAGGTGTTTTTTTGTTCGGTCAGCCTTTTTTACGATTCGTACGGTAATGGTGTACCCGTGCGAATCGTAATTCCTTGTTTGTAAAAATTGACGACCGGGTACGCGTCGGGCGGAGATTGTGCTCCGTCCGACGGTTCGTACCCGGTTTTTGCCGGATCGTGATCGGCACCTTAGTGTAGTATTTATCTTTGCTCTTGTATTTCCGTCGACAGTATTTTCCACACCGATGACTTTGGAAACGTAAAACTTGCTCCTTTAACTTTTTCTCTTCTGTGCTTTTAGGTATAGCACATGTTGCATATTCTTCAATGTAAGATAACACTGCTTCATCAGTATCTGTTCCAAACTTTGGGGCATTCTTGATCCACAACAGCATATGAATATGAGGAGCACCTCTTGCCTGGTACTCTTTTCTCCAAAAGAAATCCACTACTTCTCCTAGAGGTGGATTTTTTTTATTGCAGATGAAGGACATCATAGCCTCAAATCTATGATTGAAATATCTGCAAACATTAACCGGATCCAATGAGCACAGTTCTCCTGCTGTTTTGTATTCGATGTTTTTAATGTTTGAATTTGCCTCTCGTAGAAAATCCAGTAAATCATCCCAAGCGTACTCAGCACAGCTTAGGGTAAGGAACCATGTTGGTGTTCCTAAATTCCGTAACATGCATTTTAATTCACCATGGCGTCGGTACCAATATTCATTTGTCCCACGCTGACAAGCCATCAGATTGATCAGTTGTGTTTCCAAATGATCATCTCGGTGCTGCACTTTCTCCATAAAATCCTTAGCAGACACATTTTGTAAATGTACTCCACTTTTTAAAATGTGATTTACTGCATAAGACAGTGCAGACAAGTCGCTTTCAAATAAAAGATGGAACAAATAAGGAATACTTTGTCGAAATCTGTGATCTTCAGCATATAGTCTTGTAGTCCGATACTCAGAAGCTGGAATCTGTTCCGGACGTTCATCGTATCGTCCTCCTTTTCCTTTAGGAAACAGCTGGGGAAAACATCGAGCTTCCAAGCTCTCCTCCCATACACTCACGGGAGTTCCTTTTGCTTTCTTCATCTGAAATAGATCAATATTGTCTCCCATAACTTCTTTTGAATGAAGAGGATGTATGCTAAAATGTTCATAAATTTCTTCTTCCTTTGACTTGTCCACTTTTTCAATTTGTCCAGTTGGTGTTTCTGTGTCTTCTTGTAAATCTTCTTCTTCTTCTTCTTCTTCTATATAAATTTATTCATACCATTTGTTATTCCTTTTCAAATACAAATTTGCTCTTTGTACTTTCCGTACATCTACCAGCTCCTGCCAAATCTTCTTATTCTTTGTAGGTACACCATTAACCAGAATAATTAATGGTTCAGTTTCCAAAGTATCCGCATCAATAGTTTCCATATTTTTTTTCAAATCCAAGGGCAAATACACCACTCTACCTTTTAAACCTCTCTGTAAATCTGAAGGAGGTAATTTACCAGTTTTGGGCTCCATACGTACTATGGTCTGGAACGGATGAACACATTGAATGAGTATAGACTCATATGTTTTTAATTCAGAAAGTTCAGCAGGAATAGCATCCAATTCTAAATTATTATGTACAGCTCTGGTCGGCATTCTATTTTCCTCTAACTTGTTGTAACAGTATTTACAAATACGCTGAACTTCACCCAATTCAAAACAATTTTCAAGAAATATATAGGTGGCAAAATCCTTCCACTTATAATTATCTTCATTTTCACTCTTTCTGTAGAGATCAACATACCTGGTTTGTTTTCTATAATGAGTTCTGCGGCACCAAATACAAGTTATATTTGGTCTTTCATTAGAGATTATTGCAAATTTTGTTATGTGATCATTAAATGTCTTACTTACAGAGGGTTCTACATTTTCTTCCACTTCTTCCTCATTTACTGTGTCCTTCTCTGCACTGTTATGTTCAGGACCAAAGTAACAAAACTGAATTTCATCAACAACCTTCTCTACATCTGATACCGTTCCACGGAACAGAGCCCTATTCAATTCATCTAACTTTATTGCTGGACTTTTAGCAAAATACAACCGTCTCACAAACTTTCTCATTTCAGTATGATGAACAGCCAGCATCCTAAAATGATGGAAAACACTATTACACACTTTTCTAGATAGACAAGCCAGAGAATGACCCTGCAAACCAGTATTCTCTCTCACTCTGCATGGATCTAGACTTTGAAGCACCTTAATCTTCTGTTTCACACTTTTTTTGCTATATTCTCTTAGAAACTCACGAAATTTATCAATAGATTCCTGACGCACAGTGCAAATACTACTACAATTCCAAGTGTACACTGGGGCTTTAGGACGTCTCCCCATAGCCTCATCCGCCATCACTTGTACCTCATCTCTTGGAACCATTATCTCCTTCTCCATTATGCAACCATTTTTCACTTCATAAGCACGACCTCTGGTGTCAACTGCATGCAGCAAACTATTACTTTGAAAATAGCTCTCTAAATTAAAAAAAGGTTCACACTACTTGAACTATGCATCCATTTTCCTAAAAACACTTTACAAAAGTTTGTTCTGTTCACTACTCTTTTCGTTTTGCTATGTGATTTCAGTACATTAACCATTTTGTCTAATGTACGCATCCTATTCAAAATTAAAATGAATAGTTTCCTTTTTAATGCTAATGCCTTTGCTGCAATGGCTTCAATTTCTTTTTTTCTCTTAAAAAACTTTGCCTTTTGCTTATATTTCTTCACATCCTTTATCAAATTGGACATAACTCTCCTCTGAAACATTTTTCTACGTATCTCTTTAAACGCTGTTTTTCTGTTTAAGTTTATCTTTTGAGTTGCAGAAGGTATATTTGCATTAACTAAATTCTCAATTTTTTCCTGTCCTTTTCGATTCAAATCATTCTTTCCAGTACAGACATTTTGTACATTTTTCCTTTTTTTGAATATGTTCCTTAGAAAATCTTTTTTTTGCTTACCAGAAGATTTTTTCTTCTTCCCAACATGAGCATCTTCAACTAACTTAGGTCCTCCAGGTGTCTTCAAATATAGGTTTTTTTTCTGCTCTTTTTTTGCTCTGGATTTTGTAGGCATCTTAAATTTTGTTCACTGCTCTTCAGCAATACCTGAAAAAAACTAAAAAAAAATTCCTTTATTTTATTTAAATATATTACTACATTTGTTTTCACATTAGTCACAAAACGAAATTTCTTTGCCAATTTGAAAGCACACTTACTGTTCTTTTTTTTGGCAAGTGAGAAACACTTTTACAGACTGACACATTATGAATCCACTTTTCAGATTTTTTACAAAGCACATGTCCAAACTGCTTTTTCAGACCAGCATCATTTCTAACCTGGGTATCTGCCTACACTCCAGCAAGGGCAACCAGCCTTAGTGATGCTGAATGTATTTGCATTACTGACTGAAACCTCAAACCCCACTCGCTTGTGAATACTGTGCATGATTCCACATGGTAAGCAGCTACCTGTGTGCTAAGAGTCTGCATCTGCACCAAAAAATGTCTCCCCCTTTCCATCTAATGCAACTGTGAAATCACCAGAGCAATACGCAATAAATCTCTGCCTGTAATTCCTATTTGCACACAGAGTCATGTTTTCATATTAGTCACAAAACGAAATTTCTTTGCCAATTTGAAAGCACACTTACTGCTCCTTTTTTTGGCAAGTGATAAACACTTTTACAGACTGACACATTATGAATCCACTTTTCAGATTTTTTACAAAGCACATGTCCAAACTGCTTTTTCAGACCAGCATCATTTGTAACCTGGGTGTCTGCCTACACTCCAGCAAGGGCAACCAGCCTTAGTGATGCTGAATGTATTTGCATTACTGACTGAAACCTCAAACCCCACTCGCTTGTGAATACTGTGCATGATTCCACATGGTAAGCAGCTATCTGTGTGCTAAGAGTCTGCATCTGCACCAAAAAATGTCTCCCCCTTTCCATCTAATGCAACTGTGAAATCACCAGAGCAATACGCAATAAATCTCTGCCTGTAATTCCTATTTGCACACAGAGTAATGTTTTCACATTAGTCACAAAACGAAATTTCTTTGCCAATTTGAAAGCACACTTACTGCTCTTTTTTTTGGCAAGTGATAAACACTTTTACAGACTGACACATTATGAATCCACTTTTCAGATTTTTTACAAAGCACATGTCCAAACTGCTTTTTCAGACCAGCATCATTTGTAACCTGGGTGTCTGCCTACACTCCAGCAAGGGCAACCAGCCTTAGTGATGCTGAATGTATTTGCATTACTGACTGAAACCTCAAACCCCACTCGCTTGTGAATACTGTGCATTATTCCACATGGTAAGCAGCTACCTGTGTGCTAAGAGTCTGCTTCTGCACCAAAAAATGTCTCCCCCTTTCCATCTAATGCAACTGTGAAATCACCAGAGAAATACGCAATAAATCTCTGCCTGTAATTCCTATTTGCACACAGAGTCATGTTTTCACATTAGTCACAAAACGAAATTTCTTTGCCAATATGAAAGCACACTTACTGCTCTTTTTTTTGGCAAGTGATAAACACTTTTACAGACTGACACATTAGGAATCCACTTTTCAGATTTTTTACAAAGCACATGTCCAAACTGCTTTTTCAGACCAGCATCATTTGTAACCTGGGTGTCTGCCTACACTCCAGCAAGGGCAACCAGCCTTAGTGATGCTGAATGTATTTGCATTACTGACTGAAACCTCAAACCCCACTCGCTTGTGAATACTGTGCATGATTCCACATGGTAAGCAGCTACCTGTGTGCTAAGAGTCTGCATCTGCACCAAAAAATGTCTCCCCCTTTCCATCTAATGCAACTGTGAAATCACCAGAGCAATACGCAATAAATCTCTGCCTGTAATTCCTATTTGCACACAGAGTCATGTTTTCACATTAGTCACAAAACGAAATTTCTTTGCCAATTTGAAAGCACACTTACTGCTCTTTTTTTTGGCAAGTGATAAACACTTTTACAGACTGACACATTAGGAATCCACTTTTCAGATTTTTTACAAAGCACATGTCCAAACTGCTTTTTCAGACCAGCATCATTTGTAACCTGGGTGTCTGCCTACACTCCAGCAAGGGCAACCAGCCTTAGTGATGCTGAATGTATTTGCATTACTGAGTCCAACCTCAAACCCTTAAACTATTCTTTTATTATACCAGTACACCTTAATTTATTGTGAAAACATAGTCCATATTATTTTACATGTTCCTCACATTTAAATTTCTCCCAAAACAGAAAATAATAAACACAACTTCAACAAAAAGAATTGCATTTCTATTATTCATTTCTTAATTTACCATATACATCCCCTCTCAGACTCTAAACCCACCTTTAAAATTAGTTAGTTGTGAAAGAAATGTGGCACTCAAACAGCAGATTATCAGAGCCAGGATCTCTGTTCTCTACACCTCTCTCCTCTCAGCAGAACCAGATAATGGCAAACTTTCCCTCTCTTTTTCCACACATATACATGTTAGTTTCAAATCTCAGTGCTTGCCCCTTTTTTTCAAATGTAATCACACATTTCTATTGGTTGAAAACCCAACCCTTTTCCAAAAGTACCCTTCCCCCAACTTGACTTCTGCCTAGTACCCTTCCCCCAACTTGACTTCTGCCTGCTACCATAGCAACAGCTCATGGAACACTGCTGTGTGGAGTCAGGTCAGAAGTTCGCCAAACAATGTTTCAATTCCAAAGAGCAAGAGTGCTTGACTTTTCAAACCTAACAGCAAATCCATAGTACTGTTCTTTGGTAACACATTTTTCTGTACCAATACAAAACATGCTTCTATTAATTTACACATACAGCCTAGTTTTTATTCTAGAATGGTATGAAACAGCCAATCAGTTCTTTTTTTTTTGAAAAAAATATGTATGCCTCCATTTCCAAACTGTCTTTCTTTTCATATTGCCATTCTACTGAAAGACACCTCCTGAGTGCATCCAGTTCTCCTTTGAAGATGTTCACAGTGTGGATTGTAGGGCACAGCTATGTCTTCTGGAGTGAAAAGTATGCAGAGAAAACAGATATGGTGAGAGACCTTGCTTTGCCAAATGTAGACATTAAATGGATTGGTCAGAGAGGGTTAAAGTGGCACCAATTGATGCCATTGGTGAAATCCTTCATGCACATCCAACACCCTGACCTCATAATAGTGCACTGTGGTGGCAATGACCTAGGCACTTTGACTGGGGTAGGTCTGGAAATGCTTATGAAGGAGACCTTTGCACAACTGTTTTCACTTTTCCCTAAAACTGCCTTTGTGTTTTCTAACATATGCCAAAGGCAAAAATGGAACTGGTCCAATCATTTCTGTCCGCAGATTGACAAAGCAAGAAAGCATGTCAACAAATCTGTTTCTGCTTTCCTCCGTGACTATGGTATGGGTTCCATTTACCACAACAACTTGCGTTATGACATGCAAGACATTTATAGAGGAGATGGTGTACACTTCAATGATGAAGGGAACAGAGTCTTCCTCTTGAACCTTAGACTCTGCATCGGTACTTACTTGTAGGTACCACTAAAAAATCACTTAATAAACACAACAGCTCTTTTTAGAGCCCCCTACTATCTAAACACTTAAATCTGATTTTCATTTCTTTTTTTATTTTTTTTTTCTACCGTACGCTTACCGTACGCGTACACCGTGATTTTTTTTAAAATCAATAAATGTTTTCTTTGTACTTTTCTGTCCTTCTTTGACCCCCTTACAAATGTTAGGGGGTCTGTAACTCTCCTCCTTGCCCCCTTTTCTTGTTATCACTCTTTTTTTTCTGAGTGAAACACACGAAATGGCGGCCGCCGCTTCCTGGTTTCGACCGATTCGAATGTTTACTAAGATCTAAGAGCCAATCAGAATCGCGCTCGCGCACGCCACCGTACGCGTACGGTAAGCGTACCGTAAGCGCACCGTAAGCTGGCTCAGATATATATATTGATTTAAAGGCTATTTTCTCAGAATCTACTGAACAGATTTACACCAAACCTACAAAAGGCACTTCCTTGACCTGAGGAATACCTCTCTGCCAAATTTCTAGTAATTCTGTTCAGCCGTTCGGGCTGTAGCTGTGTCTAAAGGTCCTATGGAAAAATGCATGGGAAAAACGCGTTTTGGGACCCCCCTTTTATCTCAGCCCCCGCTTGACGAATCCCCCCGAGACTTTCAGGGAAGGAGCGGAGCGTAGCGCCCCACCTATTTTGAAAAATTCGCGAGGATTCGTCGACCGGCGCCAAAGTTATTCAAAATAGAATGTTGCGGATTTCCTATGGAAACGTGGTCCTAACTATAACTACCTACTGGCGACCGCCAGTAGGTAATATAGATATAGATATATATATATATATATATGAATGATAAAACCACAATCCTGACACACCAACTCTTCGGCGCCAATCAGGTACGGACCACAATGTGCAGTTCAGTGATGTGCTTTATTTGGTATATGGTATCAAAATAATATGGCAGGTGCCCAGCATTAGGCGTTTCGGTCTTGATCACATGACACGCCGGGCCCAGATACAACATTAAATAGTGATTAGGTGAAGTTGATTGAGTCACTCCCCTCCCACAATAGAAATAGAAAACATATTGTGCAAACATGAGGATGACCTCAACCTCACAATTATGTTTTGGAAATCCATGAAATGGCAACAAATAAAAGGCTCATATTTTATAATTGGATTCACTTACAGAAATATCTAAAACCATTTGATAATCAGCCAATATTTTATACAAGTTAGTACATTTATAATAAGTAAAACCAAGTGGTCAATGGCGATATAGTTATATCAAGCATGTTTAGAATAATCTATTAAGTAAAGGTCCAAACTACAAATTGATAAAAAATAGTATTACTTTCATATAACACTACAGGAGGGAAGTGTATAATGATAAAGTGCAAGTGCATAAAATTAAAAAATAAACTTCATATCTATTATCAATCATAGATAAAAATGTACAGTACGAAAAAACATGGGAAAAGCCATAGCTTAGCCTTGATCATATAACGGATAACGTGCAAGTGCACTGTAAACATATCTAGAGTGCAAATTCATGGCAAGTAACAGATGCAAAAAATAAGATAGAAATGTATAAAGCAGTATATAATGCTTCTAATCAAACAATGCAAAACAAAGTGTGCTGTAGATAAAATCATTGCAAGTGCAATAATAATAATAAAGCACTAGTGCATGTTTGTAGATTTCAAAACCGTTCATCATAGAAAAATGTGGAGTTTAAAGTATATACAGTACTGGAATATAGGAGAGTTTAGGAAACCATTTAAAACCTGTCTAATTACTAGCTTAAAACCATGTAAAACCAAATAAAAACAGTAAAACCAGATAAATTCAGCTAAACTAGGTTAAAAGCTACATAAAAAATCGGGCGCAAAAATAGAGACCTAAAAAGCCAACCATTATTCCAATTAAACACCATAAAAACATCCCAACTTTAGTCTATAAAAAGTTATGCATGTCTTCTCCTGTGTTGAGTCCATTAGGCATCTTGATATCTAATGTAAGGATATAGTGGGACTCTAACAGTCTCAATTTTCTTTCTCTATTTCCTCCTCTAATTGACTTAGAGACTGAATCTATCACAAAATAGCTCAGGTCATTAAGATTGTTACTATGTACAAGTTTAAAATGGCGGGCGACAGGATAACTGGAATCTGAATTTACTATTGCACGGAGATGTAGTAGTATACTATTGAACACTTGCAGTTTAGTGCTGCCCACATATTTAAGGTGACATGAGCATTCCAATACGTATACTGCATGATCTGTTCTGCATGTAAACAGACCTTTGATTTTAGTTGGTTGACATTCAGAGGCAGTAGTATATTCAAGAGTATTTTTTCCAAACTTGCAGGCTCGGCATGAGCTGCATCTAAAAAAACCTGCACTATTGGATAACCAATTTCCAGAAACGTTAACCTCAGGACTAGTCTTGACTAATGCATCCCTCTTAGAGGGAGCATGTCTAAATTTCAGTGATGGACGTTTTGGCAGCATTTGAGACAAGGTTAAGTCCGTCATAACTATAGGCCAATTTTTGTATATAATTTTTCTCACTTGTTTCTCCTGGCTACTATAGGTAGTTGTTAGTCTCACTGAGTCACTGAGTTGGGGCAGAGTTTGGTCTCTCAGGGTTCGTGGATGTAAACTTAGATATGGTGTTTTGTAAATATTCCTCTCTCGAATGGCTGTTGGCCCTCTCCATTGCAGCATTAAGGTCTTTTATTTTGTATCCACGGGCACTAAACCTTTGGAGAGCTTCTGTCTGACAGATTTTCAGATCAATGTCAGAACTACAGATTCTTCTTAGCCTTAAAAACTCTCCATACGGAATGCTCCTAATGAGATGGTTGGGGTGGGAGCTGCTGGCATGAAGCACAGAGTTGCCAGCAGTGCTCTTTCTATGCCGTTTAGAATGTATGATATCATTTTCAACATATAACTCAACATCTAGAAATTGTACAAGTTGATTACTTATGTGGGCAGTAAACTCCAAATTCAATAAGTTATCATTGATGGTATCAACAAAACATTTTGCAGTTTCAGCAGACCCTTTCCAAATTATGCAGACATCATCTATGAAACGCCACCAATGAAGTACACGGGCATCATATGTCTCCTTGTGGGTGTCTCTGAGGACATGCTCCTCCCACCAGCCCACGTGTAAATGCATAGCTGGGAGAGAAGCATGCCCCCATCACCACACCACGCAACTGTTGATGGACCTCTTTGTTAAATAAGAAATAATTTATTCATGAGACACAACTCAATCATTTTAAGAAGCATGTCATTATGTTGGTATAGCTCAATGTTACGCTTGCTTAAAAAATACAATGAACAGATACTCATCATTCCAAGTTATAGTTTGTAATTTGGACAGAAAGTGACCCGTATCTCTGATGTAAGAAGGAAGACTCTCAGCAATGGGAAAGAAGATACTTAGCTTAAAACAGCGAGTTGTACTCACCTCAAGCACAAAGGCATTTGACAAAAGCTTTCCACCGAAACGCGTTATGCCATCACTTCTATAAATTGATGTCAAGGATTACCCGCTGTGTCCTTGTGGACAAAATTATTGTGTATGTATGTATATATATATATATATATACATACCCTCCGGTTCTTTTCCTGGTGGAGTGAATCTTTCTTTGGATATTTTCGCGCTATACCCTGGGTGTGATTGCGGGACCTGTCTCGTTTTGTGGTCTGAGCTCAAGGGTATCTGCACTGCAGCTTCTGTTGTGTCCAAGGTTTTGGAATCAGCTCAGACCCCCGCAACCAAAGAACATTGTAATGCTGCTGCGAATGCAGTCCATGACTGCACGGAGGGACCAGCGTCAGTGCAGCTGAGTCTCCGACTTCTATGGATTTGAATATTGCGGTGAGACGTCAAGGGGGCCCGGGGGAGACCTTGGAGCAGCAAGGACACTGTGTTATTCATTTACCGCAACTATGGAAGGGAAACATCGTTTACATCGCATTCAGTACAACGCGATGCTGTTACATCGTGGTCGTTACAACGAACGCATGTAACCACGCGATGCCATTACAACGCAAGTCTTTACATCGACTTGCGCTAGATGGCGTGCTAACATTACAAATAGTGTAGTTTACTATACCAACACCTTCCCTACTGTTAAGTGGACTGGAGTTGGAATAGTAAATTACGCTTTTCTAATGTTAGCACGCCATCTAGCGCAAGTCGATGTAAAGACTTGCGTTGTAATGGCATAGCGTAGTAACATCGCAGTCGTTGTAACGACCGCGATGTAACTGCACGCGTTGTAATGACTCGCGTTGTTATGTCATACATCCCTATGGAAGCTTAGTCACGATCGCCAGCACTCAGTTATGAGTTCTCTGTGAGCCGTCAACGAAACGCTTACCTGGCAGCTCAGATGATGCATGTTGGGAAACGAAGTCTTCGATGAGACAGCGTTTAGGCGTTCAGTCAACCAAACTACTCAGCTGGACTTCCACCAATGGCAGCAAGATGGATCACTGATAAGCTACAGGTGGCAGGAGAAGGTGTTTGGCATTTAATAAAGGGACTTAACCCGAAACTCGTCATGCCTCCGATGCTGCAATAAAGGTTTTCTTCGTGGCTCCCCGTCTGTGTCTCTCCGGTTCTTTTCCTGGTGGAGTGAATCTTTCTTTGGATATTTTCACGCCATACCCTGGGCGTGATTGGGGGACACGTCTCGTTTTGTGGTCTGAGCTCAAGGGTATCTGCTCTGCAGCTTCTGTTGTGTCCAAGGTATTGGAATGAGCTCAGACCCCCGCAACCAAAGAACATTGAAACGCTGCTGAAATGCAGTCCGTGACTTCACGGAGGGACCAGCGTCATTGTAGCTGAGTCCCCGACTTCTATGGACTTTGAATATTGCGGTGAGACATCAAGGGGGCCCGGGGGAGACCTTGGAGCAGCAAGGACACTGTGTTATTAATTTACCGCACCTATGCAAGCTTAGTCACGATCGCCAGCACTCAATTATGAGTGCTCTGTGAGCCGTCTACAAAACGCTTACCTGGTAGCTAAGATGATGCATGCTGGGAAACGAAGTCTTTGATGAGACAGCGTTTAGGCATTCAGTCAACCAAACGACTCAGTTGTGCTTCCACCAATGGCAGCAAGATGGATCACTGATAACCTACAGGTGGCAGGAAAAGGTGTTTGGCATTTGATAAAGGGACTTAACTCGAAACGCCTCATGCCTCCTAGGCTCACCGTCTGTGTCCCTCTGGTTCTTTTCCTGGTGGAGTCAATCTTTATTATATATATATATATATATATATATATATATATATATATATATATATATATATATATATATATATATATATATATATCTGGGGCATATATATAATTTTAGTGGCAGTATCATAAGCAACGCTGAAAAAACAGTGCGGACGGCACCTAGCAGTGCTCAAGAACGTGTGGCCATTCGAGTTGATTTCACTGTCGCTCAAGTAGAAATTCTACTCGAGGGGCAGCAAATCTGCTTGGGAAGCAGCCCCCTGTCCACATTCACTTGCGACTGCCCACGTTACAAAATGGCGCTAAGGGATGCTAAATCTCGCTCGCGCTAACATTTCTAGAGCCTGATGGGGAACAACTTGCCCCACACAGCGATTGGTGGAATTTGGCTGGAACTCTGCATTACAAGAGTAACTCGGTGTTGCAAAATTCTGTGGGTGGAATAAAACATTCCGCCCACCCCTAATATGAATCCCATTTCAGTACTGCCTGGAGGGAAACACATTTTTTGTAAATATTTTGCAAAACCACATACAGTGCCATTGTATAATATCCTCTAATGGTTTCCCATATCAATGGCACAAACTTAATGATAGAACCAACTCTCTTCTGCTCTGCTTTCTCCAAAACCCATTTGGTCTTGAGATAATCAACATGCCAAGAGCACGAGAACTGACAGCCTGAACAGTTTAAGTATCAGAAGGGGCAAAGTAATCACACAAAAAAATAATAGACTCATATTTAAGGAAACCCCATTGGGACATAAATGGGTCTTCTAACTTGCTCATTAAACTGTGATGCTCTGCATGTACAGGAGTGCAAATTGAATGAAGTCCCAAATTCCAAACATTGAAAGGGAGCCAAACACTAAACAGCAGAAGCAGTGCCTTCTAAGTCTGAGAAAGATATGCGGCATTTGATAATGTTTAAGGCAAATAAAGGAATTAGGTTTGCTATGTGTGTGCTATTAGGCTGCCATATAAAAATATCAAGAAATTGTATTTTGTGATGGTGGATTAATTATATAGGACTTTTAAGCCAGCTTGGTTTTAGCTAGCAGTTTGGCTTATTTTTAGGACATCTGGGAATGTGCCTGTTAGAAATGTGGTTTCTGGTTAGCAATGCATGCACCCTGTTCAAGCTAGTCAGGGTAAGTCAGTAACACACAGTAATATAAACTGTGCTCACCCTCAGGTAGTGATGCTTCATTTAAGAGCAATGTGTAAAGTATCTGTCCCACACATCAAACAGTAATACAGTGGAAACACCACAAAAAAGACTCCCCACCAATTTTAAAAAATAGAGAATCATTTTTTTAAATACAACCAGACCAAAACAACAACAATCCAATCAGTAGAAGTCAAAATAGGAATTTTTAAAGGTAAATACAAAAAAAGCACTTAGAAGCAGAAAGCGATAGAGTGCGGCCCGGATATAGGACCCACGCATGGCCCGCTGAGCAAAAGAACCTCGAGCCTGGTCGCCAGCAAGGAGGTGCATCAGTGATACCCACGCAGATGGGGTGATGCGCAAGATTGGTCCATACAACAGTGGTGATGCGTCAATTCCATGAGCATTCTGGCAGTTCCGAGATGCGGCGGTTCCAAATGTGATGAGCTGAGGTTCCCCATGTTCTGGAGGCGATTAGTCGATCTTCTCCATGCAGTGGCGGCGTTGCATTGGTCCCGATGCGGCAGTTCTGGAGGTGATGTGGCTGTTTCAAGTGTGATGCGTCAATCTGGTTCCCACAACGGCAGAGACGCATCAGTTTTGATCGGCGCAACGATGTTGATGCAAATGCAGCACTTTATTCTCAGTTCCAAGTGCTAAGAACTGGATTGGCGTCACTCGGCAAAGAAGAATTAACAGCAAACAGAGCTCAGATGCTGTTTGTAGGTTGAAGAGATAAGTTTGATAACCTGTGACTTCAGAAAACAGGAGGTAAGCCAACAAGCTCTTGGAGAAACTTTGGTTCTGGGATGTAGAGAAAAGGTCTGTTCCATCTTACTCCCAGGCAAGAGGCAGCAAGAAGCATGCCAAACCAACAAAGGAGTTCAGCAAATTTGCAGTCCCTCCAGCAGCGCAGCAGTCCTTCTTCCTGGTGGAATGTCCTCAGTTCCAGAAGTGTTTTGATTTAGTGGTATCAGAGGTCCAGTACTTATGCCCAGTTGGGCCTTTGAAGTGGGGGTAAAGATGCTTTGAAGCACAAAGAATCCCCTTCTTTCCTGCCCCGGCTTCAGACTCACTACATGGAGGTATGAAACCCTTTGTGTGGGTACATTATACAGCTCTTTCAGGTGTAAGTGTCAGCTCCTCCTTCGACATGGAAAGTTCTCGTTGAAGCGTCATATAACCAATGCGCTAAGGATGTGTGGCAAGCGCTCAGGCATATGCACGTGCATGATTAGAAAATAAACCACACATTAGCATGGAAATACTGATTGGCTTACTAGAAAAAGGTATACGTTTTACTTCATGGGTCCGGGAGGGGGGATCAATGTGCTAATAGTATCTAAAACTAGGGATACAATAAGGAGCACTTCCCATGTCAAAGGTATCATTTAACAAGCAAGTGCTTGACATTGCCTACACTTAAAGGGCAACATACATCACAGGCTTTGTCCTGTAGCTGGACCCCTCCACGATAATTTTACTCATGGAGCGGCTGTAAAATAAAGAACACGGGTGCCTGAGTTAGGGGCACCAGTGGTACTATTTTAATTACACTTCTTCCCAATCACAGCACGGGATTATCAAAGTATTCTGCACTTAAAGAATGCGTGACAAACAGTTGACCACCGACTTGTATTTACAATTTTCTGTGTGTCCTGTTTATTTCTTTTGCAGAGTCCAGTAGCCTAGGAAATTCCAGGAGGCCACATTGGTAGAACCGTAAGTTTTACCACTAACACGGTTCCACAGGTAAGGGTGCACCTTAGTGTGCGCATACCGCCGTGGAATCTCTATCGATCCTGATGAATGCTTAGCAAATCCGCAATGATAAGCTGAAACATGTCGACCATTCCTCTTCACTCATTTTAAATGGGACAACTCTGGTTATCCTAACCAGCCAGTGTACGTCCGTTTCACTTGTTTTTAACGGTTGTTGGTTTGCCTGGAATAAACTGTTTTTTGGTTAAAACCAGCCACCTTCTAATACTTGCACCACTTTTCACAATCACTTCCCCCCAAAAAACCTGCTCCGCTGTAACTCAGGCGTTGTAGCACACCAGAGAGGCACTCGGCCTCTCTGGTGGGAACCCTATGATGAAGCATGACACCAACCAGGTTGGTGAGTGAGGGTTCTTTTATAAAATAAATGTTGTTTTTCCCGTGCCGTTTTATTGTCTAGGTTTTCCTAGTAATTTCACAGTCACTCTTTTGTTGTTTCTCTCAGAGTTTGAATAACCTGTTCAAATAGAGAACGTGGTTCTTAGATATCTGCTTCAGTACGGCAGATAGAGGAACATCAGCATACATATGCAACACACTTACAATGAATCTGTATCCTTTATTAGCAAGAATGTGCAGTCTCCTTGTGTGATATCACAGTTTGTATGTATGTATAGGATATTTCTATAGCACAAACATAGCCAAAAGGCTGCTGAGCACTGTTCATCGTCAATTTGCCCATGTGTGTGGGATTGTACACCAGAAAGTCTCAAAGTCGAAAGTGATCTTTATCTTCTATGGTTGGGAAAATGTTTTCCCTCCATAAAGGGGCTTTGCAGGTACATATAAGGGCTGATGCCATTCTAGATGGGACCAACCTTCTTGGTGGCCGTAATGCCCCACATAAGGTACTTTTTATGTGGTGTGCAGCAACAGATGTGGTTAGCACATATCAAGCCTGCCTAACAGTGTTTATGTGTGTGTGCACTTCAGTTTCCTTTAAATGAATTACAGTTACTCCCCTTGACCCTCATCAAGTGTAATGCAGTGTCGGATTGCACCATTTATATGAGGGCCCATGGGAAGCACCCAAAGATGTCAAGAAGACCGGCTGTCTTGCTGGGCCTCCACACTGGGACACATTCAAAGTGTCCTTTAAGGTCCCTCCTTAACTGAGTGCATGCTTTCATACAAGCTTGTGCTCAGGTGTAGGAATGCCCATGGCCATTCACATGCAAATCAGGGAACACCTGCACTTGTCCCCCAACGAGAATGGCACACAATTGGTATTACAGAAAAGCCTGCTTGAATCTTCTGAAATATCAGTCTGTATTTCCTAAAGGGCAACCAAAGTAAAGGGATTTGTACATGGACTCCAAAATCAGGGTCTTGGATACGATCAGTGAATGTGACATTGAAAATAGCGCACTTTTTTAATTTACTGTTGCACGGTTAGAATTTTCTTTACTTCATGAAAAATTTTGAGGAGATGGTCGAAATGTGTTTCACAGCAGCTGAGAATGACTTTTCAGATCCCATACAGGTTAATGCTGTTTCAGTGATTATCATGAAAATATGGAACATGTCCGTCTATTCTGGGACAGCATTGGGCACCCTCTGGTTACAGGTAGGGATGGTTGCTATATTCCTCTCTGCCAGCAGAATTTGCAGAATTTTGGCCAGTCCCATTACGCTTGCGAGGTGGAGTTCCGGTCAAATTCCGGCAACCTTTGCGTGGCAGAGTTTTTTCTCACATGCAGCTAGAAAACAGGCAAGAGCAAGCGAGATTTGGTGTCCGCTAGCACTATTTCCGGTTGCAAGGAGAGCACCCAGCAAGATTTCTCCAAAGGTTGCGACTGGTTCTCCAGTGGTTAAGACCGGTTCTCCAGTGGTTGCAACCGATCACTGTTAGAAAGCTGCTGTCCGAGTAGAAAATCTGCTTGAGAAGCTACGCACTCTGGCACACCATGTGGTACCTTTTGCGCTGATTTTTCAGCATGGAACAATCTCCTGGTGCTAAATTACAGTGCGACATACCTATTTCTGCCTTTTCATGGAATTCTGTGGAATCTTGCAGAGTTTTTTTGTAACTCTGCAGAATCACTCTGCATGTTTAGGCCTAGTTAGAGTTCGAAGTTAGAACGTGTTTACACCAAGTTTATATATATTGTGTTACTTATTGACAAGTAATTATGTTTCTCCTAGGCCTAGTTAGAGGTCGAAGTTAGCACGTGTTTATACCAAGTTTATATATATTGTGTTACTTATTGACAAGTTATAACGGTTGGTTTGTGGTTTGATGAGAACTATGCACGTTTCTGAAAGGGTGTGTAGGTTTCAGGCAGGCGGGATTTGCAAAAATGTCTTGTGTTCAATGCAAATTGTTCCATTACAACATAGGTTTCAGGCCTGATATAGTTAGGAATTAGCATTTAAAAAAACTTTTAAATTCACTGAAAAAACCATAGGTTTCAGGCCTGACATAGTTAGGAATTAGCATTTAAAAAACCTTAGAAATTCACTTGAAAAACAATAGGTTTTAGGGGTGTTATAGTTAGCTGGACATTTCACTCGAACAAAACCATTGAAATTCCTCCGATATAGTTAGTTGTACTAACTACATCTCTCGCGCCTGCAATCCACTGCTGATGATGTCACATATTACATCATTCATGACATGGTCAGTCACATCACTGATGACATCTAAAATGACATCACTGATGACATCATCCAGTGAATGTGGTTTGGTTCGCTATTTAAATATGTATTATATATATAGCAATTTGCATTGAAGAATGAGTGGATATATAAAGATAAATATCTGGATGGAGGATTTAGTAGTAGTGTGATTGACTGTTTACTTGACTAATTTATAGTGTATCACTAAATATATTGGATAGTGACTAAACTGTGTGAATATCTGTATCACTTTGTCAGTTGTTTTGTAAACTGCTGCACCAGTTGGTTACTAGCTACGTGAAAGTCTATATTATTTATTGATTAGTTAACTGAGTATTTGTATGGGAGAGTGAATGTGTGTGTGGTTCGGTGGGGGGGTGTGACTGCCCAAAGATGTGTGAATAGTTGATTCAGTAGGTATATGAAGTTAAAACTACATGTTATAACAGTTGTTTGGGTGAGTGAATATCTTTATGGGTGTGGAGATGAGCAAATATAAGTCTCAATGGTACATGTCCAACAAACTAGAAAAATAAAATCCAGTGTATGTGTCATTTGTTGTATATAAATAAGTATACATAAGACTCAGTGATTGTATGAGTGACTATATGGATAACTGTATAGTTGTAATAGTGATTTTATAACACACTAAGTATGAGCTATTATCTATATGAATAGATGAAGTGGTGTTTTTATAAGTGTATAGCTAAGTAAAAGTAAGTATGATCCATTGTTTGCATAAGTGAGTGGGATGACTTCATAAGTGATTAGGATGTGTGCTGGTGTGTAATGTCGATATAGGTGTATAAGTATATTTGATAGTGTTCGATTGATCATTGACAGCATGTGAGTGAATCTATAGGTAAGTGATTGGATGTGTGTATAGATCTAGGAATCACTGAGTGGGTGTTTAGAAACTTGTATTGGTGTGTCAATGGTTTTAAATCTGGCACTCTGTATTTTACAGTGAGTGATAAAAGGTTATACTAGTGTATGATGAGGTGTATCTGATTGTCATGTGGATGATGTCATCAGTGATGTCATCAGTGATGTCATTTGAGATGTCATCAGTGATGTCACTGACCATGTCATGAATCATGTAATATGTGACATCATCAGCAGTGGATTGCGGGCGCGCGAGATGTAGTTAGTACAACTAACTATATCGGAGGAATTTCAATGGTTTTGTTCGAGTGAAATGTCCAGCTAACTATAACACCCCTAAAACCTATTGTTTTTTCAGTGAATTTCTAAGGTTTTTTAAATGCTAATTCCTAACTATATCAGGCCTGAAACCTATGGTTTTTTCAGTGAATTTCAAAGGTTTTTTAAATGCTTATTCCTAACTATATCAGGCCTTAAACCTATGGTTTTTTAAGTGAATTTCAAAGGTTAGTAAATGACAATTTTTAATGTATCAATTGTTATACTGATTTTTTTGATACTGATTTACTACATTTTTAAAACTGTTTATTTTTAGATATTTTATTTTTTTAATTACATTATACATTACAATGCAAAATATACTTTCGCAGAATGAATTACTTTAGTTTAAATACTTTGCAAATAGGCAATAGACTTTTAAGTACAGTGGTTACAGTTGTTGCAATGGGCAACACCATTTCAAACACAAAGCAACATTGAGCTCAATGTGAATTTCTAGTCAAATGCAATTAGCTACTTTATGGATTACTTTTCTAACCACAGGACTGGATCCTAGATTCAGTCCTTGAACATATCCTGTAAACATTTGAGTAAAAGCGCTTTGGTTACAGTAGTGATTTTTAAGGATTAATATTGTATTTTAAAAGTTGACACTTAGATCATTTTTCACATTGAATCACCAATGTTATCCTATGGCAAAAAATTCACTTAGCAGGTAAGTAGTGTTATTGTTACTTTTTCTTACTCAGTGGTGGATCCTGGATCCAGCACAGGTGAATCTCCTGTAAACAGTTGAAAGAATGTGTTTAAGTCATCCAGACGATTTTTTCAGGAATATTTTTAGTTTGTGATGATAGACAGAAAATGTTCTGCTTAAAAGCACACAATGGATTCCTATGGAAGGAAATAAAAGTTACTGTTAAGTATGCTTAAAATTACTTTTCAGGGTCAGTGCTGGTCTAAAAGATGCAGCACTGGGTTCTCTCCTGATAATAGGTGAGTAAATCGGAATTCGTAGTTCGGCTGATTTTAGAGGAATATTTGTATGTTTCAAAAATGGAAACTTTTCTGCTGAAAACCACACAATGGATTCCTAAGGAAGGAAATACAAGTTACTGGTAAGTACACTTAGAATTACTTTTCAGGGTCAGTGCTGGGCTAAAAGATGCAACCCTGCGTTCTATCCTGATAACAGGTGAGTAAATCGGAATTCGTAGTTCGGCTGATTTAAGAGGATTATTTGTACGTTTCAAAAATGGACACTTAGAAACTTTTCTGGTGAAAACCACACAATGGATTCCAAATTTTCTGGTGAAAACAACACAATAGATTCCAATAGAAAGGAATACAAGTTACTGATAAGTACGCTTAGCGCTGGACTAAAAGATGCAGCCCTGGGTTCTCTCCAGTGTTCAAGGGGAATTAGATCCCCCTCTGCAAACGTGCCAAGGACGCGTTTGCAGAGTGGTGTAAGGAGGGGGCGTGGCCTCCGGCTCGATCACGTTTTTTTTTGTTCTTCTTTGTTTTAGAAGGGGGGCTGTGTAGCCCCCCTTCTTTTTCTATTTGTTTGGCCCTGGGGACCCAATCCCCCAGGGCCTGCCCCCAATTTTTATTTCTTAAAAAAAAAAAATCGGGATGGGGGCTGCGTGGCCACCCTCCCGAGGCCATAATTTGCCCCGGGGATCCCATCCCCCGGGCATGGCCCTTTTGTTTTAAAAAAAACAACAATTATGGGGGGGTTCTGCGTAGCCCCCCTCCTGTGGCCACTTAAGGCCCCGGGAACCCCATCCCCCGGGGCTGGCCATTGTTATATATATATTTTTTTTATTTAATGGGGGAGAGGGGCCGCGTGGCCCCCCTCCCGGGCCACTTCTGGCCCCGGGGACCCCATCCCCCGGACATGGCCCTTTTGTTTTAAAAAAAAAAACAATTATGGAGGGGGGCTGCGTAGCCCCCCTCCTGTGGCCACTTAAGGCCCCGGGGACCCCATCCCCCGGGGCAAGCCATTGTTATATATATATTTTTCTTATTTAATGGGGGAGAGGGGCTGCGTGGCCCCCCTGCCGGGCCACTTCTGGCCCCGGGGACCCCATCCCCCGGGTCCTGACCTCTTGTTGGAGGCCGTGGGGGGGTCCCCAATCCCCCCACGGTCCCAGCCGGCTCCCTGCCTCCTGCGGCAGCCGGCATTGCTTTTCCACATGGGGAGCAGCTAACATGCTGTTCCCCATGTGGAAAAGCAATCTGTTTTGCTTCATTAATGCGAGAGCAGGATTCCCTGCTCTCGCTTCAATGAAGCAAAGCAGTTTGCAATGGCAGGGTGGGAGCCGTGAGGCTCCCGCCCTGCCATTGCAAACAGCAGTGTCCCGGGGGTGGGCACCCCGGGACACTGCAGGAGCTGGCCCTGGGGGGTGGCGGTCCCCAGGGCCAACACAAGGCTCCAGGAGGGGGGCTGCGTGGCCCCCCTCCAACATGTACAAGCTGCCCTGGGGGGTGGCAGTCCCCGGGGCTGGGGGGGCCTGAGAGCCCCCCCACATCAAATTGTTTTAAGCCCCGGGGGGTGGCGGTCCCCGGGGCTGGGGGGGCTGCGAGCCCCACCACCCATGTTAATGAAGCCCTGGGGGATGGCGGTCCCCGGGGCTGCAGGGGGCCGTGAGCCCCCCGCATATACAATCTTTGAGCCCCGGGGGTGGCGGTCCCTGGGGCAGTGTGGGGGGGATTGGAACCCCCTACACTTTTTTTTTAATTATGCCCCCGGGATTTGCCCCCCGGGGGCAAATTAGCATATTCAGCGTGGGACCCACGCTGAATTTGTTATTTTTTTTCCGGGCGAAATTCGCGCTTGGTGTGTGAATATCGATGATTTAAAAAAAATATATATCTTTTTTGGGCCCTGGGGGTCCTTGTGGGACCCCCTGAGCAGGCCTAGGGGGTCAGGGTGTTTCCACCCTGCCCCCTTTTTGCGTTTTTCGCGTTTGTTTTTTAGGTTTCTTGTGCCTCGGTTCACAAGATGGCTGCCAACACTTCCTGACATGGAGTGCTGACAGCCAATTAGAATACAGCTCGTGCACGGCAGGGTGCGCGCTGGGTGCGGGGAGGGTGCTCGGATCCTAGATATATATGTACTTTTACTTCTAATTTTCTCAGGAACTACTGAACGGATTTACACCACTTAAGCAAAAGGCATGAGTCTGAACTGAGGACTACCTCTTTGCCAAATTTGGTGTAATTCCCTTCAGCAGTTCGGGCTGTAGCTGCGTCAAAAGGTCCTATGGGAAAATGCATGGGGAAAACGCGTTTTTGGACCGCCGGTTTTTCTCGGCCCCCGCTTGACGAATCACCGTGAAATTTTCAGGATAGGAGTGGACCAGAGCTGGCCAAAAGTTTGGAAAATTTCGCGAAGATTCGTCAATCGGTGCTAACGTTATTCCAAATAGAATGTTGCGGATTTCCTATGGAAACTAGGTCCTAACTGTATCTACCTACTGGCGACCGCCAGTAGGTAATATATATATATATATATATATATATATATATATATATATATATATATATATATATATATAGATATATATATATATATATGAATGATAAAACCACAATCCTGACACACCAACTCTTCGGCGCCAATCAGGTACGGACCACAACGTGCAGTTCAGTGATGTGCTTTATTTGGTATATGGTATCAAAATAATATGGCAGGTGCCCAGCATTAGGCGTTTCGGTCTTGATCACATGACACGCCGGGCCCAGATACAACATTAAATAGTGATTAGGTGAAGTTGATTGAGTTACTCCCCTCCCACAATAGAAATAGAAAACATATTGTGCAAACATGAGGATGACCTCAACCTCACAATTATGTTTTGGAAATCCATGAAATGGCAACAAATAAAAGGCTCATATTTTATAATTGGATTCACTTACAGAAATATCTAAAACCATTTGATAATCAGCCAATATTTTATACAAGTTAGTACATTTATAATAAGTAAAACCAAGTGGTCAATGGCGATATAGTTATATCAAGCATGTTTAGAATAATCTATTAAGTAAAGGTCCAAACTACAAATTGATAAAAAATAGTATTACTTTCATATAACACTACAGGAGGGAAGTGTATAATGATAAAGTGCAAGTGCATAAAATTAAAAAATAAACTTCATATCTATTATCAATCATAGATAAAAATGTACAGTACGAAAAAACATGGGAAAAGCCATAGCTTAGCCTTGATCATATAACGGATAACGTGCAAGTGCACTGTAAACATATCTAGAGTGCAAATTCATGGCAAGTAACAGATGCAAAAAATAAGATAGAAATGTATAAAGCAGTATATAATGCTTCTAATCAAACAATGCAAAACAAAGTGTGCTGTAGATAAAATCATTGCAAGTGCAATAATAATAATAAAGCACTAGTGCATGTTTGTAGATTTCAAAACCGTTCATCATAGAAAAATGTGGAGTTTAAAGTATATACAGTACTGGAATATAGGAGAGTTTAGGAAACCATTTAAAACCTGTCTAATTACTAGCTTAAAACCATGTAAAACCAAATAAAAACAGTAAAACCAGATAAATTCAGTTAAACTAGGTTAAAAGCTACATAAAAAATCGGGCGCAAAAATAGAGACCTAAAAAGCCAACCATTATTCCAATTAAACACCATAAAAACATCCCAACTTTAGTCTATAAAAAGTTATGCATGTCTTCTCCTGTGTTGAGTCCATTAGGCATCTTGATATCTAATGTAAGGATATAGTGGGACTCTAACAGTCTCAATTTTCTTTCTCTATTTCCTCCTCTAATTGACTTAGAGACTGAATCTATCACAAAATAGCTCAGGTCATTAAGATTGTTACTATGTACAAGTTTAAAATGGCGGGCGACAGGATAACTGGAATCAGAATTTACTATTGCACGGAGATGTAGTAGTATACTATTGAACACTTGCAGTTTAGTGCTGCCCACATATTTAAGGTGACATGAGCATTCCAATACGTATACTGCATGATCTGTTCTGCATGTAAACAGACCTTTGATTTTAGTTGGTTGACATTCAGAGGCAGTAGTATATTCAAGAGTATTTTTTCCAAACTTGCAAGCTTGGCATGAGCTGCATCTAAAAAAACCTGCACTATTGGATAACCAATTTCCAGAAACGTTAACCTCAGGACTAGTCTTGACTAATGCATCCCTCTTAGAGGGAGCATGTCTAAATTTCAGTGATGGACGTTTTGGCAGCATTTGAGACAAGGTTAAGTCCGTCATAACTATAGGCCAATTTTTGTATATAATTTTTCTCACTTGTTTCTCCTGGCTACTATAGGTAGTTATTAGTCTCACTGAGTCACTGAGTTGGGGCAGAGTTTGGCCTCTCAGGGTTCGTGGATGTAAACTTAGATATGGTGTTTTGTAAATATTCCTCTCTCAAATGGCTGTTGGCCCTCTCTATTGCAGCATTAAGGTCTTTTATTTTGTATCCACGGGCACTAAACCTTTGGAGAGCTTCTGTCTGACAGATTTTCAGATCAATGTCAGAACTACAGATTCTTCTTAGCCTTAAAAACTCTCCATACGGAATGCTCCTAATGAGATGGTTGGGGTGGGAGCTGCTGGCATGAAGCACAGAGTTGCCAGCAGTGCTCTTTCTATGGCGTTTAGTATGTATGATATCATTTTCAACATATAACTCAACATCTAGAAATTGTACAAGTTGATTACTTATGTGGGCAGTAAACTCCAAATTCAATAAGTTATCATTGATGGTATCAACAAAACATTTTGCAGTTTCAGCAGACCCTTTCCAAATTATGCAGACATCATCTATGAAACGCCACCAATGAAGTACACGGGCATCATATGTCTCCTTGTGGGTGTCTCTGAGGACATGCTCCTCCCACCAGCCCACGTGTAAATGCATAGCTGGGAGAGAAGCATGCCCCCATCACCACACCACGCAACTGTTGATGGACCTCTTTGTTAAATAAGAAATAATGTATTCATGAGACACAACTCAATCATTTTAAGAAGCATGTCATTATGTTGGTATAGCTCAATGTTACGCTTGCTTAAAAAATACAATGAACAGATACTCATCATTCCAAGTTATAGTTTGTAATTTGGACAGAAAGTGACCCGTATCTCTGATGTAAGAAGGAAGACTCTCAGCAATGGGAAAGAAGATACTTAGCTTAAAACAGCGAGTTGTACTCACCTCAAGCACAAAGGCATTTGACAAAAGCTTTCCACCGAAACGCGTTATGCCATCACTTCTATAAATTGCTGTCAAGGATTACCCGCTGTGTCCCTGTGGACAAAATTATTGTGTATGTATGTATATATATATATATATATACATACCCTCCGGTTCTTTTCCTGGTGGAGTGAATCTTTCTTTGGATATTTTCGCGCTATACCCTGGGTGTGATTGCGGGACCTGTCTCGTTTTGTGGTCTGAGCTCAAGGACTGCAGCTTCTGTTGTGTCCAAGGTTTTGGAATCAGCTCAGACCCCCGCAACCAAAGAACATTGTAATGCTGCTGCGAATGCAGTCCATGACTGCACGGAGGGACCAGCGTCATTGCAGCTGAGTCTCCGACTTCTATGGATTTGAATATTGCGGTGAGACGTCAAGGGGGCCCGGGGGAGACCTTGGAGCAGCAAGGACACTGTGTTATTCATTTACCGCAACTATGGAAGGGAAACATCGTTTACATCGCATTCAGTACAACGCGATGCTGTTACATCGCGGTCGTTACAACGAACGCATGTAACCACGCGATGCCATTACAACGCAAGTCTTTACATCGACTTGCGCTAGATGGCGTGCTAACATTACAAATAGTGTAGTTTACTATACCAACACCTTCCCTACTGTTAAGTGGACTGGAGTTGGAATAGTAAATTACGCTTTTCTAATGTTAGCACGCCATCTAGCGCAAGTCGATGTAAAGACTTGCGTTGCAATGGCATAGCGTAGTAACATCGCAGTCGTTGTAACGACCGCGATGTAACTGCACGCGTTGTAATGACTCGCGTTGTTATGTCATACATCCCTATAGAAGCTTAGTCACGATCGCCAGCACTCAGTTATGAGTTCTCTGTGAGCCGTCAACGAAACGCTTACCTGGCAGCTCAGATGATGCATGTTGGGAAACGAAGTCTTCGATGAGACAGCGTTTAGGCGTTCAGTCAACCAAACTACTCAGCTGGACTTCCACCAATGGCAGCAAGATGGATCACTGATAAGCTACAGGTGGCAGGAGAAGGTGTTTGGCATTTAATAAAGGGACTTAACCCGAAACTCGTCATGCCTCCGATGCTGCAATAAAGGTTTTCTTCGTGGCTCCCCGTCTGTGTCTCTCCGGTTCTTTTCCTGGTGAAGTGAATCTTTCTTTGGATATTTTCACGCCATACCCTGGGCGTGATTGGGGGACACGTCTCGTTTTGGGGTCTGAGCTCAAGGGTATCTGCTCTGCAGCTTCTGTTGTGTCCAAGGTATTGGAATGAGCTCAGACCCCCGCAACCAAAGAACATTGTAACGCTGCTGAAATGCAGTCCGTGACTTCACGGAGGGACCAGCGTCATTGTAGCTGAGTCCCCGACTTCTATGGACTTTGAATATTGCGGTGAGACATCAAGGGGGCCCGGGGGAGACCTTGGAGCAGCAAGGACACTGTGTTATTAATTTACCGCACCTATGCAAGCTTAGTCACGATCGCCAGCACTCAATTATGAGTGCTCTGTGAGCCGTCTACAAAACGCTTACCTGGTAGCTAAGATGATGCATGCTGGGAAACGAAGTCTTTGATGAGACAGCGTTTAGGCATTCAGTCAACCAAACGACTCAGTTGTGCTTCCACCAATGGCAGCAAGATGGATCACTGATAACCTACAGGTGGCAGGAAAAGGTGTTTGGCATTTGATAAAGGGACTTAACTTGAAACGCCTCATGCCTCCTAGGCTCACCGTCTGTGTCCCTCTGGTTCTTTTCCTGGTGGAGTCAATCTTTATTATATATATATATATATATCTGGGGCATATATATAATTTTAGTGGCAGTATCATAAGCAACGCTGAAAAAACAGTGCGGACGGCACCTAGCAGTGCTCAAGAACGTGTGGCCATTCGAGTTGATTTCACTGTCGCTCAAATAGAAATTCTACTCGAGGGGCAGCAAATCTGCTTGGGAAGCAGCCCCCTGTCCACATTCACTTGCGACTGCCCACGTTACAAAATGGCGCTAAGGGATGCTAAATCTCGCTCGCGCTAACATTTCTAGAGCCTGATGGGGAACAACTTGCCCCACACAGCGATTGGCGGAATTTGGCTGGAACTCTGCATTACAAGAGTAACTCGGTGTTGCAAAATTCTGTGGGTGGAATAAAACATTCCGCCCACCCCTAATATGAATCCCATTTCAGTGCTGCCTGGAGGGAAACACATTTTTTGTAAATATTTTGCAAAAACCACATACAGTGCCATTGTATAATATCCTCTAATGGTTTCCCATATCAATGGCACAAACTTAATGATAGAACCAACTCTCTTCTGCTCTGCTTTCTCCAAAACCCATTTGGTCTTGAGATAATCAACATGCCAAGAGCACGAGAACTGACAGCCTGAACAGTTTAAGTATCAGAAGGGGCAAAGTAATCACACAAAAAAATAATAGACTCATATTTAAGGAAACCCCATTGGGACATAAATGGGTCTTCTAACTTGCTCATTAAACTGTGATGCTCTGCATGTACAGGAGTGCAAATTGAATGAAGTCCCAAATTCCAAACATTGAAAGGGAGCCAAACACTAAACAGCAGAAGCAGTGCCTTCTAAGTCTGAGAAAGATATGCGGCATTTGATAATGTTTAAGGCAAATAAAGGAATTAGGTTTGCTATGTGTGTGCTATTAGGCTGCCATATAAAAATATCAAGAAATTGTATTTTGTGATGGTGGATTAATTATATAGGACTTTTAAGCCAGCTTGGTTTTAGCTAGCAGTTTGGCTTATTTTTAGGACATCTGGGAATGTGCCTGTTAGAAATGTGGTTTCTGGTTAGCAATGCATGCACCCTGTTCAAGCTAGTCAGGGTAAGTCAGTAACACACAGTAATATAAACTGTGCTCACCCTCAGGTAGTGATGCTTCATTTAAGAGCAATGTGTAAAGTATCTGTCCCACACATCAAACAGTAATACAGTGGAAACACCACAAAAAAGACTCCCCACCAATTTTAAAAAATAGAGAATCATTTTTTTAAATACAACCAGACCAAAACAACAACAATCCAATCAGTAGAAGTCAAAATAGGAATTTTTAAAGGTAAATACAAAAAAGCACTTAGAAGCAGAAAGCGATAGAGTGCGGCCCGGATATAGGACCCACGCATGGCCCGCTGAGCAAAAGAACCTCGAGCCTGGTCGCCAGCAAGGAGGTGCATCAGTGATACCCACGCAGATGGGGTGATGCGCAAGATTGGTCCATACAACAGTGGTGATGCGTCAATTCCATGAGCATTCTGGCAGTTCCGAGATGCGGCGGTTCCAAATGTGATGAGCTGAGGTTCCCCATGTTCTGGAGGCGATTAGTCGATCTTCTCCATGCAGTGGCGGCGTTGCATTGGTCCCGATGCGGCAGTTCTGGAGGTGATGTGGCTGTTTCAAGTGTGATGCGTCAATCTGGTTCCCACAACGGCAGAGACGCATCAGTTTTGATCGGCGCAACGATGTTGATGCAAATGCAGCACTTTATTCTCAGTTCCAAGTGCTAAGAACTGGATTGGCGTCACTCGGCAAAGAAGAATTAACAGCAAACAGAGCTCAGATGCTGTTTGTAGGTTGAAGAGATAAGTTTGATAACCTGTGACTTCAGAAAACAGGAGGTAAGCCAACAAGCTCTTGGAGAAACTTTGGTTCTGGGATGTAGAGAAAAGGTCTGTTCCATCTTACTCCCAGGCAAGAGGCAGCAAGAAGCATGCCAAACCAACAAAGGAGTTCAGCAAATTTGCAGTCCCTCCAGCAGCGCAGCAGTCCTTCTTCCTGGTGGAATGTCCTCAGTTCCAGAAGTGTTTTGATTTAGTGGTATCAGAGGTCCAGTACTTATGCCCAGTTGGGCCTTTGAAGTGGGGGTAAAGATGCTTTGAAGCACAAAGAATCCCTTTCTTTCCTGCCCCGGCTTCAGACTCACTACATGGAGGTATGAAACCCTTTGTGTGGGTACATTATACAGCTCTTTCAGGTGTAAGTGTCAGCTCCTCCTTCGACATGGAAAGTTCTCGTTGAAGCGTCATATAACCAATGCGCTAAGGATGTGTGGCAAGCGCTCAGGCATATGCACGTGCATGATTAGAAAACAAACAACACATTAGCATGGAAATACTGATTGGCTTACTAGAAAAAGGTATACGTTTTACTTCATGGGTCCGGGAGGGGGGATCAATGTGCTAATAGTATCTAAAACTAGGGATACAATAAGGAGCACTTCCCATGTCAAAGGTATCATTTAACAAGCAAGTGCTTGACATTGCCTACACTTAAAGGGCAACATACATCACAGGCTTTGTCCTGTAGCTGGACCCCTCCACGATAATTTTACTCATGGAGCGGCTGTAAAATAAAGAACACGGGTGCCTGAGTTAGGGGCACCAGTGGTACTATTTTAATTACACTTCTTCCCAATCACAGCACGGGATTATCAAAGTATTCTGCACTTAAAGAATGCGTGACAAACAGTTGACCACCGACTTGTATTTACAATTTTATGTGTGTCCTGTTTATTTCTTTTGCAGAGTCCAGTAGCCTAGGAAATAACAGGAGGCCACATTGGTAGAACCGTAAGTTTTACCACTAACACGGTTCCACAGGTAAGGGTGCACCTTAGCGTGCGCATACCGCCGTGGAATCTCTATCGGTCCTGATGAATGCTTAGCAAATCCGCAATGATAAGCTGAAACATGTCGACCATTCCTCTTCACTCATTTTAAATGGGACAACTCTGGTTATCCTAACCAGCCAGTCTACGTCCGTTTCACTTGTTTTTAACGGTTGTTGGTTTGCCTGGAATAAACTGTTTTTTGGTTAAAACCAGCCACCTTCTAATACTTGCACCACTTTTCACAATCACTTCCCCCCAAAAAACCTGCTCCGCTGTAACTCAGGCGTTGTAGCACACCAGAGAGGCACTCGGCCTCTCTGGTGGGAACCCTATGATGAAGCATGACACCAACCAGGTTGGTGAGTAAGGGTTCTTTTATAAAATAAATGTTGTTTTTCCCATGCCGTTTTATTGTCTAGGTTTTCCTAGTAATTTCACAGTCACTCTTTTGTTGTTTCTCTCAGAGTTTGAATAACCTGTTCAAATAGAGAACGTGGTTCTTAGATATCTGCTTCAGTACGGCAGATAGAGGAACATCAGCATACATATGCAACACACTTACAATGAATCTGTATCCTTTATTAGCAAGAATGTGCAGTCTCCTTGTGTGATATCACAGTTTGTATGTATGTATAGGATATTTCTATAGCACAAACATAGCCAAAAGGCTGCTGAGCACTGTTCATCGTCAATTTGCCCATGTGTGTGGGATTGTACACCAGAAAGTCTCAAAGTTGAAAGTGATCTTTATCTTCTATGGTTGGGAAAATGTTTTCCCTCCATAAAGGGGCTTTGCAGGTACATATAAGGGCTGATGCCATTCTAGATGGGACCAACCTTCTTGGTGGCCGTAATGCCCCACATAAGGTACTTTTTATGTGGTGTGCAGCAACAGATGTGGTTAGCACATATCAAGCCTGCCTAACAGTGTTTATGTGTGTGTGCACTTCAGTTTCCTTTAAATGAATTACAGTTACTCCCCTTGACCCTCATCAAGTGTAATGCAGTGTCGGATTGCACCATTTATATGAGGGCCCATGGGAAGCACCCAAAGATGTCAAGAAGACCGGCTGTCTTGCTGGGCCTCCACACTGGGACACATTCAAAGTGTCCTTTAAGGTCCCTCCTTAACTGAGTGCATGCTTTCATACAAGCTTGTGCTCAGGTGTAGGAATGCCCATGGCCATTCACATGCAAATCAGGGAACACCTGCACTTGTCCCCCAACGAGAATGGCACACAATTGGTATTACAGAAAAGCCTGCTTGAATCTTCTGAAATATCAGTCTGTATTTCCTAAAGGGCAACCAAAGTAAAGGGATTTGTACATGGACTCCAAAATCAGGGTCTTGGATACGATCAGTGAATGTGACATTGAAAATAGCGCACTTTTTTAATTTACTGTTGCACGGTTAGAATTTTCTTTACTTCATGAAAAATTTTGAGGAGATGGTTGAAATGTGTTTCACAGCAGCTGAGAATGACTTTTCAGATCCCATACAGGTTAATGCTGTTTCAGTGATTATCATGAAAATATGGAACATGTCCGTCTATTCTGGGACAGCATTGGGCACCCTCTCGTTACAGGTAGGGATGGTTGCTATATTCCAGCAGAATTTGCAGAATTTTGGCCAGTCCCATTACGCTCGCGAGGTGGAGTTCCGGTCAAATTCCGGCAACCTTTGCGTGGCAGAGTTTTTTCTCACATGCAGCTAGAAAACAGGCAAGAGCAAGCGAGATTTGGTGTCCGCTAGCACTATTTCCGGTTGCAAGGAGAGCACCCAGCAAGATTTCTCCAAAGGTTGCGACTGGTTCTCCAGTGGTTAAGACCGGTTCTCCAGTGGTTGCAACCGATCACTGTTAGAAAGCTGCTGTCCGAGTAGAAAATCTGCTTGAGAAGCTACGCACTCTGGCACACCATGTGCTACCTTTTGCGCTGATTTTTCAGCATGGAACAATCTCCTGGTGCTAAATTACAGTGCGACATACCTATTTCTGCCTTTTCATGGAATTCTGTGGAATCTTGCAGAGTTTTTTTGTAACTCTGCAGAATCACTCTGCATGTTTAGGCCTAGTTAGAGTTAGAAGTTAGAACGTGTTTACACCAAGTTTATATATATTGTGTTACTTATTGACAAGTAATTATGTTTCTCCTAGGCCTAGTTAGAGGTCGAAGTTAGCACGTGTTTATACCAAGTTTATATATATTGTGTTACTTATTGACAAGTTATAACGGTTGGTTTGTGGTTTGATGAGAACTATGCACGTTTCTGAAAGGGTGTGTAGGTTTCAGGCAGGCGGGATTTGCAAAAATGTCTTGTGTTCAATGCAAATTGTTCCATTAATTTTTAGGTGCTTCTGAGCCTGAGTAACCGCATTGGGGTTTAATTTTATCCTTTGACCATGTCTTAGAACTCTCTTTCTTGTCCACTTGGGAAGGGATGTCTCGTCGGAGACGGTAAAAAGGGGAAGTTAGTATTGGTTCATCTATTCGAGTTAAACTGAGTTTTTGGCACATTTCGAGAGATTTTGAAAAGAAATATACATTTACAGACCTAATCCTGGACATGTCTTAGAAATCCAATCTCTGCTTCTGTGTTATCAATTCCCATCCAAACTCTGTGTTCTGTGTTCTCAATTCATTTATTTTATAGATAAATTTGGCTGCTGCACATTTTCCGCTTAAGTCATTTTTAACTGGGCTTTTTGACTATCCAGTCCTTCACTTGACTTAGAATAGAGTTCTGCATCCTGTTAAGTTTTCTCATTAGTTTCTCAGCCTGCATGCTTCTAATGCAGCATGTTTCATGATAATTCTGGTACCACTGACCTTCCTAAAACATCATCAGACCTCTTTTTCATATATTTAATCTTGGGGCTCCTGCTTCACAATCCAACTTCCTAGCTTCCTATTTCCTTCATTGCTGTGAACGCGTCTGATGCTCATGCGGCTGTAGAGGGGCCACATCTGACATTGAGTTTGGGGTGTTGTTAGGAAAAAATCAGAATTAAATCATGATTGCACTAACATTATGAGCCGCTTTGATGTTCATCTTGAATAGTACTAAAATGACTTAAAGTGTTATATCTGTAAGGAAAGTCTTGCAATTCGAGAAAATGCTCACCACGTTTTTGTATTAGATTTTTTGATCAGTCAGTTGTGTGCGATTCGTATCCTAAACGGAGGGGAGATATTTCCCACCCTGAATACCCCATTATGCGGCCAGCAATCCAACCAGGCGCTTTGTAATTGCGTATCAATAAACAAACACACTTGTCTTAGTCCGGGCTATTTTCTTTGTTAATGCCTGCCAAAAGGCTGCAGACTTTGTATAGCATGTCTGAGGCTAAAGAAAGTGTTAGGCTGTTCTGAAAAATGGCATGCCACCAGAGGTTATTCAAATTCCAGCCTTGATTTATCGGACTAGACAGTTTTAAGGCCATATCTATTGCAGGTAGTTAGCTGTAGTGCTGAACTGACATTTTTTTAAATGAACTGCAAAGCCTGGCCCTTTGTGAGGAGCCTTCTATATTGACACGCAGCTCCCTACTTCCAATGTATGGAAAAGCATTTCAAAATAATATTGATTTGTAGCTGTTTCGTGTGGTTTCCATACTAAGAACATAAAATGAAGTTCTTCTCCTGGTGCTGTTTATCCCTGAGGCTTCAGAAAACAATATCTTACAATAAAACACATTTGTGCAGTCCTGCTTTTTTGAAGTTCGAGTTAAAAGGGTTAGCAGTTAACAAGAACGTGTTATTTTATACACAGCGGTTAACCCAAGCCACTTCGTGTAATTGTTATTTGGGGGATGGATTGCAGAAATAGAGTAATGTGAATTTAACCTTCTTTGCTCTGGCTTCATGGGGGTAATTTGTTCAGAATGAAACAAGATTTGTGTTTTAACCTGCTGCCTGCCACCCACGCACAATGAAATGCGATGAATCTGGAATCAATGTATGGCTAAAAAGCAGTATGTACTACAGTGTTTTATATCACATTGTTCTGTATGCAAGAAACAAATGGTGTGTGTTATTGTAGGCATGTAATCGAAGGCAGTGTCACGTCCGAGTTGAAGAAGAGCAACTGAGCACACTAAGGTGAATCAGTTAATACCGAACTCATCATCAAATTGCTGTTACTATTTAATGTACATAATTGGCGAAAACTCCATGAATAAGCATTGGCAAAATCAACAGGCCTTACCAATGAAACCTATTGGATTTGTAAAAAAAAAATCAATATAGATGGATGGTAAATGAGCTTAAGAGCGTGGAGGCCTTCTTATTAGCCTTATTCTTAAAATGAAAGAAAAATCATTTAAAGATGCCCAACTCTCATTCATGAGCATACGAGGCGGGCATCTGAAAATTATTTTTCTATACCTTTAACATAGTGTAGAAGCATAAGATGGGTGAAGTTGACATCAGAGGTAATGGGACGAGGCTTGAAAGTTGACAGGCAGCATGTCAGCAAATGCAGAATTACATGTTACTCACTAATAATGTGACGCTGAGGGACCCTCGGAAAATAAAACAAGTTAATAAATAACCTATCTCTATCAGGCTCCTGTTCAACCTCAGGGTATAGATCCTGGTCTAAAAGGCCAGTCACAACCTACTACCTCTGGACTGGTGGGAAGGAGATTGGAAGTAGGGTAACAAACACCTGGGGCTATTGCCGCCCACTCTGAGAGGCCACAATGGTCTGAGAACCCTCAGAAACAAGTAGCAAACTCCTTGCTTGCCCCAAGTCTGGGAGTGAGGCTGCCCAATGCCCCCTCAGAGCCACCACCTAAGAGTGGATGGTCCAGAGCCTGGCTCTTGACACTAACAGCTTTCAGTGCTGTCTGCTAGTTGTTATACTTAAGAGTAGAGTTTTCTCTGGGTTAGGGACCGAAGTCTGACTTAAGAGGTGGAATGGGCAACATCCCCTTGTTGGCCATGGTGGTACTGTATGCTTAGTGGGATGCATCTATTAGCAAGTTCTGGTCAGGAGCTTCAAGGATGGGGTCCAAAGATGAGGAGAAATGTTCTACAGGGACTATTCTATTGACCGCAGGGGTTAAAGCCAAGTGGATACATTTAGGCTTGGATTGGCATAGAACTTTCTAGGGTCACTGCAAAAGAGGGTCATTGCCCACATTCTATCGTCTAAGCAGGGAAGTCATCAAGGTATTGATTAGTCTACCCTAGCTTTTGGTTAGAGGGGGGACATGTTGGACCTGGTCCTTTTTGCGCAGCCACCCCTAGAGGTTTTACCTTTTGTTGCTGAGCCCGTTTTTGTCGACATTAGAACCCTGTGCCCTTTTTTCCTGTTAATCAGTATTACTTGTAAGGCTCTAGTAAATGGTACTACGTGTACTTAGGGCATGTAGGTTAAATGCTACTAACTGGCCAGCAGCACGTATTGATCCACCCACTAAAGTAGTATTTTAAAACATGTCTCAGACTGCCACTACAGTCTGTAGTGCAGCTTTAAACTTCTATTTCGACCTGGCAAAATGAAGCCTTCCTTTTTAATAGATATAAGTCACTGCTAAGGTAGGCCCTAAAGGCTCATAGGTCAGGGTGCATTGTATTTAAAAAGTAGGACAAGTGGGTTTATCTTTCACATGTGCTTGCAGTGGAGAATATCTAAAGATGTTTTTCACCTATCTCTCCCTCTGACTAACATGGGGTTGCTTTATTATGTTTAATAAGTAATAACTTTGGATTAGTAGCAGATGGAGATATGCTGATTAGGCTCAATTGAATCATAATTTAAAATCCTTTTTAATGGTGAAGTCCGATTTTAAGTCACAATTCGGAAAATGCTACTTTTAGAAAGTTGGCGTTTTCTTGTCCTAACCATTTGTGTGTTCTGTCAGTGTCCTGGGTCACATGACTGTGAATGATAATGCTGTTGGGGTTTGTGTAATGCTCCAGACAGTCATGCAAAAGGGACTAGGTGTGGGCAGGATGGCTGGGAGCGGAGCTGTGTCTTGCCCCAATTACACTTCGAAGGGGTTGCTTCCAACACACACAAAGAAATCTGATACTAATCTTTTGTCACCCCAGACTACTTTGAGCCATGACAGGGGAAGGGAAGAACTTTCCAGAACCATATTTCGGCTAGTATAGGCATCAGGTATAAATATTGAACCTTCAGAGCCACTCATCAGTGCACTCCTGGACCTATGGACATTACAGAAGAAGGGCTACCTTGCTCCCCGGAGGACTTCCCTCCTACTGGCGACTTGCCAGTCCGCATGTTTTTTTTATTAGTTTTTTTAAAGGACAGGGGCTGCGTGGCCCCCCCACCCAGGCCGATTTCCGCCGCAGAGACCCCATCTCCTAAGCTCCTGGCCACAATACTGGGTTCCCTGATCCCACCCAGTGCCCAGTTTCTCATGTTGGGGACCGTGGGAGGATGCTGAAGGCTCCCGTGGTCCCTGCCAGCTCCCTGTGTCCTGCGGGAGCCAGCATTGCTTTTGGACAGAGGGAGCTGCTAAACATGCAGATTCCTCTATCCAAAAGCAATTCTGCTCCACTTCAGGAAGCAAGAGCGTTTTACATGCTCTCGCTTGTACGAAGCATAGCAGAGTTTGGTATGGCTTGGCTGGAGTGGTAAAGCCTCCGCCAAGCCCTAGCAAGCAGCAATGTCCCTGGGTGGGCACCCCGGGACATTGCTGGAGACGACCCTGGGGCTGACGGTCCACGGGGCTGCAGGGGTCACACGACCACCCTGCATTCAAATTTGTAAAAACCATGTGGAGGTGGTGGTCCCTGGGGCTAGGGGTGCCGTGTGGCCCCTCCCATTCAATAAAGTGAATCCCCTGGGAAGTGGTGGCTCCCAGGGCTATGGGGGAGGTTCGCACAGCCCACCATGATATTTTCAGATTAAGCCCTAGGGAGGTGGGGGTTCCCGGGGCTGAGGTGGTTCGAGAGGACACCATGTAAAAAATAAATAAGCCCCGGGGAGATGGTTGTCCCCAGAGCAGTGGGGGAAGCCATACGGGCCTCCCACACATTCATTGTTAAAAAAAACCCGGGGCAATATTAAGCCCTGTTGGAAGTGTCCCTTTTTGCAGGGTGATCCCCAAACTTTTTGCTTCTTCCTCCTATTTTTTCCTGCCGTTGTTGGTCTTTAGGAGTCTGGTCACTTTACCACTGCTATTCAGTGCTAAGGTGCATATGCTCTCTGTGAAACTTGTATTAAGGATTGGTGTTTCCATGATTGGCATATTTGACTTACTAGTTAGTCTCTAATACAGTGCACTGTGTGTGCCCAGGGACTGCATTTCAAATGCTACTAGTGGGCCTGCAGCACTGATTGTGCCACCCACATGAGTAGCCCTGAAAAGGTAACTCAGACCTGCCACTGCAGAGTCTGCGGACCGTTTGTAACTGCCATGTTGACTTGGCAAGTGCACCCACTTGCCAGGCCCTAACATTCCCTTTCATTACATAGGAGTTATCCCTAAGGTAGTCCAGAGGTACCCCTGTGGGCAGGGTGCAGTGTATGTGAAAGGTAGGACATGCCCTGGTGTTTGCGGCATGTCCTGATAGTGAAATACTGCTAACTTCGTTTTTCACTATTGTAAGGCTACCTGTTCCCATAGGATAGAATAGGGAGTTTGTTTATAACATTTTATAAACATAACTACCCCTGGGAACAAGGTAGTAAAATGCTTGGACTCAGAATGTTAAAATGCATCTTTTCTTAAAGGTGATTTTTGCATTCTTTGTTTGAAAATACAACTTTTAGAAAGTAGGTATTGTCTTGCTTAGCCATTCAGTGTGCCTCTGCTAGGATATGTATTGACTGTCTGGCTTTGGAGTGACAGGGGCTTGGGATGTGCCGAGGCTCCAGAGAGTCTAGATGGGTCAGGGCCGGGCTGAATAGACCTGGGCTGCATTCAGAGTAGTGGGAGGAGTTGTCACTAGCAGCTGAATAGGCCTGGTCTGCATTTAAAGTGTTGGAAGGGGATTTCCCTTGCACCTGAATAGGCCCTGTCTGCCTTGGACAATGCTGTCCCCGCCGCCTGCTGGGAAGCTGGGCCAGAGAGGATCAAACTGGTTTGGACTAAGCACAGACACTGTCTGCCTGAGAGGACAAAGGAATTTGGAGTATGAATATTGAGGCCCAGACCCCAGAACTTTAGAACTCTTTTGGAACCAAGAAGACTGCCAAGTAGAAGAGCTGGAGAAGCTGTGAGGAGGGACTTCCACTTTGCTGTGTGCTTTGCTGTGTTGGCCTGCAGTGGCTGCTTCTGTCTTGGGCAGTGAAAGGACTGGACTGAACTTTCTGCAATTTCTTTTTGTGAGTTTCTCCAAGGGCTTGAGGTAGAGCTTGCCCCCTGCTCAAGAAGTCTCAGGAACAGCAAAGACTTCAAATTCTTCTGCCATCAGCACTGTGGGCTGAGTGTTTTGTGCTGCATCAGAAGAAAAAGCAAACTGACGCCGTCTACGATGCTGCTGCTGACTCCGTGTCCTGAAAGCACCGCAAAGGGCACCGCTGCAACACTGCACCGCAACCCTGGCTTCACTGACGATGCCACCTGATGCACCACCAAACTGCTGCTTGTACCCCGATCTGTGGGCACCACACTCCGCACTACCTTGCTTCACACTTTCGCCCTGGTATCCCCGACAACGCCGCTCCATGCCCTCACTGACGCCACTGCTGGCACCGTGGTTTGAGGGCACCGCTCGTAAGTTGCACAACACACCGTCCTCATCCCACACCGCAGCCTTGGCCTACTGTGATGGGCACCGCATCAATTCGCAGCACAGCCCTGGTCTCACCGATGCCGCTCAGCGACTGCCACCAAGCCGCTGCCTGCACCACAACCTGAGGGCACCGCATGCCACACTAGTGCACTTTGCACCACAGCCCCGATGCCTGTCGACGCTCATGACTCCAACCACAAGGAGTTCGATCTGCAACGCGTGTGACTTCAAGGGCCCGACTACTCCTACACCAACTTCCAGAACCGATGCCTGTGGACGCTGGCCTTTTGGGGCTCATCGAGAGGTTGCCGACACCCTGCATTTCTAAAGGTACTGTTTTGCGGGTTTTTCCAACACCGTAGCTGGCCCGCGATGCTGCGGTCAGCCAGGACTGTTTGGATTTGTTGTTCACTACACCATGATAGCCCCAGACAGAGCTATCGACTTCAAGAAACTATATTTCGAGTCTATTTGGATAACTGAAGATTTCTAAGTACTGTATTGTGGAATTTTTATCGTTTTGGTCTTGTTTTAAGTATCTAAAATATTGGATATTTTTCTAAAACTGGTGTGGTGTCATTTGCAGTGTTTTTACTGTATTACTGTTGGTTATGTTCAAATGCTTTATCACTGCCTCTAAGATATGCCTGACTGCTCATGCCAAGCTACCAAGGGGGTGAGCAGGGGTTATTTTAAGATTGTAACTCCCTTATCCTGACTAAAAGAAAGGGTACCTACTTGGACAAACCTGCAAACCCTTGCCAACTAGAGACTACCATTTCTAACAAGCCCTAGGAGGAGGGACCCGTGCGGCCCCTCCCATATTAAAACAATGCTCCCTGGGACCTGACCCACCCAGGGGCTGATAATGACTGAGTGCGGGAGTCCACACTTCATTTAAAAAAAATGTCCGGATCAATTGATCCCGCTGAAATATTATTTAAAAAATAATTTCTTTGGGCCCTAAGGGGTCCCTGTGGGACCACCCCTCAAGAGGCCTAGGGGGTCAAGGTATTCCTATTCCTATGGGGTCACAAATGACCTACCTTATGAATATTAATGAGGTAGATGACAATTTGCAACCCCCTAGGAATCGCAAAAATCACAGGGATGGTGGCCTGCTGAGATCAGCAGACCAGCATATGTGTGATTGCTTTTAAATAAAGCAATCTTTTTTTTTTGTAAAGCAGCCTGTTTTCCTTAAAGGAAAACGAGATGCTTTACAAAAAGAAAAATGAAAAATATTCTTTTCATCTTTTAAGAGCAAGCGGTGGTCCGTAGGACCACCGCCTGCTCTTAAAAATGCTTTAACAAACATTCAATAAGGGGAAGGGGTTCCTTGCGAATGTCTTACCACCTACTTGAAGTTGGTGGTAAAATGCGAATGTTTTGTGACCGCATTCACAGTCACAAAACATTCATGCACACTGATGCGATTCGGTATTAGGAAGGGATGCCCTAAACACGCCCCTTCCTAATACCGTATCGCAAACCTATTTTGCGATTTGGTAACAGGTTACCGAATCGCAAAATTGTGTTTGATGCATAGCAAAAGCATTTTGGTGATCGCAAACAGGCGGATTCTGCGAATCGGCCCGTTTGAAAGAAAAAAATTCTCGATGCATCTGGCCCTTAATTTTTTAAGTATCTAGACAGATATTTATATACAATGTCTTGGCCATAGATGGTTGTATATCATCCAGATGCCTTTCAAATGAGGGTGTAAATTTTATGTCCAAAAATTGAACTGTCAATTTCCCTTTATTGGGACAATAGTGCATGTTAAATGCAACATGGTTCCAATAGGCTATCTTCTACAACTGTTTGGATATTGTTGTTAAGCAGGGTGGATCTAACCAATATGTTTCTAGTCTGAAACAAACGTCTTTACATGGTAAAACTATAGAAATGCTGTGGAGTAATCTAACTTCATTAGTTCTTTAAGTCACTCGCGAAATTGGGATAACTCTTCTGCTGTCCATATCCTTACCCAATAGAGTAAAGGCCTCAGTTTCTGCCAGGTGTTCTATTCTTTTCAGACTATTTCGAAGAATAAGGCAATAAGCAGTGTGATTCTCGGAAAATATAATAGTGATCTTATATAAATATACTCCCCCAATGACGGAGGGGCTGTCTTTTATGCACCCATATTTCAGTTCCATGCAGAGCAGCGACTTGTACATTCACTTTGTAGACTTCTAGGGCAGGGGAGATCGCTCTAGAAGTCATGTTCTGATGCATTTTAAATCTGTGTATAGCAGATTTGGGATTAAGGAGTAATTTAGTTTTGGGGAATCATTAATACAGTCTGATAGTGTCTCTGCAAAATCATTCATGTACAAAGAGAACAGAGTGGGCGCAAGGACACAGCCCTATGGTACTCTCCTTCTCACCAAGATATGGTCAGTGAGTTCGCCCTGGTCTCCCAGGTCTATCTGCACATAATTCCCCTCTTGGAGTCTTATTACCTGAGAGAGTAGGACACATGGACCACGAGTCCCATAACAAATGTATAGGAACCAGATTGAAGGTTGCTCTCAGGTTAACAAATGCTATATATAGGTGCTCCCCTCTTCAATTAATGTATTTCCCAGCAATGATAGAGAGCCTGAATACCTGATCTATTGTACTGACCTTTTGTCCAAATCCAACCTAGAAGAGTGAAAGAACCTTAGTTGTTTCTATTCTTTCTTCTAGTTTCTTTAATCTCTCTTTCGCACAGATCTTTGGTTAAATGTTTATCAGGCTTATTGGTCGATAATTACTAGGGATACTCTTGTCTCCCTTTTTAAAAATTGTGATGATATCCGCCCTCTTCCATGTGTCGGGAATCTTCATGCCAGCTGCTATTGAATTGGATAACAAATTGACGTAGTGGACCCATATCAAAGGCTCGAAGCGACATAAGTCCCCAGGATTTATTTCCCCAGGATTTATTTCTGGGCCCGGTACTTTGCCTAGTTTAATAGACTAAACAGCAGTTTTTGTCTCCTCTAGGGAGAATATTATTTGGTCACCTTTGTTAGCTGATGTATCACTGCTGTTTATTTCAATGTATGTCTGCTGGGGTTGTATTAAGCTCAGGCTCAAGAATATCTGAATATAAGTGTGAAAAATGCTTATTCCATTATGCAGTATAGCATTCTCTACTACCCTGTGCATTAATTCCCCAAAAGATTGCAGAGTCACCTACCTCACATATTTCTATCAGATCTATCCAATTTGTGTCATCCCAATTTTGCTTTGCGCTAACTAGTGCTTTCTTGTAACAAATCTTGGACTCACGTGTTTCTAGAGGAGACTGGGATTTTTTATCCATTCAAGGCTTTTTTGCGGTGAGTCACCCCTCTGTAAACCAAGAATTACTATTCTTGGAATGCGCTGCGTTTTTGCTAGTCTTCATGGGGTCCCTAGGTAAATCTCTTTTCAATTATGCAAAAATAATGTCATGAATGTTGAATATAGGAATGTCCCCTGGTGGAAGATCAGCATATGGTGTTAAAGCTTAAATGTATATTTTTTTTTTAAACATTTTTTATTATTTTCAAAGCAATCACACAACACAATTGCTCAACGCCCTCCATCCCCCAGCGGAGAGTATATATTGACCCGTGACACCAATTGTACAACAGAAAAGTCACCCATCCCGCGCGGGGCTCCCCCCCACCCCCTCCCTCCCCCACCCCCTGTCAGTGTGCCCCCCTCTGCCAGCCCTTGTCCTGATGCACCCCACCCAGCTCTATGAATCATGTATGAGTGCTCAAACCTCCTCCAGGCAACTAATGTTTCCCCACACATCTAACCACACCCCATGCGACCTGTGCACCCCACTGCTCCCCCCCTACTCCCCGCTCACCGTTACCTCCTGTTGATCAGACATACTCCCCTCTCCCTCTGCTTCAGACATCAGCCCCTGAAGTTCCACCACCAGCGCCTCCCATGCCCGGGCCGTCGCTAGTGCCTTGTCATCGTCCCTACTAAGAGCTAATTGCAACCGGAGGGTGCCCTCTGCGCCCGCCCATCGCGCGAACGCCGTCCTCCACCTCCTAAAGCTAGGCCCCATCCGTGATTTCCAATGCATGGTCAGTTCCCTCTTGGCCATGATCAACCCTAAGTCGTAGAACTTGCTAGTAAGCTTCGTGCGGCGCGTGTGAGGAAACCAAAGCAACAGGCAGGCCCCCATCTCCGGAGCGATAGAGCGGTCTGTCACCCGATTCAGGCAGTCCATAACCTCTTCCCAGTATTCACCCAAGTGCGCGCAGGACCAGAACATGTGGCGAAAATCAGCCCCATCCCCCCCGCAACGTGGGCACTGAGAGTGCGTACCCCCAAAATATTTCAATATCTTAACCGGCGTTAGATAAGCCCTGTGTAGGGTAAAAAACTGAACCAGCTGGAACCGGGCATTATGCGTTCCCTTCCAGGCCCACCGCACCAATGTGGACCATGTCGACTCAGGGATGGGCTTCTCGAGGTCCACTTCCCATCTAGCCCTCAACGCGTCCAGGGGCTGCAGGCATGCCGTTGACAGTCTGCGGTAGAGACAGGTAATCGCCTTGGACGTCCCCACCGCATTAACTACGTATTGACAGCCCGTGGCGACCGGCGGCTCTGAGAGCCCCATGTTCCAATGCCTCTGGAGGCCCGCTACGAGGGCTGCGTGAAGAAGATAATCTCCCCATGGGAGCCCATATGAGTCCTGCAAGTCCTGGAAGGGCAACAGCACCCCCTCTCTGAATAAATCACCCACTACTTGTACACCCAGCTCCTCCCAAACGGCTAGTCCCGACCAATCGCCCCCGTGCGGGAGCGCCGTACACATGCCCAGGGGGATTTCCGGGGCATAAGGGTGATCTGTGGCGGCCCTCTTCTGGCACTGGTTCCAGCACAACCTAAGGGTGCGCTCCTCCAGAGTAAGTTGAGCAAGGTCCATCTTCTGCTGGAAGACTATGAAGGCGAGTACATGACGCGGAATCAGCCTACCCTGTGGACCCTCCGGGCCTCTATATTCGCTGGCCACCGCCTGTGTGAGCCATTGGAGTTGTGCCACCAGATAATACCATTCAAAGTCCGGGACTGCCATGCCCCCCTCCGCTCTCGGTCGCCGCAAGGTGGTCAACGCTACCCGCCGCCGTCCCGAGCCCCAAATGAAGCCCACAGATAGCGCTCGAAGCCGCTCGAAATACGACACCGGTATCCACATGGGCAGGGTGCGAAAAAAATATAAGAGGCGTGGTAACGCCACCATCTTCAGTAACGCTACCCTACCAGCACATGAGAGTGGGAGCGTGCTCCAAAACCCTATGCTACCCTGCAAGCCCCGAATGGCTCTGCCGACATTCCCCTCCAGCAAGCCAGGCTGGGAGTGGTAGATATTAACCCCCAAATAAGGCAGGCAGCTGTTAAAGCTTAAATGTATGCTTTGTAAATCCTGGTTAGGTTAACTATGTCCCCCAGTATTTTTGGCCATTTGATTGTCCTGTGGGTATTCCTGACAGTTGGTGTTATAGTGGAAAGGCCAAAGTGACAGGGTACTCCGAGATTAACAAGCCTGACATTATGAGATGCATAGGTAGATGATTGCTTTCTGCTCTTATGTCCAGCATTGTATCCCATAGACAAAGATCAACCAAAATGTAGTCAACTTTTGATCTGCGGACTCCTTTAGTAAAAGTGTACGATCCTAGTTTATCGAATTTTGGCCTACCATTACAGGCCAGCAATATGTAAGTAATTCCTCTGTCACCAAACGTAAACCTTGCAGTGGCTCAAAAGTAATGTTAAAATCCCCGTCTATAATGAGCAGATCTTTAGGACTGAAGCTTGTTAAGTGACTTTCTAGTAAGGCGATAACTGGGGATTCTGCATTCCTCTGCCTAAGGCGATAATATATATTTAATTTTCACCTTTAGAGGTGGTTAGTTGGAGGCCTAAAATGTCTGTTGTTTCTAGATGTATGATGTCAGTTTGGCAATCGAGGGACATTTTCACCCAAATCACAAGTCCACCTGATGATCTGCCAATCATGGATGAAATAGCATTAACAAAATACGTTTTATAACCTAATCTATATGATAGGCTAGATAACCAGGTTTCCTGTAGGCCTGGGCAGTGAACTCCGCTCTGTTCGCAGTGTTTGTGGAGTTTTCTGCACTCCATGCTCCGCGGAGCTCGCGGAGTGCATAAAACTCCGCTTCGCGTAGTGCCAGTGGAGTTTTTTCCCTGCTCGTGCTCACGAACGGTAAGTTCGCGAGCGCTAGCTGCCGCTCGGGTAGGATTCAGCAGTTCGCGCTACACTCCGCCACTTGTGGAACTTCGCCGAGTTTTTTTGTAACTTTGCGGAGTTCTGCTTAGCAAAACTCCGCAAACTACGCCCAGGCATAGTTTCCTGTCAAATACACATCTGGCAATGGTCGATGAGTTTGTGCCAGTCAGAGTCATTAAATTTCTGTCTAAGACCAGCCACGTTCCAGGAGAGTAGGTGAATAGGATTATCTTCTATTGTAGCCACTTGTCGTGGTGATTTAAGGATGCTATCTACATCTGAGTACACATTCAGAAGGGCTACAGGGCCTCTTTTGGTTTTAAGGCAAGCTAAATCAGGAGTCTGATGACAAGTGGTCGCTAATAAAATGGATGTATGATCTGTATGTTGTTTAAATGCTATGAGAGTCTGTCAACCTACACTCACTAGATTAATGGTTGTATTAGAAGTGGGTCTTTGACTTCTAAAGTCTTCCTATGGCCTTTGTGGCATTGTTGTCCCTTTTTTCCAGTGGGTCGCTAAGGAAGCATGATTTGCTGAAGTGCTCTGGTTCTGGATTGGGGAAGGGACAATTGAAGGTGTAGTCAGCTTGAATAGTATAAGAGATCCATTTGGAGGAGATGTTTGCAAGTTCAAGCTGTCCAGCAATTTCTGATCTTTTAAAATGAGTTTAATAGTGTCATGTGGTTCAGATATTTCGATAATTTTCTGGGCATTCACAATATCTGATTGAATCAATGAAAGGCACTTGCATTTATGTCTGATCCAGTGTGTGGCTTTATTTATTAGAGATTCAAAGTCCTTCCTTCATCTGTATGATAATTTGTTGAAGTTCGTCATGTAGACTATTCCTCCCATATAACTATTGCTTCTCGATTTTGTGTGTCTGCTAAAATTAGGTGAAGGTCTGGGGTGGCCATATATTAGGGTCTGTTGTTCATGGTGTGTATCAGGGAGCGCTTTACCATGCTTTCCAAATTTAAAAGGCTGTGACGGGAAGGGGGCTTCACATTGGGAAGTGGGGGGGCGAGGGGGGGGGGGAACCTGCAGAATTGGACTCTGTGGAATTCCGCAGAGTTCCATGAAAAGTCTGCTATATTCAGCTGTGTTACGCCAACATGCAGAAATAGGCACGTTTGACCTGCTCGGGCTGTGACTTCACACCTGTAAAATCAATGCTGAAATATCTGTGCTAATGTTACCACATTGTGCTGTAGAGGGCCAAGCTGTTTGAGTTGATTCCACTCTAGTAGATTTACTACTCCATGCCCACCTTAGAAAAATCTCAATGGGTGTCCTACTAGTGCTGAAAATCATGTTGGGCTTGCCAAATCTTGCTCAAGTGCACCAATTTACCATTCTGGAGCTGTGCACAAGAAAGAATTCCGCCACCTGGTGTTGGCCGTAATTTGCCCGGAACTCCACATTACATGAGTAATGTAGAGTCTCAAAAATGTCAGCAATTACACCCACCTCTAGTTGTTGGTCAATTTGTTGACACCTAGTAGTGTCTTTTTGTTGCCATAAGTGATGATATTATTTTTGATGTTCTGCCTATTCTTGTAACCAAAAGAATTTTCTCTGGTAGTTTACAGAATTGTATTATGTGAAGATGATTGAGGCAGGTTCATAATCAATGGAGTACTGACTTCCATTGGTGCCTGCTTGTTGTTCATAGCTCTATTTGCATGCGCTATAACAGCATTGCCAATACCTCTGTCCCCTCCTCTCAATGCCATCCTTAGTTGCTGAGCTAAGATGTTTACCAGCTCTTTCACCTCTTTGAGTTTTTGAGCAAGAGATTTGGTTATTAGACATAGTTTTTCCATTGTTAGGTCTCTTTCGCTAATACTATTGTGTATGTCAGTTGCTTCATTGACCTCTCTTTGACTAAGTGATGTAAAGGAGAGCAGCTATTTGATCAGGGTATAGAGGTTTCAGCTTCTACCATTGTCTTGGTGGTGAATTTTGATATTTGATTGAGTCTTCTGATGACCCTGAGGCTGGATGTATAACTTGAGCGGTTACTTTCTCAGGAATCCTATTTAAGGTTGTACTTTCCTTACTCTTTTTATTTTGCGGTGTTACCTCTGCTTTTTTAACAGATCCTTTCGTAATCATCTCTTGTATTTTTTTTTTAAAACCTTGTTATTTTAGCTGGAGTATTATGATTGCCACCCGGAATCTTTTCTTCTCCTAGCACAATCTCCACCTCTTATATTAGGTTGTCTATCTCTATTAAGGTGCAGTTCCATCCAGCTTGCATTATGAATAAGGCTCCCGGTTTTCCGTTTTTTACGGATCTTTACAGATAATTACAGACAGAAAACAAAGTGTTTCCTGTCTGTATTTATTTTAAAAAGCGGAAAAATGCAGAAAATTGTGCTTTTTGTGGGCGACTCTCCATGTTGTTTTTCGTGATTTCTAAGACAACAGCTGAGCAGATAGGCAGTATGGGAAGCTAAAAATAGGGTGGGATTTCCCTAAATGCAGGTGTAAGGTAACATATTTGAATTATAATGCTTATATTTACCGGAAGGTGTAGTGTTTTGCTATATTTGGCTGCTTCATTTGCTACAATGCAACTGGCAGTAAAGTATGAGTGCATGTTTATCAGTTAAATAAATGTGGAAATATACCATTTTATGGCTCCATATATTCGCAAAACACAAAATAAATCTGGATAAATACCAATAAGATGGGCAAAAAATAAATATGGATGAATACAGGCGGAAATGTTAAAAAAATAAATACCATAAAACCATTGATGATGACACAGGCCCTCGTCTCACAGCCTTGCAATAGCTCGGAACTGATGCATTACTTTGGCTGTGTGACGCATCTTTGATGTGGATCCACGCAACGCTCCACAAGCCAATATTGAAGGTACTTTGTTCAGCAGGCTGCCTGGGCTCCTGTTGCTGACCCATGCTCCATTGCGTTGTGCCTGAACTTGTGGCCTTGTGCTGGTCTAACATAACCAGATATCCCCAGATATCCCCAGTTGGCGCTTTACGCATTTTTGTGCTGTTTTCTCTAAAATATTTAAAATGATATTCTCCGGTTCTACCAATTGGATTGTTGTCATTTTGGTCTTGTTTTATTTATTAAATGAAGGTCTATTTTTCTAACATGGTGTGGGATTTTTTGGTGTGGTGTTTTCATTGTTTTACTGTTTGAAGTGTTGCACAAATACTTTACATGTTGCCTCTAAGTTAAGCCTGACTGCTCTGTGCCAAGCTACCAGGGGATTGAGCACAGGTTAATATGGGGTTTGCTTGTGCCTTACCGTGATAACAATTGTTGTTACTGATTGACCAGGTCTCACACCCCAGTCAATCAGTAACCCCATTTCTTACACATTCAAAGTGTCCCTCCACCTGGAGACCAGTCATGTCAGCTGCCTGGTGGTCATATCAGTTTCTTTCTTGTTGCTTCCTGGTGGCTCTTGTAGAGCATTTACTCTGAGTGTATGTGGCCATTGCAGGTCATCCTGACATCCCTCTGACGTTTCTGGGTAGTCCCTGCTGCTCAATGTATCCGTGAGACCATTCAGTCCCTGGTGCTTTTATCCTACTACTTTCTTACGGGTCACTCTTCTGTCGTTTCTATGTGGTGTCTAAAGATGATTTACAATGGCTGCATCTTCCATGGTGACGTGTACTTAATGTATACCTGCTAGTCTCTGACATATTGTTCCAGGGAGATCATATAGAGAATGTGCCATGGCTGTGCATGTGCAGTGCATGCAACGGGTAGCTTCTCCACTGATCCAGTAATGGCCTCTGCAGATACCCATTCAATGAGGACAACGAGAAACAATGTAAGCTGCATCCCTTGTGCCTTCCCATTAGGAAATGAAGCACTATGTAAAATCAACTAGTTTAATAAATTGAGCACGAATTACCTGCATTTGTCATCACCAACTCTCCTGCCCTTTAGATATAAAGATGATTTGAAAGCTAATTTGGGAATATCTACAGAAATGCATCTTTTTGTAGTAGCACCTTAAATGCTTAAATGTAATTCTTGAATAATATTTGTACCACTCCTTCTCTAATATTTATGAGCAGATCGTCACATCCCTCTTGAAAATTCGACTTGACCTTTTATCACAGGTTTATTGATAAGTCCAGTTTCACTGTAAGCTTTTTGGACATTGAACTATATCTGATCAGTAAAATGACACGCCTGATGATAATATGAAAATACCAACATAAAGGAAGCGGTGTTATAAGTCAATAAACATCAAATACTTTAAATACAAATGCTTCGAACAAGAAACTGGAATATAATTTTCTATACATTTTGTTGAGTTTATAGTAAAAAAATATTACAATTATGTTAGCTTATTTTCTAGTCTTTAATCAGTGTTTCAGTTAAACATTATTACGTGTTGAATTCAAATTGAAGCCCATGTTAGATGTGAAGGACATCTAACATGGGCTTAAATTGGAATTCCACAGAACTTATTATCAAGACCATTATCGCCGTTTAAGCGGCAGTTTTCTGCCGCTAAAGCGGCGATAATTTTATCGCCTGGCTTGTTAATATGCCCCTAAATGTCTGAAAGTCGCCACAAAAGTTGCTTCTTTTTTGCATCTTTTACGTTGTGATTGTTGTTTGCAGTGGATGTCGTTTGCATTTCGACTTCGTTGTGAGGTAAAGATAATATTGCCATTATCAGAAAATAGGAACGCTAGATGGCAGTGTTGTCAGCTCGTTTGGTCATCGAGAGCCCTCCACATGCAAATGGAACAATTGGAAAGAAACTATTCGCGCAGATAATTCTGTAAACCTTCGCTGTCAGAAGGAGTTTAGAGCACATTGATCCTCGGACTACTGATTATTTCAAACACAGTCCGTGCTGTAACTTTAAAATATGTAAAATGGATGTCCTAAAAACCACGGGGCTTGAAATATGCTTCTGAGGCATGATTGAAGAGATGAAAGGAAGCATCAACAAAGAAATATACAACCGGAGATACATAGCACGTTTTCATTCTCATTAATGATTATGAACCGCAGGCCTGTTGATCTTAAGTCAAAAGGACCAGTTTCAGATGAGCATTTAGGAGTAGTACTGCACCAGAACTCTTTTAGGGGCATATTATCAAGACAGGCGATACAATTATCGCCGCTTTAGCGGCAGAAAACTGCCGCTAAAACGGCGATAATGGGCTTGATAATATGCTCTATGGAATTCCAATAGAAGCCCATGTTAGATGTGAAGGAAATCTAACCTGAGCTTCTATTGGAATTCCATAGAGCATATTATCAAGCTCCTTATCGCCGTTTTAGTGGCAGTTTTCTGCCGCTAAAGCGGCAATAATTTTATCGCCTGTCTTGATAATATGCCCCTTAGTACTCTTACAAGTCTTTGTGAATCCTTACCTCAAAAGAACAACTCCCCATTTACAATAAAGTCTCAGGGGCATATCAACAAGGGCCTTATCTCCGCTTTTTTGGCTTTAAAAGCCAAAAAAGCGGAGATAAAACGATTGCCCTATTTACAAGTGGGTGCATTAGCGCATGTTAGCACCCGTTTTCCCAACGCCTCGCTTTGCATCTCTAATGAGATGCAAAGTGGACATCACTGGGCAGTACTGCATGTAAATTATCGCTGATGTGCACATCGCGATATTTACAAGGAGACCCACGCATTTTAGCAGACGTTAGTTTTTGGCGAAAACCACGGTTTTCGCCAAAAACTAAGGTCTGCTAAAATGCTGACTTACATATACTTAACATTGGGGGTGGATTATGCTGATAGAACCACAGGGTCGTATCAGCAAGGTTATCGCCGTTTTCCATGGAACATCGCTGGAAAAACCAGCGATGTTCCATGGAAAACACCGCTATCGCTGGAATAATTATCGCCATTGCGCTATGCGTTGTTAATACAGTGCTAGCATGGAGATAATTTCCAGCGAAAAAAATTTCACGCTAAGCGCGGGCAGCGATAATTATTGCTGCCGCTTGATTATATGCCCCTCAGCCTTTTCCATTTGTTCCAACTGCATTTTACTATACCTGGGGAATTTCCCATAGTATTCCCATTTTTGATGTTTTGGGGCCAATTTACATAGCCATGTAAGAGTACTTAAAACAGAGTACTAAAGGAGTACAACTACTTTACATACTGAAAAATTTGTGAATAAGCTTCACAATGCCTTCATCTGTATTATATTTTGTGCTGAAAACTTGTATGAATAACTGTTCAGTCAATGACACTAGCAGGGCCGGACTGGTCGTCGTAGCGGGCATTGGAGGTTTCCCCAGGAGGCTGGAAGGTTAGGGACCAGTTTTGGAGTGTAGGGGCTGGTTTTGTTTTTAGGGGCCAGTTTGTCAGCAATGCTTCAATATTGGCCCCCCCATAACAAAAGCAGCAGTGCTGGGGACCAGTTTAGATAAGCGGCAGTGCTTCACACTTGGTACCTCGCCCAACCCCCCCCCCCGACCCTACCCCCCACCCCCATAGGGGCCTGTCCAATAAAATTGCCAGGTCTTTTTTGTGTTCTCAGTCTGGCCCTGGACACTAGCTTTGACAGTTATAGGAAGTTGGCAATTTTGCTGCTGATTCACTAAAGTATGTAAGAGTACTGATATGATCTTTGAACTTTTGCTTAGGTAGTTCCCCATTGCATTTCATATATTCATTTATTTCAATGCACATTTTGCATTTATATATTCCTGTAATGTCTGTATTGTTTGCACATGTATATCATATAGAATTTTATTACAGTTTCCTAGGGCATCAGTTACTCACATACACGTCTGACATGGATTACATTAAATTATAAAATTAAGTGAAGGTGCAACACAATTAATATGTTAATTCTTGCATTTTCCATATTCATTGCGAAGCCTGCCATTTTCAAAATAATTTGAAAGTGTATTTAAACTGGTTTTAAGAAAGCATCTATCAGAGAGGAGGAGCTTCGGTTCTTGGGAGCAGCAAACATCTTTCATGAAGAGCAGAAAGTGGCTCCTTGGAGTCAGTTTAATTTATCTGATGGTTGGTGTCTCACGAGTTTGCCGAACACAGAGGTCACGCGGAGAACGACCGTCTGAATTTGGAACAGAACACTGTAGTTTAAGTTAAGGTATACTTGTCAGAAGCTGCCATATAAAGTCACACAGGCTCCTTTGTGTGCTAAGACAGCTCAGCTAGTGTGCAAGAATGGAGGGACTTGAGAACAAAGACTTCAAACCTCAATAACATTATAGTGTTGCAATTCAATTTAATTTTCCCTATATTAATGGATTTCATTTTCACTAATTTGTTCATTTATATAGCTACAACTATAAATATCGTATGCACTAGAAAAAGTGAATACAATCATTTGAACATATTTCTAGAGTGAGTTCTTGAGTGTATCTATTCGAGATGAGAAGAGGATTGGAACCTACTTCGAAAAAATGTTCCTGTTAGTCTCAAATGACTAATCTCTGCCCCAGATTCATCATTCTCATCTAATTTGTCGATGGTTTATGTCCTGAAGTCCACCAGGTTTCCTGTCTTATGTTGGTACATTGGCCTTTGAAGCCAGTGATTTTGACAGCGGGAATGAGAAAACCCATTTCAGGGCGTGTATTGCTTACAGCAAAAACTTATCATTGGCTCCCTGTAGTGCCAATCTTTGAGTAATATTGAATGACACAGACACACATTTACCAATAATTACTTGTAGTAGAGAGGTATGTTGTATTATTGGTTTTCCCCTTTAGTCCACACAGGAGCTCCCTCTCTGCTATGAGTTAGTCAGGTTCTTGACTATTAATTGGTCCTCTGAATTTAGATTTTGAATCTCATTTCATTTTTAATCTAAGTTATGACTACAACAACTGTTGTGATAAGAGTGAATGCTTGGGCACCATTGACAGTCACAGTAAGGTTTCCCTTATATGGAAATTATGTCATTTTTGTCAGTAATGTACACACTGCATACCCCCTTGAAATTCTTTACCTATGAATGGAGTTTGTACCTGTAGATCCAAATACTAGCCTGTTTTATACATACAAAGTTGGTGCTACACCTGCAGAATATGAACTTTAATATAATCTAAAAATCCTGTTAGGATCAAGAACACTTTGCTTGGTTTGGTAGACAATTACCACATATATTGGCGAGTGTCAAAATAGGTTCCATAAGCAATTTAGGGGTAATCTGGGCAGTATTTAGTGGTTGTACTTCTCATCCAGCTGAAAGAAATTTAAATGCTCTGGAATTAAGACAGTTGTTAAATCAACTAGGTTCTATATATAAATGATATTGACAGTACCTTTTACAGACAGAAGGGGCTGTGTTCCCTAGTGTTCCTACACAACCAATGCCTCATCCTGCATTACGGCAATTAGTCCACAGACTATTTATGCCATCATGGGCAAAGCTCCCATAAAGCGAGACACCATTCTGCTTTGGATCGCTCACAAAACGAAACATTTGGAAGTGGTCTATCCTCACACAACATCCCAAGACAAACATAAAATGTGACTCTATGGGGCATATGTACAAGGAGCTAACGCCGCCGTAGCAGCACTTCTTTGATGGTACGGCGGCGATTTTTTAATCGCCATATGTACAATCTGTCAATAACCTGAGTTAGTGGCAGTTTTCCGGTAAAAACGTGCATTTTAAAGATCGCCACTTCTGTTAGCAATAGCTAGCGAAAATTAGATGCAAGGGAGGCGTTCCTATGCAAAAACGGCCGCTAACCCCTCTTTCCGATATTTACAAGGAAATCCTTGTATGAAACAAGACCAAAAATACTGCCGTTAGAGGCAGTTTTTTAAGACCAGAAAATAGCTGGTCTTAAAAATGGAGCAAACACATGGGCCTCATTTCAGCAGGTTTTGGTGATGGATAGCGCTGCAAGGAATGTTGCTGTGCTGCCCTGCGACAAAACTACAGGGAAGGACTGTGCGCCATCAATAAGATAGTGTGCATTCCTAAGCCTCATTCATGAAAATTGTTGCAGCGCTGCAACAGGACAGCGTTGCAACACTTTTCAATACGCCCTTCTTGTGACACAATGGATGCGCTGTATTCACTGGACAGCGCTCCATGTTGCAAGTAATGACAGATACGTCTGGAATCCTGACGTATCTGACAGCACTAAAGTCACGCATTGCTGCAGTTGTGTCACAAGCAGGCCGCAACTCCAGCAATTCATGGGGCCAGCCTATCCCTGTGGCACTGCGTCACCCTTAAGCCTGCCATGAGGCAGGCGTAAGGTACTGACGCAGTGGCATCCTCACAAATTGTTGCAGTGAAATCTGATGGATTTCACTGTGCCACTCCTATGTGGGTTTGTTGCATTGGAATGCACACCCTGCATGCAGGTATAATGTGGCAGAGGGCTTCACAAGGCCACACATATGCCTTCATGCATTACTTTGAAAATACGGCGCAACGTGGTGCTAGATTTTGCCTGGTCTTTTCTTGAGGGGTGCCAGAGTGTCGGCGCAGTTGGAGATCCATTGGTGGAGGTTGCTCGCTGCCGTGTTAACATCTGTAAGCGTTGGTGGAGTGGTGTTGCTGAGGGAGTTGATGAGGAGTTCTTCGGTGGCCTTGATCCAGCTGCGAGGAGGGACGATGATGGCGGTGGTGTACGGTGGACATGGGGAAGACGTGATGTATACAATGATGGTCGGTCCAGGTGGTGTGGCTGTAGTTGAAGTACCTGCTGGTGGAGACGACGTGCTCAATCGTGTGTCCTGTGGCTTGGTGCGGTGACTACCTGCTTGAGTCTGATGTTGGCGACCTTCTCCAGGGGGGGGTGTTCAGGTCACTGGGTTTGTCCAGGTGGAACTTGAGTTCTCCGAGTAGGATGTTGTCAGTGGATGGGAGAGCCTTGGGTGCAGTGAGGTCTACAATGGTATCAGTGGAGGGGGGTCCATGGCCCGGGGCGCCTGCAGGTGAGGGTGCTGCAGAGATTGGTGTTGGGCATGGTCCGGATCTGGAAGTTGAGGTGTTCCATGGTCACCATTGGGTCATTACATTAGAGTGCGTGGTCAGTCGGAGTGTGCTTTTGTAGGAGATGGCAATGCCTCCTCCTGGACGGTCGGGGTGGTCCTTGTGATTGAATTAGTAGTCGTCAGCAATAGTGATGGCGATATCCGGTCGGGAGCAGAGGTTGGTCCAGGTTTCTGTAAAGAAGGCGATGTCTGAAGAGGTGGTGTCAAGGAGGTCCCAGATTTCTCTTGCGTGTTTGTGGAGGGACTGCAGATTGAGGAGGATGCAGTTAAGCTGGTAAGGTGCACTGTTGGTCGGCTGGGAGACACGAGGCACTGGTGTGCTGATGTGTCAGAAGGTGCGTTTGTAGATTAGACAGGAGCAGGGTTCAAGAGAATTCAACAGTGTTGCTAGATGGCAGGCGATGTGGGGTCCAGGGTTGGTGGCGAGGAGGGTGCTGGCATCGCAGCGGTAGAGTGTCCGAGAGAAAGGGTCCTTGGTGCTGATCGCTGTCCAGGGGCGGGCGGACACGGACAGGCTTGCCTATGGCTTGCCTTTAGCATGGGAGACGTCCATTACAATGCAGGCATTACATCGTGATGCCTTTACAATGCAACTTTAACAACGCAGTTGCCATCACATCGCATGCCATTCCAACGAATTGTGAGGTTGGTAATGGATATTTTTTAAGTTTTAGGGTGGGTATGGGTTTCGGGGGTCAGAGATGAATTTTAGGTTGTGTTTTGGGGGTCAGAGATTATTTTTAGGGTGTGTTTTGGAGTCAGAGATGAATTGTAGGGTGTGTTTTGGGGGTCAGAGATGAATTTTAGGGTTCAGGGTGTGTTTTGGGGTCCTAGTGTCATTTTTAGGGTTGCACTCACTGGAGTGGGAATAGTCATTTTGACTCCTCCGCTATCCAGCAATTTCCCTCCTGTTGCAATATGCGTAGTATTAATATGCATTGTAATGGAATGTGATGTATTGGTATGCGTTGTAACATAATAAAACCTCTGGCACACCAGTGGTATGCCCGCTGCGCATGGGCACACAGCGGCCGCCATTGAGAAGTGCTGCGGGGAAGACTTACCAGCTGGGTGGTGGGAAGCGCGAAAAGGACCCTGGAGGAGGCGGGGCCACTGGTGTGTGTGTGTGTGTGAGCGGGAGTTGTAAATATTTTATTAAAAGGCCGGGTCCCGCATCTTCTGTGCTCCTGCTCTCCTGAGTCTGCTTCCAGGAACAGTAAGGAGGCAGCCAGGCTCCCGCCCCTAAGCCAATCACAATGTTGCAATGCTGCTTTGTAATTGTTCAGGAGCGCCGGGACAAGGTGTTCAGCCAGGGGCTGGAGGGCTGGGCATGTTCTCCATTCAGGCTGTAATGCAGCCTGCATTGCAAATAGGGAAGTGCGCATGACTGCTTTGGGTGGCCTGAGCGGGCCTGTGATACAGAGAGGCGCAGCCCACCGTTGGTAATCTCCTCCATGTAGTGGTGGATCATAGTATGCGATGCAGGCCTCCCTACGTTGGTGCACAGGAGCGCCTCTACCATTCACAGCTCCAAGGCGCTCAAGGCAGTCTTCTCACACAGGTCAGCAGCGTGTCTCCATGCAACCAGCCAGACTTCACCACCAGGTAAGGGTGATCGCCACGCCTCAATGTCTAGCGCCACGGGCCAACGACTCCACATCTCCTCCACATCCCACTACGGGTCCCAGACGCAGGCCCAGCGAGTCCTCCAGGCCCTGGGGACTGTCCACACATTCAAGGTTTTGGATGCCATGGTGTTGCAAGGAGTACGCAATGAAAAGTGATGCATCACTGGTTTTGCCCAGCGGTGCGCCTCTTTTCATAGATGTAGCCCTGAATTGCCTCTTCCCCTGGGACTCTGGCTGGTCTTCCTGGCTGTTGGGGGGCTTGAGGAGGTTCTTGATCTGTCCTGCACTTGGCCTGGCTGCTTCATTCTGCCTTCCATTGGTTTTATTTACTATGTGTCATTGGAGGTGGACTGATAAGCTATTTTTGCCTATAGAAGAGAAAAAACTCACGTTTGGCTAACTAACATGCATTTTTTTTGCCACTAATGGATCTTTCGTTTTTGCCCGTTAACGACAGAATTCCTATTGCCTTCACACTTGTGTTAGCGGCAGTTTTCACCACGGCTCCCTGAAACTATCGCCATGTAGCAACGTCTTGTAAATACGTTGCTAACAAGGCGATAGTTTTCAGTGGTACGCGGCGGTAAGATAACTGCCGCTAACTAGCAGCAGCGATAATTAACGCCAGTCCTTGTACATATGGCCCCATGCGTCCCACATGAGGAAGAGTGTACCACAGGGGGAACTATCTTTGTGAGTATCTATACTACTTCACATGATACACGCTCATAATTGGTGCTACCAGAAGCATTAAAACAAATATAAAATGTACATGGTGCTGCTTTGGATGTCGATTTGGGTATGAAATTGATAGGTAAATTTGAGATAGCTTTTTCAATAGTTCTTAGTAATGTTTAAGGGGAAGTGATGGCTCTGGAATTTTGCTAGTGTTTGGCTGCTGTTCTTAGTCAAGGTCATTAATGGGAGGTTTCTGAAATATTTCTGGAGTATATACCTCCATGGGTCAAGACACTTTAGGTTCTTGAGTCTCAAAACCACCACTTAAAACAAAAAATTAGCCTGAGGGTTCCAGTAAAAAAGATGCACAGAAACTAAGAAGTAGTAAAACTAAACAAAGAGTCAAGACTGGATTTCCACCACCGCAGAAGTCCAGTAGATGTGGATGCAATTTGAGGGACAGGGGAAAAAAAGCCAAATTGATATCAGTATTTTGGGACGCAGGACGCTGAGGAAAGTAAAAGATAGAAAGTAGTGAACAGACTGAAAAGAAATATAATTCATATGGCATAAAGGACGCAAAAATATGTATACTTCAGACAGAAAATTTAGAAAGAGCCTGCACATGAGGCTGTGGTCAGTGTTAGGAAAAAAGAGAATGCTTAGTACTCTAAAGCTTTTTATAAGAAAACAAGAGTAGCTGGACTGGCAAAACAGAAATGTGCCCCAGAAATTTTGCAGATTTTTATGGGCAGTAGCATTTCTGAACACTGCATGGAAGTAGATATATTTTGTCAGGCCCTCACAGAGTATCTGTATGCGACTCCAACTAATGACTACATATAGGTTCAAACACTGGACCTTAAACTAGTCTGATACAGGATCTGGTGTAGAAATACAAATTGAAGGAGATATATAGCACAAAATTAAAGTTCTATTCTAGACACACTACTCAGATAAAACTCTCACAGAGAAAGTTTGGCATCCATCATTTATATGTGATACACCTCTAGGTGGGAGGCAATAATGGAAGTATGTCTTCAGTACCTGAAGAACACTGTGAAAAATATGCATGTGAGCAAGCTTTAAAACAAGCTCCGGTGTTGTATAAAACCCAAGCTTGATAGCACAAAGAGTCTGTTCCACATTTAATTCCCCCACATAGTTAGTCCTACGTCCAGACTCTATACATTTGGAAGCCAGAAGCTGAGTGCAATATAAAAGATATTTAAAACCAAATACATTATAAAGGACTAATAGAGCTTTTTTAGATGTTGAAACCAGACAATTCATAAAGACTAGTTTTAGATTGTAGAAATCTGAATGCATACACATGCACACATTCTGTGCAAAATGCTCACAGTACTGGAAGGATAACGAATTTGGTTAGGAAAACATAAAACATGTTAGATAATTCAAACTTATTTTTCAGCATAAATATAGTGCCTGCATCACAGTTTCTGACCACTTTATCATTTGGTGTATTTCGATATGCATATATGAGATTGCCCAAGGGTTGTAATATTAATAATGGGCTTTTTGCTGCTTGAATTATGGAGATCTTAGAAGAAGATTCAGAGGTGTTATTATATATTAATGACATCTACATCTCAGATGAAGACTTGATGGAACAGGGTGAATAGTGTGGACAGCATAGTCACAGCCTTGGTCCAATACAGGCACAAAATAAGTTTTAAAAAATTCTAAAAATTCTTATATCTTAAAGGACTGGCACCCTATGTCTTACAGATATGTACTATTTCACAACCTCCAAATACCCTAGGAAAGTTGAAAGCTCTGATGGGGTTTTTGAACTTTGAATGAGCACATTTGCCATTTTGTTTAGTTGTTTTCATTTATTTTATGCATAAACACATGAACACGTTTATCATTTGAATTGCTGTTCTATCATTCAGGGGATGATATGATCTTTGTGGTTCTGTTGATGTTTTTTCGATTGTATTTCATATAGTTCACATATTCATTTATTTGAGTTCACATTTTGCATTTATAAACACATTATGTTTAGTCGTATTTTCACATGCATTGAGTATACATTTTTCTTCATTATAATTTGATAATGCATCACATATTCACATATATGTTTAACATGGATAAAATTGCATTGTAATGTTAAGTGATGGAGCAACAAGATTAATATCTTATTTCTGCATCTGATATCAGTCAGTGCACGGTCTGGTTTTTTCAATAATTGAAAAGTGCATTTATAGGGGGTAAAAACAACTAATAGTTAGAGAAGAAGAGCTTCAGTTCCTGGAAGATTCAATGGATTTAGACATCTTTCATGAAGGCCACAGACAGACTCATGGGAGTCACTCTGGCCATATCTGCTGGCTTGAGAATCAATATATTTGCCAAGCGCAGAGACACACTGAAAACAACCATCTGAATATGAAACAACACACTGTTGCTCAAGTTAAAGCATGAAGATGAGAGGACCCCTAGCCATCATATGGGCTTTTTTGGGTGCTAAAAAAGCTTAGCCAGGAGCAAGAAGGTAGGGTCTGGAGGACAAAGACTTGACTCTGAAACATCAATACCATTACGTTTTCCACTTTGATTTAATTTCCTGTTTATTTGCTTTCATCATCTCCATTTTGTTGATTTTTATTGTTACAACAACACACATTGTATTCACTAGAAGAGTTAAATTAAACCACTGAAACATATTACTACTGTGAGTACTTGAGTATGTCTTTTCATGATAAAAAGATTTGCGGAACCGATTAAGGAAAAATGTTCATGTGAGCATCAAAGAACTGATCACTGTCCCAAAAGCACCATTGTCTCGTAATTCGTAGGTGGTTTGTGGACTACAGACCCCCATGTTTTCTGGCCCTGTAGACATTGGCATTAAAATCCGCGTTTTTTCCAGAGGGTCGAGAAATCCTTATTCCAGGTCATATTTTACTTAAAGCAAAAGCATATCCGTACTAAGGGGCATATTATCAAGCCAGGCGATAAAATTATCGCCGCTTTAGCGACAGTAAAAACTGCCGCTAAAACGGCGATAATGGGCTCGATAATATGCTCTATGGAATTCTAATTGAAGCCCATGTTAAATGTGAATGACGTCTAACATGGGCTTCAATTGGAATTCCATAGAGCATATTATCAAGCCCATTATCGCCGTTTTAGCGGCCGTTTTCTGCCGCTAAAGCGCAGCCGCGGTCCGTGGAGGGAGTTCCGTGGGGCAGAAAGGCGGGGCGGGGGAGGGGGGTACTAAAAACCGGAATATGGATAATTGGAGGTAAGTAAACAATTAAATAAATAAAACGAATTTCGTAGCGCGCCCTGCATGGCAAAATGCGATGCAGCGTGCGCAACGAAATTAGTTTTATGTATTTAATTGTTTACTTACCTCCAATTTTCCATATTCCGGTTTTTACTCCCCCCCGCCCCGCCCCCCCTTTCCGCCCCACGGAACTCCCTCCACGGACCGCGGCTGCTAAAGCGGCGATAATTGTATCGCCTGGCTTGATAATATGCCCCATAATAAGGTACTCCTGGAACACACCTTCCTTTATTCATAAATGCTTTGAGAATAGACCCTGGAATGTTCACTGAACCTATTTTATAATGTTCTCGTCCTTAAAATTAGTGAATTAGTTTAAACGCTCAACATACATTAAAGTGTAGCTATGCATTTGTAACAGTTTTTAAGTAAAAAGGTTCCCATTTTGTTTTATGGAATTTACGAGAACTATGTGCCATGGAATTAGTATAATTAAACTGTTTCAGGACACATTCATTGAAACAGTGGACATGATTAAGAGTGCCCACGAAGGATGTGAGGGGGTGACTGCACTAAGTCAATTCTGATACTACAAGGTAGGCTATTGACCTGTTTACTTAGTGACTTCAATTACGAAAAATGTGGAATTATAGATGCAATTAATCTGATCTACTCAAAGTTCAGCTTATTGGGTATTTTTCCAGGTCCTTTATATAATGGAAGGATTTCCGGCCCATCGAGTCTACTCGCATGCTGGTTTGTATTCCACACCCCAGGACTTACATTGCACGCTTTTCCGACAACACAGCAGCACATCACAGGAAAGCTGTCACAGCATGGTTGCTGGAAGGCTTGCCATGCCGCATGAAACCATTTACAATACCGTTCAAATGATATTGACAGAAAAAAGCAATTAGAAATGTAACCTTTGTTTTATATTGACCACTAGAACCAGCAGAAGGCTTCTAACGCCGGCTGCAGCTGCCCTGAGATATAAATGGATATGCTGTAGAAACAGCTGGATTCTTCCTTGATTGGATTTCGGCATCTTACAAATGATTAATTTGCTTCTATTATGTGCGAGGTTCCTATGTGTAAAACTTTGGCTGGTCCTGCTCAGCAGGCCTTTCAGTGGCCACAGGGCTTGTATTACTGTCTACTCTGAAATACGTTTTTTTTTCAAAGACGGTGTTTGTATGCCTAATGCTGCTCAAGGAGTTACTGGCCCAAAGTTCATAAATATTGATAAACAACGACCAAATTACAAATATGTGTTTTATTTTGGCCATGAGATGGTATTACTACTAGCATGGCATCCTCTCACTTAATTTGGACGTAAAGCACTAGCCTATTTTGCCCCTAATAAATATCAGCAAGACAAATATTATTTGATACCAGCTGCATTCCTCATCCACGGCCCCTACAGATATTTCCTCTTCAAACAGATTTCTGCTTTCTGCAGGTAACCCCATGGATCATGCACTGCCGCTAGGTGAATGGATCCACCCCCTCCGTCCCATAATTCACTGCGCTTCGTCTCTCTCGGCTCTTGGCTCCGCGCTACTTTGTTACTTCGATTCCACGAAGAGGGCTCTTCTCCAGATCAAAAGAAGAAGCGGACGATGCTGAGATACAGCCTGGACTGGCCGCTTTTGAGCCTGAATAAGCAAATTTGGTTGTGGTTGTTTAATTCCTTTTTTGCACTCTCTGCGTGCCACCCCTGATGCCCCTCGGCTGTTTTGAGTATTGGTTCTGCCTTTCAACATGTGGGGAGGGCTTGTTACTCCTCCCTGTTTGCGGCTGCGGCTGGCTGGTTGGGTAGGCCACCTGGATTCCATCTCAACAGACCAAGAATGTGATTGAGAAATAATATACTGCGAAAGGACCAGTAAGCACCTTGTTGGTGTTTTTTTCAGTATTTTCTCGAATATTGAATGATTTACCGTTGCATATTGAGGGTAAACCAGGTTTCACACCAAGGGTTGCCATCTAAGGGTGCTATAATTAGAAGGGTTATGTTATGTTAAAAAAATCTTATAAAGCTCACGTACGCCGGATTGGTTTCATGGCACTTCTCTAAGAGGTACCAAAGCCCTGGTGGATTACTCATATGCTTTTCTAAACAGCCAAGTCTTAAGGAGCTTCTTGAAGATCAAGAGGTCGGTGCAGGACCTGATTTCGGAGGGAAGGGAGTTCCAATATCTGGGAGCTAGTACGTCAAACCTAACACCGTCCAGACGCTTCAGTTTGAAGGAGGGTGTTGTCAGGGGGTGCTTGTGAGTAGAGCGCAGGTTACATGTGGGTGTGTTATCTTTGAATAAGGCTGTCAACAAATTTGGGGCTCCTGCCTTTCAAAGATTTAAAAATAAGACAGCATACCTTGAAGGCGCATCGCTGTGGGATACGGAGCCAGTGCAGCTTCCTCATGAGGGGGGTGACATGTTGCCACCTAGGTTGCTGAAAGATCAGTCTCGCTGCCTGGTTCTGTACCAGTTGCAGTCGTCTAGTTAAATATAGTGGAATGACAAAGTATAAAGAATTGACATAGTCTATATGGGACATGACCATGACAAGAACCATCTGTATCAGTGCTTCCTGGGTGAGAAGTCTGCTGATCTTTCTTATTTCCCTCAACTGGTAGAAGCAGGTTGAAATCACTAAGCCAATTTGGGTCTTCATTGTGAGGGTGCCCTGGTAGTGGGTCCCTGGGTGTCCCCTCTTCCTTAGAACTCATCTAAATATGCCCTTTGGATTAAAGAACACTTCATCTACTATAGGAAAGCACCTCAAGTTCTCAAATGTAATGATGAATACGGATACCTCCACTGCCGGCTTCAAATTAAAGCACACTGTTCAAATGAAGTCAGCCTCAGCTGCAGCAAGGGCTGAACAGAGCCTAAAATCACACCATGGGTCAGCAGCTGTAACTAGCCCTCTAAGTTTGGAAGAAGATTTGGTGAATCAGGGACTGACGGTTGGGAGTATTCAGTCGGCCTTGCCCCATATCATGCAGGACCCTGTCCAAATGAATTATCTATCTCATCTAATGTTGGCAGTGTGACTGGAGAGGATAAGGAGCTACCATTAAATCCAGCATCCACAAGGGCAATAGAAGAAAGATATATTTTTTTGGAGGTACGATCTGATCCCTCTATGAATTTAACACAAGGGAAGCTGAAAGAATATTCACTTTTTTCTAAACCTAAAGTGATAACAGCCATGCTTCCGGGGCCATCTACAATTGAGCAGAATAATCAATCTTCCAATTTGAGTTTTACTACTCCTTCCCCAAAACATGCTGCTTTCGCAGATGAATCCGGTACTCATCCAATGGTGTCTCAACAGAATACCATGGCGGGTCTCCAGCTGTCGTCTCAGCCTTCGGCAACAGATTCAGGGAAGGTTGAGACCTCACAAGCTCAATTTCAGGCTTCTACAGAAAGTAACTCTGAGATCCATCTTCTTAATCAGAATACCCTGGATTTTCAGCCGTCGCCTAAGCCTTCGCTAATAGATCCAAGCAGGATTGAATTGCAGGCTATTATAGAAGAATCCCAAGACCCAACTGTCCATAGTGCCTGATGATGAGCAGATCCAGAAATGGGATTTAAAAACTATGCTAAACCTCATTTTAGATAAAATACATGATCTAAAAGCATCACAAGCAATGGAGAACGCATCCCTGCACCTTCACCTGACAAACATAGAGAAAGCAGTTGCAAGCTTTCCAGCTAGGATACAGGAGGCTTTGTCTAGGATATCGCAGTTGGAGGATCGAATGGCTATATTCCAGCAGCAAATGGATCTCTTGAGGAAAGATAAATCCTTGTTGGAAAACAAGATTGATGAACTCAAAATCATACATGGTGCTCTAATCTACGTCTGGTAAGTGTCCTGGAAGGTTGTGAAGGGACCCTAGCAATTCGATGGGTTAAGACATTTATCAATATTTATTTATTTACTCATTTGTATTGCGCAACAAATCATCCCCATGGGGATCTCTCGGCGCATGAGAGAGGAACTCCAAGAGGTGGAGGAAATATTTAGAATAGCCAGGTCTTGAGCCGCTTTTTAAAACAACAGAAATTAGTACCGGCATGGATCTCGTCTGGCAAGGAATTCCACGGGGTGGGAGCCAGATACGAGACAGCCCGGCCGCCCATCCTAGCCTTCCTGACTCTGCGAACACAAAGCAGATTTCGATTGCTGGATCTCAGCAGTCGTGTGGGATGATAGCGTTCGAGCATCTTTGTCAGGTAGGCTGGGCCCAACCCATGGAGGGACTTATAAACTAGACATAGCAGTTTGAAGGTGGACCTCTTTTTAATAGAAAGCCAGTGTAGTTGGCGCAGGAGGGGTAGCGAGGGGGTCCGAGCCGGCTTGTTAAGAACAAGACGGGCCGGTGTGTTTTGGACCACCTGTAATTTGGCGGCCAGATCCTCCCTCATCCCAACCAACAGTGAATTACCATAATCCAGTCGACTAATCAGAAGTGACTGGATAAGGGTCTGTCTGGCCGTAAACGGAATCCATGGAAAGATACTACTGAGCATTTGCATAGTTCCAAAGCAGGCACCTGCCACTTATTTTACCTGCTCATCCATTGCTAAGTTATTGTCAATTTTTATGCCCAGATTCTTCACCCAGCCTCTGGGGGCAGGTGCATCTCCTAGCTCGGATGGCCACCACTCAGGGTCCACATATCATTCGCCTTGCCATATAGGACGATCTCGGTCTTTGAAGAGTTAAGCTGAAGAAACTTCTTCCTCATCCACTTCGCTATGATGATCATACAATGGCGAAATATAAGTCTGGTAACCACAGCACTTTCCTCGATAGGGACTATCACCTGGGTATCATCGGCATAAGATATGGTTTCAAACCCACACTCTCTGATGATTGAGGCCAGGGGGGCCAGGTATATGTTGAACAAAGTAGGGCTCAAAACTGAGCCCTGGGGGACCCCTTTATCAATGCTGGTAGTTTGGGAGCTAAATGACCCAAGCTGAACACATTAGGTTCAGTCCACCCAAAAATTCTGAAGCCATTTAAGGGCCCTGCCTCTGATACCAATCTCTCGCAACCGGTCCAAAAGGATCCGATGGGAGATGGTGTCGAAGGCAGCCGACAGATCCAACAGCACCAATATCACAGGGACATCCCTATCCAAGGACATCCTTGTGGTGTCTGTTACCTCCAACAGTGCCGCCTCTGTGCTGTGTGAGGCATGGAAGCCCGACTTGGAGGCCTCCAGTATGTTGTTCTGCTCCAGATAATGATAGAGATGTCGGTTAACTAAGGACTCCATAATTTTTGCACAGCACGGCAAAAGAGAGATTGGTCTAAAATTCTGAAGGTCACTGGGATCCGCTAGCACCTTCTTCAGAAGGGTTTTATATGCGCGCATCTTTCGACTTGCGCGGGACAGTGGAGGTTGCAAGCGAGATGATGCAGACAATTTTAAGGGTCTCAGCAAGGACTGGAGATAACGCTGACATAACAGCAGGAGGCATTAGATCTGATGGAGAGCCAGATTTTGCTCGAGCTAATAGAGAGCACACTTCTTCCCTGGTAACATTAGGGATAAGTTCTGGAGTTGACTGACTCTGATTCTCCGAGGTAGAGGATTTACCATGAGCGCCCTTCTCAGAATCAAAGGTACTATAGATCAATGTTGTTGTTGAAGTGGCTACCTAAGTTCTCACATAATTCCTGTGTAGGCGGTGGAAGTGGGTTATTCGCTCTGGGATTAGTAAACTCCTTTACGATGACAAAGAGTTCCTGGGATGAGTTTTTAGCTTTCATGATACGGGCATACAGATACAATCTCCTAGCGGAATTACAGCTCTTTAGGTATGCTCTATGTGCGGTTCGATAGAGCAGTTCATCCTGCTCCAACTTAGACCTTCTCCATCTTCTCTCCTTAGTCCTACAGGTGGCTTTCTCTCTCCTGAGGCTGTCTGAGTACCAAGGGGCGGGAGCAACCCTTGCCTGAATCTTTACCCTCTTAAAAGGAGCAATGGAGTCTAGTGCGTTAGTTATGGCTACTTTGAATCGATCTAAGGCCATATCACCATCATCGTCCTCCTCAAATGTGGGAGAGATAAAGGCCCTACTAAAGGTATCCGGTGTCACCTTTTTCCAGGGTCTACGAAGATCCCTGTGACTGAACGGGGACTGAAAGATTTTATAGGCACCCACGAAAAGCTAAGAGCTGAATGATCAGTCCAGCCCATCTTTTGCACGGGTTCTACCACCACCTCTTGATGTAAAAATGGTGTCCAGCGTATGGCCCGCCACATGGGTGGCACCAGTGACTCTGGAGGAAATATCAAGAGCCTCCATTGCCGTTATCAAACAGGCAGATTCACTACTGGGTGGCGCCTCCAAATGATAGTTGAAGTCCCCCACCAGCAGGAACCCATCGGTTAGAAACGTATACGGGGCCAGCCTTTCCAACAGGGTAGAGCAGAATTCTCTCTTATTGCCTCCAGGGGGGTGATACACTAGGGCACCCGTCCATTCGATGACTTGGCCCCGCAGTACCCTAAATATCAACAACTCTAAATTGGGGGAAGAGATGGTATCTAGAGTCTTAACATGATACGGAAAGCGCGATGCAATGGCCAACCCTCCACCCCACTTACACAGTCTGTCCAGCCGGACCACAGAGTATTCCAATGGAAATGCTATTGCCAATGCAGGGGTTGCATCATTGTTTAACCAAGTCTCAGTAAAGAGGCCTATGTCGGGTCTGGATTCATCCAATAGGTCCCAGATTTCAGCCTCGTGTTTAGGGATGGATCTAACATTTAAATAAAGCCTAACATCCAAAACGATGAGGGTCCAATATGTGTGCACTGAAGAATATAAAATTGATACAATAATACTGAACGTATATATTCCACTCCACCTCCAGTGGCCCACCGTAAAAAAAACACTCTCAAACAAACAATATATCAATGTATGGAAGTAGTGGGCAAGTACTCTGTCAACAATAGTCCAAGAAATTTCTTCCAAAAAGATTCTTTTATTCTTTCAAATTATTTTCAAGTTGGTGCTCCAACAGATTCTTAGAAGTCCAAACACAATCTTAGTTACATATAAACACAGCCAACGCGTTTCGTCCCCCTTGGGACCTCATCAGGGCTGCAAGAATAAAAAAGAAATTATCACTAATGAGTAAATCATACGTCTCTATAACCCAATTCCTGCTTACAGTCAAATTAATGTTATCAAGTACATCTATAACCTATACATCCTGTCTATATGACAATCTTATTCTTGAAGAATTTACCTCTACATCCTGCCTAAATGACAATCTTATTCTTGAAGAATTTACCCAAAACCATAATCACATAATATTGAAAAGAATAACATGTTAATTTGTCATGCTGAGATTTAGATCACACAAAATGATCTGATAGAAGATTCAGAACACATCATTGAAATCATTGCTCATGTACTTTATTACAATTCTCTATCCAATTTTGATTATAATAATCTCTCATTGTAGTTTCAATATATTGACCTGTCACATACCTCCTAAATAATGACACGACGGCTTTAAATACCAATCTTGGAAGGATATCAGTTTCATCCAGGTCTGTTATTTAGTTCTCATCAAATTAAACGTTATCTAAATAGGATAAAATATGATTGTCAATTTTCTAATTGCAATTTATTTTAATATAATTCATTATTCCTAGACTTTATTATAATTGGCTGTCCCATTTCATCCTTAGTATCGTTAATTCTTTTTACGATAAGATAATCTATCGCATACCTCCTAAATATTACCGCGGTGGTGTGAAATATTAGTTCTGGATTAGTGCCAGTATCATCCCAGTCTTTGTTTTTCCATCAATTTAAAAGCTTTCTAAATAAGAAAAAACATAATAATCATATTATTCCCATATTACTATTTACTACAGTAGCCTCCGCTTCCCATCCTTAATCCTCACCTCATTCTATGTCCGTTCGAGTTAAATAGAGGGTATTCTCCACATATCGAGTCCTATAACAACATGACACAGAAGGACCAAATCAGTATTCCTTTCTGAACCTAATTAGACAGAGCATCATCCTGAAACAACCAAATCTTCATTTATATCCTCATACCTTCTATTCTGGCACTGGGTTCCTCGTGGCCTCCACCTCCTTTCGAATAACACCGCTATTACCTTGTGTCTTTTACTTTTCCTTTATATACTATTATTCAGCCAATCACGTGTCCCGCCATTCCCCTCCTTAATTAACATAAACAGTTTCCTCTCTGGTCCGTAAGTTGTCAACCAATCAAATTCATTATTCAGCCTTCTCCATTGAACCACTATACTGGTGCATAGAACGTTCCCCACAAATATCGTTGGCCAATCATATTTCCCACTCTCTAAGCCTGCAATTTGCATAACACAAGAGTGCTTCCTACTCGGTCCTCATACCATTGGCCAATCAGATCCGGCTTCCTGTATCCTTACTATTCTCAAGCATTCTCACAATGTCAGGCCTCCGGAGGACGAAGAGGCGATAATGGGGGCAACGTTGGGGTCTTTCTGCCGCCCAAGACTGAACAGATGGGCAAAGGACAATTCATGGACAGAATTAAATAGAAAGAGGAACTCCAAGATGGCGGCCGCGCTGGAAGCATAGCGGCAGTCTAGTCTTTCCCCCCACAGGTGTTCCGAGGTTAGGTGAGGCGCGCGCTCCAAGAGGAATGCGCACTTCACTGAGGTAATTCAGAGAGAGAGCAGTTCGAAATTAGAGTTCCTGAGTAAGATAGAGAGAGCACCTGTAGAGTTAGTTAGTAGCGCCAGAGCAACCGAATAGTTTCCCAAGTCGGAACTCTTACACAACTCCGAGAGAATTACAGAAGAAAATTCCGAAGATTCACAGAGACAGAAAAGACGAAGAATTCACTCTTACCTTCGTGAAGATTTTCCAATGCATCTCCGTTGTCCTCGAGCAGAAATTCGGAGGTCTTTGGCGCCATCCTGTGACAGAAAAAAGAAGACCGAAGCTAAGTACTTTTGAGGGGCATGGGAGATTGAATGTAAAGTTAATGACAGAAGTGAATGCATTGAAGACGTACCTGATTATCCAAGTCATCCGTAAAACGCCCTGAGGAAATAACAGACGTGTTAATATTGAGTGTTGAAATAAACAATATAATAAATATACTCACCACAGTTCTCTAGAACTAGGTAACTAGAAAGAAGGAAAGCAAGGTCTACACAAGCTTAGCGCAAGAACAGTATAGAGTAAAAGAATGACACTCCAAGAAGAATACACGGAAGAAGAGGACAGCTAGAAATAATCCACTCTAGAAGTAAGCCATAGATAATAAATTTCTAGTTAAAATAACATTTTAAAAGAGAAAAAGGTTATGAGAAAGAATTAATAGAAGGATGTTTTGTAGGGAAAAGAGTTGGAAGGAAGTATCCAGAACCACAGAAAGGAATGGGAAGAAAAACACCACACAACAAGACAGACATACAGAAGAGGGGCACAGAGCTTGAAACCCAGGGTAGGTGTTAACACAAAGAGAGAGAAAGAGAGAGAGTTTAGAAGCAGAAGGGAAACAAGAAGGTTATTGTGTCGTCTTCTTGTTTAAGGTTCTCATTTACAAGAGCTGACAACAACGCTAAGAAGAAGCGGAGAAGAATAGTGAAGAACCGGTGTTTCAGGACCAGTCTCTTCTTGGTTTATTATTTTATCCACTCCCCCCTTCCCCCTGCAGGGTAGTTGCGGAGTCCAGGTGAATACTACTGGAACTCTGGTTGCCTTGTAGAGGGAGTTGGGAACTAGCATCTCTGTTCCTATGCAAGCACTTCAGGTCAACGTTTCCTTGACCCTGACACACAATCCATCATGATCGTAGTGCGCTGTGTCTTTAACTTAATGAATCCATTAGTGCTTCCTGCCCGGTCCGCATGGGAGCGGCCGCGCAAATCCAGCGTATTCCCATATATTTACTTCAACAGAACAATAATATTATCCAATAACTTTTACCGTTCAGCGCCACTAATTGCGAGTTCGTCAAGGCTTTACACTAATCCACGAGTGCTTCCTAATGCCGGTGGCCCATCAAATCAGGCATATATAATACTTGCTACCCTTGGGAACAGTGATCCTGTGTGCTTAGTTTTTTAACCTCAATTGATAAATCCAGTACTAAGACCACTGCAGTGGTATACAATTAGTCAATCGTAGATGCTTTCAAAGTATAAACAACTAATCTTATTCTCTAAATAAATAACTCATCGAGAATACTGAATGGTCCAAGCTAATTAATATTCACCTTCTTACTGTATGCGTATCCCAGGTTGCTATCACTTACAAATTTAAAGTATACACTGTCTTAATTGACACATGAAAAAAATCCACCAATGATGGTATGAAGTAACCCTATGTCCAAACCGTCATACAAATACAGGCCCACATTTATGCATATACTATTGATTCCATCATTCCAAAAAGTAGTGGAGCTCTGTATCACTGTTAAGCCCCAGCTCCACCGATCTACAACGACTTATCCATCTAGCTTCATTTTGTCTAATCCTGAGTCCCCTCCTCTTTTTCCTGGTAAAATTCTCTGCATACCATGGAACTTAATACTGTTCTCCCCCGATGTTTCTCTTTAATATGCAAATACAGAGGGGATCTGTTATCATGATTCATTATGGATCTTCTATGTTCCTGTATCCTAAGCTTTAAACTACGCTTAGTACTACCGATATAGATCTTTCCACAAGCGCATATTATGGCATAGATAATGCCCATGCTGTTGCAATTGATGAATTCCTTAATATTATATCTTTTCATAGTGTTATACATGAAATTTGTGATCTTATTGATGCCTATATCACACACATTACAAGAGCCACAAGTAAAGAAACCATTCGGTGGTTTAGGCAACCAATTTAATTTCACATTTACTAGAGGTTCAATATAATTCCTTGTGATCATTTCTCTTATAGTTGGACTACGTTTGTATACCACCCCAGGTTTATCCCCAATAACATTGATTAAACCCGGTATACCTCTTAATAGACCCCAATTTCTTCTCAGAGCATTAAAAATTTCATTTTTTTGTGAACAATAGGTTGTCACAAATGATATTCGCTCGGCAGAGCTGCTTCTGTCTTTCTGTACTAAAGTAGTATTTCTCTCAACCTTCATTATCCTGCTCCTGGCTTTATGGAGAATATTTTAGGAATATCCTCTCTGTGATAATCGTTTGTGGAGATTGTCCAACTCCTTAATGAAATCAGTTTGTAAACTACAATTCCTGCTTATCCTCACCATCTCCCCATAAGGGATCCCTCCAATCACTGAAACTGGATGGGCACTTTCAGCCCTCAGTATAGAATTAGTAGCAGTGCTTTTTCTGAATAATTTACTATTGATGGAGTCCCCATCAATGAATAATTCCACATCCAGAAAATGTATCCTTTCTGAGCTGCATCCCATCGTAAAAGTGATATTAAAATTATTACAATTGATATATAGCAAATACTCATTCAGTTTCTCAGTGTTTCCTCTCCAAATCATTAAAACATCATCAATAAAGCAGACCCAAAACAGAATATAATCTGTCCATTCTGAAGCATTCCGCCCCCAGGCATGCTCCCTCTCATACCAACCCATAAAGAGGTTGGCATAAGAGGGAGCAAACCTGGAACCCATCGCTGTTCCCTAATCTGATGAAACCACTCATCCTCAAAAAGAAAAAAATTATTGTTCAATATTAATTGACTCATTTCAACTAGCATAATAGAGTGGTCCCTCAAACTTGCACTGCGACTGCTTAGAAAATAATTCAATGCCTCCACACCTCTCACATGATCAATGCAAGTGTAGAGTCCAACCACATCTAGTGTGACTAGACTCATACCCTGTTCCCATTTAATATCTTGCAATTTGTTTAGAACATCCATGGTGTCCCTTATGTGAGACGGTAAGTTAGTCACCAATGGTTTTAAAAACATATCAACGAACTCTGACAAATGTTCAGTCATACTCCCAATACCCGATACTATTGGTCTCCCTGGTGGATCTGTTCTGGATTTATGCACCTTAGGCAGAGTATATATTAACGGAAAGGTGGGGTTCTTTATGTATAAATATTTGAATTCCACCTCATCTATCATGCCCTCTTCCTTCCAAACAAAAAGCCTTTCTAAGATACGCTTATTGGCTTGCTCAATAGGGTTAACATGCATTTTCACATAACAGCTACTATCATTCAATTGTCTACGTATCTCACTAATGTAATTCATTCTTTCCATGATGACAATATTACCGCCCTTATCGGCTTCTTGAATAACTATACTGTCTCCTGATCTCAGACTTTTTTAAGGGATATTCTTTGATCATATGTCAAATTATCCTTCACTTTGAATTGCCATTTACCTTTGTCATCGTGATCCTCCAATTTGTGAAATTCTTTAATAGTACGTTTAACATACATATCAATAGCAGCAAATTGTATTCCCTGTGGTGTGAATTTAGATTGAGGCTTCAAACCACTTGTGCAGCTATAATCTGTTGTTACATTCAGTAATGAGGCAATGTCACCCTCCCCAAATCTCTCACCCTCAGTCAGTGACATAAGTAATTGAACATCTCGTAACTCTGCAATTGTCATATCAGATCTTTTAATTTTAGAGCTTACATTTACATTTTTATCCACTGTTGAGAAAAAACTCTTCAATTTCAGTATTCTTGAAAATTTTAACAAATCAATCTCTAGTTCCGTGAAATTACAATGTTTTACAGTGCAAAAGGATAATCCTTTTTTAAGAACATTTAACTCCTCTAGGCTCAAAATTCTATTAGAGAGATTAATGACTTCCAATTCATTCTCCAAATTGTCATTAATGACCAAACCCTCTTCAACAATAGTACCTACTTCTTGACTTTGTCCTGACTGCGGGTTCCTATCCTTGTATTTCCCATGTTTCCTTCCCCTTCTTGTTCTGTAGGAGATTTTTCTTTCCTCTTCTGATTCTCATAATTTCTTCGGTAAAAGAAGAGCTTTTCACAGGGACACCACCCATTGCTCCCAATGATGTGGGATCTTCAGTAGAAGAGATACTCGAACTGCTACAATTTACAGAGCTTAATTCACCCTGAGCTGTTACTCCCCTAGTTTCTTTATATTTAGGATTCTCATCGTAGCCTTTGGCAAAAGTAAATACTCTGCCGTGGTTATAATCCCTCTCATCTCTGCGTATTTTACTGAGTTTCTTATCCTTGATCTGTAACTGATGTCTATTTATGACATCCTTCAGTATTAAATAATTTTTATCCGTCAATTCTGGTAAATTCATGTCCTTAATTTCTCTTTCCAAATCTGCTATCTGGCTTTTTAGTTTCTCAACTTTCTTATCTGCATTTTTTATTAATATATTCATCATTGTAAATGAAGATGCATATAGATTTTCTTCCCATTCCTTGAGATAATCCTCATCGAGGTCATCAAATGTCGGAAAAATTAATATTCTGAGACCTCTCGGGATTCTTTGTTGGTCTAAATAGTTTTTGAGAGTTACTCCATCCAACCACTTCGATAATTCCAATTTTTGCGCGCGGCCGGAAATGCCAAAGATTTATAACCGGGCAGGCCGACCACTAGAGCGCTAACTGCTTCTCTGGTACCCTGCGCGGCGAAAATTGAGCTAGAGGGCGAACTCTCTCCACATCAATCAATCGGAAAGCCGATTGCGGTGGACCGGAGAGCCGTCCTCGCAACAGGAGACTATGTGCCACCAGTCAGGTAAAAATTAAAAAGAGTCCAAAAACTCTAAATTCAAGAGCCCCCCACACGTGAAGTACAATTCCCAGTTAAAACAGGTTCTAAACAATTTCCTTCAGCAGCGTCTAAAAGAGTGCATCCTACTCAATAATCATGTCGTACCAGAAATTTCAGGTGATTTGACAAATAAAAGAGCCCATAGGGTACCGGCTCATCCTTTCCCAAATTCAAACTTGCCCAGGGCAATTCTGATCAATTTTGCCTATTATCGTATAAAGGAACAGATACTTTCTAGAGCTATCCAAAAAAACTGTTTTCCACCAATGAAGTACCCTGTTGTCGAATTTTTTCCGATATGTCTGCTGCAGCAGCACACCGTCGAAAGGTATTTGTGAAGCTTCTATATTTATTTAAGGTTCAGGTTGTGCAGGCTTCAATCACAACAGTCTAAACTCTGGGTCTTAGTAAAAGGCAAATTTCATATTTTCTAACTTGGAAGAAGCTTAAGAAATGTTGCAGTCTATCTCTACCCAGAGTTAAAAAAGGGGTAACTTTTTTTTTTAAAGCCAGAGAGATTTACTATTATGGTTTATGTTTCAGGATGGGAGGTGGGGTGGGTTCCTCACTCAGGGTGCTCCAACTTGGCACCCCAGCAGGTGGGTTTACTCAGGCGCTCTGGTAGGGGGAATTGAGAAGAGTACTGTGGGCTATTCTCCTCCGTCCAGGGGTGGGGGGCTAGTCTTGGGGAGGTGTTGGTGGTGGTGGGCACATGTAGTAGAAATTGGCAGAATCGTAGACGGGAAAGTTGTGTTGGGAAAAAAGCTTTCTCAATTTGACTTGTTTTCTTTGTATCAAAAGGTTTCTGGGATATGGTGGCTGAAGTACGTATATTCTCGGTCAATGTAAATGGGATATCCAATAGGAAAAAGTATGGGGATATATTTAGATTGCTTACTTCTTTCGCACCTCAAATATTATTTTTTAAAGAGACTCAATTAAAATCCAATTTTACGAAATTATGTATTCCCAATAACTACATAAATGCATACTGTGCTTTGATGGGGTTGGCCAACAGGGTTGTTGCAATTCATATCAGGTGAGGGCTAGACTGGGACATTATTCAGGTCCAGAGGGACCCTTTTGGCAGTTGGGTCTGGATCACAATAGGGGTAAATAGTAATGTTTGTAATTTGGTCAATTATTATGCCCCAAGGGTGGACAACACTAAATTTATTGTAAAAATCAACGATTTGTTGAGAGGAGCAGCAGGTCCAAACATATATAAGGGGGGGATTTTAACTATATCCAGTATTTAGCCAGAGATACCTCCAATAAAATAAAAAAACAATTGAGGACAATTACAAGGTATTGAATGTCATGATTCAAGATTATCAACTGATTGATCCTTGGAGTAGAGCCCATTCAGAGAGGTCACAGTATATTTTTCATTTGCTGCAATTCCAGACTACCTCCCATATTGATTTTATCCTTATAGCTCGCTCTCTTAAGTGTCTTGACTCTCAAATATGGGCAAACTCTTTCTTGGACCATTCTGCCATTAGTGTTAAGGTAGAACTAGATGATAGGCGAGGAAAAAGATCCAGGTGGCAATGGATCATCTCCTTCTCTTCATTCAGGAACGGCTGATTGATATGCAAACATGGAGCAAAGAGTTTTTCAGATTATTAAGGGCACAGCAAAATCTTTTTCTGTGTGCGGAGCCTTTAAGGCTACTATCACGGGCAGATGATGGCTTTTACGGCTGCTCAATCCAAGAGGCGGAGGGCACATATTTTTGAACTTCAACTTGTGGTTGATACCACAGTTCAGTCGAGGCCACGTTTTCCGACCGAGCGAGTGGCCATTGATCTGCAATGCTCTAGCAATAAACAAGAACTGAGAGAATTCTTTGCTCTTGAAGAGAGTCAGACCGTGGGTCGATTTTTGGCTTGGTCATCCAGGGTGAAACAGGAAGCTGCTTTAATTACTGAATTACAGAAACCCAGGCTTGGGATTCTGACACTTGATAAAGATGAGATTGCAAAAATATTTCTTGCACATTATAAGAAGCAATATGTAACCAAATATATGGTTTCAAAGTAAGCTACACACCAGTATTTTTTAGTCATAAATGTACTGAAAGCTTCAAGTATTCAGGCAGAGGAATTAGTGTCCGATATTACAGCCCTCTAAATTCGTCAAGTCATTGCCTCAATGCCATCAGGAAAGGCTTGTGGGACTGATGGTCTTCCAATAGAATTTTTTTAAGTTTTTCAGGAAGAATTAATAATGTTCCGAATGGAGCTCTTTAATGCAGTGAAAAATGGTGAAGAGATCCCTCAAATATTTAAGGAGTCAATTATTGTTAGTTTCATTGAAAAAGGGAAGAAGCCATGTGACGTTAATTCATATAGACCCATTAGTCTTTTAAATTCAGAATATAAAATCTTAATGAAAGTCTGGGCTAACAGAATTATGCCTGTCGCCCAGAAGATTAATCATAAACACCAGACTGGCTTCTTGCCAGAATGGCAAATGACTTCCAATATTACTTTTTTAATCCATGCTATTGATTTTTCTTTAATAACTATCATCATTTACAATGATGGTTGATGCTGAAAAAGCATTCAACCTCACAAACTGGAATACCCTTTTTTGCTCTTAAGGGGGTGGGATTTCCCAGTATAATCATCAATATGCTATATAATAATATAGACCAGGGTGCGCAAGCTTGGATTTCTTTAAACTTCAGTATAGTCAGGACTAGGCCTGGGCGAAGCACTACGCTACGCTTGCGTAGTTTGCGAAGTTCGCGCTATTTCGCACTACGCGAACTGCACGTAGCACAGTGCGAACACGCGCAGCGTAGTGCTGCGGTCATTTTTTGCTTGCTCGCGGTACTCAACGTCAAGTTGGTGACCGCGAGCAAGCAAAATGACATCCCGGCGAGACTTTTTCCTTGTTCGCGATCAGCAACATCAAGTTGGCGATTGCGAGCATGGAAAATAAACCTCCCGGCGAGATTCCCAACGCGAGGAGGTCAGGTTTCTCATTGCGAGGGGTCGCGTATGCTCGCGACCGCTCGCGATGAGAAACTACCAGTTCGCGTTGAGAAAGCTGCCGCTCGAGTAAAAATCTACTCGAGCAGCAGAAAACTACAGCTCGCACTGTGCAAGATGCCATTTTCAATGATTGCACAGTGCCGGTTGCTTGTCCGCACTGTGCAATCATTGAAAACAACATCTTGCACAGTGCGAACATGTTACTACGCAGTTCGCGAAGTGCTACGCGTAGCTCGCGTAGTGCGAACTTCACTTTGCGTAGCTTCGCGAAGTGCTACTTCGCGAACTACGCCCACCCTTAGTCAGGACCATAGTTATAAATAGGAGAACTCGTCAGGGCTGTCCATTATTGCCCGTACTTTTTACTTTTTTATCAAACCATTGGCAGTTAGGGTTAGGGCAAATCAGAGAATTAAAGCCCCAATGGAAGGCATGTCCAAGCTCAAACTATTTGCGGACGATATAATTTTGTATTTAAAACCAGATGAACAAACTTTAAGTACAATTCTGGGAGAGTTTGAGCAGTTTCAATCTAGTGGAGGTTACAAAATTATTCATAATAAAAGAGAAACCTTGATGTTTACTACTTCATGTGATAATCTCCTTGGTAGTCTTCAACGTTCGGTGGTTTCGACCAACCCAATTCGATATCTAGGAGTTCATGTAACTAATTCCTATGCCGAGCTCTATAAGCTGAATTAAGAGGCTATGTTAAAAAAAATTAGAGATCTATGTGATAGATTGTCTCTTCTTCCTCTTACTCTTATCGGCCGGATTGCCCTTATTAAAATGTCCATTTTGCCTTTATTAATTTTTTTATTCATGAATGTTCCGATACCAATTAATATGGACTTTTTTAAAGAGCTGGATGTTCTTTCGACAGTTTGTTTGGAATAAAAAGGCATCCAGAGTTAAATATCCAGTCCTACAATTGGATAACAAGGGCGGGTTGGAATTGACCCCTGTGGTAAATATTTCATTACCGGTACTATTTTTTATGCGGTAAAGTCTATTAAGAATAACTCAGTAAATATAAGAGGCAGAATCCGTGGTATTAGAGGTTTTAAAAGGCTTTATTTATTTCCTATACAAAGGAATACAATTCGAATTGTAGGCATTCTATTCCATCACCACGAAAGTTCAGGAAGGAAGGGCATACATTATTGACAGATAAGCAGTTTTATAGAAAATACATTACAGTGAAACAGATGCAAGAGGCGTAACAGCTGATAGTATAGATAAAAGGTGCATACGTAGCTAATAGAGGCGGTCATATGGGCGTAATTTAATAAACGTCATCATACATGATGTCACAAGTGGGTGGATCCATAAGAGAATCATATCTAATATCCTATGTTTAAAGAACTGTGTTATCCAAAAGGAGAGGTCTCTAGGGTAGAATCTATTCTATACTGACTGTTAGTGCGTGTACAAGCATCTAAGTGTCTACACTAGATGCGAGGGGGTAGGAATATTCCATGGTAACGGGACTATGAATTACTTGCATGAGGACAGCGAGGCCTGGCCCTGTGCACGGTAGCTGGAGGAATGTTTACCTAAACTACTAGACAGGAATGCATCGGATGAGGAGCGGAGGAGATAATCTTGAAGGTGAAATACAGTTTTTGGCAGGCGACAGGCTGGATCAGGCACCGTTAGCCGCGCAGGGAGTAGGACAAAGTTCATGGATACAGATGCAGGCTCAGACTGGAGCTCAGACTGGAGCTTTCAGAGGCAGAAGGCAGAAAGAGGCTTGGTGACAGAATTCGGGCCTACTCGCCTGAATCTGTAAAATGTGGAAAGTGAACCACATAAAGTCGGTGGCCTTTCATACTTAGGAATGGAATATCTGACCCATTCATGGTGGTTCTGAAAGAGGACATGTTGAAGGTGGACGCACATATATTTGCGTCTTCAAAACTGGAGCAGGAGGGAACATACATGTACTTATAGCATGCACATGGAGCCGTTGGGGTCTACGATAGGGGACATAACTGATCACAAAATTCATATTTCCTCATTCCCTCCTTGTCCCCTACGGACCCTCAGGAGATATCGATCTTCATCAATCCATCGATCTGTTCATATAGCATCATTTGTTCTTCTTTCTTCTTCCGGGATCTCGAACGAAAACTTGGATGTGGGATACACGAGGTGGCACACAGACCACAAATCGCTGGCCCACATTGTAGACATAAGCAGCAACTGAATAGTATGAGAAAGCCAATACCTAGGAAGGATAGGATTCTCCATCCCCAGGCTGACAACACGCCCCAGAACCAACCGGACCAAGTCCAGGTGCCTGGACTCTGGTGTATCTGGCTTACAATCTTATGAAGGCGAGTTATGGCTTTATATACTGACGGCGAATTTTCTGGTATGAAAATGCAGCAACTTGATCCGATGACCCTACAAGCTCCGCCCCTATCGGCCAGGATGACGTCAAGGACAAGACGATTTTGAAGCACAACAATCCGCATAGCAGACTGCTCTTCTGTTAAATTGCCTAAGGCGGAAATAGTTTCGTTCACTACTGCTTCAAGGGTTCTGGTTAATCTGCGTATCAGCTTACTATTAGTGACTGTACCTATATAGGGAAAGAAACCTTTATTGAAATCGGTGTATTTTTCCCATGCTGTTTCAGTGTAATCGACAATTGGGAGATCTCTCTGCTGTCTATTGTGTACTAAATGGGTATTTCTATGATAATCAGGAGGAGCTAGGAAAACAGGTGGCAGAAGGAATGCTATGTAACAGGTACCATTCCAATCTAGAGGTAGACGTATATATGCGGTCTGGCCACATATAAAGTAGGAATGGCGAGAAGCTCTGAATGTAGACTTGCCTTGATCACTGAATTTTATTACAGTGGTGCATTTACTATGGCCCATGTGTACGGAACCATTCTTTCTTACACATAATTCCCCTTTTACTGGGAATACTGACATGGCGGGCAAGATTGGTGTAGCTTCAGATTCAACGTTCAGGATCATGAGGTTAAGTGTAAAATTACCTAATCCATATACTTCATTTTCTAGATCAGTTCCTGTTCTTTTGGGAAGTCCCTCCTTGTTAGGGTAGCAGACTTTAAGCAAAACTAAGTTCAGGTTTCCCCATACCCAGTTGTCTTGATAAACTGCGGAATTTGAATCTAGGGAATTAATCAAACTAAACCATGCTCCACAGGAGCCATTGTGTGTGAACGGATAGGGAAAGAGGGGCAAAACTCCCTTATAGTTCTGATAGGGAGGGAGTCGGCCACATATCCAACAATTTGTGGCATTGCTGGTTTGATGGGAATGATGTAACATACTAATGAATGTGTTGTTGCGCAGCGCAAATCTATAGGACAACTCATGCGGAGGTAATTCACTAAAAGAATGTTCTGCAGTTATATTGTAAGCACGCTTAGGAATAGGGCAATACATGTGCAATAGTATGCTGACAATGATGATCAGAAGACTTAGAAAAAACAAAATTAATAATGTTACTGTGCAGTGACTACGAAATGATTTACAATACGCATGCTTCTTGAGCTGCATCTGATGATTTCTTTCTCTATTCCGGTCTAGAGGATACATGTCAGAGACAAATTCAACCGATTCACCTTGGAGAGGACTTAAACAATCAAATTGTCTGACTTACTAGACCTCAATTTTAGTTTGTAAAGTTCTGGTTTTGTTAATTCAGCCAAGGGGAGCTTTGAGTCTGTCTTTGAGGGAATACAGGGTTGAGTATTCACACTGGATGGTAGTCCATAAAATTTCTTGAAATGACTCGAGTGCAACCACCCTTTCCGACCCTCGATTTTCACGGCTGTCCTTGTAGTGAGTAGAACCAACTTCGGTGACTTCCACCTAGGATCCAGTTGGGTCTTCCGGTCAAAATTCCTGACCAGAACCAGGTCCCCAGGAACCACGTCATGGGGCTTCACCTCAGTATTGTCGGGAAAAGCTGCGGATACCTGTGAACGACAAGATTGTAGTGCAGACATCAAGGAAGCCAGGTAATCTGTCAGCATATTACAGTCAACATCAGTGATTTTGCGAGGTATAGGCGTCCCCCACATATTTGGTGGTCTACCGAAGATCACCTCGTACGGGGATAGCCCTGTTCGAGAATGTGCTACCATTCTCATATAAAAGAGCGCAACTGGTAAGGCTACTATCCAATCGACTCCTTTTTCTCTACATATTTTGGACAATCTAATTTTCAGAGTTTGATTATGACGTTCCACGAGACCTGCCGCCTCGGGATGTCGGACACAGTGGAATTTCCATTGGTAGCCTAATAAAAGGGAAACGTGCTTCATTAGTTCGGATGAGAACGGCTGGCCGTTATCTGAGTAGACAACACGTGGTAAACCGTACCGTGGGAAGAATTCTCGAACTAACTGTTTGGCAGTAGTCGGGGCAGTGTAATCTGAAACCGGGTATGCTTCTGTCCAACGGGAAAGAGCACAGACAACTACGAGAACATATTTGAATCCTCGACATCGTTCCATCTGGATGTAATCCATCTGGAGGACTTCAAAAGCATGATCGGGAGTTTGGAATCCACCCTGCTCTACGGGGATGCTTTTACCTGGATTAAACTGACAACATATCATACAGGTACGAACTTTTTGTTTAGCTGCTGCTCGCAAGTGTTTGTTGAACCAAATGTGTTGAATGCTGTCTAGCATAGCTTTTTCTCCTAGGTGCGCTGGACTATGTATAGTGTTAATGATGACTTGAACCATTGAGTCGGGAAGAAACCATATAGATTTTTCCTTCGTCATCCATCCTTGATCTGTTTGGATCCCTCCTAATTCAGTCCATTTCTTTATTTCTTCTGGTGTAGCATGTGTCTGTATGTCAATTACATCAAGGGCGGGATCCTTAACTGTCATGCAATGTGTTGGTGTCGGAACTATTGTCTTTGTCATGTCAGTTGTGTGAGTCTGATTCTGAGCAGTCTGTTTAGCTGTTCTGTCAGCTAGGTCATTTCCCTGAGAAATTATATCGGTAACTTTTGTGTGGGCTTTGCATTTCATAATCGATATTGCAGTAGGTAGATGAATCGCGTCTAATAGGGCTTGAATGAGGGGTCCGTGTTGGATGTGGGCACCGTGAGAAGTTAAGTAACCTCTCTCTCGCCACAGTACGCCGAAGTCATGGACGACTCCGAATGCATAACGGGAATCTGTGTATATATTGACTTTCTTATTTTTGGCTTGAATACAGGCTTGTGTCAGAGCGATGAGCTCTGCTGCTTGAGCTGACAAAGTATTAATACAATTTGTTTCAATGACTTCAATGTTTGTTGTGACTGCGTAAGCGGCCACTAACTCTCCTGTACTTGTTCTCATACATGACCCATCTACATACAATGTCAAGTCTGGATCTGACAAAGGGATATCTGTCAAGTCTTGTCTGGGTTTCGTCGTGATAGTAATGACTTCGACACAATCATGTGCCAATGGATCTGTTCCGCCTACTGGTAACAGTGTGGCAGGATTTAACGTATTACAACGTCTGATTTCTATGTGTGGCTGAAACAATGTCAATTCGTAACCGGTGAGTCTCGCTATAGTCAAGTGTTGTGTTTGTGTGCGGTTCAAGAGAACCTCTACTGCGTGTGGTACTTGTACTGTCAATTGATGTCCTAGCACTATGGCATCGCTTTGTCTGATTGCTAAAGCTGTTGCTGCCACCGATTTCAGGCACGCTGGAAGTGCCTGAGCTACTGGATCTAATGTACTAGAGAAATAAGCACATGGTTTATGTGATCCTGCTTGTTCCTGAGTGAGTACTGACAAGGCCGTACCTTCGCGTTCTGTAACAAAGAGTGTAAACTGTTTACTGTAACATGGTGTTGCTAAGACAGGTGCTTGGCATAAAGCTTTCTTTAAGCTTTCAAAAGCGTGTGTATGTTCTGGAGTCCAAGGGAGGACAGTCGATGTGGCTGCCTCCTGTGTTGTCAACTGGATGAGTGGTTTTGCTAGAAATGCATATTGAGGGATCCACTGCCTACAGTATGAAGTGAGGCCTATAAAAGCCCGCACCTCCTTTTGTGTCTTGGGTGGTGGCATGTTAGCAATTAACTGGATGCGGTCGGATGTAAGCTGCCTTCCCTCCTTGGACAGCGAGTGCCCAAGGTAAACAACTCGCTGGACACAGAATTGCAGCTTAGAAGGGGACACCTTGTGCCCCTTGTCAGCCAGAAATTTCAAAACCGTCAGTGACGCTGTCTCACATTCAGGTTCGCTTCGGGCGGTGATCAGCAGATCATCGACATATTGAAGCAAGGCAGTGTTAACTGGCATGTGGATACTGTCAAGTTCTCGTTTCAGTGCTTGGCTATAGATGCTGGGGCTTTCTGTAAATCCTTGAGGTGCGCGTGTGAATTTAAAACTTCGTCCATTCAAACTAAAACCGAACAGATATTGACTTTCCGGATCGATTGGGACACTAAAGAAAGCATTCTTGAGATCAATTACAGTGAAAAACGTTGCTTCTGAGTCAATAGCTGTGAGTAATGAAGAGATATCTGGGACCACAGGGTATTGTGGTACAATACATTTATTTAATTTGCGCAGATCAATAACTAATCGATATACTGGTGGTGCTTTTGGATCCGTTCTTTTAAGAATCGGAATTATCGGGGAATTACATACATTGGAGTCGGTTTCGACAACCACTCCTTGTGCAATGAGCTCGTCAATGATTTGCAGTAAAGCCACTACAGCATCTGGTGGTAACTTGTATTGTCGCATTCGTGGTAGTTTTATTCCTGTTTTCAGTGTAACTCGATATGGTGTAATGTTCATGCAACCAACATCAGTGGGGCCTTGTGCCCATAAATGTGTAGGTAAATTCTGCAGTCGGTGATCCATGTCTCTGGACACGTAGTGACCTTTAAAGTCACGTAAAAATAGTCGTACTCCTTCCGGAGAACAACATATTATGGCTCCTAGAGCTTTCAATGTTTTTATGCCTAACAAGTTTTCTGGACATGATTTAGTAAGCAATAAATCTGTAGTACGTGTCAATGGACCGACTGTAAGTGGAAGAGGTTGTGTTACGTCATTGATTATAGGTTTTCCTGAGAATCCAAGGGAAATATTCTGTGAGCCTGAGAGGGGTGCCCCTGGAACTTCACTGCGTCTTATAGTTGTTCTGCTTGCCCCTGTATCAAGTAAAAACTTTCTGTCTTCCCCTAATAGTTCACTATGTACATAAGGTCCCTCTTGGTCTACAGGAACCTCAATAAGGGGTAAGCCAACTTCCCTCTCTAGGCTATCTCATGAGTATCGCTGATAATCGGGATAATCTGTTTGTGCATACTGATACATCTGTTGTGTTGTTGCTTGGGTTGCAGCAATAGGCTGCGCTTGTGGTGGTGCTACGATCTGTTGTGGAGCTGCCTGTTGCGGAGCTAGTTGTTGCGGAGCTAACCTAGGTTGTGCATGCTGAGGGATTTGTTGTTGATTCTGATCCTGTCTAGGTGGACGTGGTCTCTCCTGGGTTCTACCTGTGGCTATATTATGTTTCAGGACTGGACAATCGTGTATATAATGACCTGGTTGTTTACAATAGTTGCATGTCCCTTTCGCAGGACCTGCGGAATCACTCTTTTGATGACTATCAGCTGGAACTGACTGTGCAACAAGCATTTTCATTTTTGTATCTTTCATACGTCTTTGTTCGTGTTCTTGTTCTTCTCTAATTCTATTGTGGTGATATTGTAACATCTGTAGCATCTGTGATGGGGTATTAGCTTGCCAGGTACTTTCGAACTTCAATACTCTATTCTTGACTTGTAGCAGAGAATTTTCAACTAATTTTGTCACAAACAGATGTGGATATGACTCACTACTGGCTTTTATGCCACTATTTATACTAAAACATTTTTCAAATCGGGAATAGAAATCACTAGTGTCTTCATCTGGTTTTTGTTTACAGGCTGAGATTGCACCCCAGTCTTCCTTTTTCGTAGTTAATAAACGTGGCAGTACCTGTATTAGTAATCCTGCTAGTGCTGTAGTCTTTTCCCCAAGCCCTGCTCCTGCAGCTCTGGCCTTTTCTTCGTTTTCTAATGCTGTCCAATCTATCTTTTGGTCTCCCACCTCCCATTCCTTTTCTTTGAGTTTTTCGTAAACACCGGCGGGTAATAGGACTTTTAATATTTTCATAATATCGGGGTAGGTATACTCTCCCATGAGTAACATGTCTTTTATCTCACGGTGGAAACCTGCTGGGTCCTTGTCATGGCTGGGTACTACTTTCTTCATTTCTAATAATTCCAATTTAGTTATAGGCGTGTACACAAACACGCGTGTAAAATTATCACCGGCACCTCTTATTGGGTGCACTTCGCGTAACGGGTTCTGTCTATCTATGTGATACATTTTTCTTCCCATGATGGGAACTGAGACGTGTTCTGGGCATACGAAATTTAAATATTGGTTTCGAGATTCTAGAATTTCCTTAATCAAATCAGTACCTGACCCTCTCCATATGTTCATGAGTAGTTCTGTCAATATGTCAGGTAAGGGTCCTGGATCGGAGTGTTGGCTTTTATATAATATAAGGAGGTGTTGAATCATGTATATACTAGCTAAACGCTGTTCGTATGGGTCAAGATTCAGAAACGTGTGTGCAAGTACATCATCATTGTATTCGCCGGGACTGTCAGCCCATTGTACTGCTGACCTGGCTAATTCTTGTTCGTCCATGGAATCGAGCATGTGGTACCCCCTTCGATCTCGGAGTAATTTATCAGCAGCTTGGAATAGGTGTTCAGGGGATTTCGTATTTAGCATAGGGTTTGGAAAATGTCTATTATATTCTGGACGTATTGGACGTATCGGGTCGTTAAAACCTCTGGTATTATTTTGGGATCTTCCTCTACCTACATAAGCTATCGTTTCTAATTGCTCTGATTCTTGCTCCTCCTCTTCTTCTGATTCCACTCTGTCTGTTTCTCGTCTTTCTTTATGTATTCGTTCTACTTCCTTGCGGATCTTTCGATACATGGCGATTATACATGCCTGTTTGTCATGTTTCTCTTCTGATATGTTCTGACCCCATTTGGCAAGTCTTTGCATGGTTTCGTGATCTGCCCCAGGCCTGTCTTGATTCCTAATTACACAATTTATGAAAAAACGTAGTAGTTGTCTTTGGACATCCACTTTCTGGTATTCCATAGCTTCGTTAATACTTTCTGGACCTTGCCCTGTTTGGACAAAGCGATATATTTCGTCTAGGTGTTCACCCATTCCTGGTATTGTCATTAAATATAATGTAGCTCGTCTTATACGTAGTGATGATATGAGCAATTTATCCTGTCTACCTGGTACTGGGTCGTATCTACAATCCACAAGCTGTTCTTTAAACATGTCGGATGTCGCTAGCTGGGGTGTACGCTGGAGTGTTAAATCTCTAAGGGTCTGTTTATTTCGCGGCGGTGTGGCAAACATGTCTGTCGTACCTCCTGTAGCACCATCTGAGGTGCTAGGCACGAAAGGATTCGTTGGGCGTAGGATAGAGATTGTAGATGCGGGAAAAACTGTAGAGACGGACGGGCCTGTTGGAACTTGTGTAGGAGTTTGTAGTTGCGGGGATACAGACGGATGCTCTTGGTGTTGAACACCATCGGCAAGCGGTGTGGGTGGTATGGCATTAGCATACTCGGGAGCTGCGTCATCTAAATAGGAGGAAAGGAAAACGTCCTTTGCTGTTTTGGGATGTGTTTTGGGATGTGCTTTTATCGGGAGCAATGGAGGAGTTAAGTCTTTTGGTATTTCCGGAGTGGCCTTAGGTAACCCTTCGGCCAGAAGAGGATACATACCATTCATAAGAGCGTTTCTTTGTCTATCTACTTGTTCTGATTTTACTCGGGTACCTTCCTCAAGTAATAGATTTTCTCGGGTTTTATTTGAATTCTCTCTACCTTTCTCTTCCTGTCTGAGTGCTTTTTCTGTACGTCTATATGATTCTTTACACCATAATTCAATGGCATCTTTCTGTGACTGTCTGGCTTTCTTTTTCCATAATTCTTCTTCTACTCTCATGATGCAATCTGCATCCCAGGTCCCCGCTGCGGGCCATCTCTGACTCTCCGGTAATTCTTTGGTGTAGTCCACCCATAAATCAAGAAATAATACGGCATCTAGGCCATGCTTATGATACATAAAGTACCCTGGAGTGTCCCTAGGTGGGATGGGAACAGCTTCTTCGAGTACACCTTTTCTAGTTTTGATCTGTCTTAGTTTCGAAAAGAGCGGCATTTTTAGACCTTATTACTAGAACACACTTTATACAAAAAAACACAATAATGAACAGTCATTCACACCACAGTATATAGAACGTATTTTAAAACATTTAACACTTAACAGTTTTACGAACAATGATAACTAATAGAAAACTAGTTACTGACATGATACTGACACTAGATAGTACTTATTTATATGCAAGACATACTATATATACTGCTAAACAGTACAGATACACTGCTAAAACAGTGCAGACCGGATTTGTGTACCCAAACCCGTCTTGACCGGCACAGACTATGTGCACGTTAAATGCCTCCCCGGTAATGGTACTCACCGGGTAGCTCGGAACGGAAGGCCTCGGAACGGAACTGAAACTGGACCGGACTGGACTCGACTCGACTGGACTCGGAACTTCGGAACCTGGTGGGCCTCTGTATACCTCGGATCTTGCTCTCTCAGCTAGGCTCTGGTCGGGATACTTCGCACTTCTCACCGCCTCGTCTGGGTGTTGATCGCAGCCTCAGTCGTCCCCGTTTGGCCGGAGGGAGATACAGGAAATCCTGCAGGTACGCGTTTTTGTCAGTTCAGCTGTGGCAGGAGACCGGGCCTGCAACGCACCGCCGGCGCGTGAGATGAGAAAGTGTCCCTGTTCGGGCGCCAATTTATGTGGTAAATATTTCATTACCGGTACTATTTTTTATGCGGTAAAGTCTATTAAGAATAACTCAGTAAATATAAGAGGCAGAATCCGTGGTATTAGAGGTTTTAAAAGGCTTTATTCCTATACAAAGGAATACAATTCGAATTGTAGGCATTCTATTCCATCACCACGAAAGTTCAGGAAGGAAGGGCATACATTATTGACAGATAAGCAGTTTTATAGAAAATACATTACAGTGAAACAGATGCAAGAGGCGTAACAGCTGATAGTAGAGATAAAAGGTGCATACGTAGCTAATAGAGGCGGTCATATGGGCGTAATTTAATAAACGTCATCATACATGATGTCACAAGTGGGTGGATCCATAAGAGAATCCTGTAATGTCAGCAGAAATATTTGGCAGAGATGCGCGCGCAGCCGCATGACGTGTGATTGACGTGCAACTAGAGGGTGAAGGGGACTTGACATTTAGCTCTACATGTGGAGACAGAAGTCTGGGGGTCGTGTCAACCTAATCCCAAATCATATCTAATATCCTATGTTTAAAGAACTGTTTTATCCATAAGGAGAGGTCTCTAGGGTAGAATCTATTCTATACTGACTGTTAGTGCGTGTACAAGCGTCTAAGTGTCTACACTAGATGCGAGGGGGTAGGAATATTCCATGGTAACGGGACTATGAATTACTTGCATGAGGACAGCGAGGCCTGGCCCTGTGCACGGTAGCTGGAGGAATGTTTACCTAAACCACTAGACAGGAATGCATCGGATGAGGAGCGGAGGAGATAATCTTGAAGGTGAAATACAGTTTTTGGCAGGCGACAGGCTGGATCAGGCACCGTTAGCCGCGCAGGGAGTAGGACAAAGTTCATGGATACAGATGCAGGCTCAGACTGCATCTGAAGTTCTGAAAGAGGACATGTTGACGGTGGACGCACATATATTTGCGTCTTCAAAACTGGAGCAGGAGGGAACATACATGTACTTATAGCATGCACATGGAGCCGTTGGGGTCTACGATAGGGGACATAACTGATCACAAAATTCATATTTCCTCACCCCGATACGTTTATATTGACTTCTTGGTTCGTATATCTGATCCGTGGGCATCTTTAGATGATTTTTTTATTATAGAATGGTAAAAGAAGGGGGATCTTCATGTCACTGGAATCAAGCTATGCTGGCTGAAGAGGGGTGAAACCCTGAAACCGGTCCTAGGATTTTTGTTTCCGGTCCAGGGAGGACCTGGCTTGGCAGTTCGGGCTGGACTGTTCTCATGAGGCACAGGGTCAAGACTGATTTGCATGTGGCTGGGTTCAAACTGGAATGGCATGGTGAGAAAATAAACAATGGATTTAGGCCCAGATCTCTGTACTGGGGTTAATGTCTTACATTGTTTTGCATTCTGTTCATCAGCTGTTGTTTTTGCATTTGTCACCCCGAGTGGGACGGGTATGCCCAGACGTGGGTCCCGTGCTCTCCATGCCACTGGAATCAAGCTATCCTGGCTGAAGAGGGATGAAACCCCGAAACCGGTCCTAGGATGCTTGTTTCCAGTCCAGGCTGGACCTGGATTGGCAGTTCGGGCTGGACTGTTCCCATGAGGCACAGGGTCAAGACTGATTTGCTTATGGCTAGGTTCAAACTGGAATGGCATGGTGAGCAAAAAAATGATGGATTTAGGCCCAGATCTTTTTACTGGGGTGAATGTATGACATTGTTCTGCATTCTGTCCATCAACTGTTGTTTTTGCATCTGTCACCCCGAGTGGGACGGGTATGCCCAGACGTGGGTCCCGTGCTCTCCATGCCACTGGAATCAAGCTATCCTGGCTGAAGAGGGGTGAAACCCCGAAACCGGTCCTAGGATGCTTGTTTTCAGTCCAGGGAGGACCTGGCTTAGCAATTCAGGCTGGACTGTTCCCGTGAGGCACATGCTCAAGACTGATTTACATTTGGCTGGGTTCAAACTGGAATGGCATGGTGAGGAAAGAAACAATGGATTTAGGCCCAGATCTCTGTACTGGGGTGAATGTATGACATTGTTCTGCATTCTGTCCATCAACTGTTGTTTTTGCATCTGTCACCCCGAGTGGGACAGGTATGCCCAGACGTTGGTCCCATGCTCTCCATGCCACTGGAATCAAGCTATCTTGGCTAAAGAGGGGTGAAACCCTGAAACCGGTCCTAGGATGCTTGTTTCCAGTCCCGGGAGGACCTGGCTTGGCAATTCGGGCTGGACTGTTCCCATGAGGCACAGGCTCAAGACTGATTTACATTTGGCTGGGTTCAAACTGGAATGGCATGGTGAGCAAAAAAACAATGGATTTAAGCCCATATCTCTGTACTGGGGTGAATGTATGACATTGTTCTGCATTCTGTCCATCAACTGTTGTTTTTGCATCTGTCACCCCGAGTGGGACGGGTATGCCCCGACGTGGGTCCCGTGCTCTCCATGCCACTGGAATCAAGCTATCCTGGCTGAAGAGAGGTGAAACCCCGAAACCGGTCCTAGGATGCTTGTTTTCAGTCCAGGGAGGACCTGGCTTGGCAGTTCGGGCTGGACTGTTCCCATGAGGCACGGGGTCAAGACAGATTTGCATATGGCTGGGTTCAAACTGGAATGGCATGGTGAGCAAAAAAAACTATGGATTTAGGCCCAGATCTCTGTACTTGGGTGAATGTGCGACATTGTTCTGCATTCTGTCCATCAACTGTTGTTTTTGCATTTATCACAGCTTCAGTCTTCATAAAAAACTGCTAAACTCCCCCCAAAAAATAGGTACAAGACGCAGCTATACCCGGCACTAGACTCCAGTCTTTTATACAATAGATGCCAGTCAGTCAGTCAGAACAACTTTATTTCGCCAACACAATGTAGGCATAAAAAGTATACTACAGGCAAAAAAACAGACATTTCACAGCATTACAATAAAGTATAAAAAATATAAAAATGATTACATTAAAATCTAAATTCATAGTTATTTATACACTACAGTAAAATTGATTCATTATTCGGAATATAATTTCAGTTTTTTAAGGCAGATAACAGAAAGGACGCCAAAGAGAAACAGATGAAAGGGTCAGGTAATAGTTGCAGGCAATAAAGGGCTACACAACACTGTTTGAAGGTCATTTTGCGCATAATGGGAATAATACATCGTTTCGTTTCATCAGAATAAAATTTACAGTAAAACAAAAAGTGTAAATCGTTCTGTACAGATCGCTGATCACAGGTACAAAATGGGAGGTCAGAGACAACATACACATTACGAGGGGAGCACAACATAAGCGGAATATAGTTTAATCGAAATCTCACTAGAATGTACCTGTGCTGTAAATTAGTGACGAAGGAAAGGTATATTGTATTTTGTCCATTTGCGTTATACTTGGAGAAGCCAAGTATGTTTTTACTGTCGACAAATTGATGTTTTTAATTTCCCTTCTTATCTGCCTGCTAGAAAGTAATTGCGCTTTTAGATCATTTTTAGAGATGGAACAACAAGTAGTAGGATCCAAAAAAAGATGAGGTAGCCGAACTGCTTTCAATGTGGTTTCAACATAAGTTAACCAAGTGACATTACCTACCCCACCTAGTTTCAAAACATCCTTTATAATCTCTCTTGTTAAGGCAAGGGTCTCCTTTCGCCATACTGAGTGCCACATGAGAATCGGGGCAACTGCAATTTTATCTGTAATATAGGGTACTCCCAATTCCATGTGGCACTTATAGTTGGCACATGACTTTGGTAAAGAAAGGATCCTTTTTAAGAACTTATCTTCAAGAATCTGTAGTTTTGAGCAATCTCTCATTCCCCAGACAGCTGCTCCATAGGTGGCAGCAGAGATGGTCTTAGCTTGATACACTGGTTTTATTACATCTATAGGTTTTAAGCCAGTTTTTTAAATAAATTTGGTTAATGTCCCAATATTCTTTTCCATCTGTGACCCTCTATTAGTAATCATCTTTTGCCAATTAGCTTGGGGGTCAAACATTACCCCCAAGTAGTTAAAACAGTCAACTGCTCCCAATTTTCCCCCTTCAGTAATAATTTGCGGATGATTTCACTGCTTAGTACCTGCTACTAAAATAAAAGTCTTTGAATAATTAACTTTCATATCAAGGTTATTCATAAATTTCGTATATTCCAGGACTAAAAGCACAGCATCGTCCGCATATAGTAAAATTGGGAACCTGTGCTGAATTAATATAAGGGACATCCGGATTGGAATCTAACAATGCAGATTCCACACCGTTGGTATAGAGTGAAAATAAAAAAGGGGCAAGAACACAGCCCTGCCTCACACCTCTTTCAATTTTAAAAGATCTAGTGCACCATCACCATCCCTTCCATAGCGAACACAAGCTGGGGCACCTGAGTACAGGTCACGGATGATATTAATAATATTCAAGTCAATTCCCATAGCCTCCATGATCTGCCACAGCCTAGGCTGTGCCACACAGTCAAAGGCTGCAGACAGATCCATGAAGGCTAAATGGAGATGGCCTTTTTTTGCAGCTGTGTATAGATGCTTTGGAGGCTGGTTATGAGTATTTCCAGTTAAAGGAATGTAACGTTTTAGGACTACATATTCAGTCCAGTCATTAAAGGTTTTGGCACGTAAATGGTTTCAGAGAGCTGTGCCATTTTTTGCTGGGAGGGAGGTGGCTCACTTGGCAGGAAATTCTAGCTAGATGTGGGGATCGTAGTGAGACATTTCTGGGGGGATTTATACAAATTATCCACCTAGTGAAAAAATACTGTCTTGTCACCCATTCTGGTTCATCATTACTAACGGCTGCTCTTTTGAAAGCTAAACTGTGCAGGGTGGGTAATTGGTATAGACTTTTGCAGAGCCAAGGGGAAAACTATGTATTAAAGAAGTATTGGACTAAAATTACGGTGACAACACAATGCTCCTTTTCCGAGGTCGAGTGGCAGACAAACTCGCAACTTGGGAGTAAAGTCTTAAGGGCTGCACATTTCAAGTGTATGTCTTTTTTGTTATGATGTATGGCATATTGCACCCCCAAAGCCCTCCATAGAATGTACTCAGAATTGAAAGACAGATGCTTTCGATGCCAGCATCTTGGAGGTGGAGATTGGCTTCATACTTTATTTACATGTCCACTGTTACCTCAATTCTGGGGAAAAATATTTTGCTCTTAGTAAAGGCCTACAGAGCCAATTTGACCCGGAGCCTACAGTGGCACTTTTTGGTTAGTCAAAATAGAAGCTAATGTCTCAAAATATTAAAGCCAAGGAAGCTTTTATTTCAATTATCACTTTGGTGGCACGATCCTTGAGTCTGTAGAATTGTAGGACAAGTTGGGTTCCCACATATACAGAATACTTTAAAACAAATGATCCACACAAGTAAATTTGAAGAGGCCTATGCAGAAAGGGTCATTGCAATTATAAGGTATACAAGTGTCTGGAAATACATGCAGCAACTTGAGGAGGAAAGTGCTATCTAGAGCTGCTGTTATGGAATTTTTCTTCGATTGTTAAAAAATTGCTGATGATTAATGTTGGACTGATGTCACACAGCACTTTATCTGTTTTCTTATTATTAAGGAAGACTGGAGATAATGTGTTTATAAGTTATATTGGATCCTAGTTGCTTACTCTTTTTATCATCTTACCATGAACTTTAGTTTGTATCAGAATAATATCATGACTGGATGCTTAGTGATTATGATTTAATGAACTAGATGGCCGAAATCTACTCCCACCACATAGCACTTTATTCGCTTTTAAAAAAAAAAAGAGAGATAACTTTATCTTATGATATAATTGATCCCCACTACTGTTTCCGTTTTTATTACGACGCTAATGTTTTTGGTATCAAGTTATTATGATTCATTGTCTATTGATTGTGAGGTACTAAATTTCTCTATATTTTTCCGGTCAGTAAAATAAATGTAAAATAAAAAAAAGATTTCTGCTTTCTGTACTCTTTGTTTCTGACTGCCAGTACTGTTTTCTCATGTTTTCACTACATGTAAAATTCAGTGACTAGCAGGGCTTGACGTTTTTGTCACCCAAAATCTTTTTATGTGAAGTGCTTTTCTGCTGACCTAAAAAAAAATGTCGATTGATTGGAATGCATTTGTAACATCCACATTCTTTCAAAAGGGTTTTTGGGTGGTCAGGATAGGTCAGGTAAGAAAAAACACCCTTTACATGCTTATGTTTCTTAAGTTACCTTCTTTTTTAAACACAGTGACTTTTGACATATATTTGCCTTCTTGACAATGCAGGATAACATTCTCTGAATTGACAATGCTTACATTTCCACTTTATAGGCACACTATCACCACACATTGAACATTCAGTAAAAGGGATAAAGTTCACTGTGTGAATGTCGTTGTTGTTATTGTCCTGTAGGCGATGAAGCTATCAAACTAGAATAAACAATAGTGTACTGACTGAAGTTTCGACATGGCCGCATGGGTGCTATTTATTATACATATAGAATCACTTACTTGTTGAAGGGAGAAGGATTACTCAGTCAACACTGCTAGGTCACTGCATGCCGGAATTGCAGCTCATAGCTGTGTGCTGTGTATCAACATGAGGGATGTCCAGCTCTACATCAAGATGGACAGCCTGATGAGACTTAGCCGCAGGTAATAGGGAGTTAGACCACCCGGCAGTGATTTGGCAAATCAGCTACCCTATGCAAGACTAGGTTAGGGAGCACTAAGTAGGAGTAAACTATACACAGTATTTATATGCCAACATGTGTTCACTGTTTTTGCCCAATGGTGGAATTGTTAAATCTTTTTCACTATTCTCATAATGCTATTTATGCTTTGTTTCATTCAACCGATCATCGCAGCGCACGTATTTTATACAATTATCACAATGTTTCAATAAATACTGAAATGCCTTGTTGAGTATTTCTTGTATACTTCTTTGGGTATCCATAAGAGTCCAACGAAAGGGTTCTAGATCTGTTACCATGATTCCCTTAGGGGAGTCAGGGTTGTCATGTTCTAAGGTTACATATACATTTGTTACCCTGTAAGGTTAGGGTTGCACATGGTGCACTGTGAGCTAGCAGGACTATAGGCCTACATATCCTGAGGGTGTGCACAGAATCAGTCTGGCACAATCCTGATGTTTAGGTTGACAAACAAACAGTTTTACTCGAGAGGTACAACCTGTACGACATGGTGCCGCCAATGTTCTAGGTTTGGCTCTTATTTAATGGACTGCCTGAGTAGTTTTCTTTTGTATACTCAACCACCAATACTCACCACTTAACAGGAGACGTCTGTGATATTAGGGGAAAATCCTCCTCAGATGAGTAGGTAAACCCTATGTATTGGCTGTAGGTTGTTCAAGTTTCAACCTTTCAAAGGATCACCACATAATGGTACCCCCTCTGAATTAAAAATGTTCTTATGGGTAACCAAGCAGCATGTAACATACCTGAGAACTACAGATATACGGTCACTCAGAAGCTGCTACAAAATGATCTCACACTTACAGGTGGGAATGTTACCTTTGTGGTTGAGGCTCATGAAGCTTACGAGGTTTTAAACATGCCATTAACTTACCAAGAACACAGAAATTGGTTTGAAGGCACCCTACCACACACTACAGAACAAGTTAGACTATGTCCCCTTAGCAATGAAGGAGCAACATGGTCAGTCTTAGCTGGTTACACACCATACCCAAAAATAGCTAATATGACCACAGTACAGTTACAAACACTATATGCAGGTCTAGCTGGTATATATGGATGCTTGACCCAGTTCATCATGCGAACAATGACTATCAATACTGTGAAGAATGCTGAAGGAGTAAAACCACAATGGATATACCAGGCATTAGTTCCCAGACTATCAATGCTGTTATTGGTAGCATTCCCACCGGATGGGAGGAGATCCCGTTCTGGATTACACAAAAAATAAGTCAGCTTGAAACAGTGTCCCATACGAGACCCCAGGAAAAACACAGAATTCTTACCATATGCTTGCCAGTGGGGATGGCTCCCCCTGAGGAAGACTGCGCCACTTGCGATACAGTCTTCGCTGCATTATATCCCATAGTGCACCCTCATTAGCTGTATTTCCAGAGGTGGTTAAATGGAACCAAAATGTATATGGGGCAGCCCCTACCCTGAATTCGAGGATGAAACTGATGAGCAACTTTGCGGCAGTGTCCACCTTTATATTAAGTAACATTATAGGGGAAGCAGTAGCACTGGCTATACGCCAGCAACTCACTAATTTGGCTCCAGTACATCATGAGTGTGAATTACCAACAATTATCGAAGAAACAGATGCAACAGTAGATAGAGATAATTTAGGAGTTAGACCTAGTAAACCTCCAATTAAGAGTAATTCTGCAAAGGATAACTCAAAGCAAGCACCCAACTCTTCTACAAAGAAGAAATGGGAAAATAAGAAACATAAAGAAAATACTAAGTCATAGGGCGGACCTCCTCAGCAGGAGACCACTGAAAAGCACTATAATTTGTGTAACAGTTATAATAATAAAACACCTGACAGGTATCAGGATGCTGATGTGCGTTCATCTCGAGAGTCATGCAAAAACCGTTGAGAGACTGGTGAATGGTCAGAATGCAGAGCAGAGGAGAAAGCTGAAGAAGGACTCACAATGCTCATCTGACTACATAATAGAAAAGGGAGACAAACCTAAACAGTCAAAGTCTCAATTCAAAAAGAAGGTAGATGTACTGAAAGTCAAGCATGCCGTGAATATTGAGGAGAGTGCTTCTGAGCAGGAGTGAGCTCTGATCATGCTGGACTGCACAGCAGAAGTCACAATAGTTCGCCGGAACCTAATGGATTGTCTGGTGGCAGTAGCCTTGAGTGACTATATCCAGATGGAAACACTGGATACTAGGGTAAGTGTACTGCATCGATGCTATGAGATGCAACTCCAATTGGAGGGGGACATACCAAGATACATCAACGTTCTCTTTTGGGAGAACTTGTCATTCAGCTATGACATTCTCTTGGCCGAAAATGATTGACCATCTGAATTTGTGATGGATTGCCCAGAGGGAGAAACAGTAATTTTACCTGCTTTTTCAGACCTCGTTCCACAATCAGTTAAACATTGATACACCAAAGAGTGGGTGTTAGCACTAGCTCATGCGTTATACCACAACCATGTGGGGTGGGATGATAGTTCCCCTTATGCAATACCAGTGAGGCCAGCCCCACAACCTCAAAGACAATACCCCATTAAATATTACGCTAAAAAGGATTAAGGAGATTCTCACACAACTTGAATACCAAGGTGTAATAGAAAGTTGCACCTCTGCTATGACTAAACCCTTGTTTCCAATTATGAAACCAGATGATTCATATAGTCTACTACTATATTACAGACAGCTAAATATATCTACATGTGCATTCGCAGTACAAAATGAGCACAGCACTAATGAACAATATAGTGTGTACAAAATGTTGGTGATCAGACATTGTCCTATGTCGATGACATTTACCTAACGGATGATGACCTTTCTACACACTTGACAATCGTGGATGACATTGTATTGGGATTTACTCACATGGGCTACAGATTTAATTTCAAGAAATCAAAAATAGCCCACCTCAATGTCCTGTTCCTTGTGTCAAGTGAATGCAAATGCCTTGCAATGCACTTCTCAGAGAAGAGTGTGCTCTTACAACCACCAAATACATTGAGGAAACTTCAATCCATATTGATATTCTTAAATGTTGGAAAGGCTTACATTACCACATTATGCAGAATGGATTAAACCATTCTATGACTCAATCCATCCAAACTTTTCAAGCACACACTGGGCAACTGAACACACATAGATTTTACGTTCAGTACAAGCTAACATGCTAGCTTCAAAACACCTACACACATGTATAAACACAGCAAACCTGGCGGTCTGTATCAATGCGTTTAAACCAGGATATACCTATGTTACATTCAACGAGGGAACCACTGTATCAATTGCAAATAAATCACATTTATACACCAGTGCGCATATGTGTTTTGCACCAACTCTCTCACTGCAACAGATGAAGACTACAGATTTGACTCTATACTAGAAACACTAGCATACCTGCAATATGAAAATGAATATGCCGTTGGGTCAAAACACCCATACTAGGCAGAATGCACCCTTTTTAAGTGTAGAATGCAGGATGGTGAATTCTACCCTAAAGAAACCAACACAGCCATTAGGTGATTGCACAGTGCAGCTGAGAGAACTCTGAGTTCTAATTTTGGCACTTTGAAATACGGATCCTGGATTCTCCACCCTCATAGTGTGTGATTCATATTATTGTGTCCAGTCTGACAGTGAGTTTCTACACTACTGGGGCCTGAATGGATTCAGAGACTCCACGGGGTACACCATAAAGCATAAAGCACTTTGGAGACCATTGGCTAAGTGAGAAATAATGCTTGTCATGGACTCATGTGATTCACACATAGAGTTATCAATGTGTTGGAATACACATTGCAGGGAATTCCGTGGTTGACGAAGCTGCAAAAGCAACAGTGCAAACTAATGCTGTCACTGTGATTACTTGTTCCAGTATGAGAATAGATAGAGACGTTATGATGGATGTAAACACTTCACGTGATGACACCCACTTGCTGAAAGGCTTTTCAACAAAGTACTCCTAGTATTTAAGTGCACAAAATATGCCATTTGCTTGTGTTCCTGGAGTGGCAGATAGAGTAAAACCAAATTGAGATTGAGGGTTAGGTTTATTCCTAGCATTACATGAGTGCCTAGAATCTGCACCTGCAGGGGTAGGAGCTACAATTCAACTATTGTAGCAACGCTATTGTGGCCAGGTCTATATAAACAGACTAAGTTTAGAATGGGTAACCTCCCATTGAAATCCTTTACAGCAAAATGGGCAGGCCATGCGCCTCCAATCCCTGACTGCCCTTTATGTCCAATACTAGTTGAGACAAAGGACCATTTATTGTTCCTTTTCCCAGGTTATGTGACTTCAAGGAAGCAATGGCTAGTTCCTGTGTGTAGGATGCTTGGCCCAATGCACTAGGGGGAAACGGGTAGGGTCTTTAAATGTGACATCTTAGAGTATCTTACTGTCGCCACGTATGCATACCTCCTTAGTGCCTGCAGGATAAGGTTAGCGAGACTTGGCGAGGCTGCCGGATAGGCATCTTTAAAGCACAATCCACTACTGCTTTTGGAAATTGCCATCTGGGTCGAAAGCACTATGGTAGCCTGTTTTATTATCCTCACTCTGCTGCAGATTCTGAACTGTAAGAGCCGGTCCATGGATCTAGCTCCTCCCTTTCACACCATGTATAAAGTCGCTTTTACTGGCACTTGCGCTTTAGCCACAAATTTGCTAAGCTGAGCATACTGCATCACCCTGAGCCTTATTAATGAGTGCATTCATAAGATACACCATTTCACTGTTTATGGTTTTAGCTTCTTTATTTTATTGCTCATAATGGTTCTTCTAATTTGCATTTGCACTTCAATTATGACATTGATAAGCTGTGCCTTCTGCATCACATTCAGTCATATTAATGTGCTTCAATAGAAGACCCCGTGGCATTCACTGCTCCTTGGCTCATCTCATTGTAAGCAATCCTGAAGTGAGAGCTGTTAAGTGCAATATATGATTAACCTATACAGATACTGTTGCTTTTTATCTCCTATGTATCAAGCTTTTAAAGTTTTTAATTGGGAATCAGGATCAAAGAACGTATATACATTTTTGCCATAGTTCATGACAGACCATTTACGGTTTTAGTCTATAGTCACCTTTTACTGTTCTTTACTTCGCTTTGCTATGAGATTTGAGAGATATTATGTTCAGAATCGCTCTACAATCGAGAGAGGTGAATTATACAGTAACAATGACAATGAATGTTTTTTTAAAGTTTGTTTTTACGTGTAACTTTTAAACAGCTGAAATAAAGTATTTATACTGACTAGGGACTTTGTCCTTAAATGTGACATCTGCAAGCAGATGAAGGCTTCCGCCATAGCACGCCCAAAACAGACATCTTTATTAATATCAAACAAGCCACTCGCTTATCATTATCTGGACCACTGCAACCCCTTACAATCAGATGGGGCTTACAAATACATCTTGGTTGCAGTGGATTCCTGTTCTCGATTCCTATGAGTCTGGTCGCAGCGATGGGCTGACACCCGACTGTTATAAAGGATCTGCGAGTCTTTATTGGAACACATGCAGTCGGCACATTCCATTCGGATGAAGGTCTAGAGTTTGCCTCCAAGGCTTACAAAGACACAATGAGAAGATTTGGTGTGACCACGTGGTACTCTTCCCCATACCATCTTGAAGGAAACGCAGTAGTGGAAAGGAAGAACAGAGACTTAAAGCAGCATTTAACAGCAAGGGTATAAGGTTTGGGTTGCAGTTGGGTCCATCACCTATATGCGGTCCAGAGAGTCCTCAGTCTAGAAAATCCATGGGTGGTTGGACTTCCTATGAGATCCTGTTTGGGGTTAAGATGTGGGTACCTGACCTTGACAGCACCAGCACAGTGGTGGCAGAAACACCCTTTGACATTATTAAACGTTTGGCTGTTTTACATGACTTGAATTTCTTGTGGGATGCACAGAGCAACGTCACTGGCGAAGTAAAGGAAGCGCCAGCAACTCCTGGTTGGATCCCCAAGGTTGGCAAACAAGTCTGTGAGAAAATAGTGGACAAGAAGAAATTGAGGCCATCTTACAGGGTGTCATGTACATGTCCTGGCTGTTAAACATACCAGAACAGTACTATTACTGACCTTTGCTGGTTGCAAAAACAAGAGATTTGTGTTAATAGATCTCATCACACCTCATCATGTAGCTGGTTTTACACCGTAGGCCACCTGGGGTCCAGAGTAGTTACCTGTCTACTCTCACTACTATACAGGAACTCCTGTTTAAAAGCTTTGATTTGGGAAGATGCTTCTACTCCCTGGCTTTGGATAGTGAATAATTAGGTATCTCTTCTACCTGCTACATCAACAACTACAATACAAACAACTTATACACCAACATAGATTTCTATTTGGAAACCCAACAAGGATGGTGTCAACGTCAATGTACCACAATTCAAGTAAACTCCAAGTTCTACGCATCATCCATAGCTGCTAAAAATAGATCAAACTGCCTCCTTTTACTTTATAAACTTTGATGACTTCTCTTCAAATTCATCAGAGCCATCTCCACCTCTCCGAGGTAGATTGTGTGTATTCTACTTTTGGCTGAAGAAGACGTACTTTGTTCCTCCGTAGCTATACCTGTGGATTAAAATTTCATTACTTTTACGGACAGTGGCTCCAGAAGCTTGTGAACTTGGTTTTAACACCCCATTCTTCATAACACAAAGTGTGAGGATACCTTTCCCTGATGAACATTTCTGCTGTTCCTGTTCGTGATAGAATTGTTCATTTAGTTCAACTGAACGTTTGCAAATTCCCTTTGTATTCTGCATTTTGTTAAATTACATTATCACCCCTAGTACTATCTCCAATGATAGGGACATTGAGAAAGTGCATGAAACGCTAGAAGATCTAGAATATTCCACTGTTTTAACTCTGATGATATTTATGATGGTACAACTAATTATGATGACATTTTCTGTTTTCAACATTATGGTCACCACTTCTTGCATGAAGCAAGTACTCCACATGCAGTATTTAATTGCACACAATAGGCACAGTGCCCTAGACTACCATGGGATAGCTCATACAAATTTGCACAGAAGTTTGCATATTTCTCTGGTCACAATCCAGCTGCACCAGGCTTTTATGATTACAGGCTCACTCCATCAGCAGCAAAAAAAAGATATGCCCACTGATACAAAACTGATATGTTCTGCATATTTTCTTTTCCAGATGTCCACACAAGAGTTTGACTTTTGGAGAGACACTGATGACTTAAAATCATTTTGGGGAACTTAAGATTGGCAGGTTCAGGGGAACAAGGCATTATTTAGAACATGACAGATGCCACATCAATTGGTTTTCTCTGAATCAACTGTGCAGCAGACATCATGTTTTGGCATGGCTAAGATAAAAGATTTAATTACACCAAACAGTCCCACATTTGCATGTTTTGCGAACTGGGAACGGTCACAAATTACACAGAGGAAATGTTAGACACCTTGCTTTGCAACGGTTAAAACAATTCTACAGGGACCAATCGGGGGGATGATTAGTGTGGCCATTAGATACTAATTGATGTCATGCACGTTTCCTGAGTGAAACCAAAGAATTTAAGATTAGCAGGCCCAACCTATGCTACGCTCTTATGCAAGGCTCAGGGGTGATGACAACTTACAGTGCGTCGGAAGTTGTGCCTTAATTGGCTAATAACCTCAACATTGTCCCAGGGGAAACAACACTTGTTCCTTCTTTCTGATGACATGGGTCTACCTACTTTTTATTACGTCCTCGAAAACCACGTCAAAAGATCTTCTTGTATGCAATATGCAACAAAGTGTGGAACGTTTCCCAGCAGGAGGCTGCTGAGAGACTGCACGGAATTGACATTGAAAATTTAGAAAGGGCTCTAGCAGTAGTTGATAATGGTATGACCACTTTGCCTACTAGTTTTTACTCTCTGGGTAACATATTGTGGTCTGCAATTCACATTAATTATTTATTTATTTATTGAGTTTTCTATAGCACAAACATGACTCGAAGGTATCAAAGTGCTTTACAGAGTTAGCACAGCAGCAATTACACAAGTTACATATTGAGTAAATAATAATACATTGTAACAGTAAATAAGAAAAGTATACAATAGACAGTAGTATATGAGGATGATAGCACAAACCAGATCCAAATGTATTGGAGCTCCTACAGAGTTATCATAACAGCAATTACATGAAAAACATATAGAGTAAGTAAAAATACAAATAAACAGTATATACAAGAGGTATAATCAAGACAGTAGGATTTGTGTATGACATAGTTCGGAGGTAGTTATGGTAGGTTGTTGCAAAGGTGGGGAGAGTACAGGTATACTGAATGTCATGTCCTCTGTACAGCATGGGCAGTCACAACTTAGATTGATTATCTTACTGAGCTGGAGTCTCCAGAAACTTTGTGCCAGTCGGCTAACATGGTGACACCTTAATTCCACTAGCCTGTTTTTACTTTATAACTCAACAAAGTAGCAAATCATCAAAGGATGCATGTACATTATGTTGCACATAGAGAAGTTGGAAAAACTACCATTTACTGTTCCAGAAATAGCTTCCATGGATTGGATATTCCACTGATTTATTTCTCTGCCTATTTTGACATTTCATTTCTGATACTGTTTACAACACCATCAGGTAGGCAGATACGTAGCGCTAGGAGAAGGATACGTGCATGAGGAAACTTTTAGATATTGCTGTTGGAATGGTGACACTGAACTCTTTCTTAGCGGGCCTGACTACGAGAATACTTTAGGGCATTCCTTGGTGTGTATGGAGGTTTTGCTTCATGGTGCGTATGATGCGTCCCTGGCAAATTTGTCCTACTACCTGAAGGGCACTCCAGCTGTGGTGATCTAGCTGGCTATCAGATAGCTCTCAAATTGGAGTGATTTGATGTTGAACGATCAGTGCTGCTGTGGCATGAAACCGAGCAATATCTACCTGGTAACGGTTTCTGCAGTCATGACCTATTGTACACAAGTATGTTTCCACCTGCCCACACAGTTTAGGTAGGTTACTTTTTGGCCTTTGATAAAACTTTTGAATGTGCTCTTTGATGCTTTGAGCAGAGTAAAAGCCTTACTCTTCCTGTGTACGAACATGAGGGATGTCCTGCTCTACATCAAGATGGACAGCCTGATCACACATATCCGCAGGTAATGGGGAGTTAGACCACCCGGCAAGGATGTGGCAGATCACCCACCCTCGGCAAGACTAGGTTAGAAAGCACTATGTAGGAGTAAAATATACACAGTATTTATATGCCAGCATGTATTAATTGTTTTAGCACAATCGTGGAATTGTTAATCTTTTTCACAATTCTCAGAACGCTATTTACTCTACTCTGTTTCATTTGACTGATCATCTCAGCATATTTATTTTATACAAGAACCACAATGCTTCAATAAATATCGAAACACCTTGCTGAGTACTTCTTGTGCACTTCTTTGGGTATTCATAAAATTCCAAACAAAACGGTTCTAGATCTGTTACCACGATTTCCTTGGGGAGACAGTGTTGTCATGTTCTAAGGTTGCACACACATTTGTTACCCAGTGAGGTTTGGGTTGCAGATGGTGCACTGTGAGCTAGCAGGATTACAGGCCAAAATATCCTGAGGGTGTGCATGGAATCAGTCTGGCACAATCCTCACATTTATGCACAGCTTTACCAGAGAGGAACAAGCTGTATGACAGGATCACTTTCAAAGCCTTTCAAAGTCTTATTGACTTATATTGCTGGTGTAAATGTGCATTTGATTTCACTCTTGACCCCTAAGAATGTAGAATTATACACAAATTGTGAATCTGAATGCAGCCATTCTGGGATATGTAAACCAGCATTTTGCGGTCATTTCCCTGCCAATTACTGCAGGGTTTTAGCTGATTTCACAGGGATAAACAATTGCATTGGGCACAATTTGTATCAAACATGTGGTTCCATTTTAGGTGCATACACAAGTTTGCTAGGCTGAATTTAATCATGGTCTTAGATGGAATGGTGCTTTGATGCTATTGTTCTTTCAGGAGCTATAATTGGGGAATTGCATCATTGTTTTCCCTATCTCTTCAGTAAGGCTGGGCGGCAAATTCCATTCTGCTTGCGGAATTTGCAAAATGTAGGCATTTCTGCATTCCGCGGAGAATGCGGAAATGTTTAAATTTCTACGATCCGTGGCGTGCGGAGATTTTTTTCATGTTCGTGCTTTAAAAATGCGTTCTCGCGCGCGCAGTCAACTTATCTGGATCCCTGCGTTCACCGATGAGTTTTCCTATCAATTCGCGTGTGCCACGAGATGTTGGTAGCCGGTCACACTATCCCACAAGAGTTTGCGATCGTGAACACGTCATTCGCCGCGCCATCGGACACCGCGAGAGTCTGCAATCGCGAACACATCATTCACCACCCCGAGAGAGAGCATGCGATCGCGAACATGTCATTTGGACGTGCAATCCAATATCCGGCGGAAGTTTGGTGAAGCTCGCGATCCAGAACACGCAAAATTTTCAACCTAGAGAAGAAGAATATCTCAATCAGCATAAAACCTTCTGTAAATGATGATTTGGATGAAAAAAACTCCTCAGATTGACATTTGGCTGTCCTTTATTTTGCAAGGAGTCCTTTTAAAAAAAATAACTTTTTGGGGGGAGAGGGAGGAAGTGCCACAGAGTCTCCAACTTCCTGTTCCTGTCCAGCAGGCTTCTCCCAGTGCTTTGTCCATCTCCTGTTCATTCTTCCTTTGGATTTTGAGCTGGAAGGATCACTCTTTGTGTCTGCTGCATCATTATCATTGGATCTGAGGACTTTTGAATTTGATATTTTACAAGTAAGTTGGTGTTGTTGTTTGTTTGATTGGATTTTTGTACTTATCGTAATTTTTTTCTAAATTGTTGTGGGTAGCCAGTACTCCCAGAGCTAGTCATGGGTGGGTACATGATGAAGCAACTGTTCCTTTGGTGTGCGTTGAATTTATTTCAAACATCATTTAGGGCATGGATGGCATTGGATTGAATTGCAAAATGTGTTTCTTTGGGGGTATTTCTGTTTTTGGGTGTGTGTTAAATAAATGCCATTGTTTTGTTTGTTGTGTTGTTGTGTACCTTGCAGACCTTGTTTAGCCCTGTGGATTTTCATTTTTGCATTTTATTGCATTAGAGGAAAAGCAGTGTGGTTTAGCATGCATCCTTTGCCTGGCTATTATAGGCCTTTTGTCAGTACATTGTTTTCGAGGCCTTCTGCTTGTTGCTTGTGATTTGTGAGTGTCCATGTGGCTGGTGGCCCTTTCTGGTGGGAGTTATTAGTGTGCTGCTTTTGCCATGTAGGCCTACATGTTATTCCTTTGTGGCCCAGGCTCGTTGCTGTTGTGGGCCTGGCCATGAGGCTAGCGGCCATTTTGAAGCCAGGCAGTGTGCTTTTTGCATAGGCCTGCAAGATTGTGGCCTAGTCTGCCAACAAGCCTTTCATCCAGTAGGCTCAGAGGTAGTCACAGATGCATGAAACAACTGTTTCTGTGTGTTCTGTTGAATTTAAACATCATTTAGGGCATGGATGGCATTGGATTGAACTGCAAAATGAGTATTTTGGGGGTATGTCTGTTTTTGGGTGTGTGTTAAATAAATGCCTTTGTTGTGTGTGGTGTGTTGTTGTGTACCTTGAAGACCTTGTTTGGCCCTGTCAATTTTCGTTTTTGCATTTTATTGCATTAAAGGCAAAGCAGTGTGGTTTAGCATGCATCCTTTGCCTGTCTGTTATAGGCCTGTTTCAGGTCATTGTTTTCCAGGCCTCCTGCTTGTTGCTTGTGATCTGAGCGTCCACTGTCCATGTGGCTTGTGGCCATTTCTGGTGGGAGTTATTTAAGTGTGCTGCTTTTGCAATATTGGCCTGCATGGTTTTTCTCTTGGCTTACTGCTTCCATCCAAGCCCTTTGCCAACTGCAGCTCCCTGAATGATGTGATGAGCAAATAATTTAATGCCAAACAGGGTCCACTTCCGTTACATTTGTATTTTTGTTGTTGTTCTTCTTTCCTATCCTTCCTGAGAGTGTAGTGTACACAGTATACTATGAAAGCCCTTGTTGACAAAGTCTCACAAATGGCTACACTAAGTTATATATTTTATTTGTTTGTGTGTATTACAACAACAACAACAACAAATGCAACATTTCACTGATGTTCTTCTCCTGGCTTCTTTGCTTTTAGGTGCACAAAAAGACAGAGGAGGAAGTGTCATCATCATCATCACCCGTTGTACTGCCAGAAAGAAGTCCTGCTGTGCATCACGTCACGTCCATGTGTGACCACAGACATCTCTGCAACTTGTGGACCTGCATCCTGCTGACATCTGAAGAAGATGGGCCCAAAGAAAGGCAACAGGTCCTCCAGTACTAAGAAAGTTGTCAGTGAGAAGAAGGAACAGAAAAAGGAAGTGGCACTTACCAAGACTGGTGTGCCGCCCCAGGTGTTTTTTGAGAAAAAAAAATTAAGCCTGCAGCAGCGTTGTCCGGGGACCAAGCTGGGAGCAGCACCTCCACATCAGCGGGCCAGCCCCACCAACCTAGGCCCAAGCCCATGAGTGTCGCAGAGGTAACCAGACCACTAACGAGCAGCATGTTGAAATGTCATTATTGCAAAGTAGTACACAATCAACGCAGGTGGAAACTCAGCAGATAAGTGGGCAGGTGTAGGCGCAGCAGCAGACGCAGCAGCCGCGAGAACAGCAGCAGCCGCAAGAACAGCAGCAGCTGCAAGAACAGCAGCAGCCGTAAAACAGCAGCAGCAGCTGCAAGAACAGCCACAGCCACAAGAACAGCAGCAAGAACAGCCACAACAACAGCCCACAATAGTAGTTGTTCCTCCTGAAGTAGGGGCATTTCAGGAAATCGAGCTTCCTGCAGACAAAGGGGATCAATCCACTGTTCCAGAAGATCCATTGTCTTCCAGACCCCCAGCAAGGAAAAGGAGGGTTAGTCCATCATCTTCTTCTTCAAACCCCACTTCTGATGATCGAGATGCCACTTAGAAGCCACCAGTTCAGTCTGAGAGTGATGCACACCACAAAACAAGGCTAGAGAAAAGGAAGGTTCCAGAATCCTTAGAGTTATGGAGGTAGATGTCCAAGAGGGGGATGATGATGATGACGAGCCAGTCATCACGAACATCACTCCCGGCCCAAAGAAGATGGAGACCAACATTATTACCCTTTCCAAAATCGCTGCGAGGGATGTAGCACAGATACCACCAACACAGGTAACACCAACACGACCTCCAGCTTCTATATTTAAATTTGCAAAGGCCCGACAGGGACCTACATCCAGCTCAACCACCAACTCAGATAGCGGTAGTGTAACTGCACAGAGTCACATTCCAGGCCCACCCTCCAGTTCATCTGGTATTGAAAATGGCACATCCAGCAGCGCAGAAAGTTCTCCTCCCCAGTTTGGGACTTGTTTTCGGTTAGCAGTAAGGAGGAGAACATTGCTATATGCTCAATTTGTCGACATGCAATTAGGCGGGGTAAGCTTGGTACAAACTATGGTACCGGAGGCCAAACAAGTCATCTCAAAATACACCACAGTATCCAGTGGGAGGCTCACCTACTTTGGTTATAAAAAAGTAAAATTTAACCCATTGCTGTTGTTGGGGATGAAGAATTAGGGAAAGATATGATCGCAGTGGAAGGTGAACAAGAGGGAGACATTTCTAGCCCTGTCCCCAACAGTGTAGTGGTATCGCCCACATCCTCAGCAACATCTCAGTGGCAACGCAGTAAGAGTCATATTCAGAGTCCGACTGAGACACCAAGGCGACGAGTACTGCAATGAAAAAAAGTGTGTCGTTGAGCCTAACTGGGTTCAAGAAAAGAGCTGCACCGCAAAGGAAAATAATCCAGCCTACCATTGAGAGAATGCTTAGGTCGGAGGGGCAGTACCAACGCAACCACCCAACGGCAACGTTGTACAATGCAAAGTTGGCTAAAATGTTAGTTCTGGACCTTCTCCCTTTTTCATTTGTGGAAGGGGTGGGTTTCGTTGAATTTGCCCTAAATTGAAGGTTCCCAGACGGTCCTATTTCGCCAGAGTTGCTGTTCCAGCACTACGTCACGATGTGCTGGAATTGGTTGGACAAGCTTTGCAGCAGAGTGCTGTTCAAAATATCCACCTGACGACAGACATGTGGACCAGTTTCCAAGCCACTGATTACATGTGCTTCACTGCACACTGGGTCTCTTTTGTGGGGGTTAGAGATAAGCTATCTGAAGTCAGTGCTGTTGACACAGCTGAGCTTTTTAATGCTACTCGGAAACATGCAACTGTAGACATGTTTGCCATTTAGAAATATCATACTGCTGTAAACATTTTGGAAGAGTTTCACACCAAGGTTTTTGAATGGCTGTGCCCAAGAGGGCTTAAGATTGGTTTTGTTGCCACAGATAATGGCAGTAATGTACGTAAGGCCATGGAGCTTGGTTGCTATTTCAGGGTCCCGTGTTTGGCACACTGCATTAACATTATAGTTCAAGACTTTCTGAAAAAAGAAGCCATAGTCAGCAACTTACTGACCACCTGCCAAAGAATATGTCCTCATTTCAGCCATTCTTTTAAAGCTCGGAAGCAACTGAGGATCATTCAACGTGACTATAGAATGCCAGTCAAAGCACTCATCAAGGAGGTGGCAACACGTTGGAACTCAACTTATTACATGCTTGACCGTCTGTTTGAGCAGTACAGACCAACCAATGAATATGTCATGCGAGGAGGGGTTGCTACTGTGAAAGGCATGACCCTTCAGATGGACCAATGGTGCCTAGTTAAATGCCTGACTGAGATGCTTCTTCCTTTCGAGGTCTTCACACGTGAAGTCAGCAAGGAGGACTGTACAATGGGCCAAGCTATCCCATTGTTGCACATGCTAGAGCAACAGCTGAAGGATGTGTCTGAAGCGTACAAAGGTGTAGATGAAAAAATAGAATCATATGAGTTGGTGGAGAGCTTATACCGTTGCTTAGCTGACAATTCAAGGGTGCAAAATAAGATTTTGTTACAAGAACATTGCGTTTTTGTGCCACAATTCTGGATCCACTGTCCAAATCGGTTCTGAACAGTGAGACATTAATTCCTTTTTCAGAAGTGGATATTGCCCGGTACAGAACTTGGATAGCTGAGGCAGCCAGTAATTTGGAAAATGAACGGCTGGTAATTAAAAGCCACTTCATAAACCCACAAAAAGTACTGCAGCAGGGCATCCAGCGTCAAGTTCAACTTCGGAGCCTGAGGGCAGTGCGTTTGGCTCAGAACACTCACCAACACTATCAACAACAGCAAGAACCGGATCATCAGCCCCAGTAAAATTGTTAAAGGATTGGTATTTACAGCAAGGACTTGTTAGGTCCAGTGCTGATGCAAAGAGGCCGAACAAAGTGTAGCACCCCTGAATATTGAGCCGATGGTCCAGGCCTATCTGGATGACCTAACAGAGGTGTACATTGATCAAAACCCATTGCGGTATTGGTATGGGAAAAGGGGCCAATGGACACCGCTCAGCAGGCTGGTGATAAACTATCTTGCTTGCCCTGTCACAAGTGTCTCTCCTGAACGTGTTTTCAGTGCTGCTGGTTCCATTGTAACAGTGAGAAGGACCAGTCTCTCACCCAAAAACGTGGAGAGGTTACCCATGAAAATGAATCAGCACTTTATACCACTTAATTACACAATACATAAATCAACGGAGGAAGATGAGGACAGCAGCTCAGGTGATGGAAGTAGTGTGTTAGATGATTACCTACTTCTGGTTGAACCCCCAGAGTTTGAAGACGAGCTATACTTCCCTGACAATTAGGCTTGCACTTCTTACTGTCTTCCTCCCTTATTTACTTTTGTTTGTGTGTCTGTCTTTCTAGTTCAAAACTTCAGATCACAACAAATCCATCACCACTGTCTTCTAGTCTTTTTAATTTTTATTGCCATATATGAGTTTCAGCTCTCTGCATTTCACAGTCCACTCCTCCAAGTCCTGCTCCTCCATCCTCCTGAATCACCCTAAATCCATTGCCCTCAAGCCAGATGATGATTGGATGTAGCATATTAGAAGTAAAAAGAAAATCTTGCCTTGTTGAGTCCCTCCAAAAGAAGTGGAACATGATGATGACTACTATAGCTATCCTCCTTTCCGAGCCGAGAGATGAGAAGGAACAGGTAATGAATGATGCATGCATTGGAAGCTGACTGAGTGATTTGTGTTGTTGTTGTGCATGAAGTTAATTCATTTTGTACTATTACCTAATCTACACACTAAAAGTAACTCAAGGCAATGTTTCCATTCTTGTTTTTTAATTACAAATTTGTACTTTTTCTGCAGGCCGATCCATTGCATTTTGAATATGGAAAGGGGACTCAATCTCTACACTGCACACACAGACTTGGACAACACCATGATGATGACCACAGTGATATAATATCTTCGCAGTCACCCAGTAGGATCAGAGATGATTGATGGAATAAGTCAGGGCATTTCATGAGTGGCATAAAAAAGGTAAACAAGTCAACAACAACCACAGCAGACCTACATGTCTGTGTAGTGGTAGAGTCGAGTGTAGTGGTGGTATGACTGACAGCGGTGCATTGATTTAGTCACTTAATTTGTAGATTGCTATGTTGCTGTATATGTGCATTGTCTGAATCTGTCAAAAAATGTACACTAAATGGAGGATGGGTCAAGGGTGTTGTGGGCCTGCTCTGTCCTGTTGTTGTTGTAGGTTAAAGCTAGAAACAGACTAGAGTAGACATGATGTATCCAAGTCGCCTCTGAAAGTGTTCTTGTTGCACTCCACCGTCATTTATGCATTATTTTTCTACTTGATTTATCAATATCCCTTTTGTTTTTCTATCTACAATTACAGGCCGGCCCTTACAGTGTGCTACTGGGAAAAACAACTCACACTTACCTTACCAATGAATCTACATCTGCCAGCCAGGCAGTGGCGTCACCCAATATTGATGGACGGAGCGTCCATGGGAGGGAGGACCAAGAGGAATGCCGAGGGTCAATTCAGACCCTCCCCAGTGTGGACGCCGGTCCTGGTGGTCTACCAGGTTTCCAGTACTCGGAAGAGGGGTGAGAACTTCCCCTTCTTACCTGAAGGCTTCCGCCAAAGCAGCCCGACTCCACACTGGGGAGGGTCTGAATTGACGGACACGAATAAGACGTGCCCAATAACAGTACTTGTTAACCATACCTAACTACATGTCAAGTGGGAATATAGGGTGCCTTTCTCCCTGATTCCCCTCTTGTTTTACTAATCTCACGGTCCTGATGAAGCGCTAAGGGATCCATTAGAGACCCACGGACAGCACGAAACATGTCGACCATCCACCACTTGTAACACTTAATTTCACACCAACATACGGGTTGAGAGCAGTGGGAGAGCATATATTCCTTTCCCCTCTCATTCTTGCATAAACTGCGCCTCCATCCCATCCTATTTTAACCTGACCCAAAGGACCCCCGAATAAACGTACAAGGGTACCAATGGGTCATTTTATCCTCACTCACTACCTTCACTCGGCCCACACACCCACATGCACAAATGCGGCAACTCCTAAAAGATCTCCAACAGAGTGCCCTCCAGTAGGGCCCGTGAGGGACTGCAGTGCCACCCCCACGAGGAGCAGTGCCCAATGATGATGCTTTGCACTCACAAGGGTGTGTGAGGGCACAACAACAACACGCACAGGAGCACCACTCCCCACTCTGCACACTCATACCTTACTTTGGAGACACCTATCCCGACTCGCAGTACCGATCTGGACTACTGAGCGCTTTCTTCCTTTCCCTCTGAGGAACTGATGCCATTCTAACTGTCTGCGCATTGTCTTTAGGAGTATTGGTACAGGACCTATTTCCAAACAGCTCCTTGTCCCCCTTCTTATATTGTGGTTATAATAATTCATCTCTACAGCTATTTTTGCATTTTCTTTGCTATTTTTAAAAGTAAGCCCGGTACAACCGAACAGAAACTGTATATAATTCAGGTCTATCTGAGGGCAGACAGGCAAGGCAAATTACATAATATACTGTTGCCATGTACTGTCTAATTGTCTAGTACTACTTTTCATTAACCATCATATTATCATCATCAGGCATGCATTTCCTTTTTCTCCCTAAGCAGATTTATGGATATGGTCGTCTGCCAAGATTGTGTTTTTTTGTTTGTCCATGCATACTGTTTTTCTTTGTCAAACTTTTCCCAAAACCCCCCTTCCCAAACCGTAACCCTCTTCCCCCGGGCTGTGTGATTTATTGAGGTGTGACTAAATTAAATGTACACCAATAATTGATCACACGCTTGCTGGGGCGGATGTGGCGAAAACAACACTAATTCAATTTCAAGGCAGGGCGAGGATCTTCTTCTGCTTGCCCACCCATGATCAATATATTAAAAGGAGCCTAATTCATCATTATTAATTGCCCGCTTCGATTGGATTTGTCATCCTCCTACACAGCACTAAAGGTTAGGCTTGTGTCGAGTGTAGGGCTAGTCAAGTGACTCAACACAACTACAGTTTCTAAGTTGTTGTACTAGGCTATCCCCGCCACCATTATGTTTTATTTTATTTTTGGCATACTATTGTTTGGCAGTAATTTCTGTACTGTACTTCGTTCTACTACTCCTCTCACAGTCTCTCTCCGCCGACTGACTGTCTCATTTTCTATTTTTGCAAATGCTACTGCTAGGGTCTACTACTACCACCACAACCATGGCATTTTGGGAAACAAACCAAACCATCATCATCATCACCATGCAGACATCGCTGTGCCTAAGTTAAAGATCAAATGCAAAAACAACAGTTGATGGACAGAATGCAGAACAATGTCATACATTCACCCCAGTACAGAGATCTTGGCCTAATTCCATCGTTTTTTTGCTCTTCATGCCATTCCAGTTTGAACCCAGCCATATGTAAATCAGTCTTGACCCTGTGCCTCATGGGAACAGTCCAGCCTGAACTGCCAAGCCAGGTCTTCCCTGGACTGGAAACAAGCAACCTAGGACCGATTTCGGGGTTTCACCCCTCTTCAGCCAGGATAGCTTGATTGCAGTGGCATGGAGAGCACGGGACTCACGTCTGAGCATACCCGTCTCACTCGGGGTCACAAATGCAAAAACAACAGTTGATGGACAGAATGCAGAACAATGTCATACATTCACCCCAGTACAGAGATCTGGGCCTAAATCCATCGTTTTTTTGCTCACCATGCCATTCCAGTTTGAACCCAGTCCTATGCAAATCAGTCTTGACCCTGTACCTCATGGGAACAGTCCAGCCCGAACTGCCAAGCCAGTTCCTCCCTGGACTGGAAACAAGCATTCTAGGACCGGTTTCGGTGTTTCACCCCTCTTCAGCTAGAATAGCTTGATTCCAGTGGCATGGAGAGCACGAGACTCACGTCTGAGCATACCCGTCCCACTCAGGGTGACAGATGCAAAAACAACAGTTGATGGACAGAATGCAGAACAATGTCATACATTCACCCCAGTACAGAGATCTGGGCCTAAATCCATCGTTTTTTTGCTCACCATGCCATTCCAGTTTGAACCCAGCCATATGCAAATCAGTCTTGACCCTGTGCCTCATGGGAACAGTCCAGCTCCGGGAGTGTCGGCAGCGGTGGGGAAAGGTGCGCCGGGCATTGTTTTGTTGCTCTGGTGTCCGGCGCACCAATAACCAACTGACGCACCGGTAGTCCGATATCCTGGACCGGGAGCAGGACCTGCTGGACCTGCTAGGAGTGGAGGTCCCGGGGCTTGGTGAGTAGCTATTTAATATTACTACTTTGTGTTCTTCTGCTCTGTGTTATATATTGCGAATATATTTTTTTTTCCGACCAGCAAGAGTGCTGCTGCTTACAATGCAGGTAAATTACGTTTAAAAATCTGTGATTGTTATGACACAGCTGCTCGGCGCTACTAATTTTACTTGTTTGCAACTTTGCGCTCAATTGGCCTGATTATGTAAGAGTTTACTTTATAGAACTTTAGTTAGGTAATGCTAAAAAGACTCTAGTCCTTCCTTTGTCCTCCTGCCACTAAGAAGAGCTAGTGGTGGATTGATAGGTTTAGTTACTTATTAGTATTAGTTGGTAATTTTTAAGTGGTCTGTGTGATGCATCCTCTTTCACATCACGTGCTGCTGAGTGCTGCTTACCCCAGTCCTTAGTAGAACCTTTTGTAGTTTGTTTAGTGAGTGTTAATAGGCTTATCATCACTAGCAGAACATCAGCAGCAACCAACCAACAATTTGGTCTATGCAAAACTGTATGCATGTGTCCTCCATCTATGCATTTTGAGGACTAAAATAAATGCAACTGCAGACTTAGTGAACAATTGGCCCGTCTGGAATAGGTGGACTAGGTCGGGTGATACCTACTTAGGCTTACTAGATGGTCCGTGAATCTCGCAATACTACTAGTCGATCAGATTAGATAGGTCAATTTTATTGCAATTGTTGTTCACAAAAATGTTTTTGTAGTGTATTTTAAAAGATTTTATTTGTTTCACACGAAACATTAATTGTTGTCTCTTTCTTTATTAAATCTTACATGAACATCATCACCCAGGGGCAAGAAGACGGTGTCTGAGTCGGCGGAACCTGAACAACATGCCTCCCAGGGCAAGGACCACTCCTCTACCGAGGCATCTGCTGCTGGCTCCAGTAAGTCCTCAAGGGGTTAATATTAATAATTATATTTCCCTAACTTTTCCCCCACCTTATTTTTTCCGAACTATTAATTTGGTTTCCTAATTCTATTTTTTACAAATTCTTCTTCGATCTAGACTATCTGTTTCTAAATTCTTGTTATCCCTGCCTCTAACTGCCTCTGCTATGACTCTCTGTACTAGTACTATTAGCCTGTCTGTAGCTAAGCTTGCCCAGTTGGCCAATCTTTATTTAAAAGGTTTTAAATAAAACTCAGATTCACCAATAGCTCTAGCTTTTGAGTCCAGTCCTTTGGGTTGTCATCTTCTACTACTTCTAGTCTTCTTAATCTTGAGGTTTTTCGACCATTCCGACCAACAAAATGCCCAACCAGATTTTACTATTTTTGATAGGATAGGACATACTATTACTGTTGTAGGGATTCTGCACATACAGAACTTGGCACAAGAAAAAGAACATTTGTGATGAGAGGTTGGACCTTCCTCACACCTCAATTAGAACCCACCACAATCCCCTGACTGACTAGTAAGTATAGTGTCTCATTAGCTCTCCGAATCCCCCCCAAGATACCCAATGAGTAGACAAACCAGAACATAACACTCCCGACCTCTCAGTCACGGAAGCAATGCACACCCTTGTGTCACTCACTAGTGTAAGTCCACACCAAATACCACCGAGTCTATGTAAGTTCAAAAGGTTTATTTTCAACGGACAAGCTCTGTACGTTGCTCTATAATGCAGCACCAACAGCAAAATGCATAAGATTAAAACAATAAACATTGTTACACTTAGTTACACTTATAACTACAAGTCCATAGAAGACAAAAGGCGAAATCATGATAACTGAACAGTGGTGGAAGAACCACCCTCCCCTTGGTAGGAATATATTTTATATAAAATTATAAATGAAGATCTCTGAGCGAATTCTGGGGACCCCTCACCTTAGAAGAACCTAGTACTGGTTACATCATAAGCTCTGCAAAGCTCTGGTTCATAGAAGGGAATCTTCCATCTGTTATGAGAAAAATGGTGCGTATTAGTATATTGCAAGCATTTCTCAGTCGTGCCAAAAAGTGTAGCATATTTATGGATACGCAATATGGACTAACACCAGAACTCCATAACAAAGTGGCTTGTTTTTTGACCTTGTATGCAGCACTCAGACAGTAGCAGTATGAGCTTATTGTGGGCTCAAAGGCATCTTACACAACAAGCAGTGAGGTCATGTGCACAAAAATAAAAGGCACACGCTAAAATGGTTGCATGGCTGGGGCTAACTTAGCAAAGACTAGAACGACCCTAGGGACCATATAACACTACTATTGTCTACTCTACTACCTGATTTGTACTAGTGATGTATGTTGTATATGTATGTATTAACTTGTTTTTTTCAATCTTGCTAGTGAAAAATAAGGGGCGGTGAATATGGCATCTAAACAATGTGTAATGTTTTTTCTAGACGTACTACCGACCACCAGTACCAGGGCCAGCGGCGAAGGTGACGCGGCCGCTGAGGGTGCAGGAAGAGATGCGGCAGTTGCAGGAAGAGCTGAAGGGGGTGAGCCAGTAGCAGTGGCAGGCGATGGTAAGTTATATTCCTAATCCTTACTTATTGACATTACACTTGCTGCAAGCGCAAGGGTGTACTGTATACTGTACTGTTGAGACTTATTAAGTAAGAAGTTGTTGTGAACAGTTGAAGAAGACGCCCTTTACTTAGCACTAACAATAGCATTAGCGGTAGGAGTGTACTGTTGAGTAACCAATGACCTCTTCTATCTGACTTCAACTCAGCTGTGAAGGTTTTATGGAGAAGACTAAAAGTCAGATCAAATGACCTTGATGGATGTGTTGAACGAAAAGGGAAAGAAGGGTAGAAGGAGGAAGGACAGGCGAGATTTAATATTTATGACTGGCAGAGAAGGATATGTGGGATGCATGCATGCATAGGTGGCAGATAGGAATCAGATGCATGGGTGGTTGAATGCCTGAAACTCCCACAAATGTTAGAGGCCAAGGAAGTGGGAGGATAGATACATACCACAAATGTTATGTACTGTGCTTGCAAGTGCTACTGTGCCACTATGTGTAGAATTCATTTGTCTTACTGCTTTGCTAAGAGTATATTTTACAATAGTCTTCTTTTTTCTTCGTGATATAGCTACTCCTTCTAAAGGGAAACCAGACAGGAAGGAGTTGTCAGACAAGACACAGCGCTGGAAGCTGGAGGCCATACAAACAGAATACCGGCGGTTGGTGGTTCTGGCAGTTGCACTCACTGGAGTGGGAATAGTAATTTTTACCCCTCCGCTATCCAACACTTTCCCTACTGTTGCACTTATTGGAGTGGGAATAGTAATATTTACCCCTCCTCTATCCAACACTTTCCTTGCTTTTGCACTCACTGGAGAGGGAATAGTAATTTTTACCCCTCCGCTGTCCAACACTTTCCCTACTGTTGCACTTATTGGAGTGGGATTAGTAATTTGTGCCTCTCCGCTATCGAACACTTTCCCTGCTTTTGCACTCATTGGAGTGGGAATAGTAATTTTTACACCTCCGCTATGCAACACTTCCCTGCTTTTGCACTCACTGGAGTGGGAATAGTAATTTTTACCCCAGCTATCCAGCACTTTCCCTGCTGTCGCACTCACTGGAGTGGGAGTAGTAATTTTTACCCCTCCGCTATCCAACATTTTAACTACTATGGTAATTATTATGTTGCGAAATGAATGTTTTATTTATTTTTTAATAGTTTAATGTGTTAATTATAGATTTGTTTTATTTTAAATTATTGATATATGTATATATTTTATTTTTATATCATTTAAAAAGTTTATAAATTAAATAAAGATAATAGTTATTAAAATGTACACGTTTGTGTTTATATTTTTTTTAATTACGTGTAATAATATATTTATAAAAAATATATTAAATCTAATTTATTATGTTACAAATATTAATATTATTTAATAATATATTTTATTTAAGCTATATATATATATATTAAGTTGACATTTTTTACATCTATATTTTTTACTTCGATATTTTTGATTCAATATTATTGTACTTACCTGTTTAGGTATAGGGAGTCGATATTTTTGTATTCTATATTTTTACATTGATGATTTTGTAAACTACATTTTTTACATCAATATTTAATCAGGGAACCGACTTTACAATTGAAGGAATGCTCCATGGTGCTTTTTAACCACAAACCCGGTTTGCAAAGTTGTGATTACCATCTATTTCCTCCCATACTCTTGTCATTGAACCATATATTTGTAGATGATTGTCATTGAAAATGTGAGTTTGTAAGTGTAGGAAACCGCCTCTCTGTACAGTGTACGAAAATGAAGTACACTATGTAGAGAGCAGAATGTCCAAAAGGTAGGTAGAGGCAAATGTAGCTGATACTAACTCTTTTTTTGGGGTAGTGTGGGAGAACAGTTGGTTTATCCGAGGGTAGTGTACTCACAGAGGCAATAAATGAGACACACAATCAAGAATAAATCCTAGACCAATTTTTAAAAATAGCATTGAATTTTATATAATTTTTAAAACCAAAAGCACAGTTCTAAGATAAGTACTATCGGAGTTACGATTTTTCAAAGTTCTGAAAAAATATCACTTCTCTGCGCAATTACGCATCATAGGAAACAATGGGGGAAAGGCAGAAAATGCATAGAAATTCAGGCAATGCCTTAACAAAGTTCAGCTTCATGTTTTAGGTCAAGGTCAGGACCAGGTCCAAAGTTCCAACAGGAGAAGTTCGGGAGCATACTGGATCAGTCGAGAGCAGAGGTGCTGAGATCTTGGAAGCTGGTGCGCAAAGACGAATGGGGGCACTTGAAAAAGTACTGTACAGAGAGACTTTCAGGTAAGTCCAGTGGGTCTCCTTAGATGGAGGAGGTCACTAGGGTCAGGGGACCACAGCAGCAGGGCTGGTTGGTCCGTGTTGGGGCCAGGTGCAGAGTGAACAGGTCAGCCGGGTGTTGTACGTCTTGAGGTCCTAATGGTTAGGAGCAGGTAACTTGGAGAGGCGATCTCGGAACAGATGGGCTACTCAAGAAGTGCCACAAAGTCCCTCGATGGGTGCTTGCCACTGTTGTTTCAGGAGTCCGGTTTGGACTCTTTTTCTTGGTTTTTACTTTTGGGGTCCGCTACACCAGGTATTGGTACGCTGCAGCTGTGGTAGGTCCTTGTGCCTCCAAACTTGGTGGGGAAGCAGATCCGACCCTCTGAAGCAGTTGTACTTCTTCTTGCTTTGGTGCTCTATTGAAGTTGTCTGGGAGCAGCAAGTTGACAAACCAGACTTTATGGGATCGGTGCCTGCAGTTTGCAGGGGAGTGATATCTTCACTCCTAGGGAGCGTCATGGTAATTTCTTGAAGGCTGGAGGTGCTCCAGGGTTCATGGAGTCCTTTCTGATTTCAGGACAAAACAGCGGCACAAATTATTGAGTCCTAGGAGCGTCAGGCAGGGTTTGGCAACTTTTTCTTCTGCAGTAGGGCTTCAGTTCTCAAGCAGCAGGTATTCTTTGTCCTGGTCTTCTCTTGTCAATTGAATCTGACGTTCATGTCTCGGGGTGGCACCTAAATACTGAATTTATGGGCATTACAAGGGGATACAGGTAGTAGCCAATGGGCTATTTACCTTTAGGGTGTCTGTACTGTATAATAACCACTTCATGTGGGAAGAAGCCCTACCCTAGCCCAGATTGGAGATTTCTCCACCATTCCAAGATGGTGGAACCTCAAGAGAGGGGATCACATTGCCTACCCTGCCCTGGGGGGTGTAGGTTAAGTTGGGACCCTCTTCCTCATCTAACTAACTTTCCTGCCTGTCCTCCTGCCAAAACGGTAGCAGGAAAGGGGGCTTGACCTCCCCCACTATTTAGAGGTTCCTGGTTTGGATCTCAAAGGAGACATTGCCTTTGAAGCTTCCCACCCTGGAAAGCCATCCTGTCCTGGAGGAGGTGTGAAGCACCTCCACCCAGAGCAGGCTTTGCCTCTGTCCTCTTAGTGTTGGCTCTCACCCCATGAGTCAGACCAACACCAGTGCTAGGTAGGGCCTCCTGTGTGAATTTATTAATAAATACCTCACTGGCATCAGCAAGGATGTATTAAGTCAAGATATTTAGTACTAAACAGTCAAGATGTTTGGTCCTAAACATCTCAGAAATTATTGAATCTATCATGGAGCTAGGAAACTTGTGTTGACAAGTATCCAGCCCATGTACTCTTTATGGCTTCCCTGTGCACTTACAAAGTCACAGAATGGACAGGACATAGTGGGGGATATCTGCTCATGCTGATTTTCCCAAACGCAGGCTATAGTTCACCTTGCCTTAGGGCTTAAAGCCTGCAGTATGGGTGACTTACCTATATCCCATGCAATGTATGGAAGGCATGGCACACAGGGCTATGTGCCCTGTCGACTCTTCAGAAATCTCTGCACCAAGATATGCAGCCTGAAATGACAGAGTGCATAGCCTTGGTGAGAGGTACCTGGGATAGCATAACCAGTGCTGCAGCCCCTGAGGACGCTCCTCAGTACCCATACCCTGGAAACCAGGGGACCATTTATTAGGGACATACAGGGGCCACTGAAGTTGTGTCAATTGATGTACAGTTTTGGGGAAAGAGATCTGGCACTGGAGACCATGTTAGCAAGTGAAAAGGGGCCCTTATAGTTAGAAATTACATTAGACATCAGGCAAAAAGCAGGGCTAAGCATTTCAAAAGTGGCTCTTTCCTACAGTAAGACATAGTATAATTGTGAAATATAGCAAATATGTATGTTCATGTTTTCCTTCAACAAGGAAACCACTTTCTAAATTAATATTTCTGCTCCTTGGACCCTCCTGAAATATAGTGGGGCTGCAGTCCACGTTGTACACACTCCTGAACACTTTTTAACCTATGAAAGAATGACCTGGATGTAAGTGAATGAAGAATATATTGTTCATGGACAAGAATTTTCCATTCAAACCGTGACAAGCACATTCGCACATTTTTATTATTGCCTTACCCAAATGCATAATGTTAGAAATTTAGAGAAATGTAAAATATGTCAATATTTATTCATTAAAGCGTAACGTTAGATGAGTAGATAAGGAGGGGAAATCTTGGAGTCTGAGCTGATCAAGATGGCCATCTTATGATGTTTTGTTACATTTTAAATTTCATCAACATAAATATTTCTCCTTTGATACAAATATAGTTGTCGATCAGAGTGATATTTCTCTCATCATTTATTCAGCCTGCTAGGTATTGAATTTTACACATTACAAATTACTTAATTACCCGACTAAAAGATATCAGCTATTTTGTAACTGTGATTGACATATTAACACTTTTATCCTGTTACCTGCCCTGTTGACTAAGAAATACATCATAAAAAGTGTGCACAATATAATACTCATTTGGCATGCCAATATTTGTGCAAACCATGGCCATGGATATGCAGACATTTCAGAATTCAAAATATTAATGATTACTTCTTGCAGGTGTGTCACGTGGAATATTTATTCTTTGGTGCATAATATATTATCTTCTTATTTACTAACATGAGTATTGCCAAAAAATCATATTTTTGAAAAAGAGCTGGGATTGATTGTTTTCAGTGTTACAGTCGTAGTCTCAAATGGTGACTTGTTTCAACTCACAGCATATGAAACTCTGTTTTGAGGAAGATGGCAGCCACAGAGCTGAATGGGAGGCCAGGTATAGCCTAAGGTCCGTTGCTTCATGCAGAGAGATGTTGAGATGCCTCATTGAGATGACTTGGTTTGAGAGGTCATCAAAAGAGTCTAACGTATAATTTAATATTGTTGCTCAATATAGAATTTGAATTAGTAAATAGTGGGTAGTAAAATGGGAAGTTGTTTCAAACAGGGGACCCAAAATAGGTCTCGCCCGGGCCCCTAACGTCACTAACTGATACTGGTCATGAACCTGACGGAGGTGTAGGAAAATGAGAAGCTGGAGATGCAGCCAAATCAAATGAAGCGTTGTCAGGTTCTGGCCTGATGCAAGTGGGGATCAGATACTGTCTACTACACACTTCGAGAGAACACACTACAGACAGCACAGCCCAAGCTTCATCATCTGGAACAGGAAAGAGACACCATCAGCAACAGCACATGCTTAAATCCAAACTAACCCTCAAGTGGGCCTACAAGACGGGCTACAAGGTGGAATATGGCAATGGCCGCTGAACATGAGAAATTGCAAAAACAGTGTACAACTGAGTAGATACTCTCTTCTTCACTGGTAATAAACAGAAAGTGAAGAAAATAATTTCAAAATTTAATGAAATTAGGAAAATGTATAAAATATTTTCAAAAAAGGTGAGGCAGACAGAAGATATGCCTATCAAGGAAGAGTGATTGGGGGTGCTATTAAGAAATGATTACATGATGAAATATTTAAAGAAAACACAAATGTTGCCCAAAAATCTAACTGTTACAATATCTGCAACCACAATATCGACTTCACATCCATGTAATGTAAAGCACCACTAATTTATTGACAAAACTGGTGACATTGCAATGTCAAGCATGAATATATCAATAGAATTGAATGTTATTAACAGTATTGTGTATTTAAAAAGTAATACATTTATAAAATGCATACAATATCTATAAACAATAATTTATACCTTTTTAAACTTATTAACTTTCAAGAAAATATTCTTAAAAATACATGTGACTTTAAAATAAACTTAATTAAATTAAGAAACCTCATAAGAAATTCTAAACTAAACTAAATAGTTTATATATATTAAACTAAATAGTTTATATAAATGAATACAAATTTGAAGCATAATTTATAAATAAAAAATGCATACTATTAAATTACATTAAATAAGAATACACACCATAAACATTTGGCAGTATTAATAATTTTTGAAAATCCTTAAAACATTTCAAAATGTATTAAACCATTCAAAACTGTCTATAAATATGTAAGAAAATTAATGCTTTTTAAATACTTATTACTTAATCGCATATTTAAAAATATCAACTTATTTAAAAAACAAAATACATTAAACATAATGAAAATAAATATTTAAATACATACCCTCGTGATATCTTATCAAATAATCCACATTCAAGTAAAAAATAATAACCTACCTCCAATTTAAAAACATCAACAAATAAGCAAATTAAAATATTTGAAAACACCACTCTAACTACAATCCTAAAAAACATTGCGTAAAAATACATATGTTATGGGTAGGCAGATTTACTGTCCTAAATGTAATCTACTAAGCATTGGGGAAAATGCGTTCAATAGGAGTTGGGGGGGAAACATTTACTATACAAACTTCAGTTTAAGAAATATTGGGAAACATTTGTGAGCCAAATTTAGCATTCGATCTCTTGTTCAACAGACATTTCATCTTCCATCCAGCAAACAATTGGTAAAGCATATACTTGGTGGGATCATATTTACTGTTCCAACTTCAGTCTGAAAAGCATTAGGGAGAATGAATGCATATATTTAAAGATTCAGAAATACTACATGCAAATAATATCTGTAACCACTAAAAAGTATTTAAGAAATTAAATTGCATATTTTTTTAAAACTAAAATCCTTAAAGTAACTGAAATTGGAAAATTAGAAAAAACGAAACAATTTTTCTAACTTTTTCAAATCTAATAGGTTTGCCTAAAAAATAAAACTATCAAGAAACAATTTTTAAATAAACAGGTCCCTTAAACTCACATGGGATACTCACAAACCTAAAAACCCATTTTTATTCATTGTATGTATTTACTATTTTAATCACTAATACCTATTGTTCAAAGCTATTAACTTATTACCCACATATCATGTACAGTCCATTAATAATGCTACAATATCTATGAATTATATAAAAAAAAAATTAAAATGTTGATATCAATTAAACACACATTTAAATAATTTCTACTGGTAATAATACACATTTATCATATTAATCTATTGTATCAATTTATATGTAAAATCTAAAAAAAAAATGTACACCCTGTCACCAACAAACCTCTGAATTTGACTTCATCATTAAAATATTAAACATGTTAACAAATAAATCAAAATTAAAATAATAAAATATTAGCATGTATTAAATAATATGTCATTTAAATAAAGTCTACCCACCCACCAGTATTCCATTAAACCCCTTATCTAAAACATTATCACACAAATAAAATAAAAATTATTTTTAAAAATAAATAATTTACATTTTTAAATAGTTAACATAATTATATTTTAACATCAACTGATAAATAATTTAAAGAACACTACCTATCCAATACTTTAAAAATTGCAATAAACAAACATATTAGTTCATATTATAACATATTAGTAAAAACATCTAAATGTTACCATAACATATCTCGTAAAATAAAACCTTGATAAATAAAATAAATTGCCATAAATAAAATAATAGTAATGTAAACAAAATGTTAATAAAACAATATACTTACCTTCAATATTTTGGTCTACAATAGTTATAAATTGATGATATGTATGTTCTCACCATATTTTGAGTAACTATTGAGATGGAATACCTTATGAAATGGGGTAAAAGGTGAGGCGGTGCCCCCACACAAGATCTTTCAGCAGACTTACCACTGCTCTTCCAATCAGGAAAGAAACACACAAGTGCATCACCCTAGAATACATCTGTTTATGCACTATTTAGTGGGGAAACAATAGAGAAAATGGTTGATATTATTACAGTCTCAGGCTGTACAGATTGCAGATTCAGAACTCATGAAGCTGAAGGAAGAAGTGGCCCGGATTGAAGCCTTATTATGAGTTTGGTTCTCTTCCAATGGGACCGCCACCACAGTGGTCCCAGGAAGACCGCCAAGCCCGTGGTGAGCCCACCCACCATATTACAACTTGAATCCAGGACAGGTGATGCAGTGGCGATGTCACGGTGGTGGCTGTTAGGCTCATAGGAGAGCCTTACAAGCAGACTTCCGCCATGAGAGTGGCTACTGCACCTTCCTGCATGGTGTGCCATGCACTATGTTGTGCATGCCACACTGTGCAGGAACTAGGATGCAATTCTAGGAGGGACAAAACATGTACACCCCGCAAGCACTCCCAGGCCCAGATTTGGCTGGGGTCCATTTTAAGGCCCCCTTACCTGCATGTCCACAACCCTTTTCACAGCGGCGATCCCGCCATGAAAAAGGCAGTGAATATGCAGGTCATAATTGGCTCAGCTGTGCCGACTTTGGCACGGTCAGCATATTCAGGCCATCTGCAGACTGGAGCCGCATCAGGATCCTTGATCATGGCAGAGCTGATGGTCACATGGCAGTCCTACCGACATACTCATAATACGGCGAGTAGACCCGCCGTGGTGGTGGTGGTGGTGGTTGGACCGTCACCCCAAGTACGGCAGTCCCATGACTGCCGTACTTGTTATAAGCCCCTGAGTCTGTAGTGGTTGCAGAGGTGGCCAACATAATAGATATATGAGATTAGTAGCCGATTGGCACAAGTCACACAGACATTTTGGGGCCAATTCCAATTTCGGCCGCAAAACGAACAGACAGACACGGACCCGGACCGAACACCGACCGACACGGACCAGCGCCGTACAACCTGTGCAGTACGATGCAACGTGAGTGAATTACAACCGACACATACGGCATACAAGCCATACGACCGAGCCGTAGGGAAAATAGTGATCCGGCCGGAAAACCGACGCGATTTTCACCGACCGACACGAACCCGGAACGAACCCGACTGACCCGTACCCGCGATGTCCAATCCGCGCAGTATGATGTAATGCATGTAAAACCAGACCGACTCGCACGGAGACCAAGCCGCACGACCGACACGCACAGACAACCGGGCACACAAGCGATAGAGACCGCCCCGATCGACGCGTATCAAACACAGAAGATAGGCAGCGTGAACGAGGCGGAGAAGCCCTCACGAGAAAACAGCAGCGTACGTTTCCATCACATGAACGTCTCCTTCATGCCTACTAAACCCAAAGGAAAAAAGACAAAAAAAGGACCAAACAAGCAATGACAAAGCCAATAAATAGCAAATAAAAAAAGATGGGACAAAGACACACTCACAACTCCAACTATATAAAGGACTACAATCACTACCATCATCCCTTGCAAACAGGAGACACAGCCAGCAGCAAACACCAGTACACAGCAACCACAGACACACTCACAACTCACCCATCAAACAACTCACACACCATCAGCACCTCATACAAAAGCACACACACATACACACAGCAAAACCAACACCAACCCAACATCACTTGCACCCTCACACACACATCCCCCACCACCACCACCCATCACCATGCCCCCAAAGAAGAATCCAAAGTTCACAGATAGTGAGTTAGAAGTGCTGATAGACGAGATCATCAGAGTAGAGCCACATTTGTTTGGTACATTGGTCCAAAGGACCCCCATCTCACAGAAAACCAAGCTGTGGGCAAAGATCGTGGACAAGGTGAACGCTCAAGCACCAGCAAGACGCACAAAGGACGATATCCAGAACAGGTGGTATGACGTGCGCAGGAGGGTCAAGAAACTCATCGAAAAAGATCACGCCCTGAGTCAGTGCACCGGCGGTGGCCCTCATGCCAAACCAGTCTACTTCAGGACCTGGGAGGAGAAGGTGCGGGACATCCTACCACCAGAGAGCGTCCATGGCCTAACAGACATACCAGAGCCTGGTGAGTACACAAACAACATACCCAAGATTGTGTGGCAAGGGGACAGTGAAACCATGCACCGCAAGCAAAGCTACAGTAATCAATAGATAATCATCCCAAGATGTGTATGCCAGTTAGACAAACACAATACCTGCCATCTCATAGTGACTGGGAACTGTGTCATGACATGCACCAACCTACAAACAAATAGAGCTAGCCAGTGGCACAAAGTCAACTAGACCCTGCCAGACAGTTTGCCACCACAAACACACCACCTCAAAGTGCAGCTGACTGACAGGAAGGAATAGTGGGGATGCAGGTGAAGTGAGTGTATCCAAAAGCATGATGGGGCCTGTAGTCACAGATAATGCTCCCCCTCCTGATTGGCCCATCAAGACCTCTCAGAAACATACCCACATCACAGGGAGTGGAAAATGACTGACAAGATAGCCGAAACTGGGTCCTGCTGTGGGGAGCACAAGGCCCTGCTTGAGGTTGTGTGCAAATCAGAAGCAGGACACCAATGACTGACATCCTGAAAGACAACTTGCACGCCCTACAATGGAAGCACGTTTCATGATGGGAAGGAGAACTGACAGCCCTAACCATACTTACCAGCATGTGGAGACACACCCCCCTCAACACAAACTCCACACAACTCACCGGGTAGAATGGATTGACACACACCTCATACTGGGTGCTGCTGTGTGAAGCAGAGTGGCTCACTTCGGACTTGTAGCCAAACAAACACCAGGATCTCACAGTCAGCCATCTTGCCATTGCTGTCACACCCCCTCACAGGGAAGCAGAGTCAAGAGGGAGGAAGTATGGGCATGCTGGGAAGGGGGTGTAGCCAAGAGTATGATGGGAGTCACAGTCACAGACAATCTACACCCACCCACATGGCCCATCAAGATCAAACTGAACCATACTCGCTTCACAGGGAGTGGGAAGAAAGTGCCAAGATGTCTGACACTGGGCTCTGTTGTGGGGAGCACAAGGCCATGCTGGGAAATGGCCAGCAACAAACACCAGGACTACACAGTTAGCCATCTTGCCATTGCTGTCACACCCCCTCACAGGGAAGCAGAGTCAAGAGGGAGGATTTATGGGCATGCTGGGAAGGGGTTGTAGCCAAGAGTATGATGGGAGTCGCAGTCACAAACAATCTACACCCACCCACATGGCCCAGCAAGCTCAAACTGAACGATACTCGCCTCACAGGGAGTGGGAAGGGACTGCCAAGATGTCTGACACTGGGCTCTGTCATGGGGAGCACAAGGCCATGCTGGGAAATGGCCAACAACAATATCAAACTCTGTCGGTGACAAGCTGGGAAAAAGCAGTGTACAGGCAGGCATCTGTTCGAAAAGTAGAAAATGTCATGTTTGTGAACCATCGATGCATGTAGAAACATAACTCACATTGTGTGTCTCTTCCAAACACAGGTGGTGCTGGGCACCCAGCACCAAATGATGAGGATACCCAATCCCAGACTCTGGCGGACACTGAGCTCTCTGGCCTGACTCTCTCTCTGTCCTCTTCGGATGACGACGACCAACCTGGCCCCTCCGGTGTGAGCCATCATGCAGCACCATCAGCATCAACATCTGCACCCCCTGTACCCATGCCTCCAGCATCTGGACACCGACAAGGCACCCCACCAACACGGACAGACCAAGGCCAATCAACACCCACAGCAGAGGGACACAGGACCCCCCTGGAAGCTACAGCAAACACCACCAGCAACACCACCCAAGGGGTCCTAGTGTCACCTGTGCGTCCCGCCGCTGGTCCTGCCCGTGTGGATAGGGGTGCTGGGAGGGGTGGGAGGCAGAGGGCGTGCCTTGCAGAGGGGTCTGGACTGCATGATGACCCCCACCTGGCACGCATCTTAGATGCATATCAGGATAGCACCGGCGGATTTGGCCAGGTAGTGGGGATCCTCAAGGACATGCAACACGAGCAGGTCACCCAGCATGCCCGCATGGAGGCCAAGTGGGATGACATTACTGCGGTGCATCAGGACATACTAAAATGCCTCTGCCAGATAAAAACCAACCTGACCACACCTCCCTGTGTGGCCACAACATTTGTCGCAACACCATCTGCCAGTGCCACAGGGAGGGAGGAGGACTCTGGCGGAGAGTCCCCTGCACCGCAGAGGCCTGCACATGAGGATCCCCCCCGGAAGAAGAGGGGTCATCCGAAGAAGGACATGTGAGAGGCAGATGTCCCAGCACATCCCCCAGGGCCTCTAAACCTGTTCTGGACAATGTCCATTGTGCGCAACCCGTTCACCTTGTCCAATCGCACGCAACTCGTCCACATGACATGGAGGGTTCATGTTGGGCCAATGTAGCAGATGACTGTGGACTTTACTCAGGACATTTAATCTACCAGCACTTCTAACTCTAATGTGAACTTTGAATTCCCAAACCAATGTACAGCACCCACCATCCTGTGCACTTCCCTCACACATGTTTGAAAATAAACTCACCAGTACACTATACTTGCCTCTGTTGTGATTCCAACTTGTCATGTTCAGGGAGATGTCGATCTGCTACACAACACAGTGCATGCCAAATACTGCAACAATGTGACCAACGTAAGGTGAGTCATGGTGATGTGACACATGTGAGGGAGACACACCTCTATGGCAACACAACGCATACCCACCATGGCCATGTTACTCATCACACACAATGATGTTGACCTGAAACACATTGGCATGCACAGACACAACACCAACTCCAGTCAGTGGTAACAAGTCCACAGGTGAGGTAAGTAGATGTCACTCAGATGTGGGAAGACAGACAGCGTACATAAGAAAGCGTAGCACAGGTTCATTACGCATCAGCAACACGTTTATTCCACAATAGTTGCATGGTAATTCAACGTAACAGTGGACACACGCTCACAATGTGTTGGAGAATGGAAGTCCAGGGATGTGTGGTACATCAGTTGATGGGAATTGTCAACTTCCACACTGGTGTTGGCTTCTGGGTGTTGGGGGTCAGTGTTGACCAAACAACAGGCAAAGTACCCTGGGAAGGACAGACACAAGACACAGTCAAATGCACAGAAGAACAGGAGAGAACTGCAATACACATGCACAAAACATGTTGCAAGACACCTACACAAAAACTAGTTAGCAGTACTACCCTATTCTGTAGTACACACCACCTGAATGGACACATCACTGCACGCATCCAGTCAAGTGGCACACAGACACACTCATTCTGCAACAGAGCTGCCACAACACATTCCAGGCTACCTCCTTACAGTCACATAACAACCCTTGAATCTCACATTCAGGTGAAGAAGTTGTTGATGAGTTGTGAGCGGACGTCACCCTCATCCTCATCATCACTGGCATCTTGGCCCAGGCAGGGATCCTCCACAGGTGCCGGAGGTTGGTCATCGTCATCGTCATCCTGGATGAGAGGCACATCCTTCCGCACTGACATGTTGTGTAGCATGCAGCATACAAGGAATATTTTGCACACCTTTGCAGGCTCATATGAGAGGGCCCCTCCGGTCTTGTCTAGGCAGTGAAAGCGGCTTTTCAGGAGGCCGAATATCCGCTCAATCACCCTCCTGCTCCGATCATGTGCCTCATTGTAGCGCATCTCGGCTGGTGTCACACTGTTCCTGAGGGGTGTCAGCAACCACGGCATGTTGGGGTATCCGGAGTCACCTATACACACAAAAATGAACAAGTAGCTGAGTTTTGTAGGAGTGCGGAATACAACATTGACAAACACACACAATGATAAACAGTCAGTACACACCGACAAGACAGGCTTGCTGAGCTGGCATCTGTGACATCAGCGTTGCAATGCGACTACTCCTCATAATGTAGGCATCGTGCGCAGAACCAGGGTGTGTGATCGACATGTCAGCAAGACATACCACCAGAGCATTGATGGAGTGGTAGTTCTTCCTGTTCCGGTATGCCTGCTCATGTGCCTGTGGTGGTATCAGGGCCACCTGTGTCCCATCACTAGATCCGATGATGTTCGGCATCCTCCCCAGTGTATAAAAGGCATCCTTTATTTCAGGGAGTTCAGCTGTGCTCGGGAACTTGATATACAGGTCTAGGAAATGCAACATCTCCTCCAAGACATCGCGTAGCACCCGACTAAACATCGTTTGCGACATACCACCAGCAGTAGCCACAGTGTACTGGAAGGTACCAGTAGCAAAGAAGTGCAGGGCTGCCATCACCTTCACCTCTGGGGTCAGTGCTGTAGGGTATGTCCGGCCAGGTAGCAGATGTGGTGCCAACTGCTCCGCCAACTCCTCAATCAGTCACCTGGTGAAGCGGTACCGTCTGATGCAGTTGCGTTCCTGCATGGTTGCAAGGTGTGGGACCGGTCGATGGACAGCTGGTGCCCTGCAGTACAGAGATGCACAAAGGAAGATTGTCAGTTCATCCACCCATGTGGCAATGACCAGGTTCAATATCACATACTAGATCATGACATTACACAATGTACTGAGGTGTGTGCTGTTGGGCATGGACACATATGTCACCTACATGACCACCACCTCACATCTCAGTTCCACATGTCCACATGAGTCCCATGTAGTGCAATGGCCAATCATCTGGCTGTGTCACCCAACCTATGTACTGCTCCAATGTACCAAACACACACCACAGTGACAAGTGAGGCCTGATGTCTCCCAGGCATCACAGATCTTTGCCATGCAGAAACTCAGGGTCCCTGTATTGCCACATCAACACAGCAATGGACATGGCGTAGCACGTACACACCACAAGGCAAGCGTAAGTCCCACAGGTAGTGGCCACTGTTGTTCCTGCCGGCCCTAAATGTACGTCTCTTAGACACACACCCCATCAAGGTTGATGCATATACCACATGGATGTGGAGACTGTCACCCATTGGGCACATTTGATCAGACACATCTGAGACACAACATGCACACAGACTGTGGGTGCACATCAGTATTGTGGCTACAGGTCTCACTGTGATGTACATGCCATCACCCCCAGGACTCAGGGTGTCTGTGACATGTCCTAAACATATGCACCCTGAAACTGTGTCCGTGACTCATGCCCATTACTGTACAATTGCACATCACATTGGTAATGTGCACAACACACAAAGGATTCTGCCCCCATGTACTCATGCACAGCCAGGGAGTGGCTGCACAAAGTGCCACCCAACAAACCATATGTGGCCATCCCCAAACACCCAGGGAATGCAGCCTTACATGCCATGGGACACTGTGTGGCCAATGCTGTAGTGTGGTAGTTGTGCACAGGTGTCCCTGGCCAGTAAATATGTGTTGCATCCGTATAATAGTCACATCAATGAGGTCCGACGCGGGTGGCAGTGCGTACGCATTGCACGGTTCATGACCGAACCGTGCGTACGCTTTGCCATTGCCTGCTATGAGGTCCGACGTGGGTGACAATGCGTACGCATTGCACGGTTCATGACCGAGCCGTGCGTACCCTTTGCCATTGCCTGCAATGAGGTCCGACGCGGGTGACAATGCGTACGCATTGCACAGTTCATGACCGAGCCGTGCGTACGCTTTGCCATTGCCTGCAATGAGGTCCAACACGGTTGACAATGCGTACGCATTGCACGGTTCATGACCGAGCCGTGCGTACGCTTTGCCATTGCCTCCAATGAGGTCCGACGCGGGTGACAATTCGTACGCATTGCACGGTTCATGACCGAGCCGTGCTTACGCTTTGTCATTGAATGCAATGAGGTCCGACGCGGGTGACTATCATGCATACACGTCAGACAGGCATGGTCCGAGACAGGCGTACGCCTTGGCCATTGAATCGTATGGAGAGGGGTGCATGTGTATTTTCAAAATATGCGTTGTACAGTCAGTTGAACGAGCCGGGCGCACCCATTGGCTCCGGACTGTCATGGAGAGGGATGCGGATTCAAAACTTGTACGAGTCGTGCACTGGAAATTCAGTTGGATGCCTACAACAATGTTGCAATTTCAAGTGTTCCATGAAGGTGAAGATTTGAATGATGCGGAAGGCGTGTACGAGTCGTACATTTAAATGGATTAGCCAGATTCATAGAATGCAACCGTGTTGGACCTATCACTTGGGACACATGGCACAGATTCTGCCTCTGCAGCACAGATATAAGGCTGACTGGCCCAAAGGGAGCTCACTTGCCTGCACTACATGGTACTGGATGACATCCCTGCTACCACTGCTGCTGTCTCTGCATCCTCTGGCTCCTACTATGGCACGTACTCTGGAGAGGGCCCCAGCCTTCACTGAGGAGGAGAACCAGGCCCTGCTGGACGGGCTCCTTCCACAGTACAGCAAGCTCTATGGGAAACCAGTGGAGCAGGTGACTGTGCAGTCCACTGCCTTCCTAATTATGCATGTTGTCTGACCAGCAGTACTAGCAGTGTGTACACCAGTGGCAAGCATTCTCACTGACTCCTTTCATCCCCCAAAGTGTGCAGGTTCATGTAATGAATAGGTGTCCTGCTGCTAAAGTGCATTAGTGCAAGCTTAAACTATCCAGGCATTGTTAGCATGTCAGACATGCATGGCATTTGTCCTTCCCCATGGTTGCACTACCTGTGTAAATCATTTCCCTTTGTGATGATGACATGTCTATCCAAATGTGTGCAGCACAAAAACGGGGCATGTGTGTCAATGTACTTTTCACTTTGTCATCCTCACAGGTTGATGCCCACCAGAAGCAGGAAATTTTGGCTGACCATCGCCCGGGCTGTTCGTTCGGTGGGGGTCTACAAGCGCCGGATCCGCAACTGCCAGAAGAGGTGGTAGGACCTTCGGGGCTGGACCCGGAGGATAGCTAGAGTCCAGCTGAAGCTGTCACCTTCACGCAGGAGGGGCGGACATCGGACCCTGACTCCCCGTATGCTCCGGATACTGGCGGTGGTCTTCCCGGACCTGGATAGGCAGCTGAAGGCCAGACAGCAGCAAGAAGGGGGTAAGTCCATGCCTGATCTGTGTACTATGTCTGACATGCTAATAGCAGTCTTTTGGCCTTTTCACACTTCCACATTACATAGGTCTTGCAGTCCAATACTCAGGTCCCTCAATTGTGTGATGCACCCTCCTCATCTGTTCCACAGGTGTGGCCCCTACAGTTTGTTGCTTGTGTCACTATGGCACTGAGTCCCTGCAGTCAACTATGCTTCAGCTACCGGACAACATCTGTTCCCGTGACTCTGTTGTGGTTCTCATGTGTGGGTCAATTGTTTACACAATGCCTGAGATCTGACATGTGATCTGTGTGTGCCCTTGAGATGTGTTCCAATTGCTGGTCTGACTCGCCACATGTGGCTGGGGTATTCCAAACAAACCCATGCAGCAGGGGACTCCAATTTAGGGGCCTGAGGAGTATGTATATCAAGTATGTCACACTTGCTTAGCCACCTGACTACTGTCCAGGGCCAAACACTGTTTCACGTAGACCTGGCCAGTCATGCCTCCTCAAGGGCATTTAGAAACACTCTGTAATCCCACTCCTGTGTATGAAATTGCAGGTTGTGTTTAGTGACATGTGCCCTCAGGTGTCTACCTCTGTGTCATTAGGGTGTGGCTTGTTGTTACGTACAACTGGGGTGTCCATGATTCAGAGGGTCAGCATGACATCTGAGATGTGACTGTGAGAGACAAGACCTGTGTGACATATAGGTGTGTGATAATCTGACAGCGCACAATGGTGTATGCAACTGTGTTCTTCATGCAGCTGGGTTACATGCATGGCAGACTGTGATGTGTTAATGTACAGGGATTTGTGTTTGCAGAGACTCATATGTTGATTTGCATGATGTGGGGTCTTCTGGATCCTGGATATATTGTTTGCATGGGATGGGCAAGTGCGCCGGTCATCTGCAAAGTTAGCTTTACTCCTGAGCCAGGATTGTGAGTCAGTGCATATTGTTGTTGTCTGGATGCCCTGCCCCTGTGACCGGAGACAGTGTTGACTGACTTTCAGGGCATCCCAGTGCCATGGCATTTAACTTGCTATGAGTGATCCTGCATTGTGTTCAAGTGTGCACCATGCACCCCATTGTGGCATTGCCCATCAGGACATGAGAACATCATAGTGTGTGTTGCTGGCATGCATCACAAGCATGTGAAATGAGTCTCTGCCACTCCCTTCATTCAGACACCTGTCATTAGCAAGAGATGTGATGTGTGTATAGTGACATAATCCTACATGTTCACTTGCATGTACAACTAATGCGTGGGTAGTGCATGTTGGCACATTGGGGTGTTAGCATCCAACATGCAACAGACATATGTGTGAAAGTCAAGGAGGGATATGTGTGCCATGGTTGATGTTGAGAATGACAATTGGCTTATTCTAAACAGTGTTGGCACTTTGAGCTGTGTTCAGCTGATGATGCCAGGGCTTGCCCTGTGATGTGATGTACTCACTGTGGTGTGTGCAGTCGGTGCAGGTGACTGATGTTGTTCTCTTACTTCCTATTTCTATCCAGATACATCCACGGCCACAGGAGGAGCCACAGAGCCTTACAGGGACAGAAGGAGAGGAGTCAGGGGGACCCAGTGGCATGGAGGGCGAGTGGAGCCACACAGAGGAGTCGTCAGCACCACCCCCCCAGCTGAGGGCCACAGCAGCTCTGAGGATGGCTCCCTTGTGGAGGCAGGTGTCAGCAGCCACCGAACCCCAGCTAGTGAGGCTGTCCCCGCCACCGCCACCACCACCACCACCCTCCCATCGGCTCCCATCCCAGAGGTCCCTGTGGGCTCCCGTGTTCGTGAGCATGTCTCCTTTGTGCCAGACACCGCACCCCCTGCCCCTGTGTCCCCTGCTGTCCTGAGTGAGGAGTCTGTGGACTTGCTTAGACAGATCCATGTAGGGCAGACTTCGATGCTGAAGGTCCTCCATGCACACACAAGTCTATTGACACAACTGGTGTCATTCATGGAGGGCATTTCCTCGGGCATATCTGCCCTACAGAGGACCAATCAGTCCGTGGCCTCCTCCCTGATGGCTTCAGTGTCCCTCCTCCAACAGTCTCGCACCCCTCCTACCCCTGCACCACCCACGATTCCTAGCAGCCTACCTGTCCCAAGCACACAAACGCCCAAACCAAGGTCTAGACGTGCACACAAGCAAGCGCAGGAGACTGATACCACACTCACAGGGGCTGATTTGCAGACACACACACAGTCATCCACAACCACTCCGCAGTCCTCCGAGACCTCTCCCTCTCAGCCCCCTTCCCTTGCATCACCTGCAACCCCATCTCCCCAGAAGCTCTTACTCTGTGACCTTGGTCCCTTCCCCACCGACCCAGCAGATCCTGATTACAAGGGGAAGAGGAAGTCCCCACACACAGAGGGGAGTGCCCCTCACACCCGGACACTCTCCCCCAGGCACAGTCAGACTGAGACCCCACCCGCAAGTCCCCCCAGTGCCAGAAGAGCAAGACCCCCCTGCCACCAAGCAGCTCCAAGGCAAAGTTTCTGTCCTCCATCCCCCAGGCCACCACTCCAGAGGTTCCCCCGCCACTCCCTGCCCCGGGTTCACCCACCCATAGATACACCATCCCCAAAATGCTAAGACCATCCCCCCTAGCACTTGCTCCTCCACACCTGGTCAGACGGTTAGTGCCACTGATGTGGGGACCGTGTCCCCCCCGCCCTGCCGACCTCACCTGCCCCCCAATCTGCTCCCATGGATGTGGGCACTGCATTGGAGTCCACGACCACCCGGTCTGACTTGGGCACTGCAGTGGTGACCCAATCCACTCCATCTGACCTGCCCACTGGAGTTGTGCTGGCACCCACCCCATCTGACTTGTGCCCCACAGTTGGGACAGAGCCCACCACTTCAGTCAGCTCCACTGCGGTTGCAAGTGTCTCGCCTGCATCCACCACCTCTTCACTGCCTCCTTCTGCTGCGCCCTGATCCTGTCCCTGTGGTGCCTGGCCTGCCCCCATGTATGCCCCTCCGAGGGGATGACCCCGGTCCTTAGCAGTGCAGGCAAGAAAGGTGTGACAGTTGTCACTCTACTTCACTCCTTGGCATTTGGACATGGACTGGCCATTGGCCTTTTGTTTGAACAGACGTTTAACTTTTAATATGCTGAATAAAGCTTTTTTCTTTATCCCTGTGAACTAGATTTAACTGTACATTATGTTGATGATGTTTAACATGCCCTTGCACCTGTGATGCTTGGTTTCCAATGTTGAATACTGATGTGTTGCTGTGAGGTACTCCCTGTGGTCCATGAGATATGTATCCTATTCTTGTGGGTATCCATGTCATCCTTTGCAGCTACCTGGGTGTGTCAGGATCAACTATATGTGGACATCTCTGTGAACATTTCATTTGCATGGTCACATCTCTGGCTTGCATGCATGCACATATGACGTGCTTCCCATTGTCCAATTTGTCACTTCCACAGACTTTGTGTGCATCAACACTGGACCTACAGGTGTGGGCATCATTGGTATAGGAGCAACTGGGTCCTCTGTGCAACTTGCTAGGCATATGTTTTGGGTATGTGCAGATGACGTAGGGGAGACTCACGTACCCAGGCTGTTGTGACCCGAGCCTTCATTGTGTGGTAACTGATGGCTGACTGACCAAGTGTTCTGCAGACATGAGTGAGACGTGCGGTGAATATGTTTGGCACAGCTGGGCCTCCACAGGAGCTGGGTCCCCTCAAGTAAGTTTGTTGTCCCGTAACATAGCCTTGGCCCATGGTGTGTGTTGTATGAGCATGTGTGTGTGTCCACATCCCTGTTCATACACAGACAGTGTTCCCTTGATATGTTCCTTTTGTTGATGCTTGCTGAGTGGTACTGGGTTCATCCCACTACTTTTCCAATGGGCTACCAGATGTGTGGGTGCATGACACACTACTGTTAATTGGTGTATCATCATTGGGATTTGTCAGTTCTGAGTGGTGATGATGTTGTCAGACACAGATGGGACACAGTCAGGGTTCCCCAAGGCACCTGTTTATTTGCTAAATCATGTAGTTGTCCCTAGGTGGTACCTTTCAGTGATTGAGACATTTGTATGTGTGTGTGACTGCTCCCACTTGTCGGGTTCATGGCTGCAATGCTGGCAGGTGTCAGCATGTGTGCCTTGTGGTTCTCCTTGGCTTCTGCATTGTCCTGGGACAGTGGCAGGGATTCTGAAGGTTACGTGAGCTTTGAGGTCATGGCCATGTACCGCATACTGTGCAGTATGTCTGTCATTCCCCAGGGTTGTAAACTGTCCTTGTGTGATGTGTATGTACACCTTAGTTCCTCCCAACATTCCTGTGTTTGTCATGGGTGCATGTGCAATGTCACCTGTCCATGTGGGCTTCACAGATACACATTGTTGCAGTTCAGGGTGTGTGGTGTTGAGGGTGGACTGATGTAAATGTTTGCATGGATGGTCCCCTATCTCCCGTTTGTCCATGGATGAGGGGCCATGCTGAGTGATTTGTGTTTGTGTATGTGTGATGTACGTTTGTGGAACAGGACACATGTCTGGGTTTCCCAGTTTTTCCGACATCTGCCTTTGTCATCACAGTGGAGGTGTCATGCATGCTTGTGTCACCTCAATGTCTGGTCCCTGGGGGTAGTGCTGTTGTGTGTCAGTCTCTTGCTGTGTTAGATGGTGTTCATTCCAGCTTGTGTCACATGTGTCTGTTGTGCTCCCTCTCATCTCTCAATGCCTGATTGCCCACTAAGGGTGTCCCAATGATGGTTTACTTTTGTATGACACTGTGTCCACATCTGTGTCACTGTGGTTCAGACCCCCTCATGTGTTATGTAGTTGCCTGGGGGATACGGTGACACACACACACACATGCTGTGTCAGATGTGCAGTGTGAGGTTGACTGTTTGTGTTTGTGCATCTGCACCAGTGCATTGGTATTGCTGTTGTGGGCCTTTGTCTGGATGCTGTTTCTGTGATTTTGCCTGCTGTCGCTGTGAGTCATATCACATCATTGTGCACATTCATCCTGGTTGTTAGGTGCCATTGCTGGCATGGAATGTGAGTTTGTGAGCTGACACCTACCGTCTACACATGTTGTTTTGATTAGTGTGTCTATTTTCGATATGTGTGCATGCTTGGTGATGGTCACTTCTGCTCTTGTGTCGTTGTACACTGTATGCATTGTCAGCCCCCATGTGTGGTGATTGTCTGCACATGGCCGAGAGTGTGTTATGTTTTCACAGCACTGTTAGCCTCACCACATCTCTGTGGGAATGGGACACAACCACTAGTTTGCCACAGAAGTGTTTAATGTGTTGGGAGCAGGGATCATACATGCTGTTTGTTATTTGCAGCTTTGACCATGATGACACTTACCTTTTGGTCACTGTTATGAGGGGGGGTTAAGTCCCCATCACCACAATGCTCAACATCTGCTGCAGTTTGGAAGCCCCCACTTAACTTGTGTTCTACACAGTGAGGGGGTGTTCTTTTTACATTGCCACAGTGCTATAGTGATGCTTGCCTTGTGTATGGCACACTCATGTGATGGTCACACATGTGCTGTTAGTTATGTTGTATGTTCGAAGTCATAATCACTGTTGTGGGCATTTGTCACAGACTACATACTGTTGTCAAGATGTTAGGGGGGATGTATTATGCTGACATACTTGATGTTGGAGTATGCTGGATGTGTGGCGCATCACCCATCCTATGGCTGGGGGTGGCAGGGGTAATGGGCAACATTAGCCCTATGGCTGGGGGTGGCAGTAGTGATGGGCAACATAGTCCCTATGGGTGGGGGTGGCAGTAGTGATGGGCAACAGCTCCCCTATGAGTGGGGGTGGCAGTAGTGATGGGCAACAGGTCCCCTATGGGTGGGGGTGGCAGGGGTGATGGGCAACATTAGCCCTATGGCTTGGGGTGGCAGTAGTGATGGGCAACATAAGCCCTATGGCTGGGGTTGGCAGTAGTGATGGGAAACATAATCCCTATGGGTGGGGGTGGCAGTAGTGATGGGCAACAGGTCCCCTGTGAGTGGGGGTGGCAGTAGTGATGGGCAACAGGTCCCCTATGGGTGGGGGTGGCAGGGGTGATGGGCAACATTAGCCCTATGGCTGGGGGTGGCAGTAGTGATGGGCAACATAAGCCCTATGGCTGGGGGTGGCAATAGTGATGGGCAACATAAGCCCTATGGTTGGGGCTGGCAGTAGTGATGGGCAACAGGTCCCCTATGGGTGGGGTTGTAGTGGTGCTGGCCATGCAACCCCTATGGTGGGCTGTTGTTAGTGGCCAGGATGTGGATCCCTTGTGTGTGTGTGCCATTTTGCGGGTACGTGTCGTTTGTTTACGTGGTAGGTGTCTGACTTACCGCCTGCGCCGTCGGCGTCGGTTCCTGAGCCGGTCATAGATGTAGAGTACTGGTATGACCTGCACGATGGGATTCATGATGTGTTCGTATCGTACACGCTGCTTGTTGCTCCGTCTCGTACCCGCTGCAAGCTGGTCCGTCTCGTAGCCGTGGATTGAGTTGTGGCGCGAATCGTAGCTGATATGCTTGTTTTCTGGATGCTGTGACGTCCCGTACGTGGTGACCCGTCCGTCGCGTAGGAAGTACGCATCGTACTTGTCATGCCAGAAACTGCTATGGATACTGCTTCCGGGCGACTCGGTTCAGCATTAGGAGTTACGGCTTGGACGGAGAATGGAGCTTGAATCACAGCCTACGTGCCGGTCATGTTTTTGGCGCATCGTACTTCCTCTACAGGACGGACTGGCTACGGGTATGTGTTGGTCGCACGGTAAGGCTACGGACAGCTCTCGGAGAGCTGTCCGACCCGGTATCGGAATCGGCCCCTGAATGTTGAGTCTTTGATCCTCTAGCAGTACTGGTTGAATGGCGACGGTCCTTCTCACGTGCAACTGTTGAGACCACAAGTGTACTTTAAATTTTAGCCCTCAAAATGAAATGTGCCAGAAAATGTATCACGCCAGCAATAACACGTGATGTGATTAGATCGGTGTCAATATTAGCAGCGATACAATGGAAAGTAAAGTGGACTGGCATTCTGCCGAGGCAATGGTAACTTTTGACTGGCCCAAAAGATTGAGACATATTTTTTCTAATTATTTTTGTTATGTTTCAGTACAACACAAAAACAGCACTGTCCCAGTGCCTTTTGGTTGCATTATATAAAGAAACAAAATCCCCCTTCATGATTTATTACACCTCAAGTTTCTCAATATTGACCTTTCCAAATCCATGCATGCCGCCACAGTCCCACCACATGTCCCACAATTTCTGGTATTTAAACATGCATCAGTGGGGCATCCGCAGCCTGGGTGTACATACCTCAAATCCATTCTTAAACTGCCGTTGGATCAGCGCTAACCAATGCCTGGTGAGATGTCGTTTGGCCACAAGAAGGTCCAAGGCTACAAGGTAGCACGTTCTCACCATAACCCCAGCATCTCTCTCAATGCCCAATAAAGCCTACTTACCGTCCAAAGGTATTATGTACCCAGTAACAATACTCAGTGTGGGGAACAACCTTTACAACGCAACTTTTACAACGCACTACACTTACAACGCAATTTTTACAACGCAACATCCACTACAACGCATTCCATTACATCGCATGACACTACAACGCATTTTTAAAAACTACCTTTACAACGCATTCCATTACATCGCATACTACCTTTACAATGCATACCATTACAACGCATAATATTACACTACACTATCCAACACTTACCGTACTGTTGCACCCCCTGGAGTTAGAATATTAATTTTTACCCCTATACTATCCAACACTTACCCTACTGTTGCACCCCCTGGAGTTAGAATAGTAATTTTTACCCCTATACTATCCAACACTTACCCTACTGTTGCACCCCCTGGAGTTAGAATAGTAATTTTTACCCCTATACTAACCAACACTTACCCTACTGTTGCACCCCCTGGAGTTAGAATAGTAATTTTTACCCCTATACTATCCAACACTTACCCTACTGTTGCACCCCCTGGAGTAAGAATAGTAATTTTTACCCCTATACTATCCAACACTTACCCTACTGTTGCACCCCCTGGAGTTAGAATAGTAATTTTTACCCCTATACTATCCAACACTTACCCTACTGTTGCACCCCCTGGAGTTAGAATAGTAATTTTTACCCCTATACTATCCAACACTTACCCTACTGTTGCACCCCCTAGAGTTAGAATAGTAATTTTTACCCCTATACTATCCAACACTTACCCTACTGTTGCACCCCCTGGAGTTAGAATAGTAATTTTTACCCCTATACTATCCAAAACTTACCTTAAATGCAATGTAATATTATGCGTTGTAATGGTATGCGTTGTAAAGGTAGTATGCGATGTAATGGAATGCGTTGTAAAGGTTGTTTTTAAAAATGCGTTGTAGTGTCATGCGATGTAATGGAATGCGTTGTAGTGGATGTTGCGTTGTAAAAATTGCGTTGTAAGTGCATGCGTTGTAAAAGTATGCGTTGTAACGTCATACATCCCTCAGTGTATCATGTATTTTAGACCAGTGTGAGGCTATCTTGAGACAGTCCCACAGCATGTGGAAAAACTCAGCCTGGACAACATGACACCATGGGTAAGACCAATCCTCCCTCTTCCCCATGTGCCAGAGGCTAGGGGTATCATAACAAGCCCTGCTAAAGTATTTAAATTGTATTAATCTTAACTAGAAATACTAAGCATCTGGCTGTCTATTGGCTTCAAGCCATTCATCATCCTCCAAAGGACCCACATCTCCCTGCCGTAAGTACCGGGAGTATTGGGAGAGGTGCAGTGTGCACTCCTCTGTTAGTTGAAAAATGACTTGATTGCCCCCCTTCCCAGCCATCGCCAATCTTTGAAATACCGATTAGGTCCCGGGGTCCAAAACCAGTCAGGCCTGAGACCTGAGGGAGCAAAGTACCCTTCCACAGGGGAGTTTCTTTTGTAATTGTCTTGAACCACTGGATGAGTTTCAAGACTCTATGCCAGCAAAGCAGGGGTGCACTAGTAGTTTCCAAGATGCCTCTGGGAACCGTGGACCTATACATGACCGTCTCCAAGTCCCATGTCTGCAAATGATCATGATCTAGCCCTAATGTGAATTGTGGGTATCTGCAAATACCCAGTCATAAATTACCACCAGCTGAGGAGCCCAGTAGTAGAGATGGAGATCCAGTACCCCTAGACCTCCATCATACAGGGACCTGCACACATTTGGTGCAAGTAATGCTCAGCTGGGAGCCAGCCTATAAAACTCTACTAAGTATGAAGTTGATTTTGTTAAATTGGGTCTCAGATAGTGTGTAAGGATAGCTTTGAAGTGCATAGAGAAACCTGGGCAGTGCTACCATCTTGAAGTGGGCTTCACAGCCTATTATAAATATGGGTATTTTGCCCCAGGCAATCATATCTTTTTAGGTGTGTTTCAGCAATAGGGCAATATTAGGATTCCAACATAATCGTGGGATTTATAGTGACATAGATGCCTAAATATGTGAAGTAGTTCAAAGGATTTCACAGTTCTGCTCATGCCAAAATATCAGGTGTTGCTTCGTAATTGGGACATAGTGCAATCTTGTTCATTTGACATGAAGTGAAGAAGCCTCTGCATATATGTGAAACGCCTCCAGTAGTGAAGGAGCAGAGCACTCACTTTGCTGAAGATACATCAGGAAATCGGCCACATAATGAGAAACTGGATCTTCGTTGCCCGAATGCCATCTAATGTTCCACAGTCCAGCATCTTGTTGGATCCACATATTCTCAACCCAACAGTGGTCGCAGTCTCCCCCTTCTCCCACTTGGAAATCCATTGTCAAATGTCTTCCGTACGGAGCACGACAATAGAAGACATTAAATCTGTACGGGGCATATTATCAAGAAACAGCGTTAAAATTATCGCCACTTTAGCGGCAGAAAACTGCTGCTAAAGCGGAGATAATGGGCTTGATAATATGCCCTTGAGAATTCCCATAGAAGCTCATGTTCTGGTGTCAACATGGGCTTCTATTGGAATTCTCTGCGGCATATTATTAAGCCCATTATCGCCGCTTTAGCAGCAGTTTTATTTTAACTCCGTGCTTGATAATATGCCCCTGCATTCTTACCACATGCTGAGAAAGTCTTGAGAGAAATAGAATAATCAAAGCTGTGCTAAAACAAAGTCCAGACAATTCCTCATAGCACCAGGAATCCCTCTAAAAAAACTACTTTTAACCGTTGAAACAGGCGGAATTAGACACAGTCCAGAAGGTGGAAAATACAAGAATCTCTAACAGAGACACTATAGCTGGCTGTTAAAACTAGCAATGACATGGCAGATGCCGTTAGCTGTTCATCTGAATCTGTCCCAGTAAACAGCACAGAGTTGAGATGGTAAAGCAATGAAACCAGTAGTGATTCAACATTCTCATGAGAAGGTGGTATTCGCTCAGACTTGGAATTGGAATCAAAGTCAATTGGTATTTGATATGGAACTGGTGCAATTCCTGCCATTTTGGGTTTTATCTCTGAGGGTTGCATACAAAACTGCCGGCCACTGGGGTGATCCAGTAAATCCACCTAGTACATCATTTCTTCTTCACCAGATCCTTGAATGATGACATATCCCTTTCTTTGTGATATCTGCCCAGTTGTTTATGAGATATGAATATAATAACATGAATGACTCAATGATTTTCAACAATTCAACATATTCCACAGACCGGTGCGCTAAAATTATTATTAGTGGTAATTAATATGCATATGGATTATTAAATAAACACAATCTATTTATTACAATCGTAAAAATGTGCTTTAATTGCCCAATATTCATGTTCTCTTATTCTCGGTATCATTCATGGCTCAGGCCTTTACCTGTTTTCTTGTCACATGATGCATTCCAAAAATCTGAAATCGTTCATGTCATTTGCATGTTTTCCTTTTAAGTGAAGCAGATATATAACACAGCTACATTTCGGTTGTAGTGGAGCTGGCGTGCTCCTTATTTTGAGCTGTTTTACGGAGGCAATCTGCCTACATTATGACTCTAAGGTGAAGAACAATAGTGCTACAAAGAGTGAATTGCAATAATGTGTTAATCCTGGGTTTCTCGTTCACATTCCATCACCGCCCCACGGGATAGATTATCTCCACCATAGTAACATATGCTACATCGTGTACAAATGATGGAAGGTACAAATGTCGATTTCTTTACGTGGTCTAAACAATGGTTCTGTTTTTGGAACCTTTCAACAATCGTGTTTTTATCTTCTGCTTAAATTAGTTTTTTTGTGTTTCCTTTTAAAGTAAATAAAATATTGTAAATCAATAATATATTTTACGTGCTATTCGTCCTTAGTTATTGAAACGACATCACTTTATAAGATATCTTTAAAAAAGGTATCCAGTTAGGGTACCAGTCCCATTTTTTGTTTATATTATATCCAACACAACTAAAAATGCCAAGCTTACCTTTCTTCAAACACGCGATTTAAACAGTCTTTTTCCTCCCTTTCTTTTAATTTTTAATGACAGGAGAGTAACATTCATTGCTTGGAGCCTGGCGGCCTGTTCCCCATCACATATGCTGCCCACAAGAGCCCCGTCAGTATCAATCACTCCACCCAATGCCGCTCGGTGACTCATTATCACGATGGGACCCAGTCCTCTGCCCCTGGCATTGGTGCCATCCCGATGGTGCGTGTGCTGTGAGAGCCATGTCTGAAACAACAAAAGGCAGCTTAAGACTACGTGCTAATTGCTGGATTTAATGGTGTGGTGTACAAGCTGTGATTTTCCATCTTATTAGCCGAGATGAGTTGGTCTGCAACAGCACCTTTTTGGAAGCAAGCTTTCATCTCTGATTTAAAATTCCTTAGACAGTTTCTAAATTATGTAAGGACAGAAAGCAAAAGTCGTGCTTGAGTCTTTTGAAGTTCCAATTTTGTTTATTTGAGAGGAGAAACTTATAAATAATAAAATGATAACACATGTAGAGATTCAAAATTGATATTTCATAATATAACTTGTATTAAATGAGGCAAAATGTTTGCAGTTAATATCCATTCAGCCAGATGGATGTGAGAGCATCGGGGGAAGCCTGGAGAAGGCAGTGATGCGCATATAAGGAAAGTCAGCTGTAGAAACGAGTCATTAAGTCGAGATGACATAAGAGGTCCAGTAAGTGCAGACCTGTAGGCTGTTGCAGCTCTCAGGGGTCAATGGCCAGACAGCTGCAGTGTCTGAGTCAGTGGAAAAATACATGCATACGTTTATCGGAAAGTACAGTAGTGAGTCAGCAAATGAAAATCCTTGATTGAAACAGTTCTCGACTTAATATTGCCATGCATTTGTTTTTACCCAGTCCACAGAACAGTGTAAAAATGCGAAATAATTCAAGGATAAACAATGACAAATTCCATGCATTGTGTTCTGGTTGAGAAAACTGTTGATGAATCAGATAAGGTGGGCCGTGGATAGTTTAAACTGCTTTAATTGGTAATGTGCTCCCACTTATTTATTAATGTGTGATTGCTTTGCACTCATCAGATTCTGTGCTTTTATACTGATGCACTACCAACGTTTTGTAGGAAACTGGAATGTTAAGCTGCATGAGAGAGAGTTTCCAGTCTTAGGGCCTGAATACGAGTTTGGCGATGCGGCGCTGGGTCCGCCCCGCCGCTGCACTGCCAAACCCGTGGTCGGGCTGCCCGCCAGATTACCAGTATTTATCGTGTCTGGCAACCTTTTTTTGACGTTCCCACGGTGGTGCCCTGAAAATGAGTGCTGCAATGGGAGCTCCATGCCGTGCAAGAACAGGGGTGCATGCATATAGGGGGCACATGTTGTGCCCCCTGCAGGCATCCACATGACGTGAGGCACCAGGGGGCACTATAGGGCCCCCCTTATTTCTTCTCTGCCATGGTTTTTATGGCGGTGAAACAGCCATGAAAACCGTGGCGGAGAGGAAACTCGTAATATACTTGGCAGGACTGCAGAAGTCCCGCGAAGCATACTGCAACCTCCTTTCCACTGCAAAGCCACCATGGAACGGCGGTTCCATGCCAGCTGCGGCGGGGCAATGGCCGTCCGACTACCCTAATTGTAATAGAACGGTCAGAAAGCCGCCACCGCTGCGCACCCATGAGTCTGACGTTTCGTTAACCACCAGACTCATAATAGAGCCCTTTATGTGAACTGAGACAGAGCTCACACTAATGTGACTGGTACAGGGTACATTTATAATGTGTAGCAAATAACCTGCTCACCCCTGGTAGCTGACTCAAAGCACCAATCTACCATCAGAGAAATGTGTTTGATTCATGCTTGGTCACTGACTAAATCAGCAATATAGTTCAGAAAATAAAGAAAAGGTCTGAGCCATCAAGATACGTTTGAAAAACAAAATGGCAACAAAGTGCAGCTATCTAATGTTGGTCCCAAGAATACCTGAAAAACTAACAATAATGCTTTTCACAACAAAATATAGTTTTGAGAAAAGAAACATGCAAAGCAATGTTTTAGCCGTGATTTGCAAAAACTACAACTATTTATTTTTATTTATTTATAAAGTTGTGCATAGCGCGAACATGACCCTTACGGGTATCAGAGCACTTCACAATTTTGGGTGAGAGGGATACAGTATTGGGAAGCAAAAACATTTGTTCATTACATGATAATACAAGACGCTTGCAATAATCTAGTAGGTGTCTGAATCCTTCACAGGAGGTTAGGGCGGATACAGCAATGAGTGTTGAACATTCAAACATATATAAGTACAATGCATGCTAAATAATGGTATTCCCGGGTATATAATCATGTCCAAAGTCAATCAAGATGAGCCAATAGAGGGCAGCAATGTAGTCTACTAGTCATGGCCTATTCAGGCAGGAACTTGAGCATTAGGATTTTTTTTAACCTCTTTTTTGAAGGAAGCAGTCGAGGAGATTGTACGGATTTCTGGAGGAAGAGAGTTCCAATTCTTTGGGGCAATGCCAGAGAAGGCTGTTACTCGATCTCTTTTTGTGGAAAAGCTGTGGTTTCAGGAGCATTGTACTTGCACTTCGTGATGCTCTGCAGCCCCCAGATAGTTCTAGTTTTTGAGCCAGATAGATGGGAGTCTTGAAGTGGAGGGCTTTGTGCATCATGCAGACAATTTTTAAGTGAATTCTGGCCTTGTATGGTAACCAGTTTAGGGACTTTAGGGCTGGGGAAATGTGAGCTTTTCTTTTTTTTCCCCAGTAATCAGCCTCGCTGGGGCATTAAGGGAAACCCTTAACCGGGCCAAGCTCAGTTTGGGGAGACCACACAGTGTGGAACTGCCATAGTCTAGTCTTGGCAAAACGAAAGCTTGTACCACCAATTTGAAATCTTTCTGTGGAAGGAATGGTTTGAGATTCCTTAGTATACTCAAATGATGTTTGACTCCCTTGGTTGCATATTCAGGTACAAGTCCAGTGTGATTTCAAGCAATTTAGCTGACTCAATGATGTGGGGGGAACAGTTGAAGGTTGTGAAGTGTTTCATCCAAAGGTCAGGCTTGGGAATGTGATTAGGGGGAGCCACGAGAAGGAATTCCGTTTTGGATGTGTTGAGCATGAGGTAGTTGTCAATGAGCCAGTTTTGAGTGTTCATCAGGATTGATTTGAGTGAGATGATGTCTTCTGGGGAGGTGATTTTCAGATAGAGTTGACTGTCATCCACATACATATGAAAAAGGATGTTTGCGTAGTTCAAAGCATTTGCTAGTGGCTCCAGGAATAAATTGAAGAGTATTGGTGAAAGAGCGGACCCTGTGGAAACCCCATAGATACTGTATGGGGCTGAGATAGAGTATGATTCAACTTTATTCTTTGTGATCTGTTTTGAAGGAGGGAAGTGAACCACTTCAGCACCGACCTAGAAAGGCCCATCCTGTGTTCCAGAGAAGATAGCAGTTTGATGCGGTTCACAAAGTCAAAGGCAGAGGATAAGTCTAGAAGGATCAATAAGCAGGATTCGTTATGGTATAGGAATTTTAAGATGCCATCCGTGATGTGCGTGAGTGCCGATTCGGTGCTGTGTCCTTTCCTGAAGCCAGACTGAAGATGATCCAGCAGTTGGAAAAATGTTAGAAAAAAGTTAGAGCCCAGCAGTGCATTTAAGTTGGATCACTCTCTCTCCCAACAATTAAATTGATTTAGGAGAGAATCTCCTCTCCGTTGTTACTTGAGATGTCATCAGTGATGTCACTGACCATGTCATGAGTGATGTAATAAGTGAGGTCATAAGCAGTGCATTGCGGGGGTGTAAGCTATTGTTAACTCAGGTGACTATAACTGTTGAATTTCTATGGTTTTGTGTGTGTAAAATCTGAACCTAACCATAACATTCCTTTAACATGTGTTTTTTAAGTGCAAAATATATATATATATATATATTGCCCGGGACAAAATGGGTTATGAGCAAGGGCAAATCTATACTTTTTTACGTAAATTCGAGCATGCGAAAAAGCTCAAATTAAATGGCAGAAACTTTACTAACAAACCACCGCAACAGCAAGACAACGTTGAAGTCACATTGGAAACTGAAGACGACACGACATCGCTAACAAGTGTATCTGGGTCTGAATTCAGTAGCAATGAAGGGCTGAATTCGAATTTAGTACTTGATCTGGGTGAAGAAATTGGTTTTTTAGTAGAGGACCGGAGACAAACGCTCCGCCTCAGAACCCGGAACAACACAACAGAAAAAGGAGGAATGCGAGGAGAAGAGCAAGGAGAAAAAAGCACAAACAGCAAAGCACAACAAAAGAAAAACTTCTGGTACAGGAAGAAGCGGTAGAAGATTTAACCACCATAAACCTGTCAGACGTCACTCTCATGGCAGCAGAGAAACAGCTCCTCTCTTTGGGCCTCAATTTTTGTCCAGAAAGTACATTCAATTATGCCAGCACAAGGGCAGATATTTTTTGTTTCATTCGTAAGTTAAAATTAAAGAAATGTTTTGATATCAAAGCGGGCAGTGCCAATCCCAATGAACCAACGGAACAGCATAAAGATGAGACCTCAAATTCAGCAGTTCAAGCTGCAGATGCTCAAATGTTTTTAACTTTACATGAGTTGGGAACAGCATCCGGCTATTCATCACAAATAAATGATGCAGATGAAATCAGTACACAAAATCACTTACAGAGAATATATGTATGCCAAAAGGGAGCAGGAGAGAGTTTGTTCAAACCAAGAAGCACCTTCATCCCTATGATGCAAAAAGACGCCATATATATTTTTCGTGAGTGCGTAACTGAGGAGTTAAAGAAATTGAATCAGAAAGTAATGAAGCAACACCATCAGCACAGATCTCACAATGATCTGCAATATGGAAACCTAATGAAGAAGCTCAGTGACAATCAAGAAATAATAATCAATAAATCTGACAAGGGTGGGAATATTGTTTTATGGCCGAAAAAAGAATATATCAAAGAAGCAATGAAACAATTGAACAATGTTGAATGCTAAAAAAGATCTAATGGGACGGAATACAAGAGAGCTAAGGAAGAGTTGAAAAAATTATTGACCAAATACAAAAGAGAAGGCATAATATCCTCTACAGAATTCAACTTCCTACACACAGAGAATCCAGTGATTCCAATTTTGTATTTAATCCCGAAAGTACACAAGATGATCTCTCCAACACCGGTTAGACCAATCATTTCGGCAATAAACAGTATGACTGGACATATCTCTCAATACATTGATTATTATTTGCAAGATTTTGCAAAGAATCTTCCCAGTTATGTTAAAGATACTGGTGATTTCTTGAATAAATTGAACGCTGTGCAATGGCAGAATGGTTGGTGTCTCATAACATTGGACATTGAGTCGCTATACACCAGCATTAATCATAAAACAGGGTTCAAAGCAATTCAGTACTTTGTAGATAAAAGATAATGTCAATACTATGGTCACAACAAACTGATATGTGAATTGATTGATTGGTGTTTGAACAACAACTTCTTCATGTTCGGTAAAGAAATTTGGAGACAAATGAGGGGCGTGGCTATGGGATCCTGCTTCTCCCCCAGCTATGCTTGCTTGCATGTTGGCTGGTGGGAGGAGCAGGTCCTGAAAGCTACTCCAAATATTAATCATGTGCGTCATTGGTTAAGATTTATTGATAATGTTTTTTGTGCGTGGGATGGAGATGAAACTAGTGCACAGGAATTTGTGAGGTCTTTCAATAACAACACAAGTAACCTCATCTTTACATCCAATATAAGTAAAGTTCAAGTAGACTTTTTGGATGTACAAGTCTCAGTGGCAAACCAAACATTGGAAACATCCTTATTCAGGAAAGCCACTGCTGGCAACAGTATTCTCCATGCAAGCAGTCGACATCCAAGACACCTCAGTGAAAGCATCCCATATGGTGAGCTATTGAGATTAAAGCGAATTTGTAGTTCACCAATAGAATTTGAAAGATGCTCTAGAGAAATGATAGGGCGACTGAAGGAAAGAGGATATAGTACATTAGTTCTCTCCAGGGCACATAATAAAGCACAGGAACGACCTAGAGAGTCTTTTTGGCTACCCAACAGTCAAACTGAGATTGACGATGAGATGATTCCCTGCCTCATCACAACATTCAGCAAACAGGAGAGAAAGATCAAGTCAATCATCAGAAAGAATTGGCCTATTGTTCTCACTGATGGTGTACTGGGCAGTAAAACTGCCTGAAATACTCACCATCACGTATAGAAAAGCCAGATCCATGCGTAGTCAATTGGTGAAAATAAGCCCAGAACTAGGCACAGGTAGCACATGGCTTAAATCTAAAGAAGGTTTTTACAAATGCACATCTTGCCGAGCGTGTAAGTTTGGCATCAATACAACCCAGTATAGCACTCCATTTTCAGACAAGAGCGTAACTATCAAGGGTAATTTTAGCTGTAGAACTGAGTATGCGGTGTATGTTCTGACGTGCACCTGTGGCTTGCGTTATGTGGGTAGCACTAGGCTACAGGTGCACGTCAGAGTTCTGCAGCATCTCAGGGCGATCGTGAATAACGACAATGCATATCCGGTCGCGAGGCATTTCAAAACTGTACATGGTAGCGAACTGCGATGCCTCTCTTATTTTGTGATTGATGCTGTGGCCCCCCTTAGGAGGGGTGGCAATAGAGACAAACTTTTAAGAAAATTGGAGACACTCTATATTTTAGAACTCAACAGCAAGAATCCCAATGGGTTGAACACAACTGAAGAGTTGCATCATTTTCTATGAACATGTGCCATATGTGCAATCTCCGTGGTGTAATTAAGTTAATCGCATTACAATACAAAAGGTATGTGATTTATAGTGGTCTCAAAGTACTGGGCTTTTCTTTGATTACGGAATGACAGTAGACTTAAGCAGGAATAATTAATGTAGTTTGTGTGTTTTCATTGACATTCTTTTAGACATATTTTTTTAGACATTGTATTTTCTGATGCTGTTCTGTATACGACCAACTTGTAACAGCACAATATGGCAGCTTTCCGTTCCCATTTTTGTTATACTATATGCATAGCTTGGGGTGTTTTTTTATAATAGTATAGGCCGAGGGGTTTTATATTGTGTATTTATTTATTTATTAACACAGTGTGATGTATATGTTGGATTGTAAAGCACTTACAGCACTTTTATATTAACCGTTTTTTGTACATAGAGACTTCATGTGAACAGTCTGAGTAGAGATATATGTCTTTGAACTAAGGTTGGAGATAAAGGAAAACGGACAAACAATATATTTTCAGCTTTGCATTAAGCAGTTCATAACATTATCCAGTAGACCGAATTGATAATAGGTTCCTAGGTGGATTGATTGAAGATCTTTTTTGACCCTTATTTGTTGAAAATTGCACAGATAGCTCAATTTTGCACAGATGGCTCTATTTTGCACAAATTATCTGTTTACATATTGATGACTAATATTTATATTGTTATAGCAGGGTCTCAACATCTCTTCCACATACAATTTGGACATTTAAGTCACACAGTGTCCTTTATTTAAATTTTTATGGAACATGAAATTATATACATATTTAGAAATTTATGTATTTATTTATTCATACAACTAAAATGTATTATGTTTGCCACTTTCCAATCCCAAGCATTTATGCTGGGCACAATTATTTTTGTCTCTATCAGTGCAAGGCATGGTGTAATCAGTGACACATTGAAGTTCAAAATTGTAGTCTTTTCTCTATGTCCACTTAGGTTACCATGTGACTCACATGGGGGTGGACACCAAGCATTTGATAAACAATGGCAGACGCTATTTTCTTTGTGTGAGCAAGGGCACAGCGTGCTCGAAACGCGTCAACAGAGGGAAAGGTTTTAAGAATAAAAACATCTACCTACCTGAGCCGTTGGGTCAGTTTCTCTCATTTCGCCTGCATGGAAGTAGTGAGAGTTTGCTCTTTGAGATATATATATATATATATATACATATATATATATATATATATATATATATATATATATATATATATACATATACACATATCGCCAGTAGATAGTTATAGTTAGGATCGTGTTTCCATAGGAAATCTGCAACATTCTATTTGGAATAACTTTGGCGCCGATTGACGAATCCTCGCGAAATTTTCAAAATAGGTGGGGCGCTCCGCTACGCTCCTTCCCTGAAAGTCTCGGGGGATTCGTCAAGCGGGGGCTGAGAAAAAGGGGGGGTCCCAAAACACGTTTTCCCCATGCATTTTTCCATAGGACCTTTAGTCCAAGCTACAGCCCGAACGGCTGAACAGAATTACTTGAAATTTGGCAGAGAGGTAGTCCTCAGGTCAGGGATGTGCCTTTTGCAGGTCTGGTGTAAATCTGTTCAGTATTTCCTGAGAAAATAGCATTTAAAAAGCATAACTATATCTATAATCGCGCACCGTGCGCGTACGGTAAAACTTACCGTACGCGCACGCTGCCGTGCGCGAGCACGATTCTGATTGGATGTTAGATCTTAGTAAACATTCGAATCGGTCGAAACCAGGAAGTGTTGGCTGCCATTTTGTCTCTCGCAGTCTGAGGGGGTGAAAAACAAAGGTGGAGAATGTGAAAAGAGGGCAGGGTGGTCAGTTCCTGACCCCCTAGCCTTTGTTAGGGGGTCCCAGAAGGACCCCCAAGGACCAAAATTTCCTTTAATTTTTTTGCGAAAAATCGCGGAGTACGCGTAGCGTGCGCGTACGGTAGAAACGGAAAAATTCCGCGAACTGCGTAACGTGGGCGTGTGGTGCGTGAAGCGCACCGCGTGCCCAAAGCGCGCGCACGGTGCGCGAAGCGCACAGCGCGCGTACGGTACGCGAAGCACACCGTGCGCGTACGGTACGCGCCTGGTGAAAAACCTTAAAAAAAATACATAACTTAGCATTTAAAAACCCGTACAAATTCACTGAAAAAACCATAGGTTTCACACACGTTATAGTTAGGAATTAGCATTTAAAAAACCTTGCAAATTCACTTAAAAAACCATAGGTTTCACACATGTTATAGTTAGCTGGACATTTCACTCATGAAAAACCATTGAAATTCCCCCGTTATAGTTAGTGAAGGCAACTATAACTCACGCGACCGCAATCCTCTGCTGATGACGTCAGATATTACATCACTGATGACATATGTGTCTTTCTGAAAAAAAAATATTTGTGATATATGTATAGCTAAACATTAATGGAAGAAGACATGGGTAAATAAGTGTCTAAATACAGTGATGTAATATCTGACGTCATCAGCAGAGGATTGCGGTCGCGTGAGTTATAGTTGCCTGCACTAACTATAACGGGGAAATTTCAATGGTTTTTCACGAGTGAAATGTCCAGCTAACTATAACATGTGTGAAACCTATGGTTTTTTAAGTGAATTTGCAAGGTTTTTTAAATGCTAATTCCTAACTATAACGTGTGTGAAACCTATGGTTTTTTCAGTGAATATATATATATATATATATATATATATTCACTGAAAAAACCATAGGTTTCAGGGGCGTTATAGTTAGCTGGACATTTCCCTCATACAAAACCCTAGAAATTCCCCTGTTATAGTTAGTTCAGCTAACTATAACTTGCGCACCCGCAATGCACTGCTGATGACGTCACATATTACATCACTCATGACATGGTCAGTGACATCACTGATGACATCACTGATGACATCTGAAATGACATCGCTGATGACGTCATCCAGTGAGTGTGTGTTTCTGTAAATTTTAAATATGTTTAATATATATATAGGGAAAAACCTATGGAAGAATGAGTGGGTGTATAAGTGTGTGAATGGATGATTTAGTAGGTGCGTGACTGACTGTATAAGTGAGTCATTAAACGTATCTTACTGCAGACTAGTGACTAAACTGTGTGAATGTTTGTATCTGGCTGCTTGTTGGTGTATAAGCGGCTGCATGGTTTTGTGAATAACTATATGAGTGTCTCTATGGGTTATTGATTGGTTGTCTGAGTATCTGTTTGGGTGCCTGAGTGTATGTGTGGGTGGGGTGTGTTGGACGCTGTGCATACATGTGTGAGTGGGTGATTCTATGGGTGCATGGTTTTAAGAGTGCATGTGTGATGGACTGTATGGTAGGGTGAGTGTATGTATGGGTGTGTTAGTGATGGAATGTATATCTCAGTGGTACATGTGTGAGTAACTACATATGTGAAAGGCAGTATATATGTGTGTAAGAGTATATATCTGGGTATATGTGAGAGTGTGTGATTGTGAGAGTGGCTGTATGGATGAGTGTGTGCTTGTATCAGTGATTGTATAAGAGCGTAAGAATGTGGTACTATTTTTATGAGTAAGTGAACTTGTGCGTGTATAACTGCATAGATGAGTAAATGGGAGTGTGATTAATTATTTGCATGACTGACTAGGTGTAAGAGTACCTCTATGGATGATTGGTGGTGTGTGAGTGTCTATGTAGGTGTATAAATGCATATGATAGTCCTGTACTGAGTGACCATAAGTATGAGTGACTGTACAGGTGAGTGAGTGGATGTGTGTGTAGATCTAAGAGTCAATGAGTGGGTATGTACTTATTGGTATTGGAGTATCTATGGTTTTGAGAATGGACATCTGAAATTTTGATTGAGTATATCAAAGGGTGTGAGAAGATGCACTAATTTATCACATGGATGACGTCATCCGTGATGTCGTCAGTGATGTCATTTCAGATGTCATGAGTGATGTCATCAGTGATGTCTCTGACCATGTCATGAGTGATGTAATATGTGACGTCATCAGCAGTGCATTGCGGAGGCGCGAGTTATAGTTAGCTGAACTAACTATAACAGGGGAATTTCTAGGGTTTTGTATGAGGGAAATGTCCAGCTAACTATAACGCCCCTGAAACCTATGGTTTTTTCAGTGAATTTCTAAGGTTTTTTAAATGCCAATTCCTAAATATAACGCCACTGAAACCTATGGTTTTTTCAGTGAATTTCAAAGGTTTTTTAAATGCTAATTCCTAACTATATCAGGCCTGAAACCTATGGTTTTTTCAGTGAATTTCAAAGGTTTTCTAAATGACAATTTTGAATGTATTAATTGTTATGCTGATTTTTTTTATACTGATTTACTACATTTTTTTAAACTGTTTATTTTTAGATATATTTTTTTAATTACATTATAATTACATTATAAATTACAATACAAAATATACTTTCTCAGAATGAATTACTTTAGTTTAAATACTTGGCAAATAGGCAACAGACTTTTAAGTACAGTGGTTACAGTTGCTGCAATGGGCAACACAATTTCAAACACAAAGCAACATTGAGCTCAATGTGAATTTCTAGTTAAATGCAATTAGTTACTTTATGGATTACTTTTCTAACCACAAGACTGGATCCTAGATTCAGTCCTTGAACATCTCCTGTAAACAGTTGAGTAAAAGCGCTTTGATTACAGTAGTGATTTTTAAGGAATATTATTATATTTTAAAAGTTGACACATAAACTTTTTCCCATAGAATCACCAATGTTATCCTATGGCAGAAAATTCACTTAGCAGGTAAGTAGTGTTATCGTTACTTTTTCTTACTCAATGGTGGATCCTGGATCCAGCACTGGCCAACCTCCTGTAAACAGTTGAAAGAATGTGTTTAAGTCATACAGACGATTTTTTAGGAATATTTTTAGTTTGTGAAAATAGACACTTAGAAACTTTTTGGGTGAAAACCACACAATGGATTCCTATGGAAGGAAATACAAGTTACTGGTAAGTACGCATAGAATTACTTTTCAGGGTCAGTGCTGGGCTAAAAGATGCAGCCCTGGGTTCTCTCCTGATAACAGGTGAGTAAATTGGAATTCGTAGTTTGGCTGATTTTAGAGGAATGTTTGTACGTTTCAAAAATGGACACTCAGAAAATTTTCTGGTGAAAAGCACACAATGGATTCCTATGGAAGGAAATACAAGTTACTGGTAAGTACGCTTAGAATTACATTTCAGGGTCAGTGCTGGGCTAAAAGATGCTGCACTGGGTTCTCTCCTGATTACAGGTGAGTAAATCGGAATTCGTAGTTCGGCTGATTTTAGAGGAATATTTGTACAATGGTGAAGGAAGGGGGAGGGGCCTGAGGTGACGTGTGCAAACACGCCCTGTGGCGCGTTTTAAGTTGGGGAATTAATTCCTCTTCAATCCTGAGGTCCCCTCGGGGCCAACTAGCCCACCAGGTACCTCCAGTATGTGCCAGGGAGCTGCATTGCAGAGAGGTATTCAGAGGCCACGCCCCTTTTTACAAAACTCTGCAACACAGCTCCGTGGCACTTACTGGAGGTACCTGGTGGGCTAGTTGGTCCCTAGGGACCCTCAGGATTGAAGAGGAATTAATTCCCCAACTTAAAAAGCGCCACAGTGTGTGTTTGCACAGATCTCACCTCAGGCCTCGCCCCCTACCTTCACCACTGTGCAAACGCACCCCGTGGGGTGTTTTAAGTTGGGGGATTAAGTCCCCTTGAATCCTGAGGTCCCCTGGCGGCCAACTAGCCCACCAGGTACCTCCAGTATGCGCCAGGGAGCTGCCTTGCAGAGAGGTCTTCAGAGGCCACACCCCTTTTTACAACACTCTGCAACGCAGCTCCGTGGCGCTTAGTGGAGGTACCTGGTGGGCTATTTGTCCCCTAGGGGACCTCTGGATTGAAGAGGAATGAATTCCCCAACTTAAAACGCGCCACAGGGCGTGTTTGCACAGTATCACCTCAGGCCCCGCCCCCTACCTTCACCACTGTGTAAACGAGCGCCGTGGCGTGTTTTAAGTTGGGAGATTAGGTCCCCTTGAATCCTGAGGTCCCCTGGCGGCCAACTAGCCCACCAGGTACCTCCAGTAAGCGCCAGGGAGCTGCGTTGCAGAGATGTGTAAAAAGGGGCGTGGCCTCATTACACCTCTCTGCAACGCAGCCCCCTGGTGCATACTGGGGGTTCCTGGTGGGCTAGTTGGCCCCTAGGGACCCCCAGTATTGAAGGGGAATTCGTTCCCCCTCTGCAAACGCGCCAGGGGGCACGTTTGCAGAGTGGTGTAAGGAGGGGGCGTGGCCTCCGGCCCAATCCTTTTTTTTTACCCCCTCTGTTTTTTAGAAGGGGGGCTGTGTAGCCCCCTTCTTTTTCTCTTTTTTTGGCCCCCATCCCCCAGGGTCTGCCCCCAATTTAGATTTTTTTTGTTTTTTAAATAAACGGGAAGGGTGCCACGTGGCCCCCTCCCCAGGCCATAATTTGCCCCGGGGACCCCATCTCCCGGGGCCTGGCCCTTTTAAAAAAAATAATATTTTATGGAGGGTTTTTTTTTTTCTTTTTGTTATTTAAAAAGCCCCAGAGGGTGGCGGTCCCCGGGGCGGCGGGGGGACCATGAGCCCCCCGCATACATTAACATAAGCCCCGGGGGGTGGTGGTCCCCAGGGCTGGGAGGCCCCTCTGGGCCCCCCATTATAAAACCATATTGCCCCCGGGACTTGGCCCCCCGGGGGCTAAATCTAAACGAAGCGCGGGAGACCGCGATTCGTTTCTTTTTTCGTTAGTGGGATGCGCGGACCCTAGGCCCATCCCGGGATTTAAAAAAAAATTCTGCTTTCTCTTGAGCGTACACATATTACACATTGGTCTAAAGTTCTTCTGAATTGCACCCTAAATACATAGGATATTTCACTAGAAACTACACACTGTTTTTCTCATGATTCACATTCTTGAGGGTTTCATGGACTAATAAGACATACATTAAGCAATGTGCCAAGTAACATCAACAGCAGAAGAATTGTACGCTATAACATTGAACACTCTCGGGTTATGATCATGGAACAAGGATGCCTGGGTTACATCATGACATCATTTCACATTGTAGAATAATCATGTATGTCCTTTGATAAAGTCTCAAAAGTTCAGGATTCATAGATGAAGCAGACCCTAGCTTGTACAAAAATATCTGATATCTGAAATCCACGTTTCCATAGCTCTAACAATAGTGTTCTCTCTTTTTTAATGCGAGTCTCTGTAGCGATAGCATTATAATGCCAACAATCAAGGCCTTTGTCTCTTTTTATAAAGTGTGAGTGTCACTAGCATGACTGATAGAGTTATAATGCCAACAATCAAGGCCTTTGTCTTTTTTGTAAATGCAAGTCTCTGTAGTGGTAATAATAGTAATTACGCGGGCTGCACGCCGCGCTACACGTTTGCATCACACCATGTTCATGTCTTTGTTTATACTTGTATTTTGCCCTGCAGGAAGTGGAGGTCCACGTAGAATGGAGTCGGAAGATGATGTGGGTCATTGGGAGGAGGAGCCGGTGTCAGGAAGTCATAGTGGAAGAAGCCACGGTAGCTGGAATCAAGAGCAGGTAAATGGAGCAGATGTGACAAGGCCAAGCACCATCGTGAATGTGGGAGCTACTTTTATAGCTGGTTCTGCACATGGCAGCCAGAAGCACATGCAGCCATTGGGGGTTTAGCAGGAAGGAGGGAGGGAGTGGGGTCTGGGGGACAACCCGAGAGAAACGTTGCAGCTGCTATTTTGTGAAGGAGAACATGGTTCCTGGGTGGAAAATAAAGTAGAAATTGGAAATAAGGGGTCAGGATAGAGGTATCTTGACCTCATTGGACTGATGGAGGGGTTTGTGAGGGATCCCTCATGGGGAAGAAATTCTGCAGATTCACTGTGGCAATTAGCGTGGCCCCTCGTGCAAATTCATGGCAGTTTTGTGGATCCAGACTAGGGGTGGGCGGAATTTGCGAAAGCGACTTTCGCAAATTATCGCGAAAATGTTAAAAATCTCCGCAAACAAGCAGAAATATCGCGAAGATGCGGAAGTTTTTTTCCGGCATGTTTGCGAGATTTTCTGCATGGTTGCGGGTCGCCAACTTACCCATGTGGTTGCTTGCGGGCGCGGCCATCTTGTTTTCAGTTGTCTCGCGGTGCATGATCGCGAGAAAAAAGACGTGATCGCGCGACGCATGACGTCACTGCGGACGCGAACTGTCGCGAGACAGCGCAAATGGCTAAAACAATACAACATCTCATGGAGAACGCGACCGGATCGGGAAAACTTGTCGGCGAACGCGGGGATTCAGGTAAGGCGATCGCGCGCGCGCGAGAATGTATTATTTTACAGCGCGAGCAAGAACCAAATTATCGCAAAGCTGCGGAATGCGGAAATTTTGACATTTCCGCGCTCTCCGCGGAACGCGGAAATGCCAAATTATCGCAAATTCCGCGATCGGAACGGAAATTTTGCCCAGGCCTAATCCAGACCCAATGAAAAAATTCATACACCCTCACACACTCTTGCACACCCCCACAGACAACTCACACATCTATGCACCCACTCACACACCCACTCAAAAACCATACAGTCACTCACACACCCTCTCAAACACCCATGCAATCACAGATACATATGATCAGATACCCAGAGAACCACTCACAGACCCACACAGACAGTCACATACCAAATAACACATCCACACAGACACTCACACACCCACCCAGAGACCCAGAACACCACCCACACACCCATACAGCCACTCACAAACTCACTCAGAGAACCAATCAGACACCCACTCACAGACCCACACATGCACTCACACAGGTACATACCCATATACACACCCACATAACCACTCATACTCCCACTCAAAAACATGTACAGCAACCCACACAACCACTAGAGACCCACACAACCACTCACACCCCCACCCACAGCCCCACACATCCAGTCACACACACACACACACACACACTCACAAACCCACACATACACCAACAGAGTCACACACCTGTACAACCACTCACACTCACTCAGAGATCCAGTAAACCACTCACACACCCATAGAGCCACACACACTCAGAGAATCAAAAAACACTCACACACCCACTTACACACTCATACAGTCCATCAAAACCCCACACAGAGACCCAGAGAACCACTCACACAACCACTCGCAGACCAACAGATACCCACATACCTACTCACACATCAGTCACTCACACACCCTCTCACAGACCCATACAGTCACTGACACATCCACTCAGAAACCCAGAGAACTACTCAAACACCTACTCACAAACCACACATGCACTCACACACCCACTCACACAGTCACATCCACTCCCATATAGCCACTTATATGCTTACAGACCCACACAGCTACTTACACACCCACTCACACACCAATACAGAAAAACTCTTGACACACCCACTCACATACCCATACAGCCACTCACACATCCACTCAGAGATCCAGTAAACCACTCATAAACCCAAAGAGCCACTCACACATTTATTCAGAGACCCGGGACACAAATCATACACTCACTTACACACTCGTAAAGTCACTCACACACCCACTCAGAGATCTACTCACATACCCACAGAGGCACTCACACACTGACACCAACACACTGACACACCCTTGTGCATACCTATACAGCCACTCACAGACCCCACAGCCAGTCACACACCCACTCACATACCCACAAAGCCAGTCACACATGCACTGACACATCCACCACACACTTAGACACTCACTTCTACACTCACTCACCCACTCACCCACCCACTTACTAACTCAGGTTACAGGGACATTAAAGTTAGGAAATAGAATTAAAAACCATTGAATTTCACTGAAAAGACCAAAGATTACAAGGACCATATAATTAGGAACTAGCGTAAAAAACATGCAATTTTGCAAGTTATCTTTCTTGGGGATCTTCATGAAATATCCCTCCTTCTAGTATGATGGCACCTTTTCCTCTTCCCAGATCCATCCAAACATTGGGTAGAACATGTCTACTGATATTTCAGTATCTGACTTCTGTGCCTCGACAGGAATATTGTCAGGTGTTGATGCCTTCCCATTTAGCAGATGTTTGATGGCTTGCCATATCTCTTCCTTGGCTGGTCTGCTATAGTTGATTAGAAAGACCTTGCTGGCTGGCTGTATGTCTAGGCAAGACTGTGGCAAGAGCTGGGTCAGCAATTCTTTAAAGTGCTTCACCCATTTTAAATGTTGGCCTTCGTTTCCCATGAATATCTTCCCAGCTTTGTTTTTAACAGGTCTTTCTGTATCTGTCAGGTTTTTCTCATTATGTTGTAGAGGTTTTTCATGTTTCCATGGCTTATTGCTTCCTTGGCTTCTGTTGCAAGACCATTGATGAAACTTTACTTGTCTGCTTCTAAGCTTCTCTTTGCTTCCTTGTTCGTTTCGATGTACTGACCCTTAGCTTTTGCTATAGTTTGGCTGGTGCTTTCTGCAATTTTCTTTTCCTTTCTCTCTTGGATTTTGCTAAGAGTCTTGATAGAGATTCATTCGTTATGCTGAAGTTTCTTGGGGCCCAGTACCTCCTGGCAGGTTGAGTCACTGTTTCTTTGATCTATTCCCACCTATTTTCTACTGGCGCTCTGTCATTCTCTAGTTCTTGCAGGATGTGAAAATTGCTATTGAGAGTGCCTGAGTAGTCACTCCCTTTCTGTGCATCTTTGAGGAAGGTAGTGTTGTATCCATGGTGTCAGTTTGTTGGTTCCATCCACGCTTTCTTCCACTTTAGCATCAGCCTGGCAATGACAAGGGGATTGTCTGACTTAATGTCCATTCCTCCCATCTCTCTCACAACCTGCTGAGAGCGCCAAAACCTCTTGGCACTGCAGATCATGGTTGATCCGATTGAATGGTCACATTGCTTTGTCTATTCCTTTGAGTGGAAATGCACTGCCGTCTATCACTAGACTGTTCAGGGCACAGACATCTGCCAGCCTTTCACCACTTAAGTTCATGTTGCAAAGGCCATGGTTGTCCATGACTTCTTAATACCCCGTGTTGGTGCTTCCAATCTTGGCATTAAGATCCCCCGTCAGTATGCTGATGTCTATCTGAGGCCTTTTCTCCAGGATGGAATGGAGTCTGTTGTAAAACTATTCTTTTTCCTCTTCCTCACTGTCATTTGTAGGTACATAGCACTGTATAACATTCAAGCTGATCCTCTTTTTCTTTGTGTTGAAGGTCGCTGTGATTCTGGGAATGTGGACATCCATTTCGATCAGAGCTCTATGGCTGCTGGTGATAGCATTAATGCTATTCCCCGAGTGTGTGGAGTGTTTTATTCCTCATGTCCAGGTTACATCCGCATTACTCCTGGAGACAGTTTTTCTATCTGGTCTCACTGATGCCAGGCAGAACAATGTTGTAGTTTTTCATTTCTGGTGACACTTGGGCTGTGTTACCTGTGCATGCATGACCCTCACATTCCATGTCTCAATAGCAATGGTGTTAGTTGAATGTAGATGATCTGCCTTGTGATTTCCAGGGATCTCTGGATTTCACCACAAGGTGTCAGAGATGCCTGTGAAGGAGATTCTTTTCTCCCCAAGGCCAGGAAGTCTTTTGGTCTTTTGGTTGACGTTTCTGCTGCTAGGATTTTTTACATGGTGGAATAGCTAATCCCATGCATAACCCTCCTTCTTTCACAGGCAGGCTTGGGATTGGCCATGGCAGAGTTCATAACTCTTCTATCAATCCCAAGCTGGATGTCCAACAGAGTCATCCTGAATTTAATGAAGGAACAAGTTGATGCTCAGTTGCGAGAACAGCAAGCTGGCTTCTAAAAAGATAGATCCTGCACAAACCGGATTGCAACTGTGCACATCATAATTGAGCAGTCGATGGAATGGGACTCACAGGATGAGCTTTGTCTGCTTTGCAGCAAAGTTAAATCTGGCTCTCCTGCAGACCCTCTTAAGCCAGACCAGTTCATGGACTATCTGCCTGTGCTCTTGGCACCTTTGTGCCAGGTGATTAATACTTCTCTCTCCACTGCAGTGGTTCCTAGGCTGTGGAAACAGGCAATGGTGGTCCGATATCTCTATTACCTTGGGCGGCTAAGATTGCAGAGGCACATATTAATACCATCCTAATGGCATTTTTCGACAACTATGGTGTCCTGGATTTCTCGCAGAATGGTTTCCGCCCAGGTCACAGCACAGAGACAGCTCTCCTTGCTGTGAACATCTGCGGACAGTTCTGGATGCTGGATGCTGGGAACACGGCGGCACTGATACTGTTAGATCTTAGTGCCGCGTTTGATACAGTCTCCCACCAGATTCTACTACATCGTCTGGAGGAGGACGGTATCGTTGGCTCAGCTCTAGAGTGGTTTAGATCTTTCCTTTCTGAGAGAACATTACAGGTGACCGCCCCCTTTTCTTTCATGAGTCCAGTCTATCGGACAGGGTTTGCCACAGGGCTCTGCCCTGAGTCCTGTACTATTCAATCTGTATGAACAACCATTGGCTGTGGTGGCCAGAGACTGGGGACTGGGGTCTCACCATTGTCTCTTATGCTGATGACTCGCAGTTGGTGGTGGTTCTCTCTGACGACTCTACGCGGTATGCACCCAAATTCAGGAGTGGTCTGGCAGCAGTCGCGGAGTGGATGACCACCAACTTTCTCCAGCTTAACGCCAATAAATCTGAGGGGTTGCTGGTGGGGAGGGATATTGAGTTATGGAGTGAGCAATGGTGGCCGAATATCCTTGGGAGTGCACCCACCCCTTAGTCGGTGGTTAAAAATCGAGGGGTGTGGATGGACCTGACTCTCAGCTTTCAGGACCATACCAAGAAAGTGTCAGGCACGTGTTTTGGCTTACTTCGGGGATTGAAACCCCTGCTGGGGTACTTTGGCCTGTTCACCCGACAAATGATTGTCCAAGCGACCATCATGTCAAGGCTGGACTATGCCAGCTCGCTCTATCTGGGGGTAAATAAGGCAGAGGTCATGCGCTTGCAAAGGGTCCAAAATGCGGCAGCCAGAGCCCTGCTTGGACTCCATAGAAGCTGCCCGACAACTGGTGCCATTCGACAGTTACATTTACTGCCTATAGCCAAGCGTATTGAATTCAAGGCCCTTTGCCTGGCCTATAAAATTCTGAAGTACTCTTCCCCGGGTATTCTGGCCAATCTGTTAGTGCCTTACACACCCATGCGCCATCTGCGCTCCATGGGGAAATGCCTGGTTATCGTCCCTCGGGTGAAAGGTGTACGTGCCGGGGGATGGTCGTTTCGCAGCTTAGCGGCTAAACTCTGGAACTCCCTTCCCTCCCAGATCCGCTGTCTGGACAACTATATGGCATTTCAGAAGGCTATCAAAACCTATCTCTTCCCCCCGGCTTAGGCTCTAGCCTCTATGTCTTGTTGCAGTCAGCGCCGGGATGCCTCTTCGCTGAGGCAGCTGTTGCGCTATACAAGTTGGGTTAACATAACATAACTCATCCTATATGCCAACTTCATTGACTATGTGAAGGCATTCTACAGCATGGATCGAGAGACTCTTTGGAAACTCCTCCGCCACTATGGTGTGCCAGACAATCTCTGAAGAATCATCAGGAACACTTACGAAGGAATGACCTGCAAGATAGTGCATGAAGGACAACTCACAGAAACCTTCCAAGTGAGGGCCGGAGTCTGCCAGGGTTGTTTGCTCTCTCCTATTCTGCTTCTGGCTATGGACTAGATAATGAAGACATCAACAGCAGGGAGAAGAAATGGGATCCAGTGGACACCTTGAATGCAGCTCCATAACCTAGACTTTGCAGACAACCTGGCCCTACTCTCCTACATCCATCCGCAGATGAAAGAGTAGACCAACAATGTGACAGCCACATCAGCATAACTCTACATCAGTGAATACTAATATTGCTTAGTGGCTTTTCTGTATCTTCACCATCATGCTGTCTTTAAGAACACATTCCTTTTTTTAAAAAGAATTATTGTCAACAAAGCTTAATAATACCTTCATTCAGGCACCAATTAGTCACAATCAATTGTATATCTATTTGAGTGTGTCCAAGGTATCAAAGTAATTGAATATGGTAAGCTGAACAGAGGAAAAGTCCCCCATACTGGATCTGGTACCAGCAAGGCTTGCGTCTTGTTAGTAAAAAGGAATCTCTAGCTAATGTGCCTGAAAATGTTCTGTACTTTGCTATTCATCCAAATTAGCATGTGCTAAAATCTGTTTAGCTAACTTTAGAATGGCCCAGGATGTGTGGATCTTTCCCAGAAGGCTAGATTAGGTTTTATATTGCATTTTATCACATATGTTGGGTTATGCTGTACACACACCTCATCAACAGAAGATCAACAGTATGAGTTTCAATGGAAATTAATAATACCTTGAAATACGTTTAAAACTCTTGATACCATTTACAAGCTGTGCTTTGAGAAATAAATTGAAGTAGGCTATGCCCCATAGATGATTCTCTGTTTGCTTCATTTGCACTAAAACAACTCCAAAAGAAAATATAGCAGCTGCAAACTGTGAACATTCAATAACGTGTATTAACATTGTTTACTTTTTCTAACTTGTCAAAGTCTAGGCTATGCCATAGCAGTCACATATTGGGTCTTGCTTCATGAAAGAGGCCATGGCCTTTCTTTTCAGTCCAACTTTAGAATTAGTTACTTGCTCTCATCACCCAAACATGCTACATGTGTGCATTTTCTATTAAGGTAAAGTATGTATGTTTGTTCATCCTGTTAGGCATATCCTGTATATTGTTCTCTTTTATTATTCGTGTACTGTGCACTGTAGTGTCACGTTTCACACTTAAAAAAAAGCATATAATATCTGAAGTAGAGAGGTAGGCATTAGCTTTCAATGGGGCACAGAAAGGAGAGGGCTGATATATGAAAATAATAGGGATGCCAGAAGAAGAAAATATGTATTACTCCATCAGTAAATTAAATGTTTAGACTATTATTGTCCAATTAGCCTTATAGATGCGGTACAAAAGATTGTTGCCCGCCTACTTTTGAGTCGTATACAGGGCTGGATGGCCGATTTTGATATATTAACACCACTCCAGGCGGGTTTTCGGTCGTATATTGGAACCCCAGACCAAGCGTTCAGGGTTATGCTCCTGTATTGGAAAGAGGTTATCCTTGGTGGTGGTATGCTTTTTGCGGCATTTGTGGATCTAAGGTACGCATTTGATCTTGTTCCAAGGATTAAGTTGTGGGATGTTTTATTGGGGATGGGCATGCCCAAAGAGCTGATGGCTCTTCTTATTAAATTGTACGAACATACGTATGCTAAAGTTCGATGGGGTAAACCCGGGGAGGTGACGGATAGGTTTGAGGTGTCTAAAGGGGTTAGACAAGGGTGTGTTTTGGCTCCCACCCTGTTTTCCCTGTTCATTAACGGGGTTATGAACTACTTTACTAACTTCCCCACTGATGCACCTTCCCTTGCTGGCAAGAAAGTCCCCTTGCTAATGTTCACGGACGATACGCTCTTAATTTCTAAGACGAGACAGGGGTTACAGCTTGCTCTGTCTCGCTTTGAGCTTTTCTGCCGCGACCATGAGCTGGAAGTTAACGTAGGGAAGACCAAATTTATGGTCCTTCGTGGTCCAAGATCAGTTAAATCAAGGGTTAAAATGGGTGGGGTCATCCTTGACCAGACAGCTGTTTTTACTTATTTGGGAGTCACATTTAGTGAAAATTTGAGTTAGAAACCCCAGATAGATGTCCTTACCCTTAAGCACGCCCAACTTGGCGGAGCTCTGTTGAAGGAACATAGAAACTCGCTAACAAAACCATTGGCTCCACTGATTAAAATCTATGGTTCTAAAATTCTTCCAGCCATTATGTATGGGGCGGAGTTTTGGGGCTTTAGGGATATGTCCAAACTTAAGGTTGCCCAGAACAAATTCCTTAGGTCAGCAATAGGGTTACCGCAATCAACTCCTCGTATTCCCCTATTGTATGACCTTGGCTGTAACTGGAGGACATGGTTTGGTATAGACCACTTGCGTTTTGGCGGCGCCTGTGGACGACACCGGAACTGTCTATGTATGCCGAGGCTCTCTTGGAGGTATAAGGGCTACGGGGTTCGTCGGGGATTCCATGGTTATCAGCAATAAAAGCTTCCCTGATTGATATGGGGTTAGGGTCCTTTTGGGTTGATCCTGTTACTGCTGTTTTCCCCTCAAAGAAGTTTTTTAAAGAAATATATTGGTGTAAGATTAAGGAAAAGAGTCTAGCAGCTGCGCTGGGTGGCCCCATGACAGTATTATTACTTGTCATCAAGGATGTCCCCACTTATGATGAATATTGGGACATCATAACAAAGCCATCTGATCGTAAATTGTATCATCAGTTAAGAGTTGGCTCCCTCCCGCTTCATGGGGTAACGAGTTCAAGGAATTCATGTGGCAGTGATAAATGTCCCTTTTGTGTGGAGGAGGTAGAAACTGCTGATCACTTCCTTTTTTGTTGTCCACTGTACACTCAACCTAGATGTGTATGGCTAAAGCCTGTATGCCGTTCACTGGGAACAAGATCAGCACAGGTTGCCAGTCGAATCCTAAAATCTGACACCACTAAGTAGATTGTCATAGGGGTATCTAAATTTGTTAGTTGGGCTTGGTCAATTCGGGCCCGGAATTTGAGTCTATAATTCAGTATAACACATAATGTTGCAGGTGGTTTAGCATATTGTTCATTATATTATGACATTTGTTCTTATTTATTTATTTTTATTTTTTTAGCGGCTATTGATTGTATCAGTCGTGAGTCTTTGTATTGTATTTAATAACTTTTTATTTTGTTTTTAGTATGTATTTATTTATGGATCTTATGGACTATACTAGGACAATTTATTACGGATTGTGTTTTATATGTATAGCATGTCTTTTATGATGTAAATCGAAATAAAGACCATTTGACGGACTGAAGGAAGTAGTCAAGGTGAACCTGTGCTTGTTTGACAATTTAACATTATTCTCTGTCACAAATATACAGTTGATTGCATCTTCTTATATGCGAGAAAGAAAGAAAGAAAGAAAGAAAGAAAGAAAGAAAGAAAGAAAGAATGTAAGAAAGAAAGAAAGAAAGAAAGAAAGAAAGAAAGAAAGAAAGAAAGAAAAAACAGATGATATTGGCTATTGAGCTTCCTAACCTGCCATGCAACCTTGAAGATCATTTCATGGGGGGAGATTTTATATATATGATCGCACACCTAAGGATAAGCTAAATTAAAATCTTGTAATGTAGTATTATTATTATTTTTGTTGCTAATCAGGATCCACATTTAACCTTGAAACAAAACTTTTGTTGACCATGGGGAAATGGTAATTACTAATCCCCTGAGGACTATGGATTATATGTATATATAGCAATTTATAGTTTTATAGGCATGTGCCTTAATCTATTTATTCTCTTATTTTATGGTTATTTATTTGATATTTATTATGCTATTTATTCCAGATAAATTGTACTGTATGTAGGAATTTTGCACATTTAAATTTATCCATATGTCTTGTTTTACATCTTGTATAATATTGTGGTGATCTTATTTTAGCAGCCTTAAAATCTTAATACGTGGACAAGCACCTTATTATCAAACTCTGACTCTTTGCACTCCGTATCAACTATTTAATTTATTAATATACAAATGCACAAAGGAGATTGCTTTAAGCAATACAATTTCTTGTGAGATGTATTAGTATGTAAGATTTCTTTTTAGACAGACATTTCTGGTTTTTCTTTCATTGAACTATATTTACAAGCACAAGCACACTTTATATTTGCACTGTAACTTACTTTCTCATCAAACAGGGGGATGATTGGTTTAAACACTATTAGATGGTCTTATTTCTTGATTCGAACTTTGTTCCACAAATAGCAGTATTATTATTTAGCTGCTACCAGTTTTTTGTACTTATTGGTATTTTACACCCATCAATGATGATCAAAATGGCATTTAAGCCCTGATTGAATTTTAGTATCATCAAAGGTTAACTATTTACCCATGTACAATGTTGGGACGTTCATTCAACTATGTTTATCCACCATGTTGTAGTATTTCTTTAGTGTTCATTGATGTTTCCCCCATGTGATGTCAATCGTATTAGCACTTGCACATTAAAAACCTGGCACATTGGATGTGACGTTGTCATGTGAGCAAGGCTCTGAGGAGCCGAAACGTTATGGCCGTCGCTTTTTGGCAATAAAAATTGAATTTGCACCTTACTTTGGTCCGTGTACGCTGCTTTGTCGACGTCCGGAGGATTACTGAGACCAACAAACGTGGTAATCAGGATATATATATATATATATATATATATATATATATATATATATATATATATATATATATATATATATATATATTCAGTGAAAAAACCATAGGTTTCACACACGTTATAGTTAGGAATTAGCATTTAAAAAACCTTAGAAATTCAGTGAAAAAACCATAGGTTTCACACATCATGGACATTTTACTCGTAAAAAACCAATGAAATTCCCCCGTTATAGTTAGTTCAGCTAACTATAACTCGCGCGCCCGCAATACACTGCTGATGACGTCACATATTACATCACTCATGACATGGTCAGTGACATCACTCATGACATCACTGATGACATCTCAAATGACATCACTGATGACCTCACTGATGACATCATCCAGTGAATGTGTGTTTTTCTGAAAATTAAATATGTTTTATATATGTATATCTCAAGGTCGATGGAAGAATAAATGGGTATATTACTGTCTAAATGGATGATTTCTTTTTGAAAAACTGATTGTGTAACTGACTGATTAAGTGTATCATAGTGAATACATGGCTTAGTGAGTAATGTTTAAATATATAAATATCTGTATCAGTCTCTCACTTTGTGTATAAGTGGCTGCATGGGTTGGAGAGTAGCTACATGGGTGTCTATATAGGTTATTAGTTGGTTTTTTGAGTATCAGTATGAGTGTCTGCATGGTTCAGTGGGGGGTATGACGTAGTGCATAGGTGCATGAATGAGTGACTCACTGTTTGTATGTGTTGAACAGAGCATGTGTGCAGGACTGCATGGGTGGATGAGTGTGTGTATGGGTGTGTTAGTGAGTGAATGACTGTCTCAATAGTGTCTTTATGAGTAACTACATATGTTTAAAACTAGCATATGTGACTATTGGTTTATATATGTGAGTATATGTGAGAGTGAGAGATTGAAAGAGTTCCTGTATGAATAAGTATGTATTTCTATAAGTAATTGTTTAAAAGACTAAGTATGTGTAAGTTTCCGTAGAAGTAAGTGTGGTGGTGTGTGTATAACTGTATATGCAAGTAAATGTATGTTTGATTCTTTATTAGCATGAGTGACTATGTGTGTGAGTAGCTCTATGGATGAGTGGCATTGTGTAACAGGATGTATAGGTGTATGAGTACATATGATAAGTGAGTACATGTATGAGTGACTGTATTGGACTGTTGGTGAATGAGTGGATGTGTATGTGGATCTTAGAATTACTGAAGAGGTTGTTGTAACTGTTATTGGTATGTCCATTGTTTTGTAAATTTTAGTCTCTATTTTTGAATGTGTGTATCAAAGGTTTTATTAGGGGAAGAGGAGGTCTGCCACTCTATCACAAGGATGATGTCATCAGTGAGGTCATCAGTGATGTCATTTGAGATGTCATCAGTGATGTCATGAGTGATGTCACTGACCATGTCATGAGTGATGTAATATGTGACGTCATCAGCAGTGCATTGCGGGCGCGCGAGTTATAGTTAGCTGAACTAACTATAACGGGGGAATTTCATTGGTTTTTTACGAGTAAAATGTCCAGCTAACTATAACATGTGTGAAACCTATGGTTTTTTCACTGAATTTCTAAGGTTTTTTAAATGCTAATTCCTAACTATAACGTGTGTGAAACCTATGGTTTTTTCACTGAATTTCTAAGGTTTTTTAAATGCTAATTCCTAACTATAACGTGTGTGAAACCCATGTTTTTTTCAGTGAATTTGCAAGGTTTTTTAAATGCTAATTCCTAACTATAACGTGTGTGAAACCCATGGTTTTTTCAGTGAATTTGCAAGGTTTTTTAAATGCTAATTTTTTTTTTTTCTTCTATTTTTTCTAACATATTTTTATTTTAATTTTCTTACCTTTTATAAAGACTATGATTAAATTTTTAAAATTTTTTAATATGTTTTTTTTATATATTTTTTAAAATAAACATGTAAAATTTATTTGCAGTACTTTTTTTCTTTTTTTTTTTATTTTTTTAGTACGCGTACCGTAAGCTCACGGTAAGCGTACGGTTTACGCAACGTCCGTAATTTTCCTACGCTGCTTGTGTATAGTTACGCAATTTGCGTAGCCGCGCGTACTCCGCGTGGGACGCGTACGTGTGTACGCTACACGCGCACGTTACGCGGAAGTGCCGGGAGTGACTGTTATGCGCATGCGCGCAAGCGTGTGTCTTTTTTACGCGCATGCGCACTTTTGCCGTAAGCGTACCGTAAGCGTACCGTAAGCGTACGGTAGGTCATGTGATCATGAAACACAACTTTTGATTGGTTGAAACTACTTTCAGTTCTAGAACTCTCCTACACCACACCCATTCCCCTCATTTCTGCTTGTGATCCCTTGGGAGAAGGAGCTGGTTTGTCTTTGGGATACGATGGCAGAACAGCAGAGCTCTTCTGAGAGTGAGGCTAGCACTAGCAGCACTGTCTTGAGGCAGAGATCGAGGAAACAAAAGCCCTCTTATGTATGGGATTATTTTACTTTTCCTGAAGGCCAGCAAAAGGTAAATGCACCCTTAGTGACTTGTAAGCTGTGTAAGCGTGTACTTTCTAGAGGTAATCCTAACAGGAAGTATTCCTTTGGGAATCACACCATGAAGAGACACCTCCAGGATGTACACAGAAGGACACATGGTCATCTTTTTGGAGGTAACTCTTCAGAAAGACAAGCCAGTGCATCCACAGCAGCTCAGCCTGAACCATCATCTGCAGGGCTGACTCCTTCTTCTGCAGGTCAGGTGAGCCCTTCATCTGTGGGGGGAGAATCTCCTTTTGCTGGCCCTCTGGAAATCAACCCTCGATTTCGGAAGGTTGATATTCGATGCACATTTTGTCAAGATCTAATTTGCTATAGGGAGACCAGTGTTTCCCTAGTGAACAACAAAATAGATCAGCACATTTGTCGCTTTGAATAATTTTCCCATGCTTCCTTTCCTCTGTCCCTGCATGAACACAACGGTTCTTTTAAGAGCCAACCTTATCTTTCATCTTTTTTTTACATATGTTTTTAAAAACTTTTTTTTATTTTTTTTTTACCGTACGCGTACGGTGCGTGTACTTTTTTTTTTTTTTTAAAAAAAACACTAAAAATCAATAAACACATTACAAGGTCCTTGAGAGACACCATGTGTATTCTCGGTGACTGCCTACACTCCAGCAAGGGCAACCAGCCTTAGTGATGCTGAATGTATTTGCATTACAGACTGAAACCTGAAAACCCCACTCTCTTGTAAATACTGTGCATGATTATACATGGCAAGCACATGGGTGTGTGCTAAGAGTCTGCTTCTTCCCCCAAAAATTCGCTCCCCCTTTCCATCTAATGCAACTGTGAAATCACCAGAGCAATACGCAATAAATCTCTGCCTATAATTCCTCTCTGCACACAGAGTCATGTTTTCACATTAGTCCCAAAACGAAATTTCTTTGCCAATTTGAAAGCACACTTACTGCTCTTTTTTTTTTCGGGGCAAGTGAAAATCACTTTTACAGACTGACACATTATGAAACCACTTTTTTTGATTTATTTAAATGCACATGTCCAAACTGTTTTTTCAGACCACCACCATGTGTATTCTCGGTGACTGCCTACACTCCAGCAAGGGCAACCAGCCTTAGTGATGCTGAATGTATTTGCATTACAGACTGAAACCTGAAAACCCCACTCGCTTGTAAATACTGTGCATGATTATACATGGCAAGCACATGGGTGTGTGCTAAGAGTCTGCTTCTTCCCCCAAAAATTCGCTCCCCCTTTCCATCTAATGCAACTGTGAAATCACCAGAGCAATACGCAATAAATCTCTGCCTATAACTCCTCTCTGCACACAGAGTCATGTTTTCACATTAGTCCCAAAACGAAATTTCTTTGCCAATTTGAAAGCACACTTACTGCTCTTTTTTTTTTCGGGGCAAGTGAAAATCACTTTTACAGACTGACACATTATGAAACCACTTTTTTTGATTTATTTAAATGCACATGTCCAAACTGTTTTTTCAGACCACCACCATGTGTATTCTCGGTGACTGCCTACACTCCAGCAAGGGCAACCAGCCTTAGTGATGCTGAATGTATTTGCATTACAGACTGAAACCTGAAAACCCCACTCGCTTGTAAATACTGTGCATGATTATACATGGCAAGCACATGGGTGTGTGCTAAGAGTCTGCCTCTTCCCCCAAAAATTCGCTCCCCCTTTCCATCTAATGCAACTGTGAAATCACCAGAGCAATACGCAATAAATCTCTGCCTATAATTCCTCTCTGCACACAGAGTCATGTTTTCACATTAGTCCCAAAACGAAATTTCTTTGCCAATTTGAAAGCACACTTACTGCTCTTTTTTTTTTCGGGGCAAGTGAAAATCACTTTTACAGACTGACACATTATGAAACCACTTTTTTTGATTTATTTAAATGCACATGTCCAAACTGTTTTTTCAGACCACCACCATGTGTATTCTCGGTGACTGCCTACACTCCAGCAAGGGCAACCAGCCTTAGTGATGCTGAATGTATTTGCATTACAGACTGAAACCTGAAAACCCCACTCGCTTGTAAATACTGTGCATGATTATACATGGCAAGCACATGGGTGTGTGCTAAGAGTCTGCTTCTTCCCCCAAAAATTCGCTCCCCCTTTCCATCTAATGCAACTGTGAAATCACCAGAGCAATACGCAATAAATCTCTGCCTATAAATCCTCTCTGCACACAGAGTCATGTTTTCACATTAGTCCCAAAACGAAATTTCTTTGCCAATTTGAAAGCACACTTACTGCTCTTTTTTTTTCGGGGCAAGTGAAAATCACTTTTACAGACTGACACATTATGAAACCACTTTTTTTGATTTATTTAAATGCACATGTCCAAACTGTTTTTTCAGACCACCACCATGTGTATTCTCGGTGACTGCCTACACTCCAGCAAGGGCAACCAGCCTTAGTGATGCTGAATGTATTTGCATTACTGAGTCCAACCTCAAACCCTTAAACTATTCTTTTTTTTTCCAGTACACCTTAATTTATTGTGAAAACATACTCCATATTATTTTACATGTTCCTCACATTTAAATTTCTCCAAAAACAGAAAATGATAAACGCAACTACAACAAAAACAATTTCCATTTCTATTATTCATTTCTTAAGTTACCACATACATCCCCTCTCAAACTGTAAACTCACCTTTAAAATTAGTTAGTTGTGAAAGAAATGTGACACTCAAACAGCAGATTATCAGAGCCAGGATCTCTGTTGTGTTCACCTCTCTCCTCTCAGCAGAACCAGATAATGGCAAACTTTCCCTCTATTTTTCCACACATATACATGTAAGTTTCAAATCTCAGTGCTTCCCCCTTTTTTTCAAATGTAATCACACATTTCTATTGGTTGAAAACCAACCCTTTTCCAAAAGTACCCTTCCCCCAACTTGACTTCTGCCTAGTACCCTTCCCCCAACTTGACTTCTGCCTGCTACCATAGCAACAGCTCATGGAACATTGCTGTGTTGAGTTAGGTCAGAAGTTCGCCAAACAATGTTTCAATTCCACAGAGCAAGAGTGCTTGACTTTTCAAACCTAACAGCAAATCCATAGTACTGTTCTTTGGTTACACATTTTTTTGTACCAATACAAAACATGCTTCTATTAATTTACACATACAGCCTAGTTTTTATTCTAGAATGGTATGAAACAGCCAATCAGTTCTTTTTGTTTTGAAAAAAATATGTATGCCTCCATTTCCAAACTGTCTTTCTTTTCATATTGCCATTCTACTGAAAGACACCTCCTGAGTGCATCCAGATCTCCTTTGAAGATGTTCACAGTGTGGATTGTAGGGCACAGCTATGTCTTCTGGAGTGAAAAGTTTGCAGAGAAAACAGATATGGTGAGAGACCTTGCTTTGCCAAATGTAGACATTAAATGGATTGGTCAGAGAGGGTTAAAGTGGCACCAATTGATGCCATTGGTGAAATCCTTCATGCAAATCCAACACCCTGACCTCATAATAGTGCACTGTGGTGGCAATGACCTAGGCACTTTGACTGGGGTAGGTCTGGAAATGTTTATGAAGGACACCTTTGCACAACTGTTTTCACTTTTCCCTAAAACTGCCTTTGTGTTTTCCAACATATGCCAAAGGCAAAAATGGAACTGGTCCAATCATTTCTGTCCACAGATTGACAAAGCAAGAAAGCACGTCAACAAATCTGTTTCTGCTTTCCTCCGTGACTATGGTATGGGTGCCATTTACCACAACAACTTGCGTTATGACATGCAAGACATTTATAGAGGAGATGGTGTGCACTTCAATGATGAAGGGAACAGAGTCTTCCTCTTGAACCTTAGACTCTGCATCGGTACTTACTTGTAGGTACCACTAAAAAAAATGACTTCATAAACACAACAGCTCTTTTTAGAGCTCCCTAATATCTAAACTCTTAATTCTGCATTTCATTTATTTATTTATTTATTTTTTTTACCGTACGCTTACCGTAAGCTTACCGTACGCGTACCCCAGTGATTTTTTTAAAAATCAATAAATGTTTTTTTTGTACTTTTCTGTCCTTCTTTTACCCCCTTACAAATGTTAGGGGGTCTGTAACTCTCCTCATTGCCCCCTTTTCTTGTTTTCACTCTTTTTTTTCAGAGTGAAATACACAAAATGGCGGCCGCCGCTTCCTGGTTTCGGCCGATTCGAATGTTTACTAAGATCTAAGAGCCAATCAGAATCGCGCTCGCGCACGCCACCGTACGCTTACGGTAAGCGTACGGTAAGCGTACCGTAAGCGGGCTCAGATATATATATTGATTTAAAGGCTATTTTCTCAGAATCTACTGAACAGATTTACACCAAACCTACAAAAGGCACTTCCTTGACCTAGGGACTACCTCTCTGCCAAATTTCGAGTAATTCTGTTCAGCCGTTCGGGCTGTAGATCGTTCTAAAGGTCCTATGGAAAAATGCATGGGAAAAACGCGTTTTGGGACCCCCCTTTTATCTCAGCCCCCGCTTGACGGATCCCCCCGAGACTTTCAGGGTAGGAGCGGAGCGTAGCGCCCCACCTATTTTGAGAAATTCGCGAGGATTCATCGACCGGCGCCAAAGTTATTCAAAATAGAATGTTGCGGATTTCCTATGGAAAAGGGGTCCTAACTATAACTACCTACTGGCGACCGCCAGTAGGTAATATATATATATATATATATATCACTGAAAAAACCATAGGTTTCACACAAGTTATAGTTAGCTGTACATTTCACTCGTAAAAAAACAATGAAATTCCATGTTATAGTTAGTGCAGGCAACTATAACTCACGCGACCGCAATCCTCTGCTGATGCTAATACTGTATTTAGACACTTATTTGCCCATGTCTTCTTCCATTAAATTTTAGCTATACATATATTACAAATATTTTTTTTTCATATAGACACATATGTCATTAGCAGAGGATTGAGGTTGCGTGAGTTATAGTTGCCTGCACTAACTATAACGTGGAATTTCATTGGTTTTTTACGAGTGAAATGTACAGCTAACTATAACTTGTGTGAAACCTATGGTTTTTTCAGTGAATTTGCAAGGTTTTTTAAATGCTAATTCCTAACTATAACGTGTGTGAAACCTATGGTTTTTTCAGTGAATTTGTACGTTTTTTTAAATGCTAAGTTACTTTACGTTGTTCGTGCCGTGCGCGCCCACTTCACGCAGTTCGTTCCGTGCGCGCACCGTGCGCTTCGCGCACCGTGCGCGCACAGTGAGCTCACCGCGCGTCCACTTAACGCAGTTAGTGCTGTGCACGCACGGTGGGCACGCAGTGCGCTACGCGCACCGCGTGCCCACGTTAGGCTGGATGGGCCATGTACGCACGATGCCCTTCGCGCACCGTCTGCACACGGAGGACATATTATGCGCTTCGTTCTGAAAGGTTTTCTATTATATGTTCACTGATGTTTAAATATACCATGCCCAAAAGGTGCCCTGCAGGCACCTTTTGCACACGGGGGGATGAAAATATGAATTTTGTTTTTTTTTTATTAATTTTTTACCATACGCGTACGGTAAGCGTATTCGGCGTTTTTTCAAAAAAAATAAAAATTTATTTTTTGGCCTTGGAGGGCCTTCGGGCACCCCATAACCAAGGATAGGTGGTTAAGAGCTGTCTAGCCTGCCCCCTTTTTATAATATCCAACTTTGTTTTTCCTCCACCCCTCCGAGTGCGAGAGAGAAAATGGCGGCCGACACTTCCTGGTTTCGACCGATTCGAATGTTTACTAAGATCTAACAGCCAATCAGAATCGCGCTCGCGCACGGCACCGTACGCGTACGGTAAGCTTACGGTGCGCGCTCGGAGCGCGCTTACAGATATATATATTGATTTAAATGCTATTTTCTCAGGAACTACTGAACAGATTTACACCAGACCTACAAAAGGCACTTCCTTGACCTGAGGACTACCTCTCTGCCAAATTACAAGTAATTCTGTTCAGCCGTTCGGGCTGTAGCTGTGTCTAAAGGTCCTATGGAAAAATGCATGGGGAAAACGCGTTTTGGGACCCCCCTTTTTCCTCAGCCCCCGCTTGACGAATCCCCCCGAGACTTTCAGGGTAGGAGCGGAGCGTAGCGCCCCATTAGTTTTGAAAATTTCGCGAGGATTCGTCGACCGGCGCCAAAGTTATTCCAAATAGAATGTTGCGGATTTCCTATGGAAACAGGGTCCTAACTATAACTACCTACTGGCGACCGCCAGTAGGTAATATATATATATATATATATATTACTTGCATCATTAATTAATTCTTGAAATTCTTAAAAATTTCTACTAATAAGCATATTGTTTTTCTTAGACAGATTTCTTGTCTCAAAAGGGGGATTTTCACCAAATATAATAAATAATGGATAACCTCCCAAGGCCATGCATAAATTGGACTTTAATACAGACGTACTGTTGGGTGTCTGGTTCTGTAGAGCTCAAAGCACTGCTTGTGTGCCTACATGTCTAATGCATCATTCATGTCCTAAACAAAACTGAAACAAAGGAGCCAGACACTAGTACAGTTCCAGGGCGTGTTAATGGCTTATGTTCTCCAGGCAGATGATTTTTAAATGTAGCTTAGTTCATAAGTGCAAAAACATACCTTGTTAATATTTAAAGGTTGTTAGGGAAAACATGCATAATTAAAAAGTGAACCCAAGCTGTTAATTTTGAATCCGTTTTCTCCGCAAGGGAGAATTTTTGATTTGTTCCGTTGCTTTAAATATTTAGCCCAGTGGCAGAATAGTGAACATCACAGCAAAAATGACCTTACAAACATCTGTCCCATGCCTTTCCAGTCCTATTAAAATAAGAGAGAGAATGTGTGATATGGCATGACAATTAAACCAACGCTGCTTAAAATTAAATCAAATAATGTAGTTCCCCACACCACAATGGTTTGCTTGTCGTTAGCATCCACTTCTCTGGATGAGTTTGCTTTTAAAAGGTTAGAAATGCCTTTTGTCTTATATGACACATATATGTGGGTCTTTCATCCTGAGGTAGTGGTTTAGATAAGTAAAAGGGTCATCACTAGCTTTACCTACCCATGGATGTCTCAAAACTGCATGAACAGTTTCCCTACACTTAGAATGCCATCTCAGTCTGGTAAGGTTTGAATAATAAAGTCATGCACAGGCTAGAATAGTGTCATGGACTAGCGACTGTACAGTGTAAGCTTTTGATTGGTACACATGCTCATTGGAAGGTGTTGTGTGGTGTGAACAGACGCATCCCTGCAAACATTTCTTCAGCATTGTAATGATGAAGGAAAGGTGTAACACTGAAACAAATACACCTCGCAGTCAGTCAAGCAAAGGACCACCAGATGCGGAAGACACATGATGTATTACACAAGTGTACAACATAGGTAATAGTTGTGACTATAAAGCTATATAACTGCGCCATCAGTGAAGTTATAAATAATGTATACCTAGGTCTTGATTTAAGATGGGTGTTAATGAAAAATCCACTGATTTCTGAAGAAAGCACAGAATTTGAGGATACTCCAACATTGACATTTAATTCACAGTGAAATCCCTTGGTTTGAGGAAATCAAGCTAAATATTTGTAATGTAAAAATTGCATATTGTTGCTGCTATTTTTATTATAGCAAAAGGTAGCAGGTAGTCTCCTTACTAAAACAGAAAAAAACATGAGGTTGAATACCAAATTATCAAAGAGAAGAAAACAGAGAAAAATATTTATATGCATGCCCTGTGCAGGAATATTTCTTTTAAAAGTCTGGTTACCCTCACCCTTCTGCGGTTGCATGCTTCATCACTGGGTAGCATTAATTTGGTGTGTACCCGGTTCCCTTGGGAGCTCTAATAAGGTCAAATGCTATATTTTTATGAGAAAACCTACAAAACCCTACTGACAGAGTAATTGAGATTACTTCTGCTTTGTGTGCTCTCAGAGAGAGAACCATGGATTTTTGAGGTCCTCTTAAAAAGGAACACTAAGGATGAAAATAGAACAAGTTCAAGTAAAGCCATACAAGACATATAAGGTGATTTCCAATAAGCTTGTCTCATTCCACCTTTTTCGGCGATATTGTATTCTCTACAATTGCAACTGTTCATGTTAAGGAATTATTGTTTCTTTTTGAGTCTTCAGCATATTAGTGGTAACTGCTTAATACATTAGAGTTTACTTTGTGATTTTATTAAATACCTGGACACAAAGACGTCAGAAATCCCTCAGAGATTCAGGCATGAACAAATATTTATAAGGATTTCCAAACCCGTAGTTTGTTCACAAAAATCTGAATGAGGTAGTTTGTGTGATGTATGTATATTCTCCAACTCCATGTTTGTGAATGTCAGTATGGTGGCAATCTGCAGGAACAGAATATGGGTAAGTATACATTTTTTGTACTTGTCTTGCTTAGGCTTAGTGTATGATTTAGAGTTTGCAGACATGGGGAGCTAAGTGCACCGTAACCTAAGATGGCCGCTTGACCTTGGAGCTCCGCGCCGCAATGGAAATCGCGGCTGTCATTACGATGGTAATTTCGCATAATGGGGGCATCTTCTTTAATCGGATTCCCTCCTCCACACGAAGCTACCTTCATTTCCTGCCATGCTTTAATAGAAATAAGGCATATTTTCTTCAGGTGACTCTTTCTAATTTTAGCGGCCGCCATTTTTAATTTTCCTTTTTTCCTTCTTTCATATTCTCCTCATATTTTTGTCATAATGCCCCTGGAACTACAAATTTCTACTCTTTTACCTATTACATCGCAATATTTTTGGCTAATGCTTATTTCTTTGTTGGAAGACCCACGTACTCACTACAAATGTATTCTTCTGTGGAGTGTCTTTATTGGAACATTGTTGCACTATTGGACAGGCCTGCTGTCTTGATTCCTGGTTACTCTTCTCATGGGTAGAGGCAAAAAGCTATTGCACTCCTCCAAATATTTAAAATCCAGTGAATCATTGTCAAACCCTGATTACTCTGCGCTCTCCTATAATTCCTCTCAGCCTTCTGAGGAACTACCACAAATGGCGCAATCTCGCCCTACAGCTGTGTCGATTATGGCATCCAAAACACAACGGCCCTCGACCACCGTCAAGAGAATCAAACATGATCCTCTTTCTCTTCCAAAATCTGTTTCTCCGGTCTCTCTGGAAATGGTCCTGGAGGAAATGCGCGCTTTAAGACCATTTGTAGAAGAAACAAACTCTTGCCTGCAGATTTTAAATGACATATGGAAGTCCTTGGATTTCCGCCTCTCGGTGGTGGAACAACAAATTAGCGATGTACAGGACTCATCCTCCAGAATTTCTGAATTGGAGAGGGAGGTCCTGCAACTAAGGAAATCAGCTGAAGACCTTGAAAATAGAAATCTTTGCCTGTATGGTCTTCCTGAAGGCCTTCAGGGGGACTATCCGGTCACATTCTTCACCGCATTTCTCCCACAGTTCTTGGGCCTTCCTTCTTCAACTAAGTTAAATATCCAAAGAGCGCATAGACTTGGGGGCATATGTATCAAACGATTTTTTAATCGCAAACGCTGCGATTCGCAAAATAACAGCGTTTGCGATTAAACAATCGGTAATCGGGGTGTATGAGACAAATCCCATCGCAAAATTAAGGAATTGCTAATTTAGCGATTTCTTAATTTTGCGTAAGCATTTATGAAATCGCAAATTGCGATTTCTTAATTGAGATGTAAAAAGCACCCAAGTTGTGCAAATTATCCTTAAGAAATCGCAAATTACCACCAACTTCCAGTTGGTGGTAATTTGCGATTTCCTTTCAAAATGCACTTTTTTTAATTTTACAAAGTGCCACGTGGCGCTCATACATGCCCTTAGGGCATGTATGTGTGCCATATGCACACACATGCTCATTTCAGGGGTGCATCAGGGTGTCATCATGACACCCTTGCACCTTTGAAATTATTCCCAAATTGCGATTAGCAAATTGCGATTCGCTATTTGAGAATTACTTCCCATTCATTCCTATGGGTCTCCTGGCCCATAGAAATGAATGGGCAGGTATTCCTTAATTGCGATTTCGCAATTTGCTAATCGCAATTAAGGAATTTTAAGAAATCGCAAAAAGTTTGCAATTTTTTAAATACATCCCGTTTTGCAATTCTCAAATAGCGATTCTTTAAAAATCGCTATTTGAGAATCGCAAATGGTGATGTTGATACATATGCCCCTTGGTCCACGCTTGCCCTCTTCATCCGCTCCATCTAAACCTCGTGGTGTAATCTTCTTGTTTCTACAATTCACAGATCTTCTATAGATTCTGAATGCAGCTAAATCCAAGATGCATCTAAACTGGCAGGGCACAAAATTATTGATTTCTCAAGCCGTTTCTTCAGCTACCGCCAAACGCCGAAAGGAATTTTTGGATCTTCATCCCGCTCTTCGCTCCTTGGGGGCCCGCTGTCGCTTATTTCATCCATACCTATTTAAAGTTACCTTTTTTAACAAAACTTCTACTTTCGAGGACCCTGCAGATCTCAGAAAATTAATTCACTCTCATTCTCCTTCTTCGATGGAGATTGCTGGTTCTCCTCCTCAAACTTGACTTTAATGATTCTTCTGTAATGTTGAAACTGTATTTGCTTTTCTTTTTATTGTAACAGCCTGCACTGCCTTTTTATTCCTTCTCATTTACATAACTTTTGATTCTTTTTCAGGTTTTTAGGATTCTAATTTTGTACCTACCTCATGTTCCTGTCCCATTATCTGTTTTTATTGACGTCCTGGTGTGGTTCACTGCTCTTGTTAGGTGTGCCACGCTTCTCATGTTTTCCTTTGTGTTTCCCCGTAAAGGTAAGTATTACTGTCGTCAATTGACATGTACTGTCTCTTCTTACTCATACATCTTTTTTCCTTTCCCTCTTTCCTTCTAAGATAACCTTATTCTGTACTCTGGCTTTGCCTATTACTTTCCTCATACTCTTCCATTGTTATTTCCATTGTTTTATATGTATGGTTATTGTTTTTCATTCAGAGTTGTTACGTGGAATGTAAAAGGTTTCATTAATCCTATAAAGAGGCAGAGAACTATTTCACATTTAGCCTCTTACAATCCTAATTTAGTTTTGTTACAAGAATCTCATTTATCAGAAATTGAGGCCCTTAAGCTTAAGCGTAATTGGGTAGGTTCTGTTTTAGTTTCTCCTTCAAGTTCAAAAAAGAATGGTGTTATTATTTTAGTTCTTAAAAAATTGAAATGTTCTGTTACTTCACAAGAAATTGATGTTGAAGGTGGATGGATTTCAGTTAAATTACTTATCAATGATATTTCTTTAACTGTTTTTAATGTCTATGGTCCGACCCAACCAGATTTCACTTTCTGGCCTGCTATTACTAATAAATGTATGCAATATAAAGATGAATTTTTTATCCTTGGAGGTGACTATAACCAGGTTATGGACCCTTTCATTGATCGTAAATCACACGTACGTTTCATTCCACATAAATCTCACAAACAGTTTCATAGCACAATTACACAGACTCATCTTGTAGATGCTTGGAGACTTTGGGCCCGATGTAGGTAAATATGAAATACCGATTCCTAAATACCGAATTTTTACTGATTCGGTATTTAGGAATCGGTATTTCATTTGTAGCTAATAATTCAGTGAAAAATACTGATTCGGTAATATTCGTTATTACCGAATCGGTAATAAGGAATCACCTTCCCATTCATTCCTATGGGCCTGGAGGCCCATAGGAATGAATGGGAAGCCATTCACTATTACCGATTTGGTAAATACCGAATCGGTAATAGGGGAAGCATATTCAAGGGTGGCAGGGTGTCACATTGACACCCTGTTGCACCCCTGAATCGTGCATGTGTGCACATGTGGCGCACATACATGCCCTAAGGGCATGTATGTCTGCCACATGGCACCTTGAGAAAAGCAAATTATTGCTTTCTTAAAGGTATTTGGTATTTACCACCAACTTGTAGTTGGTGGTAAATAACGAATCCTGAATGCAAAAATGCACTCACTTGAGGGCCTCCTACATAGCTTTTAAGAATTCGGTATTTAACCGATTCCTTAAAATAAGGAATCTGTAAATTACAGAATCCTTAAAACCTGCCTCCTACATTAGAAAGGGCTAAATACCGGTTGGTAATGGGAAACCGGTATTTAGCTACCTACATATGGCCCTTTGTCACCAAGTTCAATCAGAATTTTGCTTTCTCTCTCCTCCACATGGTTCCCTATCCTGATCAGATTATATCTTTCTATCTAAATCTTTAGCTCAAAATCTCATTTCCTCTTCGATTGAACCCATATTAATTTCAGACCATGCTCCAGTGATTGTTGATTTTGATCTACTCTGTTCCCGACCCAAATCTTCTAAATGGCGTTTTAATAATTGTCTTTTACAGGACCCAGTATTCTCATCTTCTTTCTCTTCCTTTGAGGAATATTTTTTTTCTTTGAATGAAGATCCTTCTATATCTCCTGCTTTACTATGGGAAACTTTCAAAGCTACTGCCAGGGGTTTTATTATTTTCTTTGTGGCTAAGAAAAAGAAACGCAATCTCACTCAACTTAAGGCTCTATTAACCAATATTAAGCACCTAGAGCATCAATTTTACACTTCCTCATCTAACTCTATCTTACAGGAGCTTGTTTGGGCTAAATTAGAGTTTAATAAGATATCTACTGATAAAGCTTCCTCTATTCTTCTTCGCAGTAGCACCCGATATTATGGTGGCCGTAATAAGGTAGGCTCTCTTTTTAGCTAATTATCTCAAATCTAGGAAGGAAAGACAACTGATAGATTTGTTTCAATCAGCTGACAGGAAACCAAGATATCGTATATGAATTTACAACTTTTTATAATAGCTTATACTCTTCAGAAGCACCTGCATCAAATTCTCTTATTGATTCTCATCTAAGTACTATTCCTCCTCCTCTCTTCAAGAAATTACTAATTCTCTTAATTCATTAAAGAAGAATAAGTCGCCTGGCCCAAATGGTTTTTCAGTAGAATTTTATTTACATTTTTCACATTGTTTACTGTCCAAAATCTTTAATAACTTTCAATTTTTTTGCTCTACTGGCAAGGCGAGCGGCACTTTTTTAGAAGCCTCTATATGTCTCATTCATAAAGATGGTAAGGATCCCAAATTTTGTATAAATTATCGCCCTATCTCCTTGATAAATGTGGATTATAAAATAGTGGCTAAGCTATTGGCGCTGCGTCTCGAATCACTATCACCCCATTTTGTTGGTCCAGAACAATGTGGATTTGTCAAGGGTAGATTACCTCCTGACAATTCTCAGGTATTCTTTAATGTTCTAAATAAAGCATCTACTTTAGCCGATTCTCTAGTTGCGATCTCTATCGACACAGAAAAAGCTTACGATAGAGTGGAATGGACTTTTTATTCAAATCTCTTCGTTGGCATGGTTTCGGCTCTAAATCCATTTCCCTAATTTCTGTACATTACACGGCACCGACTGCCTTCACGGTAGTCAATGGTCTAGTTTCAAATCGTTTGGGGTGTTAGACATGGTTGCCCTCTATCTCTTCTTCTTTTTATTCTTTCCCTTGAACCCTTTCTAGCTCGAATTCCCAATAATACTTCTATCTCTGGTTCCTTATATGGGGATCAACACCTGAAGCTCTCTGCTTATGCAGATGACATTTTACTCTTCATTTATAATCCCAAAATTTCTATCCCCCATTATTAAAAGAATTTGCAGATTTTTCGACAGTATCCGGTTATAAAATTAATTTGGATAATACGGAGATTCTCCCTATAACTAAATTTTGTTCAAAACTTCACTTTGACCCAACTGGATTCCAGTGGAATAGTTCCAAAGTTAAATATCTAGTGTTATGGTTTACCAAGTCTATCTCGGAGTTGATTAAAACAAATATGAAGGAAGTTCTCGAATGGATCCCCAAACTTCTTTCCTCCTGGAATCCTCTTTTTCTTCTTGGTGGGGACGTCTAGATTCTATTAAAATGATGATTACTCCTCTTATGTTATATATTCTTTCAATGATTCCAGTTCATATTCCTTCTATTTATTTGTTAAAAAATGGACTCTCTTCTTTCTAAATTTCTGTTGAACAATAAAAAATCCAGAACTTTTTTATCCCATCTTAGACAACCAAAACGTATTGGTGGGGTACATTTCCCGAACTTCAGATTTTATCATAAAGCATTTTGCCTTAGACAAGCTTCTTACTGGCTTTAAGCAAATACTTCCTCTTTCACCCCTTTATTGGTAAGTATTGAGCGCCGTCTTTGTTCCCCTTTTTCTTTCCTAGAGGTTCTGGCTTTTACGACCAAAACTAATCTCACTTCTCTTCCCCTATTCAAACACACTTGCTCATTACTGAGGCCTTACAGTCAACCAAAGGATATCTCTAGGAATACGTTTTTACGCTCTCCTATTTGGCATAACCGTTTTCTTATCACTAATAATAGACCTATATTTTGGGGTTCCTGGAGATCTAGAAATATTATCTGGATTCAGGATATCTTTGATGGTACTTCTCCTTCTTCTTTTCTCCAATTCCAAACCAACTTCAACTGTCCTCGTTCATTCCTACACAAGTTCTCATTGCTTATGCAAGCATTTTGGAAGCTTTTTACTCCCTTCCTTCTGAGAATTCTTTATCTATTCAAGAGCCACTTTTTAGAATTCTATCAGTGTCCCTAAGCGCCTCCCTCATTTACAAATATCTCAATTCTACTGCCCCAGAACGTTCTAAGACTAAAATTGAACTTGCCTGGGAGACTGATTTTGGGTGTGATTGGAGCACTGTCTTTTGGAGCAAGATATGGTCTCTAACATTGAAAATATCTAGATCTGCTTCTACTACTCAATCTATGTTCTTTCTCTATCACAAACTTTATTTTACTCCCATTTCCATTGCCGATTTTACACACTCTAATAACAAATCTTACTGGTCCCGTGACCATCCCTCAACTGACTTTAACAACCTTCTGTTTTCATGTCCCCCTGTAGCCTCCTTTTGTTCACAAATTTGGACCCGGATTTAAAAATGTTTTAATCTAAACATTCCCTTATCAAATGCCCTCTTGTTCATGGGTATTTTATCAGAATCACGTAATTTATCACCTCATGAGCGTAGGCTGTTTGATCTTATGTTAGCTTTAGCTTTTCAACAAATCACACTTAATTGGAAATGCCCAAATAAGCTCACAGTCAAATCCTGGTGGAATACTGTATGCCATTATCATAGATTAGACATTGCTTTTGCCTCCTGTTGTAACCCTCAGATAAATAGAGATCTATTTTGGTTACCCCTGACTGTTTATCTAAATAACATCTCTATCTCTCAGATCTCGCATTACCGCTCAAAAAACTTTCAATCTCCATGAGTTTCTCTTTCTTTATTTCTTTACCTTCTTTCTTCTGTGTTATTACCCTTCATATTGTGATGGTTCATGGAAAATAGGTAAATTGTATTTATTCTAATGAGTATTTTATGCCAGTTTTATCTTTATTTGTAAAACTTATCTTATATCTCCCCTTTCCCTTCCTTTCCCCCCTTTCCTTTCCCCTGTATTCCCTAAAATTGAAAACAGCTTTCTGCTATGTTTTTGGCATGTTCTTGATCACATATGTTTATTATTATATATTGTTATATTTTGCCACATGTTGTATGATAATGATATTTCAATAAAGCTTCTAAAACTAAAAAAAAAAAGAGAGAGTTTGCAGACATGGAACTCAACCACAAATGTGATGGAGTACCCTGTTTCAGGAAGACTGTCATGCTTCTGCCAGGGGTGCCCCACTGGCTCCGTCAGCTGAAACCTCACACCAATGGCCTGATGAACTTTAGGCTGTTGGTGAAAGGAGATAACACGGGTGGCCCTATTTAGAGGTGATAGTCGGAAGAATTTTTTTTTATCTTTCGAACCGCCATGGACAGCTTGATTGTCCAGTAGAGCAAAAAAAGAAAAGTGACTAGCACACCATTGAAGAAAAGTCTCTGGGAGTAGGGTGGTTAGATTTGCTGTTTTACAGAAAAACAAGAAAGTTTCCTGAGCGTATTTATGAAATACATTCAGTACCATCAGATGTGCCGCATTGTAGTAACTCCTCTGAAGGCATACTGTTTTCCGCCAGAAAGTTGGAGATCTTTTATTACAGCATTCAGTTGTGAGTAAGGGCAGCACAAGTTATTACCTCCACTCCCACGGCTGGACTGGGAGCAGCAACCAGCCCTGCCAATCTGCTCTCAGCCAGCTCCAGTTGCTAGTAAAAAGCACCACTTCCGCTTTTTTGTTACAGGGGATCAATATTGCAACACTGCTGAAAAACAGGCCCCAAGTAACAAAAGCGGCGGCCATGGGTCCAAAACTGGCCCCCACCCTTCCAGTACACCAGGAAAATGCCTGTGCCTGCTACAGCCAGTCCGGACCTGTCAGCTCCCCTGAAGAATGGAAAGCCAGCAGTAGGACTATAAATTGGGCCCTTAGTTTCTTCCATATCGCATTGAAGAAGGAGATGTTCAATGCTTTACCCATACTTTCAGCATCATATATATGTATCACACTGGCTTAGGAGAAGACGTTCTTGTATTCATTGTAAATTCATTGTGAATTTGTGAATGTTTGCAGTATCCTCATAGGTTAAACTATGTTTATGGTCATCATATGTGCCTGAACCTCCTTCCAGGGTTCATCTAATTCCATTTACCTCCTTGGTATTTAGAAATAGAGAAAATTCTCCTCACGAAGAAGCTGTGCTTTCATAGGTGCTACCTCTGGCCTGAAAGTCCACAGATCCTAGCTTTGTGAATTAGGAACTTTCTCTTTTCTCTCTTGTGATTTTATACCTTGAACGTTGTACCACTACCAAAAATGAAATGCTGCAAGGAGTACTAAAAGAGTCTTTGCCAGTCCACATTTATTAAAAACAGTTTTGGCAGGAGTGGAAATTGGGGTAATACACATGGTCCTAATTCACGTAAAAAGTAGTAAACAAAATGTTAGTAAATTGTGTTATTTTACTCAAGGTTTGCAGTTTGTAAGGGATTCTGGGTAAAAAAACGAGGTGAAAGCCATGCAAGTAGCATCTCCCCTGGATATGCCCAGGGGTGTATAGGTTTATAAAATGTTCATGTTGGCTAGGTTTCCATAGGTGCTGGCTGAGCTAGGGTCCAAAATCTGGAGCGGTCCCGTTCCCGAGAGAGTGCTTGGAATACTTCAACTGCGAACTCGCTCTAAGACTTACAGACTTTTGAAGGCATATATCGTCCATTTACACCTTTGCTTGCTTCAGTAGAACTTCAACCACATTGGCTCGCATCAAATTAGTCAATACCTCTTTACTATAAGAATCTTACAGCTTTTAATCTGAAGAGAAACTCTGGATTTCTTCATGACTGGGTGAGTTGGAATTATCACTGGCTTGTAGGTCTGAGACACCATTTTGATTCCACAGCCCTGAAGAAGTCTAGGGTTACTACCCTTAAGACAAAACACATGTTGGCTGACCCTGTGTTTTTCATTGAATTAAACAAGGAGAACATCTCAAAAGACATTGTCTGCCTTCATCCTTTCATCTGTATACAATCAAACTTTCGTACAATACTACAGCGTGTGCATAGGATTTGCATTCACATGTAACGGACTCTTGTCCCATTATTGAGGGCTTAGGGGTTTTTCCTTTACCTTTTGCACCACAAAGAACTATAACCTTTTACTTAACGGCACTTGGCGTGCGCCGGAGATTTTCCTGTGCTAATTAAACCCCCACTTTTCTTTAGCTTTGTTTGAAAAAATGTGCTGGTTTTTATAGATTTCCCTAAGTTCTGGCTGACCTGGGGCCCAAAATCCACAGCTACCCACATTGCAAAAACGACATTGTTTTTCAGTGGAATAATGCAATGCGCCTACGTTGCATTTGGTGCCCTTCCGTGTCACGAGCACTTGGCCTACTCACACTAGTGAGGCATCATTTTTCTCAGGAGACTTGGGGGAACACCGGGTGGTGGGAAATTTGTGGTCCCCACAGAATCAATACCTTTCCATCACAGAAATGTGAGGAAAATGGGTTTCTTTAGTCAAAGTTTGATATTTGCAAGGGATTATGGGAAATGAATGTGGTGAGAGCCCTGTACGCCAGCGCACCGAGAACATCCCTAGGTGTCTAGTTTTAAAAAATGTGCAGATTGGCTGGGTTGCCCTAGGTGCCGGCTGAGCTAGGGTCCAAATTCCAGAGCTACCCAGATTGGGAAAAAAGGCTCAGGTTTCAGTGGAAAAATGTGATCAGACTATGTTGCATTTTGGGCTGTTTCCTGTGGCAGGCACTAGGTCTACCCACACAAGTAAGGTACCATCGGGAGACTTGAGTGAACACTGTGTGGTGAAAAATGTGTGGCCCCCACAGATTCCATACCTTTCCGTCATAGAAATGTGAGTAAAATGTGTTTATTTAGTCAAAGTTTGAGATTTGCAAGGGATCATTGGTAAGTAGATGTGGTGAGACCCTGTATGCCAGCCCACCCTGGATACCCCTAGGCATGTAGTTTTAAAAATGTGCAGGTTGGTGACCTTTCTCTCAGTGCCGGCTGAGCTATGGTCCACAATCTAGAGCTACCCACATTGGAAAAAAGGGTCAGTTTTTGGTGGCAAAAAAGCACTGTATCCAAGTTGCGTTTTGGGGTGTTTCGTGTCACGAGCACTAGGTCTACCCACACAAGTGAGGTACCATTTTTATTGGGAGACATGGAGGAAAATGTAAGGAAAATGTGTTTTTTAGTCAAGGTTTGAGGTTAGCAAGGGATATGGGTAATAAAACGTAGTAAGAGCCATGCACGTCCACCTACCCTGGATAGCCCTAGGTGTCTAGTGTAAAACATTGTACTGGTTGGCTAGATTTCCCTAGGTGCTGGCTGAGCTAGGTTTCAAAATCTAGAGCTACCCGCATTGGAAAAACAGGGCCAGTTTTCAGTGAAAAACTGAAATGCGTCCATGTTGAGTTTTGGCCCATTTCCTTTTGTTGGCACTAGGCTTACGCAAACAAGTGAGGTACCATTTTTATCAGGAGACTTGTGGGAGCATAGAATAGTAGAACATTTGTTATTACCAATTTGGTTACTCTGCATTTGTGCTTTCAAATGTGAGCCAGTGTTTAAAAAATATGACATTTAGAAAGATACTGCATTAATCATACGCTAGTAGGGGTGCCCACTTAATTTGACTGCTCCAAAACTCCATACCTTGTGCCTATTTCAGTAATACAATGGTTTTCTACATACCCATTTATCACTTTGCCTATTTTGCTATATAAATTAGTCTATACTCGGTACTCAATGAAAAACCCTTGAATGGTGCATCTCAGTTGTTGGCTCTGGGTACTGTGGATTCTTGGAAAGCCTACAAACCTTATATATCCCTGCAACCAGGAGGTACTAGCAGACGTGATTGTTTAATGATTTTGTAAATCAGCTATCGTGACAAAAAGTTAAAGACGAAAATGTTGTCACAAATGCCTTTCTTTTCCTACTCATTTTTAATATTTCTTTATTTCAACAGTTATTTTGGTAAAACCTCAAGGGATATACAAATATGACCCCTTGCTAAATTTGGAATTGTATCTACCTTTCAGAAATCAATAGCTTTTCTGGATCACTCATGGGTTTCACACTGGTTTCCACCACAAACTAGTAGTAGGTTGACTGCACAAAAAATAGGCAAAATAGGCTACCTCCTAGAAAATGAAATGCCAAATCTGTGGTACAAATTTTAATTTTCTGATTCAGCTCTGCATTTTGCTGAAATCTGGGAAAATGGTGACTTTAGTACCGTAAATCTTCATGGATGCCATTTTTAGGAAAAGGACAGACTCTTTTATTTGGAGCACATTTTCCCTATTTTTTTTTACTCAAAATGTTGCTACATTTTGCCAATTTTCTTGGTCCCCTCTAGGGGAATCCACAAACTTTGGATATCTTTAGAATCCCCAGGATGTTGGAAAAAAGACACACATTTGGCATTGATAATTTATGTGGAAAAAACGTTATGAAGACCTAAGCTCGAACTACCCCAAATAGCCAAAAAAGATCTTAGCACGGGGGGAGAGTAAAGGGCTAGCAGTTAAGGGGTTAAATCATATACAAGCATGCATGGATTGCAAAACCTGTATTGCTTTTGAATTCAAAATCAATAAATATATATGAGAAAAGTATAGAGGAGCTTTACATGCCTTTAACCTAGAATATTGTGCAATGAGAACCAGATTATTATTAATATACAATGGTGAAGATGTTTTAATCTTTTAAAATGTTGCTAAACAGTGGTTGGCTTCTTCTAAAGGCCCATGTATATTATCAGCATGTAAGTTGATCAGCAACTTTCAACACTCGCATTAGTGTTAGACATGTCTGCATGAACGTGTTTGCCCATATCTGTACCTGTTTAAACCAGGGCCATTGTTTTCAGATGTAATGTCATTATGTTGTTCAACAAATTACAATCATATTTTTATAACACTATGCTTCTTTAGAAAAAGGCAGATGGTGAAGATATGTCTAATACATTCAAATACAGAAGGAACATTTTTAATTTATTTTTGGTCTATGTAATGTACAAAACAAATAGATTTAATCATTCTTGACAACTTGCTAACCTCAATGAATTGGGTTAAAAATAATGACGAAGCAGCATGATCTTTATGAAGATATTGCCATCATGGTCCATTAAAATGATTACATGTTAGAGATCCTGTCATGGGTCCCTCTGGAAAACCGCAATGGTATTCTTACAACAGAAATTGCAGAAACCATAGGCTTCAGCTATTTCAGAATGTGAGACTACCATGATATTCCCCTGAGGGGGCCTTGAAAAATGAGAAACCACCAAAACATCACCAAGGGCCAGATGTGTGAAGCCTTTTTTGCAGTTGCAAATAGCCCAATTCGCAAAATCAATTATGATTTACTATAAAATTGCCAAATCGCAATTTGGGTTTTCGACCAAATACCGATTTGTTATTTTAAAGGGGTGTGTTTAGGATGTCTCTTCCAAATACTGAATTTCAGTCACAAAACATTATTATTGTGTAACCTCCTCAAAGAAGGTGGAATGCCATTCACAAATGGAAAGGGGCCCCCAAGGAACACTTAACCCTTTGCGAACGTTTGAAAAAAAATATTTTTATGCTTACTCTTAAAAAATGAAAATTACACTTTTCACTTTTTTTTGTTTGAAGCATCCCATTTCGCTTTTAAGGAAACTTGGTTACAATAAAAAAAAAAAAATCTTTATTTAAACAGTCACAGATATAGGGGTCTACTGACCTCAGCAGGCTGCCATCCCTGTAAAGACGGTGATTCATAGACGGTTGCAATTTGCAACCTACCTCATTAATATTCACAAGGTTAGGTTGAATAGAGACCCACTAGGAATCGCTACATTGAAATTAAAAGTGCAATACATTAGGAATAGCAGTTTCATAATTGTGATCCAGAGACAGTCGTAATTGAGAAATTGCTGTTCCCTCCTACCAGTTTACTGACACAGCTACATTACACCTGCCCCTACCGCTTTGCTCAAAACCTATGGCCATAGACTCCCTTTTACTCAAAGTGGCGCATAAATGCTACCGCAGAAGCTTATTCATCACCCGCACAATACCATATGCCCCTGTTATACCGCTGTAGGAACGCCAAGGGGAATGGGAGTCACCACAGCAGCTGAATTACCCAACTGGGGTGAAGCCAACATTCACAATACAGAAGACCTCTACCGGGACAGGACCCTCCTACCATATACTGTGATGGTCGTGGTGGAGGGGCTCCATCCGGGCCGCTTCACCGCTCTCTAATAAAAGCCCTTACGGCTCGTTGGGGGCGACTTGACCAGCGAATCCCTACACACCTCATGATTCAATACTTGCATGTAATGGGTAGCGCTGGGCACCTGACACAGTGGTTTGCGGCCTCCCTCAGAAAGCACGTCGCAATTACGCTGGAGCCCTTGAAGCTTAACTGAGAGCGGGACCTGGAGCGCCCTTTCACAGACCCTGAGTGGCATTCCTAGAGAGCCCCATATGCATTCCCCGTAACCAGCGATTCCGCCAAATCCAATATTAGATTACGCATAGAGCGTACCTCATTCCAGCTAAAATCTATAGATACTTTTACTGCTCAGACACTACCTGTCCCCGTTGCCAACTGGTTGATGCAGATCTTTTACATATGCTGTGGCTCTGCCCCGCTCTCAGAGGGTACTGGAGCACAATAGCAGACAACTCTCACTCATTGTACAGAGCGCGAAATACCCTTCTGATGGGAGACTTACATTTACACCAGTTTGGCAGGAGTAACAAACAGAAGGTTGCATCCTGATTCCAGGACCTAGGCATAGCAACCGCCAAACGGCTGATCACTAAGAGGTGGAAGGACCCTGAGCCCCCTCACGCCCTGGTGTGGCAATGCTCTTTACTGATGTGGGCTAAGACAGAGACTATTGTATTACACAGAGAGGACACGTTGGGTCTCCGCAGACTCCCTTTAGCCAACAGCTGGGATGTAATACTAGCAGATATGCACAGCAATCGTGGTGCAGAGATGGGGGGTCTATATTAGAAGAGGAGCCAGCTACTGAGACAATATAAAGCACTCACTAATCTCAGCAGATCTGGGATTTACTGCCATTGATGATCTTTTGCACACTCAGTCAGTGGCTACACCTATTTCACATGTAACACTTAATCATTGATGTGGAAGGGGTGTGCGAGGGTGGATTGTGCGGGTGGGTGGGGTGCAACACTGGGATCCCTGTTCTTTCAGTAATAGTTAACCCTACATTATGTTTTCTTTGTCCTCGATTGATGCACCCCACCCTGTTCACAATCTGCTACACAATATCGGCTCACTGTATGCGTTGACATGTGATACTTAGGAGGATTGCGTTGTTATTTGCACCCGTATCTCATTACAGTATACTACTGATCTTTTTAATCTTGTATCTTCACTGCAATGTCTAACAGATACGATTCACCCCTAATACTAGGGTTGTTCTATGCGTTACCTGTATATGTCTCTTTTATCTCCTACCTGAAAATCACTAAACATATTTCACAGAAGAAATTGCTATTCCCAATGCTAATACATCTGGCCCTAAGTCTCATGATAATACACCATTTTCAATTTGCTTTTAGAGCGACAAATGTCAAGGAGGGGGGTTACTGGCAATGCGCTTTTCTTGCATAGTCCCATATTTCTGCATGAATTAGAGTGGACTAATAGTAGGGTCCTCAGTGGTTAAGGTAACAATTGCACAGTGTTGTATAGGTTAATACTGCTCTATCATATCACACTTCAGAGCATATTATGTTGTTTTAAAACGAAACACAACATTTATGATATAATGGTCTGCAATTATCAACTGATGTCTTGAAGAGGTCCAAATGATGTCTAAATTACTCTCAATTTTCTTTTTCCTTGAACCTACACTGTGATGGTATCACTTTTTACTCCATTTGGCCTATTTTGTCTTAGGACCCCTCACAGGTCCTCTGTAATTCTCCTATCAACTGGACTGCTGTTTGTGGACAAATTTGAATTCCAGAATATTACCCTCTCAGACTTTTCACCTACAAACAACTGGTGAAATTGCCACGTCGGAATGGGCCAGAAAATTGGAAATTACTTTGAAACTTGCTGGGCAAATTCCCAATTTCAGATGTAATTCTTCATTTCATTTTTTTCTAATTTGAATTTTTGTGAAAAGTCACACATTTACTCAACATCACAGGACATAATTATCATATCAGGATTAAATACAGCATTCATATAACTACAAAGTACAGACATTGCTCAACTAAACTATCACTAGTTAGGTACATCGGGTGTTCAATAATGTGCCCCTAGAGTCATGGTTTCCAATTACCATTAACTCCTCCAAGTATTGTCTTCAATAGTTTTGGAGTGGCTCACATATGTCATTAGTTTTGTTACACTCAGGCATCAGTGTATTGTATATCTATCAAGTGGATTTACACCATGCAGCATCCCTCACCCAGTCAGCCACCCTAGGATTGGGGCCATTCCACCAACACATCACCACCTATCTCCTTGGCAACAACAGCAATAATGCAGCTGCTCTATGCATGTTTGAGCATATCTGCCACATAGCCAATCCGTACAAGCAGAGAGGAGCACGGCACCTTGCTCATCCACATCTTGATAAGTTTGGAAATCACAGACCAACAAAAACTGGCAAAAACTAGGCACAGTTATGAAGGTGCAGAAATCCCTCATGTTGGGTACTACATCTCTGACATGCATTGTCTCTCGCTTCATCTCCGAGGTCATATGTATTATGTGAATACATTTATAGTGTATTAGGCAATGTCTATAATTGGAGGACACCCAGTAGCCTTTGCGCAGCAGTATGCCGACTAATCTTCCAACCATTGGTCGCTAACATCCATAGCCCATTTCTGCATGGCTGGTTTTGTTTACCAGACAGATTGTCAGTGCACCTTCTATACAGTTTAGTCACCCAACCTCATATACCCTCCAACAATGTTTGTGAGAGGGATCTGTTGAGCTGGCACCTCTGGGAAAGAAGGATATTCTGATTTGGTTGCATTACACAGCCTGTAGTATATGAAAGCATATAGAGGGCTGCCTTGACCCAGCTCTGTAAACTGATTCCTTGTCAAAAACTCTGATTTCTGAAACAATGACCTATCTTCATTAAGTTGTGTTTCTTTAGGGAAGTCACAAGCTGCTATTCTATAGCAGGGGGGCGTGCTTGTTATTTTCAGGTGCGATTTCTAGGGAGTACAAGACCAGCATTGATACTTTGATTCATGGTAGATCCTATGCTTGGCATGTGCAGATCATGGACGACATGCTCTTGTCAAAGTCCACTCACCTGAATGTCCAGGCCTTGCAAGAGTGAACAGAGTCCACCCAATTGTCTGTAGGTTAACCTCAGCACTCTGCCCATTAGTGAATGAGTGCTGGCAGCAAACCTCCAGGGGAAAGGGGGTTTGAGGATGAGGGGGAAAAGAGGCAGGACCCTCCTAATTTATGCACCTCTAGCTCAGGTTTGTTTTGAGCCACTGCTCAGAGTTCTCTTGTCTTCTGGATTCTTAGCCTTTGACACTGAACTCACTTCAGGACTTCTGAGACGTTCACCTTCTATTCAGGATTCACATTACCAGGCCAGCCAGCTTCTAAGACACAAAAGGCACAATGATTACACAATAAGAACACAAATGGTTTTAAAATATTGCGACATCAAAAATTCGCATAACCTGATTTCCGTTATGTCTATCAGTTACTCACCCAGATTACTACAATGCATTCCAACGAGATAGTGCTCTATTGCTTCATAGAGAAAATCATTCTTTGAAGGTAAGTACCTCTTTCCTTTACCAATCCTTTCAATCACAAAGAGATGAGTCTCTTTTTCACTACAGACGACCTCTATAGAAAATGTATTGAATCTTTAATATAAATTGGGTTCAATGCACTGACCTTGTTGTGTCATTGCCTTGTTTTCATAAAGTTCATTCTATTCTTTTTCTTACTTTCTTTTGTTCTTCTTTACAGGTGACACAAGCAGGAGCCGGTGAGCAAAGAGCTTACCAAAAAGCAGGAAAAGGAACACAGTGAGATGAGAAACAAGTGAGTCGGTGCTTTACCTCTGGATCTACAGGGATAACAAAGCCAAGCAGAGGCTTGAAGGAAAGGTTGTGTTATTTATACACCACGCTCACAAAATGGCTTTTCAAATCTCGCAAGAGCTCAAGATCTCAGCAAGATCTTGAGTTTCATGGGAAACAAAGGACAATTGGGGAATTTTTGGTCCAAAGGGGACCATGCAATGGGGTGAAATCAGGGAGCGTTGGGGATTATGAGGATGCTTTTCCAAAGGCTATATCCATTCAAGAAGTGGAGGGTCAGGCCTAGGGGTACATTCAATAGATGGCCATGAGGGCCAGATAGGCATTGGACATTATAGTGGGCAAACTTATGGTTGAACTTATCTCCTGATGCTCCAATGAGCAAGGGGATCAGCGGATCTTCGTCTACAGGTTGCGCATAGGGTCCAGGTTGTGACAACTCTCACATGGGTAGTTGCTTTGTCAATACAGTGATGTGGTCAGGGCAGCTAGCGGTACAGCCATAAGTCCACCACCAGGAGGGGTAGTAGGAAGAGGGAGGCATATGATAGAACAGAACATAGTGTACCTGCACAGCCAAGAAAAAAAAAGCTCAAATGCAGGAACTGAGAAACCGTCTCTGTCATATGGCAGTAGTAGCGTGGAATACTTGATTCTCAGGGTTTGCCCCTCTATATCGATCATGTCTGATGTTTAATTAGGGTGGTGAAGAATTACGCTGAGAGCAGCATAGGAATATTTAAATTGAGATTTTCTTAAATGCAGCAGAAGAATCATCTTCTTCAAAGGGATACATCCCGTCAAGGGACCCTCAGAATGAAAACTGGAATTCCGTAGCATTCATGCATGCCAAAATGACTGATGCCTACAATACCTGTAATATGTGGTGTAGGAATGAGTTGTAATGGATACATTAGTGAATTTATATATTTTTTATTCATTCATGTTACCCTCTGATCTATTTCTATCCACAGAATAAATTTTGGCGCTGCCTCCTATTTACACCACCCTTGTAAATAGGGGGCAGCGTCAAAATCAATGGGTGTTGCGTGGAACACGCACCACAACAACTACTGCCCACCCCTTTCACGCTAAACATAGTGTGAAAGGGGGCCTTATTTACAAGGAAGCGTTAAGCCATGTTAAGTAGCTTAACGCTACCTTGTTAATAAGTCAAATCCCCTATCGCCACAGGACAGTTTTTGAAAGTGACGTTCCCGTGGCGATAGGGACTTGTAAATAAGCCCCCAAGTTTGTTCGATTGGAGCAACTCAGCAAAACAAAATGGCAGGTACACACATATGAGCGCTTAAGCCATCTCATGGCAACAAGTAGTTCACACAAGAAAAAGGAGCATTATGTGTATTTCACCAAATTAATTATGTCACAAATTTTGATTTCTGACCATTTATTTATACCAAAAAGGGGTGCGACTAACTAATAAAATACAAAACTTATTGTTAATTTTTTTGCAGCAGTGATACAAGTATTGCATCGCTACTCTGTGACAAATAGGCTAAACACAAGTTGCATAAAGAAATGATGGGGTATATGTACAAGAACTAACGCAAACGCTAGTTAGCGGCAGTTTTCTTAACACGGCCTATCACCAAAAACTATCGCCCTGTTAGCGATGTATTTACAATACGAAGCTACATGGCGATAGTTTCAGGTAGCCGTGATGAAAACTGATGCTAACATTATCGTGAAGGCGATACAAATTCTGTGCGAAAGGCCCATTAGCGGAAAAAAAACTCAGGTTCGTCAGCCCAACATGACCTTTTTTGCCTCTAGAGGCAAAAATAGCCTATAAGGCCACCTCCAATGAAAAATAGGAAACAAAACCAATGGAATGCTGAATGGAGCAGCCAGGGCCAAGTGCAGCACAGATTAACAACCCCCCCCAAGCCCACCAACAGCCAGGATGACCTGCCAGAGTCCCAGGGGAAGAGGACATTTAGGGCTACAATCATGAAAAGAGATGCATCACTGGGCAAAACCAGTGATGCATCACTTACCATTGCTCACTCCTTGCAACACCATTGCATCCAAAACCCTGAAAGCATGGAAAATCCCCTGGGCTTGGAGGCCTCGCTGGGCCTGCATTGGGGACCCAGAGTGGGATGTGGAGGTGCTGTGGAGTTGCTTGGCCTTGGCAGTAGATATTGATGCGTTGGCAATCGTCCTCAGCTGGTGGTGAAGTCTGCCAGGTTGCATGGAGACACGTTGCTGACCTGTCTGAGAAAACTGTCTGGTGCCCCTTGGAGCTGTGAATGGTAGAGGCGCTCCTGCGCACCGACGTAGGGAGGTCTGCATCGCATACCACGGGCTACCACTACACCGGGGTACATGGAGGAGATTACCAATGGTGGGCCGCGCCACTCTGCATCCCAGGCCAGAGGATGTTGTGCTGGCCTGATGCTGTGGATGGTGAGGCGCCTGAGCTGCACCAAACTTGTGTGGCGGGAGTGCTGTGACTTCACACTGATGTACCATAAAAATAAACTAAAGGACTATACTTACCAATAGTCCCCATACCATTACCAAATAATCAGTCAGTTGGCAGTGAAGAAAGTTCAATCGTTTATTAGACAAAATACTCTATAGAGGAGCCTCTCCGAACCTCACCCATCAGGTGCGCCGAGAAGACTGTTGGCTCGTATTCAAACATGAGGTTATATACTTTTCGGTTCAATACATACAATCACTGTAAAAGGAAAAATACCAGTTGGCCCTCGAGCTCCAGGAAAGGACCATATATGGCACACATCAGACCAGTACAAAGGCTTGACTATCTATTACTGATGAGGTCAGGAGGGGTGACTCCCTTTCGTCTTGGTGCCTGGGAGTGTAGACTAGGGGTGGGCGGAATTTGCGAAATTCACTTTCGCAAATTATCGCGAAAATGTTAAAAATCTCCGCAAACACGCGGAAATATCGCGAAGATGCAGACGTTTTTCCCACCCGTTCGCGGTATTTTCTGCATGGTCGCGGCCCGCCAACTTACCCATGCGGTTGCTCACGGGCGCGGCCATCTTGTTTTCACGTGTCTCGCGTGCATGATCGCGAGAAGAAAGACGTGATCGCATGATGAATGACGTTACTGCGGGTGCGAGACAGCGCAACTGGCTACCAACAATCCAACATCTCGTGGAGAACGCGACCGGATCGGGAATACTTGTCGGCGAACGCGGGGATTCAGGTAAGGCGATCGCGCGCACGCGAGAATGTATTATTTTACAGCACGAGCAAGCAAAAAATTTCCGGTAAAATGCGGATTGCGGAAATTTTGACAATTTCGCGCTCTCCGCGGAACGCGAAAATGTAAAATGATCGCAATTTCTGCGAGCGGAACGGATTTTTAGCCCAGGCCTAGTGTAGACACAGCGCCTCCAGGAATGCGCTTATCGCCCCCAAAGGCAGATGCGACCTTGAGTCTTAGAACAGTCGAGTAAACAGCCTACCTTCAGCTGCTACCAGTAACTCAAATGAACTGGGGCCTGACCACTCCACGTGATCAACGCGTGATCATGGCCCGTGCTCGAGCATATGTTCAGAAGATGGCGTCTGTATGGTTCTCGGCCTACTCTTTTAGCATTAGATATCCAGGGAGGAAATAAATGAGTTTCCTCCATGCAAAAGCATAAATATCAAACAGGGAGTGTACGCATAGATGCATCATGCTAACATAATATAGGTCTGATACTCCTTATATACGGGAATTCTACCTTTTTTATCCCTCAGAACGGACCTTTTAGCATGATGTAGCTAACTAAAACAGTTCAATCGTCAAATATTCCCTCATCAGTCTGCATTAGGTCTTTGAGCTCCTGCTGAACTAGCTGAGATTTTACCGTTGTTGGGGATGGACCAGACACAGAGGAAGTGAGTTTTGTCACGCAATAATAGCAACATGCAGGTCCACATTGTACACAAACACAACACGTGAATATGATACCGGCTATACATGCCAGCACCATCAAAATTTTCCATCCCCAAGTAGACAGCAAACCCCGACCAGCAAACCAGAGAGAGACCACGTACTAGTTTCTACAAGTATCTCGGAAGCTAAACGATGTAGCTTTTGTATAGCCAAATGAACGGAGGGGGCGGAGTCAGGAATATAAACACAGCAAGAGCTGCCGATCATACGGCATGCTCCTCCTCGATCTGCCAAGACCATACGGTTTTGAAGTGAAACCAGTCTGGTCACCTGTAGCTCTACTGTTATATTGGTCAGTATTCCTGCAGTAGTGTTAATCACCCCTTCAACTACTCTAGACAAACGTCGTACTTCGTGGCTAGTAATCATAGGCCCCCAAAAGGTTAACACTCCCTTCATAATGTTGGTGAAATGCTGCACTGGAGTATCGTCTGATCTATATCAGTGGTATCTATCACTCTTTTATTTCTCCTAATAAGCACGCTACATTTATCTAGTCGGTGATCCTTGTGATAATCAGAAGGGGCAATATAGACTGGAGGGTACAGGATGGGCAGGTAGCAACGTCCATTCCAACCTAGTGGAAGCCAAGTATATGCACTTTCTCCACAGACAAAATATACATTCGGAGGGGTTAACAACGGAGGGCTGCTAAAGGTACGCAACTGATAAGTGTAATTACATTGGCTTTTCCCTACCGATATGTATCCTGCTCCTTGAACACAAAACGTAGAGGTGCTGTTTAATACAGGCACTCGAATAGCCCTATCTTCAGTAACATTACCAATCCTGAAAGTGTCGATAATTGAATTCAACAAAGTCCAAAATTTCATTTTTCAACCAAGTGGTATTTTCGTGAGTTATATACATATTCATACAGGCATTCGGATCTAAGGTTCCCTCTCCATTATTCCCATCGGGGTGGAATCCTTGATGAACCTCAATATAAGCTAAAATCATTTCATAATCTTTCTCTGAAAACCTTCGAGCATCCACAGTGTAATGCATATACATCATAGCAAGCAATTTGAACCAAGCCTCGCAACTTCCCAGATGAGACAAAGGTAGAGCTATAAATAAGTTGTGCTTGTGCATAACAGATGGTAAAAGACCACAAACCCAACAATTCGTAGTATTGGTGGTACTTTGTGCTTGATGAAGCATTTCAATGAATGCGTTTTTCACATAGGTCTGATGACTCCTTTCCTTATGAGGGGATAAAGTATGAAACACATGTTCCCGGAGGTGGGGTAGTTGTTCCTAAAACAGTACGCATAGGGTGGCGAAATTCTAGATATATGAATACTCCCAGTAATATAATTAGCAATATTGCTATAGTAGCTATAAATGAAATTTTAACACGATTGGTACAACTAGAAAAAAACAGGCATAGATGTAGGAAAATAGCGTGGTACAAAAGGACGTTCCTCTTCAGGAACAAAGCGATCAAAGGGATACATGCTAACTAAAAGTCCAACAATAAACTAGGGCAATGCAGTCCAACTTGCCAGAGGGTACTTCTTTCCTGTGTCCTTTTAGAGCCTCACAGGCAGGCTCCTATCGTTCATCACAAATAATACCAAAACAAACTTCTCACGTTGGAGGTATGTTCTCACACAACCCTTGAAGAAAACACAACCTGGGCCCCTTTGAACATGAAATTCAGTCTTTTCTTTCTGAACAGAGCAAACAAATGTTCAAGGCTCTCAGCGCGTTCAGTCCAGTGTCTCGCTCAGTACACCAGAAGCGTACAGACATTCATAGCACAGGTCTGTACCCTATCGCTCAAGTCTCTCCCTATCTCCTACCATGTTCACCTGGTGTACCGTGTTGTTTTCTGGGCCGCAGGTTGTATCGAGTATGGCCAGGCACTTCTTGATCAGAGAACAAAACAGAGGCTGACGAATCAGGTGAAACAGGGGTACTTCGAGGCTCTGAGTTAGCTGTAGGAACAACAGAATCTGGGGCGATCAATTGTGCTGATGACAGAGTCCCTTCTCAGCCCGGTGCACCGTCTCCTTGCCCTTCTCCAATTACCTGGCCGTCAGAAAAAGGGATGAATCGAGGAACTCGCTACTTTCCTGAGTCAGAACCTCGTCCTGGATTCGCCGATCATATGGAAACGGGAGGGGTAGTTTTTTCAGATGTGACACATGAATCCAGTGTCGCTTGCCGTTCACTTTTACCGCCGTCCGTGTGGCCAACAAGACTTGAAACGGTTCAGACCATCGAGGATCCAAACTGGATTTTCGCTGATAGTTACGGACCAGAACCCACTGTCCTGGTTCCAAGCGATGTCCCGGACCCTCCGGCAGGGGCTGCAAAGCTGCTGAGACCTGTTGATGAATGGAACGAAGATCTTTAGTCAGAGCATACAAATAGTCTGTCAGCATAGGATACTCTATATCACGAAATGTTCTGGGTCTCGGGACGCCCCAAACATTAGCAGGGCGCCCAAAAATGACCTCATACGGAGACAAACCAGAACGAGAATGTGGAGTAACTCGTATTGACATTAATGCCAGCGGCAGAGCATCTGGCCACTTCAATCCAGTACTTTCTTGAATTTTAGCCAATTTGAGCTTTAATATTCTGTTATACTTCTCAACCAACCCAGCGGACTGGTGGTGTCGAGCCGCATGGAATTTCTGTTTAATCTGTAGTACATTAAAATGTCTTCCGTTGTCACTCCAGATCACACGAGGCAATCCGTAGCGAGGGAAATACTCCTTTACCAATGCCTTTGCCGTTGCCAAAGCATTGTTTTCTTTTGTCGGGTAGGCTTCCACCCATTTACTGAAAGCACATACCACGACCAGGACATACTTCAAATTGTTAATGCGCTCCAGCTGGATATAATCCATTTGAAGCACCTCAAAAGTCGAAGATGGTGGTGCAAAGTTTCCACTCAGAACAGGCTCCCTGCCCCCTGGATTATGTTGTAAGCACACCATGCAGTATTGTACCAATTGGGCAGCGGTCCTAGAAATATTCTGATTGTACCATACAGGATCTAATAATGCACAAATACCTTCCACCCCAATATGAGCTGAACCATGTGCCATGGTCACCACCGCATTCACTAATGCATTAGGCAACAGCCACCGCTGCTTTTCCGTCAGATCAGTCCAATAACCATCTGCATCTAATCTCCCAATTCGCTCATTCCAGTGAGCCAGTTCACACGAGGCAATCCGTAGCGAGGGAAATACTCCTTTACCAATGCCTTTGCCGTTGCCAAAGCAGTGTTTTCTTTTGTCGGGTAGGCTTCCACCCATTTACTGAAAGCACATACCACGACCAGGACATACTTCATATTGTTAATGCACTCCAGCTGGATATAATCCATTTGAAGCACCCCAAAAGGCAAAGATGGTGGTGCAAAGTTTCCACTCAGAACAGGCTCCCTGCCCCCTGGATTATGTCGTAAGCACACCATGCAGTATTGTACCAATTGGGCAGCAGTCCTAGAAATATTGGGATTGTACCATACAGGATCTAATAATGCACAAATACCTTTCACCCCAATATGAGCTGAACCATGTGCCATGGTCACCACCGCATTCACTACTGCATTAGGCGACAGCCACCGCTGCTTTTCCGTCAGATCAGTCCAACAACCATCTGCATCTAATCTCCCAATTCGCTCATTCCAGTGAGCCAGTTCAATAGGGGTAGCTTCTTTCTGTATTTCTCGGACACTCTCCATGGTATTATCAAACATCTCTGTTTCAGCCACCCACCTAACAGAGCTAGTCACAAACATTGGGGTCAATTTGGATTTCGCAGTTTCCTTAGCTTCTTGATTGGCAAAGGCATTACCCTCCCCCACTGCATGAACCAATGCCTTGTGTGCACCACATTTGACTACAGCCACTATTTCTGGTAACGTCAATGCTGTCAGTAATCGCAAAACCAAGGAGCCATGCTGTATTCACCTACCATGAGAAGTAAAAAAATCTTTTTGCCCAGAGTCGGCCAAAAATATGAGCCACGCCAAAGGCCTACTGGCTGTCGGTGTAAATATTTACTCTCAGTCCTTCACTTAACTCACAGGCCCGAAACAATGCCACTAATTCAGCCGCCTGTGCTGACTGATAGGGTACTTGAGAAGCCTCAACTATAGTGTGAGGAGTAGCTATCGCATATGCAGCAGTTGTTGTCGTGCCACCTGGTAACTTGAAACAAGAGCCATCGACGTACAACTCCCCTTGAGGGTCAGATAGAGGAGTGTCAGTCAGGTCTACCTGTCCCTTCATTTCTTCCTCAGTCTGAAATATACAATCATGAACATCATTGTTCTTTTCATTCGAAGGGAAGGTTAGTAACGTAGCAGGGTTCAGAGTGGCACATCGTTTAATCGTAATGTGTGGAGCAAACAAAGTCAATTCGTATCCGATAAGACACGCACTTGTAAGGTGCTGGGTCTTTGTTTTGTTCAATAATGTATCCACAGCGTGCGGTACCATCACTGTGAGGTCAGTGTTCAGAACGAGCCCTTCCGACTGTCGAATAGCCACCGCAACTGAAGCAGTAGCTCTTAAACAGCTAGGGAGTGCTCTGGCGACGTTATCCAACACCGCCGAGAAATAGGCACAAGGTCTCTGCTTACCACCAAATCCTTGTGTTAACACGGAAAGCGAGCAACCGTCCACCTCGTGTACGTAAAGCACAAAAGGTTTTGGGTAGTCAGGAGTACCAAGAACAGGTGCAGAACAAAGCGCAGATTTCAAAGAGTCAAAAGCATCTTGACAAGCATCAGTCCAGGGTAAAGGTTCATGCACATCTTTAGTGGTTAAGTACAGAAGAGGTTTAGTAAGAAGGGAAAAATTAGGGATCCATTGGCGACAGTAAGAAGTTATGCTGAGAAATGCACGAACATCACGCTGAGTACGAGGTACAGACATATTAAAAATGGTAGTCACACGCTCAGGGGTTAGTCTCCTCCTCTCCTTCGACAGTAGATGATCGAGATAGGTCACCTCCTGTCGACAGTATTGAAATTTAGAAAGGGATACTTTATTGCCATTGGCAGCCAAATGAGACAACAATTGTACAGTGGCCTTCTTTAAGATAGGCAAAATGGGGCTGTTGCCCACATTAGCAGCTGTCTCTTCCACCACACCCCTTTTCACCAAATCTTGTATGATGGAGAGCAAAGCCTTCTCACCAGCCGGAGAAATTTTGTACTGAGGTATATGAGGAAGCCAAGCATTTTGCTTCAATGTAATAGAAACGGGCGAAATCTTTAATAATCCTACATCTGTGTCACCAGTGGCCCACAATGTTGCTGGAATAACAGCAAACTCAGGAGGGAGGGTTCATTTTTTGTGAAACACTGCAAAGTATGCTTCCAGAGGGAACACCATCAGGTGAACAATGAAACGGGGAGTCTATCGCAACAGGACCGATTCTAAAAGGAATAGGTTTGGAGATGGGACTCACCACCGGAATTCCCGAGAATCCTACCGAAACATTATTGTGCCCGGACAGAGCAGCCCCTGGGACCAGGGAACGAGAAATAGAACTATTCATTGCACCCATATCAACTAAAAACTTTTTAGATGTCCCCATCAAATGCGCCTCTACATAAGGTCCTTGCTGATCAACGGGTACAGACACCTGGCCCTCTCTCTGTCCATGGCTATCCTATGTATAAGCATACCCTTCAGTCTCGTTCATTGCACACTCCTCATTATAATACTGCATACCTCTTGGATTATCAAAGTAATTATTTTCTTGTCCAACTTGTGTCGCCTCTTCTCGTCGCATATCACTGCGATCCACACTTCCCTGACCTCTTTCTCTACTTCTCATAGCCCCGTTCTGGGTCTGCAATAACGGACACTGAATTCGCCAATGCCCTTCCTCCTTACAATAAGCACACTGATTTATTCCCAAAACGACAGCCGGCCCTCTGCCTCGTCCAGTTCCCGCCCCCCTCGGGACAAACCCTCTACCGCCTCTCTCTCTGCCCCGTCCTTGAACAACTTGCTGCAACTACACCCGTATTTTGAGATCCTTCATTCTCTTTTCCGTCTTCTCCTTACTCTCATTTTCTCTATGTTCGTAATATTGGGCCATACTCAATATTACCAAGGGCCTGGAAGTGGTCCAGGTACTTTCAGATGCTTGTAGCCGTGCAGAGACTTCTGGTAACAAATTGGTCACAAAATGATTAACAAATAATCGGATACCGCCTTCCAACGATAAATCCTGTCCACTAAAATCAATGAATACGCCCTCAAATCTAGTGAAAAAATCAGAAACACTTTCATCTTTCTTCTGTTTACATGCGGTCAATTTGTCCCAATCCACCTCACTAGGTGGAATTAAGGAATGCATGTAAGTGATAATACGGCCAGGTAATGCCAATAATTCAGGTTTCGGCTTATCTCCAGGCTTACGATCCTTGTCCCAATCTTTTATCTGCTCCCAAGTTCCGCCCAATTCTTGAGCATGGTCCCGATCATGCACCTGACGCCATACGTCAACGGGAGCTAACAATGCAAAAAATAGCTCTATGTCCGCTAAGGTCACGACGGCCGAAGAGGCCGCTTCTGTGAGTTCTTTATAATAAGCCGTGGGATTCTTACGGGGGTCGGGCAATTGTGATTTCAACGAGAGGATTTCACTCCTCTTCCAGGGGGTGTAAACCCATTGCTCCTGTACTCGGGCCTCCACATGAGGTCTAGTCACCACGCTCTGGTCATTCTTTAGTTCCGGTATTTCAGGATGAAGGATAGGATGAACTTCTCGCATGAGATGCTGAGTGTCCCACGAGGGACACTTTTGATGCATCCGTTCACGATAATTTAATAAAACCTCCACATTTCTATACACTTCATCTGGGCTAAGTTCAGACTTATGAGCCATGTCCCGGATGTCATACATCACTTGGGGGGCCATCCCTCCTGGAAAACACTGTTCCCAGAGAGTAATAATACGTGCAGCCATGTGTTTCAAGGCATGTTGCTGCATAACCGGCTCATAGTCTCGAAGCGTATTCCATTTATCAGTTATAATGTAAATAGGCTGTCGCATCCACTGGGATGACTGATTCTCAATCATCTGTTTCTCATTCGGTCCTACAGCCGAACGGGTAAACAAGTTCCGTGCGTCGAAATCCCCCGGAGCACGAAATGGAGTCGAAACAGCTGGAGATGGGGTCGTGCTCGCAGAAAGGGAAGCCCACACAGGGGTGGGGCAAGACCAAACAGCTGTGGATGTAACGGAAGACGGCAGTGTATCAGTCCATAAAGTAGCCGTCTTAGACACTGAGGGAAACAAAACAGAGGACGTTCCTGGAGAGGCAAGGGAAGAGGAATCAACAGGGGCGGAAGCTGAAGGGCCCTGTACTAGAGTCGGGGGAAAGACGGGATATATACGCTGCGGAGCATAAGGTGGAGGTTGATGAGTATCCAATAAATCCTCTATCTCATCTTCCGCTTCAGTCCTAGCCACATAGGTCTTATGCACTTGCAGTCTAAATTGTCTGTCTGCACAATCAATCCCTTGTTCAGTTCGTGTTTTATTATAAGCTATAGCTTTCTGCGTAATCGTCTGATTTCCTTTCATCCTACATACTTTCTCCTCCCGCATACGTCTACGCTTTGCTTCCTTCTGCCACAGGTTTAGGGAGTCAAACATTGACTGTCGACTTTGTTTAGAAAATAATCGATCCTGTAGGAAATGTATCTTTTTTTCATCAAAAGACCTGGTTAAAGGCCATTGCAATTCCACATTATCTTTAGTATATTTATGACATAGTGTATTAAACAAAAGAGGTGTAATACCATGCTTTACATACATATCATAACTTGGGCTGCCCTCAGGCGGGGCAGGCTGACTTTCAGCCAGACGCGTATCATTAGGGCGGCAGCAACATCCAAAACAACTCAATTTACTAAAACACGGCATAGTGATTGTCGTCACGCGTTCCTCATTCGATCATAAAAACAAACTTCCAAACATGGCCATGTTCAAACATTCACAAAACATACCACCTCACACTCATTCAAATATACACAAGACAATAATATATATATACATACAAAGATATTAAAAAATTGACGTCTTTTCAAACAAAGAACAGAGCCCGTCGACTCCTGTTCGTGGAGAATCAATCAAATTCAGATTCCAAGACCGACAGATACCAAAATTAAGCAGTCCAAAGACTACCAAGAGACCGTCAGACAGGTATAACCACAGACCGACCTACAGACCATCCCGCAGCCTTCCTGGTTCACTCTTGGGACTATTCTGACGAAGCCCGCTTCATTAGCACCGCTACACCAGGTACAGCCACATGCTTTTCCGAGAGCAGTCCGGCCGGGTGCGCACCACACGTGCCACACTGGGCGTCGATCGGTGTCTCTATTATTCACAAAAGGTCCGTGGAGCATCTATACGTGCAGCCACCACAATGCTGCCCTGTCAGACCCCCAAGATTCTCCGTGGTACTCTGACCACCAAATACTTACACAGTTAACTGTTTCAAAAGTACTGCTCAACAGTGCATGCCAAGAACACCTAAACAATTCCACTCACCTCGTGCACACAGGTACAATGGTGTGTTCTCCACTCCCAACACCTGAAGACCAACACGGTCAGCTCCTGGGTTACGCCCGTAGGACTCCGGTGAAGGGTCACTAGCAGCTGGGGATACTCTGATCATGAGAGCGGAGTAAGTTCATACCAAAGATGGCTAAATTACAAAGGATCCTTTTTTTGTCCACCCGCTTGACCAGAATTATCCCTTGTCCTTACCTCCCGTTTACGGGGAGGACGACCCAATAGTCCCCATACCATTACCAAATAATCAGTCAGTTGGCAGTGAGGAAGGTTCAATTGTTTATTAGACAAAATACTCTATAGAGGAGCCTCTCCGAACCTCACCCATCAGGTACGCCGAGAAGATTGTTGGCTTGTATTCAAACATGAGGTTATATACTTTTCGGTTCAATACATACAATCACTGTAAAAGGAAAAACACCAGTTGGCCCTCGAGCTCCAGGAAACGACCATATATGGCACACATCAGACCAGTACAAAGGCTTGACTATCTATTACTGATGAGGTCAGGAGGGGTGACTCCCTTTCGTCTTGGTGCCTGGGAGTGTAGACACGCCGCCTCCAGGAATGCGCTTATCGCCCCCCAAAGGCAGATGCGACCTTGAGTCTTAGAACAGTCCAGTAAACAGCCTACCTTCAGCTGCTACCAGTAACTCAAATGAACTGGGGCCTGACCACTGCACGTGATCAACGCGTGATCATGGCCCGTGCTCGAGCATATGTTCAGAAGGTGGTGTCTGTATGGTTCTCGGCCTACTCTTTTAGCAATAGATATACAGGGAGGAAATAAACAAGTTTCCTCCAAGCAAAAGCAGATATATCAATCAGGATGTGTGCGCATAGATGCGTCATGCTAACATATTATAGGTCTGATACTCTTTATATACGGGAAATCTACCTTTTTAATCCCTCAACACCTAAGGGGACCCTGTTGCACCACCTGCATCTTGAGGTTACCCAGCGGACTTGGCAGTGACTGCTGTACACAGGTTTGGGAAATCCCACATGGCCGAGGCTCCTGCTGGCTGAGTCACAGATTTGGACAGAGTGCAGCGGATTGCGCCACAGTGTCAATGTCCAGATGAGGAGAAGGTGGTATGCATAGGGTGGGAAGCCTAAGAGTCGATTCGGGCCCAGGCATAGCACCTGTGGGTGATGCTCTCCCAGTGGCGGCTCATCCGCTATGGCGTAGGAGCGTCTATCTTTCTGATGTACTCATGCTATGCTCCCTTTTCGGTCGGGAGGGTATGTGGGGCTGCTCTACTCACGGAGCAGGGCAGGAGTGGAGTGGTATGCCCACACAAGTGTGCAATGACTGGTCAGCCCTATCAGGCCACCCAAGCAGTCATGCACACATCCCTGTCTGCAATGCACGCTGCATTACAGCCTGCACTGAGACAATGCCCACCCCTCCAGCCCCTGGCTGAACGCCTTGTCACGGCACTCAAGAACAATCACAATCCGGATTGCAGCATTGTGATTAGCTTAAGGGAGGGAACCTGGCTGCCTGGTCCTGGAAGCAGACTCAAGAAAGCAGGAACACAGAAGCCCCCGCCCCCTCCAGGGTCCTCTCCTGCGTTTCCTGCCTCCCAGGTGTCTAGTCCTGTTAGAAATAGGATTTCTGGGTGGCTAGGGCATGCGCCTCAGGCAGTCAGAAACCACCACTCTAGTCAGGGCAAGGGAGTTACATGCTGAAGATAACCCCTGCTCACCCCCTTGTTAGATTGGCATGAGCAGTCAGGCTTATCCCAGAGGCAATGTGTAAAGCGTCTGCACAACACACATACACAGCAGCGACACACTAGGCACACAACAAAAGAAACTCCACACAAGGTCATATAAAAAATAGCCTTTGTAATATACAAAACACATTAGAATCATAATCACACATATACACAGATAGTAATTTACAGGGGATTATATATATGACAGGGCCAATCGGGCCACTGTGAGAACCATCACAAAGCACAAGTAGCAAATATGGAACAACCAGTAACTACTGGCAAAATACTATACTCAGCTTTAGCACTAGCAACATAAATGCATTATGTCTGCATCACATTAGGCATAAACACGTTATGCATAAATTACATTCAGGAGTGCACCGTATTAGCACTCCCCAGGTGCATACATCAACTTTGGCATAACTGCATCATGCCTTCCTTCCGGGCCTTACGCCCTTATCAGTACACACAGGTACCACAAATGACCCCAGGCTAACTGGCCATCCCTGGGGCTCAAATGCCCTCTGTACCAAATGTCAGGGCTTGCAATTATAGGGTCTCCCAAGTAGCCCTTTGGCTGCCAAAGCAGCGAAACCAAGGTGCACAATGCACTGGGGGTGGGAGAGTGTATCTCACTCCTTCCTTTGCTCTCTAAATAAACATGCCCCCATCGTTGCAGCTGCCTGCACTCTTGCGGTGCACCTGGAAAAAGTGAATGGCACTGGCACCAACAGTGCCTTAGGGAGCCCCATTCACTGTTCTCCTCTCAGTGCACTTCACTCGACACCAACCATGCAACCGACCGGCCCCACTCACCGGGGCTCCTCTTGTACTCTGTTCTCTTCCTCAGGGCTGAGTCAGGCCCCATTCATGCCCTGGAAGCCCCCCTCACCGGGGCTCCCCTTGCAAGGGGATCTCGAGGGCACCCGTAGGCACCAACAGTGCCTCCCTCTAGGGCTCCCTCCAGGCCCCCACTCACTGGCGGTGCGCAGTGGCTGCGAGCCGCCAGTGGCTCCATCTCCATTGGGGGAAGCTCCACCCCTGATCAGACAGACTTACCTGACTTCCGGACGGGCTGCGACCGACCGGCACAGGGAGCGAGGTCTATTTTTCTTTCCCTCTTCGTCACTCACAAAGGTGTGGTAGGCTCCCGCCTGGGTCGCTTCTGCTGGGCCACACACGCGGGGCTCCCACCGGTACACGGGAGAGCTGCCTCCCTTCAGGCACAACCTGCCTGGCTTCCGGGTCATGCTGCCTCGCCTCCGGCCATGCCCACAATCAGGCAACATGCCTGACTTCCGGTTCTCGCCGATCGGGAAATGCGGATCGTATTCTCCGCCAGGCACAACTTCTAGGTCCCCCTCCTGGCACTATGAACAGCGCCCACACCATGCTGCTATGACACAAGCCCATATCAGGGGTCAGGGGCACCGGAATCCTGCAGCTCTTCCCGGTCCAGGGCTGATCTGCTCCAACACAAGCCCACTGCAAATAGAACAATTGATGGACAGAATGCAGAACAATGTCATACATTCACCCCAGTACAGAGCTCTGGGCCTAAATCCATCGTTTTTTTGCTCGCCATGCAATTCCAGTTTGGACCCAGCCATATGCAAATCACTCATGAACCTACGCCCAATGGTAACAGTCCAGCCCGAACTGCCATGCCAGGTCCTCCCTGGACTGGAAACAAGCATCCTAGGACCTTTTTCTGACTTTCAGCCCTCATCAGCCAGGGTAGCTTGACTCCACTGGCATGGAGAGCACGGGACTCACGTCTGGGCGTACCTGTCCCACTCGGGGTGACAAATGCAAAAAGAACAATTGATGGACAGAATGCAGAACAATGTCATACATTCACCCCAGTACAGAGATCTGGGCCTAAAGCATCAATTTTTTGCTCACCATGCCATTCCAGTTTGGACCCAGCCATATGCAAATCAGTCCAGCCCGAAGTGCCAGGCCAGGTCCGGGACTGGAAACAAGCATCCTAGGACCAGTATCGGGCTTTCAGGTGCTCAAGGGCACAGGAGCCTGCAGCGCTCCTCCCGTCCTGGCACTGGGCAAGTAAGATGTAGCGCTCACGAGGCGCTAGGTCTCAGTCCAGAGAGGCAGAGTTTGGGCAAAGCTTGGCCCAGGCAGGCCAGCGCACAGGGCCCTCCAGCAGAGAGGCAGTCCCTCGTAGTGTTTCCTCCTGTGGCCCAGCAAGCAGCAAGTGCCCTCAAAGCAGTACAAGGAAGCACACCCTACATGGGGTCACAGCTCCAATATTTATACTAATTTTCCCTTTGTTCTGCCCTGGCACAGGACTTGGGGAATCAGCCTCAACTGGTTCTGGTGGGTGTTGAAACACTCTGTTTACCAGGCTTCCACCCTCCTTTGTCAGATGGGGCACGGTCCTCAGACACACCACAGGGGGGGTGGAGCCAGCATTCACCTAGGCAGGCACAGACCTATTCTGGGTCAGGGGACTACTCCTCCCTTTACTCCAAAAGCAGGTCTCCTATTCAGCCTAGCGCTGACTCACCCTGCCCTCCCTGGAGCCACACACCTCACCGGCCCCTGTCACTCCAGAGCCAGACATGCAATACACATCAGGCAGGCAGACACATAGCACACAGAAATGCCAACTTCTAAAAGTGGCATTTCTAAAATAGTGATAATAAATCTGCGCACACCATTGCGCAGAATTTATTATTACCATTCCAAAAATACCAAACTTGACCACGCTGCTCCTCTCATATCAGGAATTACCACTGAAACACTTATCAGGTAATCCCCAATGCATTCCTATGAGAGGGCAGCCTCACAGCAGCGAGAAACCAAAATGGCTTTTTGTCACTACCAGGACATGTCACACACTAAAGGTACATGTCCTATCTTTTACCTACAATGCACCCTGCCCATAGGGCTAGCTAGGGCCTACCTTAGAGGTGACTGACATGCAGTAAAAGGGGGGTGTCACAGATGTGGCACACACGTTAGGTGTCACATCACAGCAGCAGTAACACTGCGCGCACAGGCCCTGCAATGGCAGAGGCCTGAGTTAGGTTTGAAAGGCTACTTTGGTGGTTGGCGCAATCAGTGCTGCAGCCCACCAGTAGCATTTAATTTACTGGCCCTGGGTATCTGAGATACCACTTTACAAGGGACTGACAGGTAAATTAAATACGCCAAACAGGGGTAGACCAATCTAACCATGTTTAACACAGAGAGCACACACACTTTACACTGGACAGCAGTGCTAAAGTGCCCAGAGTCCTAAAACCATCAACACCATGTCAGAAAAAAGACTAGGAGGAAGGCAAAAAGTTCAGAGATGACCATGCAAAAAGGGCCATTTTCAACAAGTCCCCCCCCACAGCACTACATAAGCAGCCACTGTGCGACCATGCACATCGGCCGTACCACTAGTGCACCAATGGCAAGCCCATCTAGGTCTGTCCACCCCTGGACCATATCCAGCACCAAGGACCCTTCCTCTCAGACACTCCACCGCTATGACACCAGCAGCCTCCTCGCCATCAACCCTGGATGCCACACCACCTGCCATCTAGCAACACTGTAGAATTGTCTTGCACCATGCGCCTGTTGAAACTGCAAATGCACCTGCTGCCACATCATCACACCAGCGCCTCCTGCCACCCAGCCATCCTACAGCGCAACCGACCGGCTCAACTGCAACCTTCTCAACATGCGGTCCCTCCACAAACATGCAAGAGAAATCTGGGACCTCCTTGACGCCACCTCTTCAGACATCGCCTTCTTCACGGAAACCTGGACCAACCTCTGCCCCGGACTGGACATCGCCATCACCATCCACAAGGGCTACAAATTCACCCACACGGACCATCCCAAGTGGCCAGGAGGAGACATTACCATTGTCTGAAAAAGCACACTCTGACTGACCGCGCACTCTAATGATCTGACGGTGAACATGGGACACCTCCACTTCCAGATCTGGACCAACACCACCCTCTGCAGCACCCTCATCTACAGGACCCCTGGTCATGAACCCCCATTCACTGATGCCATTGTGGACCTCATTGCACCCCAGGCTCTCCCATCCACTGACTGCATCCTACTCAGAGACCTCAAGTTCCGCCTGGACAATCCCAGTGACCAGAACATCACCCCTCCTCCTGGGGAACCTCACCAACATTGGACTCAAGCAGCTAGTCACTGCACCAACACACAGAGTCTGACACATATTTGAGCCTGTCTTCTCCACCAGCCGGAACTTTAACTACAGCCACACCACAGGACTCTCCTGTACTGACCATCATTGTTTATATCACACCTTCACCACACCCCCCTACACCATCGCCATCCTTGCCCCCAGTCGCAGCTGGATCAAGGCCACAGAAGAACTTCCCGTCAACTCCCTCAGCACCACCACTCTGCATACAGACTCCAACACCGCAGCGTGCAACCTCCACCGATAGATCTCCCACTGTGCCAACAGCCTGGCACCCCTCAAGAAAAGACCAGACAGACAACACTCCAAGAAGGCCAACTGGTTCACTCCCACCCTCCACTAGTCCAGCCCCACCTGCAGACGTCTGGAGAAGAGATGGAGCCACAACATTAATCAACACTGCAACACAGTCAACCTTGCACCATGGCACAAGGTTGTCTGTGTTGGCGCATGGCAGCCATTGTGCGCCAACTTATGGGAAAAAGACAGGGAGGTTTATTTATGAGCACCTTCTGACAGTTTCACTCCACCGGTGCGTCATTTTCTTGACATACTTGCTGCGTGAGTCTTGCACGACTTTGTGCCGTATTTGCAAATTGATGCATGTAGGCATTTGCGTGACCTTGTGAATCCCTGTGCCACATTATACCTGCCAGGTATGATGTATGCAGGGTGGATGTTCCCACGCAACAAAGCCTCATAGGAGTGGCACAGTGAAATCCATCAGATTTCACTGCAACACTTGTAGGACGCCACTGCGTCAGTACTTTATGCCTGCGTAAGGGTGACACAATGTCACAGGGATAGGCTGGCCAAATGCATTGCTGGAGTTGCGTCATGTTTGTGACTCAACTGCAGAAATGCGTGACTTTAGCGTTGGCAGTTACGCCAGGATTGCAGACATATCTGTCAATATTTGCGACATGGAGTGCCGTACAGTGAATACAGCGCAGCCATGGTTTCGCAAGAAGTGCGTAGTGAAAAGTGTTGCAACGCTGTTTTGTCGCAGCGTTCCATCACTTTTCATGAATGAGGCCAAGGAATGCTCCCTATCTTATTGGTGGTGCACATTTGTGCCCAGTAGTTTTGTTGCAGGGCAGAACGACAACATTCCGTACAGCACTGTCCAGTACCAAAAAACCATGAAATGAGTCCCCAAGTGTTTGCACCATTTTTAAGACCAGCTATTTTCTGGTCTTAAAAAACTGCCTCTAACTGGTGTTAGAGGCAGTTTTTTTGGTTTTGCACTATACAAGGAATTCCTTGTAAATATTGCAAAGTGGGGTTAGCAGCATTTTTCGCACGGGAACGCCTATTTTGCATCTCATTTTGGCGATCCTAAAAATTCACATTTACACAGTAAAACTGTGTCTAACTGCGGTTAGCAGCAACTTGTAAATACGGCGATTAAAAAAACAAGGCTGAAAAGTCAAAAAATTGACGCTACGGCAGCGTTAACCCTTGTACATATGCCACTATGTGATTCCGTAAGCACAGTTAATATTATAATGCCATGAGTTAGGAGTTTTGCTCAAGGAGTTCTACTCATGATTACGTTCACGTAATACAAACAACTCATATTTCTGCAGGATTTAGAAATAAGGGACTGACTTCGAGTTTGGCGGACAGGGTAATACATCGTAATGGTGATGGAGTACCTTGCCTACCAACCTTTCGGTTCTCCCACCCAAGTTGGGCAGACCGCAGGGTTTATGCTGACTGTTTAAAATTTACTCTATCGGTGTAAACCTGCCTCCGACGGCTCAAGTGAGTACTGGTCAAGAAAGGTAAGCCATCTGACAGACTGTCCTATTTAAAGTGGGCAGTCACATGGCTTTTTTTTCTTCTGTCCACCACTGTCAGGAATATCCTGGCAGCGAGGGACAGTTAAAATAAAAAGTAAAAATAAAAAACACCATGGAAGGAAGCTCCTCGGGTGTCTGCACCATTTTCTTTCTTTTCCATCAACACTTAATAAAATGAATGGGCCTGAATTCCTCAAATCATATGAAAAGTCTGTTTTGCATTGAAACAGATCAATACATTATTCTCATAAGGCTCGTTTGCAAACCAGATAGTGTACAAATACGATAAATGATCAGGCTTTGGCTTTGCATATCAAGCTCAATAGCTCAATTGGGGTGCAAAGGATCACTGCACCGAGGAGAGAGATCCAAGGTACATTTTTTGAGAATGTTTTTTAAAAAACAAAGAGAGACTGGGGATACATAATGCGTGAGAAGATAGTTTTCTGCTTAGAGCTGTGTCTTCAGTTTGATTTCTGAACAAAATGCAATGCAAAGTAGCCAAAGTATCTTAATAAAAAGTAGTGTACATTTTTCATTTTGCTCCCTTCCATTGCTCTGTGAGTTTCATTATACATGTGTTAATCAAACCTTCATGGGTCGGTAATTCCTGGCAGTCACTTTGCATTAAAAATAAACACCCCACTTTATATCCACGAGAGGCAACCCATATTTGATTGCCTTTACTATTACAATATACATTAAAAACTATAAAATTGTAATGTAACAATTAATCCCCTGTATCTGCTTGTAAGGAATTTTTATTAAAAATGCATTGTGCTCCATCTGGCTCATGAATTACAGTGCAGTCTAAAATTCCCTAGCTGGATTATGTCTGAGGGGGAATATATTGAAAGGAAAAAAGGCTTACTGAATAATATTTTCATTTGATATCAAGTGTTGTCAAATTACACATTTGATTATTGTATATCAAGGAGCCAATGAAAAATATCAGGACTGTTGTAAGAATGATGGGTATTGTGGTCTCTGATGAAGACCTTTTGCAGAAGCTTTAATGTTAGATTTTCTTTGTTTGTTTTTCTCCATTCATGCTGTTACAGATGACAACACACACTCTGTGGCCAAGCCTAGTAGTTTCCAAACTACAGGCATATTTACAGTGTGTTCATGAACCACCATTGAATCAATCAAACCTGGTTGGAATGTATGCAGAGCAGCCAGCAACTATCAAAGTAATAATTTTGGCGAAAATACAACCTGGCACAGTAAAAAACTAAAGGGCATATCAACAACAACCGGCGATAATTATCGCTAAGCGCACTTAGCGCTAGGATAATTATCGCCGGCTAGCGTGGATTTTTATTGCTGAGATAACGTGCTATTAGCAACGCTTATCTCAATAGCGATAAAAATCCTCACGCTAAGTGGCTAACGTGAGATTATCGCTGGAAACCCAGCGATAATCTCACGTTAGCTTGTTGATAGGGACAGACAAATTTAGCCATGATATCCTCCTTCCATAGGATATCATGGCTAAGTCAGAAAAATACCAGACATAAAAAAGCAGCGTTAACCAAGGTTAGCGCTGCTTTTTTTTGTCTCTAACAGGGTTAGCGATATTCTTGATAATAGGAGAAATGTCGCTTAGCGACATTTCTCCTATTATTTTACTCAGGAATGCCTCCTTTGCATCTCATTAGAGATGCAAGGGGAAGCGTAGAGTAAAAGGGTGCTAACATGCCAATTTGCATGTTAGCACCCTGTTGTTGATAGGGTGCTAGTTTTATCTCTGCTTTTTTGGCTTTTAAAGCCAAAAAAGCAGAGATAAAGCCCTTGTTGACATGCCCCTAAATGTTATTTCTATAATCAATGGTATTTGACTCATAAACGTAAAACTTCTTTCATATTAGATGCTAACACAGCATGAATTAGATGTGGCATCGTTCCAAGGGTGTGCAAAATTTGTGTAATTTTATTTGTGTAATTGCGCAAAATTTAGGAAGCATTACTCGAAATTACAAAAATGTGAAAACCTGCATTTGGTGCTATCTTTCAGCATGAAAAACACCAGCACCGCAAACAGCACCCACTCGTGTTAGGGTCGTTTGTGTTGTTCTCTTGTGCTTCATACTTCAAATTATGCTTCATATGCATAATAACATAATTTCAGGAGGTTTGCATACTTAGGGCCTCGTTTATGTGATTGGTGGTGCAAGGCAGCTTAGCAAGTAACCTTGCTGCACTGCCTGGCGCCACAGGTAAAGGGCAGGAACAGTAGCGGCTGGCAGGGAATGGGGGTGGAGGGCAGGTGGGGGTCACGGGGGGTTGGGAATTACAAAATAAAAAAAACACGTACCTTCTTGCCGCGTCTCCTCGGTCGTCTCTCCTACGTCGTCCCTCGTCCTCTCTCCACCAATAGCAGGAAGCACACAGGCTCCCTCCCCTAAGCAGCATTGTGATTGGTCAGAGCGCCGTGGCGGCAACCACTCCTCCTCCCGGATGTCACAGGAGTCCAGCCCTGCCTAAACTGGCCAAAAAAGTAAATAAAGTGATAATAACAGAACTAACTTCTGTTATTGTCATTTTATTTTTTTCCCACTACTCCGCGAGCAGTGGGGTGATGCTCCTCCGCGCTAGCGAAGGAGCCGCCACTGGACTGGAGTGCACCATATTTATCCAATATGGTGCATTTCTGTCCTTTCCCCCTGTGCTGGCGCTGTGTCAACAGCCTAGCACCAATGATGGCGCAAGGGTGCGTGTGTTGTAGGCAGGATTATTTTTGCGCAGGAAGAGTCACCTTCTGGCACAAAAAACAAACCATAGAGGCATTTTCCTCCTTCTATGTGTGCTGCAGAATGCAACACACATAGAAAGAGGAAAAAACAAGGAGAAATAAAGATATTTCTCCTCGTTATGCCAGCCCTTGTGAGGTGTAAGATTTTGATGCTTTCCCAGGCTTACTAGTCCTTGTAAATCTGGGAATGCATCAAAACCCATGGGAGTTCATGGGGACACCTACTGTAATGCCCATGGAACGACAACCTTGTGCATGGTAAGGTAATGCAGCAATTTGTGCTGCGTTGCCTTACTCAAGATTTATGAGGTCCCTCAAATCCACATAGCGTGGCTCTACATGGCTTCATGCACTTTGAATGGTGCAAACGTAAAGCAAGGCTGTCATAAATAATGGAAATTTCACCCTAGCCTACCGAATCCAAGACAAAAAACAAGCCAAAAGGTCAAGTCGGGAGAAGAAAAACAGTGGACAGCATTAACAAGAAGTCCAATTCTAGCTATATGTTAAAAAGAGGGCACATCTTTAGTCAAGCTAAACGATGTAGGTAACATGATATGCAATTAAAAAATAATAGATAAGAGCTGGATTGAAAATGTTTTCCCTGATAATGAAAATAATGGAGCTTGAGGAGTAATGTTGACTAAAAGGCAATGTGAGCTAAGGAATATAAGTGACCAACAAAAACGGAGTTACGTTGTAAACGAGTGGTTATCAGAGAACAGAGGTACAGAGCAAAGGCAGAGGAAGGGAAGACATTTCTTACAATGTAATGACATGTATGTAACTCCACTATCCAATATGACTGTTTCAAAGAAATATAGTTGCAGTTTGATTGCATTTTTTTTAATTTTTGTTAGCTAGCACCAATTCTGAAGAATAGTTCTGTGGGCTACATGTCAGGCCTGCTCCGCTCTTCCTCACACATGTTTGAGGGTCAGAGCCAAGCCCGTATATTAAGGGCCAGAGAACTCACAAACGCGCTTTGCGTTTAGTGTTTGTTGTTCTCCGGCCTATGCTTTGCACTTACCTGAATCCTCCTCCGATGTCGGACGCGCCGGCGTAATCCCACGTCAGGTTTCCAAGGGGCATATTATCAAGGACGGCGTTAAAATTATCGCCGCTTTAGCGTTAGGAAACTGCCGCTAAAGCAGCGATAATGGGCTTGATAATATGCCACAGAGAATTCCAATAGAAGCCAATGTTCACAATAGAACATGGGCTTCTTTTGGAATTTTCTGCGGCATCTTATCAAGCCCATTATCGCCGCTTTTAGCGGCAGTTTCCTGCCGCTAAAGCGGCGATAATTTTAACACCATCCTTGATAATATGCCCCCTAGGGGCATATTAACAAGCCAGGCGATAAAATTATCGCGCTGTAGATCGCCTTCACATCTAACATGGGTTTCAATTGGAATTCCATAGAGCATATTATCAAGCCCATTATCGCCGTTTTAGCGGCAGTTTTCTGCCGCTAAAGCGGCGATAATTTTATCGCCTGGCTTGTTAATATGCCCCCAAATTCGTTACTTTGGTCCTTCGTCTCGATACCCTTTCTCTTTCTGGGTCGTTGTCAGCTCACAGGGCGGCGCTGCAGTTTCCTCGTGTGGCTCCTTGACAGTGCTTGCTCCTTTCTTCATGGAAAAACTCTTATTTAGCGTCCTGTGACTAACAAGAGAATAAAATGAGATTTTCTAAAGAATCTACGTTACTTGAAAGACTGTAACAATGTTATGTATTATTTGATGATGCCCTTATGAAATACTTATCTGAAGTACACCTTCCACCGTGAGTGGTAATTCGGTTCTATTTTCTGGAACTTCTTCCTGGCTGTAAAAATACAAAAGAACACATATATATTATTATTAGCCTAATGTTACAAGGTGCTGATTTAGCCTGGAATACTTATTATTAGCATATCTATGTACAGGGTGCTAATTAATTATATCATATAGCCCAGCCTTTTTTGTGTGTATTTTTTATCCAGTATGGGAGAATATGTTTTTTTGTTTTTTTCCTAGCTTATATTGGATGTGAGCTTTTTTGGGCTTTACTGAATAGTGACAAAACACATATTGAGGTGGGAGACATCGTTTACATCGCATGCGATACAATGCATGCCATTTCAACGCGTTGTTACAACGACTGTGTGGTTACATCGCAAACCATTACAACGCAAGTCGTTACAATGAACTGCTTCAGGGGGCAGAAGGTGTTGGATTTGAAATCCAACACCTTCCCTACTGTTGCACAGACTGTAGTTGGAATAGTAAATTATACTATTCCAACATCCAGCGCCCCCTACAGCAAGTTGTTATAACGACTTGCGTTGAAATGGTATGCGATGTAACAGCGCGGTCGTTGTAACAACTGTGTTGTACTGGCATGCGTTGTATCGCATGCAATGTAACGTGTCATATTCATTGAGGCTGGTTACACTACTTATTATTACATAATCTAAAGACAAGTTTAATTAGACCATTTGGTTAAACACCTCTATGCTTCTTTTGTTTACCTTTTTCCATTTACGACAAGACTGTCTCCTCTGTTTACTGCCTTTCTATACCTTGCTATGAGAGGAAGAGGGACTACAAACAGGTAGACATATTTACCGGGGCATACATATGTATAGATACACTTCCCTAGAGTAGTATAGAATAATTCTTGTTGTTCATTTTCTGTTCAGGAAGAACGGATCACCTTCTCCATCCAAACGCTGAGAGAGACGTCAGCCTGTGATATATCTGCTTTTGACTTTTCTTGTTTTGTTTACCCCAGTTCCCCATCACACCATTGCTAGCTTTGATCATATTGAGCTTTGGTGGGTGTGGGAGGTTGGGTCCTAGCATCGGTTCTTGCATCTCGCTTCTGCGGAAAGCACCAGGTGTCACCCACACTGCAAACCTGGTGGTGGATGTAGAACATTTTACTCCGCTTGGGTTCCTTTCGTCTTAGGCTGGGCTATCCGTACATCTACACATGACCTCATCTGATGACTTGGGCGGGGGTTTGGGGTAATTGAAGTTAAATCATTAAAAAGTCAGCTTTGAATTCATGCTGCCAATTTAGGGTTAAGTGGAAATTGGTTTGCTCTGGGGGTGTCAGTCTTTCTGTAGGTGGGAAGGATCACAATGTGTGTGATAAACTATCCACTGAATTTAGGCATTAACACCAGCATTTTACAATACCCAAGTGGGTTGTGCTCAGTCTGCTTCAATGTGTGTATTTCATATAGGTGCCATCAGGAAAGTGGGGGAATTACCATAGATTCCTAATTAGGCTTGTAATATTGTGTGTTGCCTTCTGGAACCCGTACTGACAATGATTTAAAATATTAGATTGTTTTACCCACTGATCCAGAGAATTATGAAGGAATCAAAGTGCCTTCATAATAAGTACCTCTGTGCTAAATAAAGAAGGAATGTATCTTCTCCTGTTACTTGCCATCTACTTTGAATTTTGTCTTGACTAGTCTCAGATAGCATTTTCATTCTTGACTTTGCTTTTGCCTTGTGAGAATGAGGCCACCCATTCAGGGTCTATATTCAATACTGGGTGGGCTCCTCAATGGTGCCTCTAATTTGTTGGACATGAGGCATCTCCTGTGTTATTGCCAATGGGATCAAAATCACATCACAGACAAATTGTCCCTCACTTGTTCCCACCAATTGGTCAACTTGTAGTTATGGTCTGCCAGTAGCTCAGTCCCTTTCCTCCCCATATTTCTTTCATTCACCCCTGCCTCATGTGCCATCTTTCCCCTACTTTGGACCCCATCCTGAAGCTTGCAATAGATTCCAATTAATTGACTAGTCATCTTCTCATTTCTGGTATTGGCATCATACTCCATCTGCCCACCCCACAATACGAAAATCCAGTGAACTCCAGTCTTCAGAAGTCAAAGCTTGGTCATCTGGGCCCTAATAAAGTATGGGTGCACTTTCACTGTTTGCGCCATGGCACACCTTTAACTATGTGTGCCAGGCGCAAGCATGGACAGTGGGGCCTATTGCTGATAATGTGCTGCTTTCAGGGCATCCATGAGCTTGTACTACCCTAGGGGCAGCGCTTTAGAGTTAGACTGACAAGCAGATTGAAGCAGCTGGTTTGCCTTTCAACATGAGTGACTGCACCTACCTGCAGAAGGATGTGTAAAGCGGTACACAGGACACAATCTACCCCTTCACAAGGTGTCTTTAGGGATCACACTGATTGTGTGGCTCCTCTCGAAGAGGACAATCAGTGCACTTCTTACATTAATGAATGGTCATAACATATACAAATATTATTAATGAAGAAACAAACAGACAAACAGACAAACAAATGCTGGTACAAAGGATTTACTGCTCCATAAAGTAGTCAGTGTGTATGCTTAAAAACATAGTCAATGGAACAATGATGGTTTATAACTTATCAACACTGTATTTATAAATAAAAAGACAGCGGGAAGACCAATCCCAAAGAGTTGCAATTGCCCATTCCTCAAGAGCATTTTGACCCTTCAGGATTAATAGGTCATGGGGGGGCATGGCTTGCGAGCAGTCAAGATGGCCGCAACCCTTTGAGCTCCGGCGCTTCACAGAGGAGGTCACGCAGCTAGTTATGTGACAGAGATTCCCTTCACCTGGTAAAACACAGAATTCGGCAGCGGAACACCGCGGGAGTTACAGCTGCGATCTCTGGCTGTCTTTGAGCGCTCCTGACTGTTCAAATACCGCTTTTGGTATCACCTCAGTCGCGGCTCTCAAAATGGTGGCACGAGGTGCGCATGTGGAAGTCTGGTGTCACACGGCTGAATAAGGAGTTATTTTCATTGTTGGCCCTGAAAACATTCATTTTAGTCAGCATTCGAGGTATGGCATTAATCTTCCTCAATATTCAGAAAGGCTTTCTGAGGAGATGCTGATTACCCGTTTTTCGCAGTATAACAAGACTTGCTATGACTGAGTACCCCGGTCACAGATACTTGCTGCTTCTGGAGTCAGTCTCATCAGGCGCTTGTCCATTGTGAGTTTCTTGTCATTGTGTGACTTCTGGCTGTTTATTTTTTGGTGCTGATAGCAGTGGGCTTATATAGCAGTCACTGAAATACATCATCTACTATAAATGGGGTCTCTTATGGAAGACCTGTTTTTTTTTCTGTTCTTTCACCTTGTTGTTAATCTGCTGCGGATGTCAGCCTCTCCTAAACATCGCTATATTGCTGTTGGCACTTCTATCCTGGATTCTGGTCATACGCTGCATATGGCTTTGTTCTGATGTGTGTTTAAGAAGATATACGTTGCTGACCACCATCGGCCGTACTGCTTCTCTCTAAGGTGTGATTTTCTGCTCTATTTGTGCTATTGTGTAGTCTGGTGATACCCTGGTGGAGTGAAGTCATACGTTGCTTGCAACTCCATTCTGTTGTCTGATTTGCTCTAATGGCAGACAGTATGGGTATCTCCTCAAAGGACACGTACTCTAAAGGGAATCTGAAGAGGTCTAAGCAAGCCTCTCCCACTCCGGAATTAGTACCTAAGGATTCTGGCACTACTTTGGATGCCTGAAATACTGTCATCTGGCGAAAAGGTTTTCTAAACCCACGAAAACGACTCCTGGAGATGAACATTCCGTTCTCTTTTGCTGGCCCTTCAAGCTTCAAAATAACTTTCAGAGGTCACACTCAGATATTCTACGAACCTTCTGACCTGTCCAGCTTTTCGGATAACCAGTCTGAGTCGCAGATAGACTCTGAATCTCCTCCGGGCACATCTAATTCTTTTTTTTTTTTTTTTTTTTTTTTTTTTTTTGAAACCGTTTATTGCAGTTTGTAAAAGTTACAGGTATGGGCCTACAACCATCCGGCCGGCCGCTAGAATGACAAAAGCATATTGCATACATACAGTAAAAGTCTCTCGGCAGTGCAGAGCAGTGAAACAGGAGTAATCAATGGTGCAGGCCACACAGCTCCAAGCCCACAGTACGGTTCCCTTTTCTTGAAACAAAACAACACCAAAAAACCACACCCGCAAGGCAACCCGCGATCCAAAGTGACAGCACGTGCTCCATAAGTGGGGGATCCAAACCAGCAGCAGAACTCTGGAGAGGGGAATGGGAATAGATCAGGGACTGGGGGACCGCGCGCCCGCAGCCGAGGGAGGGGGGCCGTCTAGGGAGACGGAGCAGGCGAGGCAGCCGGTAGCAGTGGTGGCTCACAAATACCCCCGCGGTAGGCGTTCCAGGGGCCCCAGAGTTTCACCCACGCCCCAGGCTTACCTCTCGCCACGTACACCACCTTTTCACGAAACATACACCAATCCATATGCTCTTTCCAGGCCGACACCGCAGGGGGCCTCTGGGATCCCCACAATTGAGCAATGTCGCGCTTGGCTATCATGTATCCCAGAGTCACCCACCGCGTTTGCGGGACCGAATAGTCATTCGGTTCCCATACATTCAGCAAGCATCTCCTCGCTTCAGGCAGCAGCGCGACACGCGTAACCACACGCAGGACCTCATGCACACCACGCCAGAATCGCTCCACCTTCGGGCACTCCCACAGTATATGCATGAAAGTCGCCAACGCACCACAGCCACGCTTACACATTCCGTCACCAGCAAAACCCATACGCAGAAGCCTTGGCCCCGTCACGTAGACCCGGTGAAGGATCTTGAGCTGGACGAAACGAAGGCGAGCCGGGATGGCCACCTCTTTCGGAGAGGCCACCGCGGAAATCCAATCCTCGTCGTCCAGCTCCAGCCCGTCGGCAACCCAAGCCACGCGGAGACTAGTCAGCAGGCACGATCTATCGTTGATCAGTTTTTTGTATATGAGGGAGATCGTGCTGTCCGGGACATGGCCATCTAGGACTCTGTCCTCCAGGGGGGAAGACTCCGGAATGGATGCGACATCCGGGAAGACGGAGCCCAGCGCATGGCGGACCTGTAGGTACCGAAAGTACTCACTGCCCTGCAGCTGGAACTCCGCCTGCAGCGTCTCAAAAGTTTTGAATCCCCCCCTCGTCCAGAGATCTCCCACCGTGCTGATTCCGATCGTGTCCCACCTCTCGAAGCCCTTCGACGTCCACAGGGAGCCCAACCTCTCAGACGCATACAGCGGTGACGCCCGGGTCAAACGGTCCTTCCACCCCATAGCTGCATTAGCCGCGTGCCAGACACGCACCATGACACGCGTCGGTCCCGTCAAACGGGAGTCGGGCGCGCCAGCGTAGAGCGCTCGATTGTAATCGCCACCGGGCAGGAGCATCTTATCCATCTCAAATGCCGGGTTCAAGGCGGGCCCGTAAAGGCCATGATTAATTGCAGCTAGTTGGGAGGCCCAGTAATACCGTTTAATGTCAGGGAGGGCGACCCCCCCATCGTACCACGGGAGCGTCAATTTAGCCAGAGCAATGCGCGGCCTCCCGTCCCAGAACAGGCGCCGCTGGAGGCCCTCCACCTCACGGAAATAGCGTGCCGGGACCAAGTCCATAGTATTCTGGAGGGCGTAGAGGAAGCGTGGCAGGGACATCATTTTAAACAAGGCCGCTCGGCCGAGAGGCGAGAGCGGCAGACGCCGCCAGCGCACCACGTCCTCCCTCAAGCGCCGGAGGGGGGGTAGCAAATTCCGCTCATAGCGGGCCTCCGGGTCAAGAGTGATATAGATACCCAGGTACCGAAAACCTTGGGAGGCAATCTGGATCGGACAGTCCCGTGGTAGGGCCGGAGCCTCCCCGGAAAGCACATAGACACAGGATTTCGCCCAGTTGATGACCAGGCCTGAGTTGCGACCGAATGAGCGCAAAACATCAACCAGGACGATCAGTGATTTACGCGGGGAGGCGAGATACAGAAGGATATCGTCAGCATAGAGGGACACACGGTCCTCATGCTCGGGGGTCCAGCGGAGACCACGGATAGAAGGGTGCCACCGCAGCCACTCCGCCAGGGGCTCCAGGGCCAGGGCAAACAGGAGAGGCGACAGGGGGCAACCCTGTCGCGTACCCCTCCCCAGCGCGAATGGGGCCGAGACTCGCCCATTCACTACCACCTGCGCCAATGGGCCCGAATATAGCAATTTGACCCAGCTAATGAAACCCGGGCCAAACCCGAATCTCGCCAGCATCGCCCAGATGTATGGCCATTCAAGCGTATCAAACGCCATGGTGGCGTCCAAGGACGCCAAGATGGCCGGCTCCCGCACAAATGGGACACGCGCGAGCACCCCGTGCAAGCGCCGCAGATTGAGCGCCGTGTTGCGGTGCGGTATAAAGCCAGATTGGTCTTGGTGGACCAAATCGCCCACCACGCCAACCAACCTGTTGGCCAACACCTTGGCGAGGATCTTGGGCTCCGCGTTCAAAAGCGAAATCGGCCTATAGGATGTGACCCGTTCACGGGGCTTCCCCTCCTTATGGATCACCACAATTGTGGCCAGACGCTGGTCCGGCGGGAGGGAACCCCGCGAGTGGGCCGCCAGGAACATCGCGCGCAGGTGGGGCGCCAACACATCCGGGCGTAGCTTGTAGAGCTCGATGGGAATACCATTGGGGCCCATGGCCTTGCCGGATGCAACCGAGCGAATAGCCAAGGCAATTTCGTCCGAGGTGGGAGGGGCGTCCAGCGAATCCCTGTCCTCCACCGTTAGGGAGGGCAGTGCGATGTCCCGAAGCAGGGCATGGGAATCTGCCTCCGAGCAGGGGGAAACCGGGGAGTAGACTTCGCGGAAATAATCCGCGAAGCAGGAGACAATGGCTTCCGGCTCAGTGACACACGCACCATCAACACTCTCAATCAAAGGCACCACGCGGCTCGCTCTCTCCCTCTTATCCAACCACGCAATCAATTTGCCAGCCTTATCACCCACATCATACAATCGCCCCTGCTGCTCTCTACTGAGGCCCCTGGCCGCCTCCGTGACGAGGGCCCGATAGGCCGCCTGCTTTAGGTGTAGAACATGCAACTTGTCGTCTGTTACCCCGCTCCCCAGGTCACCCTCCAGTTCTGCAATCTCGGCCTCTACCCGGGTCACCTCCTCCCGCTCGCGCCGCCGGGCATGGGAGATAAAGGAGAGGGCCTCCCCTCTAAGGACTACCTTGAAAGCCTCCCACAGGGAGATGGCCGAAGAGACCGACCCCACATTCTCATCGAAATATCGCTGTAAGGATTTAATCAAATCGGCACGAATGGTGGGGTCACGCAAATACCATGCATTGATTGGGGCCACCCTGCCATCCCCCCTCGGGAAGACATCGAAATGCAACAACAATGGGGAGTGGTCTGAGATACCCCGCGCCAGATGGCGCACCTCCCCCACCCTCCCTGCATGGGCCGCCGGGACAAGGATGTAATCAAGCCGCGAGAGGCTACCATGGGCACCCGAGTGGAAGGTGTACTATCGCAATGCAGGATGCTTTAATCGCCAGCAATCCACCAGGCCCAGCGTGTCCAGAAGGCCGGGCAGCCACGCCTGTGCCCGGGGGAGGTCCCTAGGGGGATGGCGATCCATAGACCCAGAGGCTACCGCATTAAAATCCCCTCCAACCACCAGCAGGCCACTCGGAAGGTCCAGAAGGAGGCGCCCCAGTTCCGCGAATGTGGTGGCTTGTAACCCAGGCGGGACGTACACTGATATAAAGATAAACACTCTACCCTCCATTCTTCCCACCAGAACCGTGTAGCGTCCCCTCTCATCATGGCGCACCTCATCAATCTCCAACGGGAGCGAGTTCTTGATCATAATACCCACCCCCCGCGAGCCCGAGGTGAAGCCGGAATGGGCCGCTAAACGATATCCCCGCCGGTTCATTGCATGAAAGGAGTTACCTATAAGGTGCGTCTCCTGCAGGAAGACAACATCTGGTGAAATACGTTTTAAGTACTGCAGGACCACACCACGCTTAATCCTATCCCCCAGGCCGTTAACATTCCATGACAGCACAGTCAAATCCCTACCCCCCATCATACGTCGAAACAATCGGTCGTCCCCCATCGAGCATCCTAACAACAACAACATAGTAGCGGGTTTGCCCTGCGGTGCTAACAAACAACACACCACCCCCACCCCCCGGTCCCAACAAAACTCCCCCCTCCCTGCACCCCTGCATGAGCCCAGACAGCCCCCCCAAAGTGCAGTGTGCCTGTCGCCCCATAGCTAAAATACTAACTAGTCCCCCAGAGGAGGAGGGAAGCCCCCAACAGACCCCGCACGACCTCCATATGAGGGGAACATACGCAATCAATAAATGGTGAAGGAACAACGTCCAGAGCAAGGCCTATTCAGTCACCCCTCAATTCTGATCCGGCGGGCCCTCCTCGCCAGCCGCGCCCCCCCTGCCCCCCCGGCCCCGATCTCCAGGCAGAGTGTCCAGCCAGTCCCCAGCCGCCTCGGGCCGGTCGAAGAAGTGCGTGCGACCATCCACCTCTACCCTCAGCTTAGCTGGAAAGAGCATTGAGTACTTGAGGTTCAGGTCCCTTAGGCGACGTTTAACACCAAGAAAGCTCTGTCGCTGCTTCTGGACCGCCGGGGTAAAGTCTGGGTAGAAATGTACCTCCATGTTGTCAAGCTTGACCGGTCCCTGTTGTCTGGAGGTCTGGAGGATAGCATCTCTGTCCCGAAAATTAAAAATCCGGGCAATGAGAGGCCGCGGCGGGGCACCAGTCTTAGGTCTGCCCCCGGGGACCCGGTGAGCACGCTCCACCGCAAAAAGCTTACTCAGCCCCCGGGGCTGGAGATGGGTCAGGATCAACTCTTCCACGAAAAGATCCGCCGCCTCCGCCTCTCGTCCCTCCGGCACCCCCACAATACGGACATTATTCCTCCGGGCCCGACCCTCGGAGTCCTCCAGTCGCCGGTCCATCAGGGCGCTCGCCTGGCCAAGCCGGCGCACCTCCTTCTGGAGGGCCACCACGTCTGTCGTGAGGCTCGTTGTGGTGTGGGCCAGGGAGTCGACTCGGTCGTTTGTTTTGGACAAGTCTGCCCTCACAAGGCTCACATCCACCAGGACCGAGTCTATTTTTTGCGCTAAGGTGTCGAAACGCTGGTCCACCGAGGCCTTCATCTCTGCGATGGCGCCCATGACGTCCCGGAGGGTCAGATCCACCGGATGAGCGGACGCCTCCGTCGGGCCCACCGGGGATGCACGCGATGTCTCCGGAGAACCCTTCTGGAGCGTGTAGCGGTCCATACTGTTGGCCTGGTGCGCCGTGCCACGGCGGGTCGTCTTCACCTTCGCCCAGTCGCCATCTTGTTTGGTGGACATGCTGGCTCTTCCACCGTCGTGCCAAGCTCCCCAAACGGGCCGCTATACCAAGTCACGGGTGCCAGGGGGGGGGCAGGGGCGACCACCGAACCGCGGGTCAACCCACCGCCGGCGGGTCAGCCGGGCTCCTGGACAAGGCCACACCACCGCACCCCGCTCCGCAGTCCGACCCCGCTTGAGAGCTAGGAGGGCGCAAAAGCGAAAGTGAAAGTGCGGGGTACGCCAGTCGCCCAGCCCCGCTCGCCGCTGTTATTCACTTTGTCCCCGGATCGCCCCACTACTCCAATCCGGGGGGCCGGCGAGGAGAAGGCCGCAACCTTCGATCGATGCTCCCACCGGCGTCCGGGGTCCGATTCGAGCCCAAAAAACGGGTGGCGCCTCAGCTCCGGTTCCCCAACACAGTCCCCTCAACAAGGACAGGATATCGCCAGGATTAATTCAGGAGGTCGCGGAGGTCCTCGGGAGCCTCGCACCTACGCGGCCATCTTGGTTGCGCGCTAGGCTCCTCCTCCGATGATGCCGCACATCTAATTCTTAATTAATTTTCATTTTAGGTGTCTGGGTTAATGCTTTTATGTGCCTTTCCTGACATATGTAATGTTATTATCCCTTTGACATTCTAGGGGTGGAGTTGATTATTTACTCTAGGCGATTTGGGTGTTGCTGTTCTCATATTTGTGAATTTACTAACTTTTTCCTTGCAGGTTTCATTGTTTATTTCCACGACAATGGTATTTCTGTGGTATCCCTTGTTATTTTTCACTTTATAGACTTCACCTTCTCTTTCTCTTGGCAATGTTCTTTATTTGTTCTAATTCCTCATACGCTTCCTTTTATATTTCTCTATAGGCATGCTTATAAATCTTTAGTGATGAATAACATGTTGTTTATCTTTTTCTCTCGTCTCACATATTAATTTGATATCCAGACAGTGGTTCCTGGGTACTTATCAGTTCGGTAATGGTTCTCTGTTAGTATGTTTTGATTCCCTTTTTAGGTGGCTAGATCAATGCTTATAAATGCCTGTCCAGCAAGTTTAATGTTCTCTTGAGATTCTGAGTGTAAGGATGATGTTTTATTCCAGGTTATTCGGCTGTGGCTGTTTTCTTCCTGTGCCTTTATTTCATCTGCATATACTGACTTTTCCTTTACAGGCTTCATAGATTACCTCCAAGTTATTAGTATCTTAGAATTAGTTGCTTCCATATAAATTGTTACTTTGTTAAGTCGTTTCTTCCTTTTTTTCTGTATGGTCGTTTTCTCTGTTCTTTATTGACATTTTTCATTTCTTATTTCGCTTTTCTCTTAGATGTGTGTCTTACTTCATGAACTTCTTACTATGTAATTTTTTTCCCAAGTTTGTCATTTATAGGCATGAATTATGAATGATTTGTTATATATATTGGATATTCAGTAACTAGGTAATGCTTCTTTTAGTAGGCATATTATCTTTTGTATTTATTGTTATTTCTCACAGTTTAATGGTATCCCATAAATTCTCTTTCCATGGTTATTAGGTAAGGGATGCTACAGATAAATTTCTCCCTGTTCTATGATTTGAGTACTTTTTCTCACTTTTCAAACTGTTCACATTTATTCAGTATTTTAATTCATCAACTAGTGCTTTATGAACCTACTCTGTATTTATTCGCCACTGTTACTAATCACACTTTTTATTCTGCAGGTAATCTATATTTTTGTGTCTTTGTATACTTAACAAAATTAATTCTACAGGTTTTTCTCTTAAATATAGAATATTTAGGTTTTTAGGTACCGTGATACCTTAACCTTTTTGGTCATTAATAGAATTTTAAATATATGTATTTGTTAGTTTCCCATACTCCGTTGCTTAATACATTATCTTGCTTTCTTTTTTGAGCAGGCTGAGCTCTGTGTGCTGGCCTCTTTGGATGTTCCTTCACGTTTTTCCCTTCCATGCATTTTGTCTATTATAGACTTCCCATGGTGGGGTTTTTTCTCTTTTATGTGCATTTTTTTTTTCTATTTTCGCTCTTCGTTTTTCTCTTTTTTCCAATCTTAGCTTCTTCTTTCTTTATTCCTTTTCTCTTCGGGACCCCTGCTTCGGTCCATTCTGTATGTTTTTATTGTCTTTCCTTTATTACTACATTTCAGCTACAGCTATTATGTTTCCCTTTTTTTCATACACCAAGTGTACCTATTTATTTTGACTCATCTCTACTATGCCCGGACTAAATGTGCTTTCACTTAATGTGAGTGGTCTAAATCACCCTGTTAAGAGGGCCAAGATTTTGGATTACTATAAAAGCCTTTCTAGTGATATTGTTTTGCTACAAGAAACCAAGGTAGGTTATAAAAAGGCTTTACTGTTACGGAAGGACTGGGTCCTTTATGTTTCTTGTCTGAAGCCTCTGGTTAAAGGAATGGGGTTGTGACGTTAATTTCCAAAAATTCTGGCCTGTCTATTGTTACTGCAGAACATGGCTCGGACTGTAGATGGTTACTTACTCGTTTATCCAATGGATCGTTTGACTTATACATCATGAATATTTATGCACCTAATGGTGATGATCCATCTATTTGGCGTACTATAAATAAAAAGCTCTCTGATATTCCTCAAAATGATAAGATGATTGTTGGAGGTGATTTTAATCTCCCTATGGATCCTATTTTAGACAGACATTCTGCTTTTAAATTCCGCCCCCCTAGGGCACATAAACAAATGCTTAATATGTGCTCTTCTCATCGGCTCGGTGATGTCTGGAGAATGCATAATCCCACTGGTAGTGATTTCACCTTTTTCTTTTCTCCACACTCTAGTTTTTCTCGCATTGATTATCTTCTGGTTCAAGCAACACTATTAAAGCATACTACTAATGTTGCGATTCATCCAATAATTATCTCTAATCACGCAGCGGTCTCGTTCACTCTCCTCAATCTTACAGATAATATTAGACCGCGTACTTGGTGCTTGAATATGGAAATCTTGAATGATCATGATGAGGTCGAACATCTTAACATGTATATTCACAATTTCTTCCAGGATAATGTGTCTTCTGTAAGTTCCCCAATAATTTTGTAGTAGGCCTTCAAGTGTACTATCAGAGGACATATTATTTAAAAAATGGCGAAAAGATATGTGGATATTAGAGAGAAACTCTCTTCTTTGGCGGATAGTATTAAACACAAAGAGTGTTTATATTGAAGCTCTAAGGATAAGCCGTTGTTGCAAGATATCAAGACTTTTAAATACTCTTATAATTCCATAGTAACTAAAAGGGCACATATTGGTGTCTAGGCACAAAAGTCCAAACGGTTGCTGTTAAGGAATCGAGCAGGTAAGTTGTTGGCGGCTACGTTAAAATATCAAGATATGAATATCAGGACAGCTCAGATTTCCTGTATCAATGATAGTTCTGGATCTAGGAAGTTTCAGACTCAAGACATTCTTGAAGTTTTTCGAGTTTCAGACTCAAGACATTCTTGAAGTTTTTCGCGATTTTTATAACAAACTGTATACTCCCAAATATCAATGTTCTCTTGCTCAATGTCAAGAATTTTTGGACTCTATTCCTACACATACTATTTCCGACGCAGAAATGACAGCTTTGGGGAAACCGATTGATCCCGAAGAGATCATTCAAGCAATTAGGGCTACTCGGTGTGGAAATGTGGATTTTCCTGATCAGTTATGTCCCCTATCTTGGACCCCAACGGTTCTATGTGCATGTCACAAGTACATGTATGTTCCCTCCAGTTCCAGTTTTGATGACGCAAACACATGTGCGCCCACCATCAACATGTCCTCTGTCAGATCCGCCATCAATGGACTGGATATTCGATTCCTAAGTATGAAAGGCCACCGACTTTTTATGGCTAAGTGACTCCATTTTTACAGTTCAGGCAGAGTAGGCCCGATTCTGTCCTCAAAGCCTTTCCCTGCTCTCTGCCTCTGACAGCATCAGTTTGAGCCCGCATCTGCATCCATGAACTTTGTCCTACTTCCTGTGCAGCTAACGGTGCCTGCCTCGGCCAGTTTCGCCTGCCTGCCAAGAAGCTGTATTTCACCTTCGAATTATCTACTTTGCTCCTCAGCCGATGCATTCCTGTCTAGTAGTTTGGGTAAACATTTCCTTTAGCTCCCAAGCAAAGGGCTCGGCCTTTCTGTCCTCATGCAAGTAATTCATAGCCCTGTTGCCATGGAAAGTTTTCTGCCCCTCGCATCTCATATAGACACTTAGACGCTTGTACACGCACTCACAGTCAGTATAGAATAGATTCTGTCCGAGAGTCCTTCCTTGTGGATAACATAGTTCTTTAAACATAGGATGTTAGATATGATTTGGGATTAGGTTGACTTGACTCCCCCGACTTTTTGTCTCCACATGTAGAGCTAAATGTCAAGTCCCCTTCACCCCCTAGTTGCACGTCAATTACACGTCATGCTGCTGCGCGCGCATCTATGCCAAGTATTATCTTATAGATCCACCTATGCACAACATTATGACCAATCATGTTTCTTTTTACTCCTTATTACGCCCATTTTCGGTTACGCACTTATAGTATCGTTTCTCTTATCAATTGTTACGCCTTCTACATTGGTTTCATTGTAATGTATGACCTATAAAAGCAATTTCCTGTCAATAAAATATCGTACTTCACTTCCTGAACCCCCGTGGTGACGGAACCTGAAGGCCGCGACTCGAGTCGGCCATTTTGTAATAAAGCCCATTCAGAAACCTCTTATACCACGGATTCTGCCTCTTATTATTCTGAGCTATTTTATTTTAGATTCCGTATGAAATTCAGTCCAGGTAAAAGAATATTTACCACATAATGGCGCCCGAATAGGGACACTTTCTCATCTCACGCGCCGGCGGTGCGTTGCAGGCCCGGTCTCCTGCCACAGCTGGACGGACCATAACGCGTACCAGCAGGATTTCCTGTAGCTCCCTCCGGTCAAGCGGGGGCGACTGAGGCTGCGATCAACCCAGACGAGGCGGTGAGAAGTGCGAAGTATCCCGACCAGAGCCTAGCTGAGAGAGCAAGATCCGAGGTATACAGAGGCCCACCAGGTTTTTCGAAATCCCGATGTCCAGAGGGTCCGATGTCCACAGTCATCGAGTCCAGTTCATTCTCCGAGGCCTTCCGTTTCAAGGAGCTACCCGGTGAGTACCATCGCCGGGGAGGCGTGTTGACGCGCACATAGGTTGTGCCGGTCAAGACGGATTTGGGTACACAAATCCGGTCTGCACTGTTTAGCAGTGTATATGTACTGTTTAGCAGTATATCAAGTATTCCGAAGTATCTAGTTATTGTCGAGAATTCTGCTTGGTGATTAGTTATGCAGACTGTCATCATTGTTGGTCATTTTTAATAATGTTTTATGTTCAATATTTAATGTGTTAAAATGTCCTGCATATTGTGGTATGAGTGATTGTTCATTATTGTGTTTTTCGTATTAAGTGTGTTCAAGACCAGGTATCAGATCAGTTGTCAATATGCCGCTCTTTTCGAAGTTAAGACAGATTACTACTAGAAAAGGGGTGCTTGAAGAAGCAGTTCCTATTCCTCCTAGGGACACTCCAGGGCACTTTATGTAACACAAGCATGGCTTAGATGCCATATTATTTCTTGATTTATGGGTAGATTATACCAAGGGATTGCCAAAAAGTCAAAGGTGGCCCGCAGCGGGAACCTGGGATGCAGAGTGCATCATGAAAGTCGAGGAAGAATTATGGAAAAGAAAAGTCAGACAGTCACAGAAAGACGCTGTTGAGTTATGGCGTAAAGAATCTCATAGACGTACAGAAAAAGCACGTAGACAAGAAGAGAGGAGTAAAGAAAGTTCAAATAAAGTTCAAGAAAATCTATTAATTGAGGAAGGTATCCGAGTGAAATCAGAACAAGTAGATAGACAAAGAAATGCCCTTATGAATGGTATGTATCCCCTTCTAGCCGAAGGATTACCTAAGGCTGCTCCAGAGATGCCAAAAGACTTGCCACCCCCATTATTTCCAATTAAGGTACATCCTAAAGGACATCCCAGAACCGCAGAAGATGTTTTTCTTTCCTCATATCTAGATGACGCAGCTCCCGAGTATGCTAACCCCGCACCACATAGACCGTCTGGCGGGGGGGTTCAACGTCAAGATCAGGTATCTGTCCCTGTGCAACAGCAAGTCCCGACACAAGCTTCGGCAAGCACATCTGTTTCCGCATCTGTCTCCGCAATCGATTCTGCAGTGGTGTCCACACCTATAGTTGCTGTGTCACGTTCGACGAATCCATTCACACCCGACGCCCCAGATGGGGCCACGGGAGGTGCTAGCAATACTTTTACGCCACCTAGAATAAATAAACTTGTTTTTCAAGAGTCAGCGCATTCACGTACACCCAAATTCGTAAGTGAACGTGCGCTTAAGGAACTTCTTATAGATTGTAGATATGACCCGGTGGTCGGTAAAGAGGACGAAATGGTCCTGGCATCATTACGCATCAGACGAGCCGCAGGGTATTTAGCGAAGTTACCAGGAATGACTGCGCATCTAGATAAGATATATCATTTTGTTCAAACAGGGCGAGATCCAGAATGTATTAATAGAGCTATGGAATTCCAGAAAGTAGAGATACAGGGGGAACTGTTACGTTTCCTCATAAACTGTGTGATCAGAAATCAAGACCGACCGGGGGTAGACCCGAATGCGATGCTTATTCTTACAAGATGGAGCCAGAATATATCAGAAGGGAGACACGATAAGCAAAACTGTATAATAGCCATGTGCCGAAAAATCCGTAAAGAAATAGAACGTATTCATGAAGAAAGATTGGAAACAGACGAGTTCCAGCAAGATGAAGTGTCCGAATCAGGGGATTCCGTAAGACAGTCAGAAACCATAGCCTATGTAGGTAGAGGAAGATCCTGTAATAATACTAGATGCTTTTCTGATCCCATACACTCTGTATGTCCAAATAATAGCAGAACGTATCCGACGCCTATAATAAATCTGAAGTCTCCTGAACATTTGTTTCAAGCCGCAGATAAAATACTCCGAGAACGAAGGGGTTACCACCTCCTCGATTCCATGGATGAGCAAGAATTAGCCAGATCAGCCGTCCACTGGATTGACAGTCCTGGAAAATACGGTGATGAGACCGTAGCACACACGTTTTTTAACCTCAGTCCAGATGAACAACGTTTAGCTGGAATCTATATGATTCAGCAACTCCTTATATTATATAAGAGCCAACATGCTGATCCTGGTCCTTTACCTGATATATTAACGGAACTACTCGCGAACAGATGGAGAGGTTCTAGTAACAAGTTAATTAAAGAAATATTAGTGTCACGTAAACAGTACGTCCTTTTTGTAAGTCCGGATTCTTTCTCGCTGCCCAGCAAGGAAAGAACGCCGTATTATATGGATAGACAAAATCCCTTACGAGAAGTGCACCCAATAAAAGGCGAAGACAATAAGTTTCACCGTGTATTTGTATACACACCCATAACAAAAATTGAATTGTTAGAAATGAAGAAAGTAGTACCCAGTCATGACAAAGACCCAGCGGGTTTTCACCGAGAAATTAAAGACATGTTACTGATGGGAGAGTATACCTATCCTGATATTATGACGATATTAAAGGTACTAATGCCTGCTGGCATTTATGAAAAACTGAAAGAAAAAGAGTGGGAAGTGGGAGACCAAAAGATAGATTGGACAGCATTAGAAGCAGAAGAAAGGGCCCGAACTGCAGGTTCAGGGCTCGGGGATAAAGTTAAAGCATTACCAGGTTTACTAGTACAAGTACTGCCACGTTTATTAACTACGAAAAAGGAAGATTGGGGTGCAATCTCAGCCTGTAAACAAAAGCATGATGAAGACACAAGTGATTATTATGCCCGATTTGAAAAATGTTTTGGTGTAAATAGTGGTATAAAAGCAAGTAGTGAGTCGTATCCACATTTATTTGTGACAAAATTAGTAGAAAATGCATTGCCTCCAGTGAAGAATAGAATATTGAAATTCGAGAGTACCTGGCAAAGTGACACTCCGTCACAAATGCTACAAATGTTACAGTATCATCACAATAGAATTAGAGATGAACAAGAACACGAACAAAGACGTATGAAGGATACAAAAATGAAAATGCTAGTTTCTCAGACAGTACCAGCGGATGGTCACAAAAAGGGTGTGACGCATTCCGGAGAATCAGCAGTTCCTGTAAAAGGAACGTGCAATTACTGTAAACAACTAGGCCATTATGTACACGATTGTCAAGTCCTGAAGCGTAATATAGCTATAGGTATTGCAAAAGAAAGACCACGACCACTCAGACAGGATCAGAATGAACAAGGAGCTACGCAGCATGGACAGTCCATGCCAGCTCAGCAACAGTCTATGCCAGCCTCACAACAACCCATACAGTTTGTGCCAGCTGCACCACCGTTGCCTGCTACTGCCACACAAACCACAACACGACAAATGTATCAGACTGCCCAATATGAATATCCTGAGTATCAGCGTTACGCATGAACTAGCCTAGAGAGGGAAGTTGACTTACCCCTTATTGAGATTCCTGTAGATCAAGAAGGACCTTATGTACATAGTGAATTATTAGGTCAAGATAGAAAATTCTTACTCGATACAGGGGCAAGTCGAACAACAATAAAGCGTAGTGAAGTTCCAGGGGCACCCCTCTCAGGCTCTCAAAATGTTTCCCTTGGTTTCTCAGGAAAGCCTATTGTTAATGAGGTATCACAGCCACTTCCACTTACGATTGGTCCCTTGACACGAACTACTGATTTATTGCTTACCAAATCCTGTCCAGAAAACTTGTTAGGTATAAAGACATTAAAAGCCCTAGGGGCTATTATCTGTTGTTCTCCGGAAGGAGTAAGATTGTTTTTACGTGATTTTAAAGGTCATTATGTATCCAGAGACATGGATCACCGATTACAGACTTTACCAGCACATCTATGGGCACAAGGCCCTACTGATGTTGGTTGCATGAACATTACACCATACCGAGTCACATTAAAGGCAGGAGTGGTACTACCACGAATGCGACAATACAAGTTACCGCAAGATGCTGTAGTGGCTTTGCTGAAAATCATTGACGAGCTAATTGCCCAAGGAGTAGTTGTAGAAACAGACTCCAATGTATGTAATTCACCGATAATTCCGATTCTTAAACGAACTGATCCTACTGCTCCGCCAGTATATCGATTGGTTATTGACTTGCGTGAACTAAACAAGTGCATTGTGCCACAATTTCCTGTGGTCCCCGATATCTCATCATTATTGACAGCAATTGATTCCGAAGCAACATTCTTTACTGTAATTGATCTCAAGAATGCCTTTTTCAGCGTCCCCATAGATCCGGAAAGTCAATATTTGTTCGGATTCAGTTTGAATGGGCGCAGTTTTAAATTCTCACGCGCTCCTCAAGGATTCACAGAAAGCCCCAGCATCTATAGCCAAGCACTGAAACGAGAACTTGACAGTATACACATGCCAGTTAATACTGCACTGCTTCAATATGTCGATGATCTGCTGATCACCGCTAGAAGCGAACCCGAATGTGAAAAGGCTTCTCTGACAGTTTTACATTTTCTAGCCGACAAGGGGCACAAGGTGTCTCCTTCTAAGCTGCAATTCTGTGTCCAGCGAGTTATTTATCTTGGTCACTCGCTGTCCAAGGAGGGAAGGCAGCTTACACCAGATCGCATTCAGTTAATTGCTAACATGTCAATACCCCAGACACAAAAGGAGGTGCGGGCTTTCATAGGCCTCACTTCATATTGTAGGCAGTGGATCCCTCAATATGCATTCCTAGCAAAACCACTCATTCAGTTGACAACACAGGAGGCAGCCACATCGACTGTCCTCCCTTGGACTCAGGAACATACACAAGCTTTTGAAAGCTTAAAGAAAGCTTTATGCCAAGCACCTGTTTTAGCGACACCATGTTACAGCAAACATTTTACACTTTTTGTTACAGAACGCGAAGGTACTGCCTTGTCAGTACTCACTCAGGAACAAGCAGGATCACGCAAGCCATGTGCTTATTTTTCCAGTACATTAGATCCCGTAGCTCAGGCTTTGCCTGCGTGCCTGAAATCAGTGGCAGCAACAGCTTTAGCAATCAGACAAAGCGATGCCATAGTGTTAGGACATCCATTGACAGTACAAGTACCACATGCAGTAGAAGTTCTTGTGAACCGAACGCAAACACAACACTTGACCATAGCAAGACTTACCGGTTATGAACTGACATTGTTTCAGCCACACATAGAGATCCGACGTTGTAATACATTGAATCCTGCTACACTCTTACCTGTAATTGGAACAGACCCACTAGCTCATGATTGTGTTGAAGTTATTGAAATAAAGACGAAACCTAGACAAGACTTAACAGACGTTCCATTGTTAGATCCAGACCTGACTTTGTATGTAGATGGATCGTGCATGAGAACAAGTACAGGAGATTTAGTGGCCGCGTATGCAGTTACAACAGACACTGAAGTTATTGAAACAAACTGTATAGATACTTTGTCAGCCCAAGCAGCAGAACTTATTGCTCTAACACAAGCCTGTATTCAAGCCACAAATAAGAAAGTTAACATATACACTGATTCACGTTATGCATTTGGAGTCGTACATGACTTCGGGGTGCTTTGGCGAGAGAGGGGTTATTTAACTTCTCATGGGACCCATATTCAGCATGGGTCTCTCATTCATGCTTTGTTAGACGCAATCCATCTGCCCACTGCTATATCGATTATGAAATGTAAAGCACACACGAAGGTTACTGATATCATTTCTCAAGGCAATGATTTAGCTGACAGAACAGCTAAACAGACTGCTCAGACTCACACATCCGACATGACAAAGCCAATAGTCCCGACACCAACACAATGTATGACAATTAAGGATCCCGCGCTTGACATAATTGACATACAGTCACATGCCACAACAGAAGAAATAAAGAAATGGACTGAACTAGGAGGGATCCAGACAGATCAGGGATGGATGACGAAGGAGAAATCTGTATGGTTTCTTCCTGACTCTATGGTCCAAGCCATTATAGCTACAATTCACAGTCCGGCGCATTTAGGAGAGAAAGCTATGCTAGATAGCATTCAACACATTTGGTTCAATAAACATTTACGAGCAGCAGCTAAACAAAAAGTCCGTACCTGTATGATATGTTGTCAGTTCAACCCAGGAAAAAGTGTTCCCGTAGAACAGGGTGGATTTCATACTCCTGATCATCCTTTCGAAGCTCTCCAGATGGATTATATCCAGATGGAACGATGTCGAGGATTCAAATATGTTCTTGTAGTTGTCTGCGCTCTCTCCCGATGGACTGAGGCGTACCCAGTATCAGATTACACTGCCCCGACCACTGCCAAGCAGCTAGTTCGAGAATTCTTCCCACGGTACGGTTTACCACGTGTTGTATATTCAGATAACGGCCAGCCTTTCTCATCCGAATTAATGAAACATGTCTCACTTTTGTTGGGATATCAGTGGAAGTTTCATTGTGTCCGACACCCCGAGGCAGCAGGTCTCGTGGAACGACATAATCAAATTTTGAAAATCAGATTGTCTAAAATATGTAAGGAGAAAGGTGTTGACTGGATAGTAGCCTTACCAGTTGCACTATTTTACATAAGAATGGTAGCACACTCTCGAACAGGGCTATCCCCGTATGAGGTGATCTTCGGCAGACCACCGAATATGTGGGGGACGCCTATACCCCGTAAAATAACTGATGTTGATTGTACTATGCTGACAGATTACCTGGCTTCCTTGATGACTGCACTACAATCTTGTCGTTCACAGGTAGCTGCAGCCTTTCCTGACAACACTGAGGTGAAACCCCATGACGTAATCCCGGGCGATTATGTCCTTGTGAGGAACTTTGACAGAAAGACTCAACTGGAGCCCAGGTGGAAGACACCTAAGCTAGTCCTGTTGACCACAAGGACAGCCGTGAAGATCGAAGGAAGAAAAGGTTGGATCCATTCAAGCCACATCAAGAAATTTCATGGACTTCCTTCAGATATAAACAGTCCTCCTCGTGTGTCTTCACCCATTGACTCAAAGTTACCTCTGGCTGAGGCCAGTAGCACAGACCTCTACAAACTAAAACTTAGACCCAGGCCGTCGGACGATTTGATTGTTTAAGTCCTCTCCTAGGTGAAGCGGTTGAATCTGTCCCGACATGTATCCCTTAGGTCTGAATCATGAACAATCAAGAACAATGTTGAAACGACATACATACTGTAAAGCACTGCGTAGCCACTGTATAGTGACATTATTAATTTTGTTTTTCTTGAGTTTTATAATAATTACTGCAAGTATATTGTTGCATATGTATTATCCTGTTTCTAAACATATTTTTAATATAACTGACGAACATTCTTTTAGTGACCTACCCCCACATGAATTATCCTATAGACTTGCGCTGCGTAATAACACTTTCATTAGTATGTTACATCATTCCCATCAGACTAGTAATGCCACTAATTGTTGGGTGTGTGGCCGACTCCCTCCCTATCAGAATAACAAAGGAGTTCTGCCTTTCTTCCCCCATCCATTCACACATAAAGGCTCCTGTGGAGCATGGTTTAGTTTACTAAATTCCATAGACTCAGACACAGCAGTTTATCAACACCATTGGATATGGGGAAATCTGAATCTAGTTTTATTCAAAGTCTGTTACCCAGATAAGGAGGGTCACCCCAGTAGAACAGGAACTGATCTAGAAAATGAAGTGTATGGATTAGGTAATTTTACACCTAATCTTATGATTCTGAATGTCGAATCCGAAGTTGAACTAATTCTGCCCACTATGTCAGTATTTCCAGTTAAGGGTGAATTATGTGTAAGAAAAGTTGGTTCCATACATATGGGCCATAGCAAATGCGTTACTACAGTAGAATATAGTGATCAAGGTAAATCTTCATTTAGAGCTTCTCGCCATTCCTACTTTATATGTGGTCAGACCGCATATATGCGTCTGCCTCTAGATTGGGATGGTACCTGTTACATAGCATTCCTTTTGCCACCTGTTTTCCTAGCTCCTCCTGATTATTATCGAAATGTTCATTTAGTACACAATAGAGAGCGAAGAGATCTCCCAGTTGTCGATTATACTGAGACGGCATGGGACAAGTATGTAGATTTCAATAAAGGTATCTTTCCCTATATAGGTACAATATCAAATAGTAAGCAGATACGTAGACTAACCAAGACTCTTGAAGCTGTAGTGAATGAGACTATAGCCGCCCTAGGCAATCTGACAGAGGAGCAATCAGTGATGAGAATTGTTGTTCTTCAGAATCGTCTTGTCCTTGACGTCATCCTGGCCGATAGGGGCGGAGCTTGTAGGGTCATCGGATCCAGCTGCTGCATATTCATACCAGAAAATTCGCCATCTGTATATAAAGCTATAACACGCCTTCATAAGATTGTGAGCCAGATACACGAGAATCCAGGCACTTGGACGTGGTCCGGGTGGTTTTGGAGTGTGATATCAGCCTGGGGATGGAGAGTTCTGTCCTTCCTAGGTATTGGCCTTCTTATACTATTCAGTTGCTGCTTATGCCTGCAATGTGGACCAGCGATTTGTGGTCTGTGTGCCACATCGTGTATTCCATATCAAGGTTTTCGTTCAAAATCCCGGAAGAAGAAAGAAGAAGAAATGATGCTCCATGAGCAAATCGATGGATTAATGAAGATCGATATCTCTTGAAGGGCAAGTAGGGGACAAGGAGGGAATGTGGAAATGTGGATTTTCCTGATCAGTTATGTCCCCTATCTTGGACCCCAACGGTTCTATGTGCATGTCACAAGTACATGTATGTTCCCTCCAGTTCCAGTTTTGATGACGCAAACACATGTGCGCCCACCATCAACATGTCCTCTGTCAGACCCGCCATCAATGGACTGGATATTCGATTCCTAAGTATGAAAGGCCACCGACTTTTTATGGCTAAGTGACTCCATTTTTACAGTTCAGGCAGAGTAGGCCCGATTCTGTCCTCAAAGCCTTTCCCTGCTCTCTGCCTCTGACAGCATCAGTTTGAGCCCGCATCTGCATCCATGAACTTTGTCCTACTTCCTGTGCAGCTAACGGTGCCTGCCTCGGCCAGTTTCGCCTGCCTGCCAAGAAGCTGTATTTCACCTTCGAATTATCTACTTTGCTCCTCAGCCGATGCATTCCTGTCTAGTAGTTTGGGTAAACATTTCCTTTAGCTCCCAAGCAAAGGGCTCGGCCTTTCTGTCCTCATGCAAGTAATTCATAGCCCTGTTGCCATGGAAAGTTTTCTGCCCCTCGCATCTCATATAGACACTTAGACGCTTGTACACGCACTCACAGTCAGTATAGAATAGATTCTGTCCGAGAGTCCTTCCTTGTGGATAACATAGTTCTTTAAACATAGGATGTTAGATATGATTTGGGATTAGGTTGACTTGACCCCCCCGACTTTTTGTCTCCACATGTAGAGCTAAATGTCAAGTCCCCTTCAACCCCTAGTTGCACGTCAATTACACGTCATGCTGCTGCGCGCGCATCTATGCCAAGTATTATCTTATAGATCCACCTATGCACAACATTATGACCAATCATGTTTCTTTTTACTCCTTATTACGCCCATTTTCGGTTACGCACTTATAGTATCGTTTCTCTTATCAATTGTTACGCCTTCTACATTGGTTTCATTGTAATGTATGACCTATAAAAGCAATTTCCTGTCAATAAAATATCGTACTTCACTTCCTGAACCCCCGTGGTGACGGAACCTGAAGGCAGCGACTCGAGTCGGCCATTTTGTAATAAAGCCCATTCAGAAACCTCTTATACCACGGATTCTGCCTCTTATTATTCTGAGCTATTTTATTTTAGATTCCGTATGAAATTCAGTCCAGGTAAAAGAATATTTAGGGTCAGGGAGGGCTCCAGGACCCGATGCATTCCCCATTATCTTTTATAAGACATTTCTATCGTCCATACTAAATTATCTCAAAGATGTTTTTGATAATTTTGTCAGCTCAGGGAAGGTTTCTGGCTCAGCTGCTGAGGCTACTATTGTTGTAATCCCTAAGGAGGGTAAGGATCATTCTGCTCCTAAAACCTACCGCCCAATCTCCCTTTTAAATATGGAAGCAAAGATCTTCACCAAGATTCTGGCTAAACGCTTGGAGAGCCATATTCCGACTCTTATTCATCCCTTTTAGACCGGTTTTGTTAAAGGACGGTTGGCTAGAGACAATATTCTGACTTTTTGTCATATTTTGGGGAAAGCAAAGCTGTCTAGTTTCCCTTTGGCAGCCATCGCTCTCGACGCCGAGAAGGCTTTTGATAAGGTCTCTTCGCCTTTCCTACAAGCAGTACTTCAATCTCATAATCTAGGAGATTTATTTATTAATATGGTAATGTCTTTATATGCACAAACTAAAACTAATATTAGAATTAATGGGGCTACTTCTTTTTTTAATCAGGGCACTAGACAAGGATGTCCGTTATCGCCCCTTCTTTTTTTGTTGTCGATTGACCCACTCCTTCGGTTACTCAATCTAAATCAGGATATTAAAGGCTTTCAATTTGGGTCGCAGAACATCAAAACGGCCGTAAATGCAGAAGACGTGCTCATCTTCTCGGAAGATATAGAAAATGCAATTCCTGCTATCTCCAACAATATTAGAGAACTCTCTCTCATTTCAGGGTACACTCTGAATAAAGACAAGACGGAAATGTTTCCTCTTAATGCGTTATGTTTTTCTTCCCACATGGGGAATGTTGGTTTTAAATGGCAATCAAACTGTATTAAATATTTAGGGATTTGGTTCTGTAACAACTTGACAGACACTATCTCCTCTAATGAATCTCATGTCATAGCTAAGGTTAAGCAGCTGTTGTCTGCGTGGTCGCCTAAATGCATCTCCCGGTGGGGGCGACTTCAAACATTGAAGATGATGATAACTCCCATTGTTAATTTTGTGTCTTCAATGCTCCCTATAAAGTTATCTTCCTCTTTTTTCCATGAGATAGATGTTCTTACCTCAAACTTCTTATGGAGTGATAAACGCGCTAGAATAGCTTATAAACATCTGAGGAAACCTGACATTATGGGTGGATGTAATTTCCCAGATTGGAACTTGTATCAAATTGCATTCTTGGCATCTCAAGGTGCTCTTTGGTTCTCTTCGGATTCCCGACATACCCCACCGTGAATCTATATTGAACAAGAGTTATGTTCTCCTCTATCTACTTCTTCTCTTATGACCACGTCTACATTGACCTTACCCTATTCAGGTCGTATCGGATACCATTATTGCCTTGAAATATATAGACAAAAAGGTTTCTAGGCCAATTCATAAATCCAGGTGGTCTTCTTTATGGCATAATCCTAAGATTAAGACTGATATGGACTCGGTTAAGATGTCAGCCTGGGCTAGCAAAGGTTTTACGTAGGTCAAAGACCTTTATGATTCCAATCAGGACCCAATCCCTTTCTCTTCTTTATCTAGGCAGTATAATCTCAATAATATGGATTTTAATTCATTTATGAAATTAAAGGTTGCCTTGACTAAAGCATCTTTTTATCCTGATTCACATACCGTTTCCCTCCTTTTTATGTGGTATAGATCAGGTCACGTTGCCTCTAAAATATACATTTTTATCCACCACACCGCCTTTGCAGTCTACGGTTACACAGCAGAAATGGTCACATCACTTAGAGCATGATATGTTTAAGCACATTACACAAGAAACCTGGCAATTCATTGGGAAGTTTTCCCTATGAAATAAGATTGCTCCTTCTCTTATTCAATCAAAATTTTTCACTCTCAATCTTCTACATTGGACCCCGGCTCGTTTGTATAAACTCAAACTTAAAGATAATGATCTTTGTTGGAGCTGTAATATAGGTGCTGGTACCTATCAACATATGTTTTTTGAATGCTCGTTATTACAACCTTTTTGGGAGCTGGTTCACAAACATTTATTATTAATTTTGTTTTTTAAATTTGAGCTCTGTTTACCTCTAATTTTATTAGGTCCATGGGCTGCACCATCTCCGTTATCTATGGATGCTACAGATAAGCAATTGCTAGATTTGCTGTTATCAATTGCTGTTAAGATCATATTAACAGAGTGGAAATCCTTTAAGTCAATATCATATCATACGTGGTGGGCATGGGTATCATTTCTCCGAGGGGCTCATACTTCTGTGGAGGAGAAACATTATACGCCTTCTATTTCTAGTGTTGTTTGGAGGTCTCTCGATAAATATATGAACTTGGCTTCAAAAGGCTTGGTGGCTCAATATCCTTTTTTGTCTTCCTCCTAATTTTTCTCCCCCATTGAAGCAGGCGTCCCGATCTCTTGCTTATCTTTTCTTTCTTCCCTCTTCTTCTTTTTTTCCACATTACTACTTTCTTCTCTCTTTCTTTCTTTTTTTTTCTTTCTTTCCTTTATTTTGTTAATTGATTTATTCAAGCAATACAACTGATATCTTGGAATTGTTTCTTTGACTTTTAACATATTTTGTTTGATACATAGATGTTATTTATAGCATTGATTTTATTTATAATGATGATTGCTTATTTATTTATTGTTCAGAATTTAAAGCTGTATTGCATAATATGGTATTTTAATTATTTTTACTCCTTTTCCTAAAATAATAAACATATTAGAACAAAAAGGACTATTGGTCATCATCAGGACTGTGAGAAAATGATGAAGCAGAGAGCCAAGTCCTATAAACAATAGAATAGTTACAAGGATGTCTCAGCAAAGTTTGTCATAAGAGTAATGGAAAAGTGTGTGACGAATTGGCTATTTATTGAGTTGTAGAAGGCAAATTAAGTCTGAAAAATATGAACATTGGCATATGGCTGGCCAAGAAAATAGAAGGTGAAATCTGACGGATTGAGTGATCACCATCACAGAAAAGCATAATTAACTCGAAGGAAGGAGGACAAGAATGGGACCCGGAGTGGTCGTATGGGCTACGCACTGAATAGTGGAAGTCAGACTAAATATAAAAAATAATTATACATAAGAAAATTGGTGTTTTGCTGGCAAAGGAAATGGATGGTAAAGGTGTGTAAAATTAAGTGATCACTATCACCTAAACGCCTAGCTAACTTGTTGTTAGGTAATTTGGCTTGCACAAGCCGCCCTTCTCCATGAGGTCTTCCTACTTCCTTTCAAGGTCTTCCACAACGTTCTTGCACCATCAATACTGCCTCAATCTGATCCTGGGTAGGTAGGCTAAATGTCTGAGGCTGTGTTGGCTGATTACCTCACTATGATGCACGGTGGTCATACTGACGAAAACATGAACATGCTGACAGCATTTAGTTACGCCGCCGGCCATGTCTCTAGTGATAAAGTGGATTTAGGCCTTTATCTTTTGATTGCCACATCACAACATTCACCTGTGATAGACACACGGTAGGAGGGGACAAAGATATTGTTTGTCCCAGTCACTAATGTGTTAGTCTTCTGAAGGACTTGCAAATGTTGGCGAATGTCATACCATGTGAGGGTCGGTGAGTCTTTCGGAACATAAGCCTTGCCTTTCATGTCTTACAAATCTACTTGATTGGCAGATGGATGAGACATGGAAGTGACAGGAAGATTGCTTTTGCTTGAAACGTGCATTATTTGGAGTTTTAAATTGGTAATACTCTGTGTTTCCATTGAAAAATGAAAAATTCAAACAGCATCCTCCTGCTTGATGTAATAAATAAAGACTGAAAATATGATCAAGAAGATATATGAAATAACAATAATACCCGAGCGTGTCCATGAATTCATTTTATTTTGAAAGTAGCCGAGCCATTTCCAATGTTTTCTGCCCAGCAGTTTCTGTTTTGAGTAGCATTATAACTTGTGCATGAGGACTGATTTCTATACACTATATTTGATTGTTGACCTAAGAGGATTTTCTTTATGTTTATATTCATAAAGAGAAAAGCTCTGTCTCAGGGATGCTTATTTGTTATTTCTTTACCAGCACTGAAACAAAGGTATGAAGCAATGATAACTCTTAAATAAAACAATACCATTATCCAGTAAAATGGTGTACTGCACACATAAGATTGGAATCGATTGTAAGGGTCGATAGTAACTTTCAGACAATTAGTTGCTTTTATTTCAATAGAGGAAAAAAAATAATATTAACTTTACAGCAACTAAATACGAGAAACAAAGATGAAATACTATTTATCAAAACGTATCCAAGCATTAGCCATAAATAGTGGGCTATATTGATATACTGTATCGGCATAAAGTTTCTTTATGCTAATTTCATGCTTTATCTGAGAGGCAATACTTCGTTCAGAATATAGAAATTTCTAACACATTTCATGAAAATGCCTGCTGCCAGGATGTTTAACGCCAAAGACACATTTAATATCAAGCGCTTCCATGCGGCACTAAAAACATCCCAGAAGCCCAACATGTGTGTTGAAGATGCTAGACAAAAGGGCACATTAGCTATATTTTATTATGAATAATTTACACTTTGGCAGAGACTTGTAATTAATTACTCATCAACCATCTGTTATTTCATTAGAGATAATTATGACTTATATTACTACAGGAAAGCTGCTTTTAATAGTGCTTATGTGTAAGCAACATCACTAACTTAAAAGATTACAGGAAAGGATACCTAACTCGCCCTAGTGTATGTTTTTCCTTCCAAAGGACCAATCTACGCTAATCCTTTAAAGTTCACCATTTAAAAAAAAAGGACACATGGTCATTAGAGACTAAAAAAAATTACCTTCTTACCAAGAACGTATCATCAATTAGTTGAAGTTTTTTAGGTTTGACAACTTTTTTCTAGATTAGCAGATAACCAACTATGACAGTTACAGAAAGGCAGGCTAGCTTCAGACAACCCAATAAACAGCCCCATTGAAGCAAGTCCACAGTACCCAATGACAACAACTTCGACCATCCTCAGGGTGTACAGACTTATCAGAGAGAATAATATGTACTGATTTCCTTGTATAGTTAATGTAGAACCTCGATCACATCCAGGTAGGTTCTTAGTAACCTTTTGAACATAGGGTTTGAGGCGTGGTTCTTGAAAGCATCACATTAAAACCACTATAGTCCCCCAACTTACATTCCTGCTGTTCCAATCCAAATGGTGCACATAGAAACAAGGTAACCCCTAAACAAAGGATCATCATGAATCAAATACATGTCACACCACTGAAGAAGCCCCCCCCAGTATTGCAATTGACCTGCATATTTATAGATTGTTGAGTCTTTTGATTTTGGAATCTTTGCTCTCGTGTACGGTGCGAATTTGCCTATGTTTTTTTAGGGTTACTGATTCCTATGCTTTTAGGATTAAGGTTTTACCATGTATATATATATGTATTGTTAGTATTCTCTTGCAAATGGTTCACAGTTGCCAACTGTCCCGTTTTTGCAGCGACAGTCTCGATAATTTGGAGACTGTCCCAGGTAATATTATTGCATAACATAACATGTGTATTTGTAAAGCACACGATAACCCGTAGGCATCTTTGCGCTGAATAACAGATGTTTATTGTTACCCAACTCAATGGTACTCATTTTATCAACCTCAGATGGATGAAAGGCAAACTGTTAGGAAAATCAATTGAATATGCCTTCTTGAGATACGTGAAATTTAGAAACCGGGAATATTTAATAAAAGATTTATGTTTATTACAGAAGATAAAATATTATTCATCTCAAAATCAGTAAAAATGCATGATAAATCATTTATTGGGAATTAGCATAAAGCTGTATCAAATGAAGCCGGAGCTTTGATTTAGGTCAGACCTCAGAGAAAATATCAGAAATTACTCAAAATCCCAAACATGAGTCAGATTAACAGAGGTCTGCCCTCTAAGAATCAAGGGTTTGACTTTGGCTCCGGTCCAAAATGTGCCTTCTTTTATAGGGAAATACAGAGTAAAAAATCACACAGTTAGCATGGAGGGGCAGAATATTACAGAGACTCACCAAATCATAATCAAGAATATAAGGCAACATTACCTAATGTCATCCTAAACAACTCCCCCTAATGTATGACAATTAGTGCCCCGATTACTTACCGGTAATCTTCATTACTCCGAGTATAGTCTTCCTTGCCACATGACTAACAAAGTGAGCTTCAGCTCCACACCAGAACCCTCCAAAGCAAAAAAGTCAGCCTCCCATGCCTCCCATCCCTTCCCAATATGGCCGACCCAGTACACCCATGACCTCTGTAAGAGGCGGGCCGACCCAACCCATCAGCCTGAAACTACCAAGCATAAACATGAAGCCGATAGTCAGACAGGGAGGGAGGGATGGGAACTCATGTGGCGAGGAAGACTATACTCGGAATAATGAAGATTACCGGTAAGTAATCGGGGCATTACCTCCTCGTTAGTCTTCCTCGCCACATGACTAACAAAGTGAGCATATACCAAAGCCAAGCGGCTTCATGGAAACTCACAAGAAACCCACGGTCCAGAAGGGAAACCCACGAGAGAGGGCAAACCCAACAGACCAAACGAGTGGAAAAAAAACACCCAAGAGAGAGGCAACCACGAGCAGGAAGAACCAGCCCGGGACAGAAAAACACCAGAAGGGCCGAAAACCTCAGACAAGAAGTGCCACCAGAAAATCAGCCCAACCAAAGGCCGAAGGAGGACAGAGAAGGCACGGAACCAGACTGCACGGAACCAAAAACCACAGAAAACAGGCACCAAATAGAAAGCAGCAAGCCGGTCCAACACACCAAAACCGCCCAACGGACAGCCAAAAGTGAGAGGGGAGCAAAAGCCCAGATAAACACCGCAACGTGGACCACCGACCACGAGAGAGACGAAACCACCACAGGAATGGGGCAGCGGAACCAGACCCAACCCAACAGACCGACAGGAGCCGCAAGAACGGATAGGGGTGCAAAAGGAACCCAGCACACCAACCGAACAACGAAGGACACCGCAACCCCACCTGCAAGGCGGGACACGGAACCCAGTCGCACAAAGGACCCCCCGGAAGGTGCGCGACACCAAGGAGAGAACCCAGGCAAGCACAAGGCAAAACAGACTCAGGAAGGAGCCGGAAACGACACCGAAGAAACCCGGTCACCAAGAGAACCCAGCCGGTCAACAGTGAATAGCGGAAATCCAGGAAGACCACTCACGGAGCAGAAAGCACAGAAAGCCCGGCAGGAAGGGGACGCAGCACGGAGGAGTGAGACCACCCTGCACCGGGACCAAGCAAATCGTCCCAAGAACAGCCCAAAAACCGACAGGAACAGGAGCGCGCAGGGAGGAGAAAAGCCACAGGCAGAAACACACCAAAGGTGAGACAGAAGAGCAGGGCGAAAACGAGCCCGAGCCATGAAAACACTCCCTGGGAGCCCCCGAGCCATTAGACCCCAGGATCCCAAAGCCAGGGACAAAGAAGAAGAGGACACAAAGCAATACCGTAAGCATAAGGCCCACCCGCCCGGGAGAGTAGAACCGGGAAACCCAGCACCCCCGGACAATAACATAACATGCGAATACGTTGAATGCATGTCCACCCCCGACGGGGCAACATGGTGCAGAATAAGAGAAGGTAGAAAGATACCCAACCCAATGGCACCCACGTCAACGACTGCAGCCGGACGAAAAGCAGAGCGGACCCGCTGGGACCAGAACCTGTGACCCTGAGGCCGAACACAGGCCCCTGAAGTGGAAGCATGAGTCCACCAAGCCCAAAAGCACTGGCGCAAACAAAAAACAGAAGGCAGGGGCAGGACACAAAACCCACGCCAACCTAGGCATAACACGGACCATAGAGCAACAGCTCCCAAGTCCAACAACAGCAGCAGAAGATGCAAATGGAGAAGCACCCGGGCGAGTACCACCCAGAGGACAAACGCCCCGCCCAGGCCAGGATAAGAAGGTAGACAGAGCCCAACAAAAGACCCAGCTCAACAACTGAGACAGAAAAGAACAGAAGCACTCAGGGGGCAAGGCCAGAGGCCCAGCAACCCCCCAGAGACCCAGGGAGGAGAAAAAACCACCCAGAGAAACAGCAATAAACCCCCGCAGGGCCGGGGCAAAAACCCAGAACAACCAAGGAAGGGGCAACAGAAGTCAGACGGGAAAGCCAACAGGCAAACCAACCGACCCAGTATAGACCGGGAAAACAAGCACACCCCACAGGGTGGCAAAAAGCCTCCAACACCCGGGAAGGCGAAACAGAATGGAGGACCCCCCCCTCCCATCCAGGAACCAACCAGGTCATACCCCGCGGAACTTTCCAAGAATGGACAAGAGCAGGAGCGCTCAGGGGGGCCTGGTCACAGGGCCAGAACAGAAAGACCACCGGACAACCAAGAGGCATAGCGGAAGGGACACCCAAGGGAACCGGCGAAAACCCCACCAAGGCAGACTGCCCCAAACCGAACAGTCGGGGGGCCAAACCGAAACCAGCCGAAGGGGGACCGGCATCAGGGGGAATGCAACCGAAAACCAGAACACCAGAAAACAGGGGGGGGGGAACACCAAAGCCCCACTTTAAACTGGAACCGGACGAACAGGACCCGCGGGAGCAAGACCAACGAGACAGCCAAAAGCGACCCCGAAAGAACAGGCCAAAACACACACCCCAACAGAGGCCTGCGCCAAACCCCAGTCCCGACCAAGCAGGCACCCCCCAAAGGGAGTAGAACCACCAGAGAGCTACGGCACCACAAACAGGAGCAGAGGAGCCCACTGACCGACAACCGGAGCGGCCTGGCAGGAGGACGTACCCCAGAAACTGCGACAGAAGCCACCCAGGAAGGGAGGAGAGGCAACAGAGGGCCCAACCGAGCCCCAACCCCCAGGAAGCAAGGATAAGCATGGTCAGGAAGGGGGAACAAGTGTCGCCTGCCGAGCCAGGGAGCACGGTACACCCCCAGAGAACATACCACCAGGAACGAACAGACCAGAACCAGCACAACCTAAGAGCGCAGGCCGGAACAGGACAGAAGGACCGCCTGCCAAAACCCCAAAAGGGAAGGAGAAACATGGGATGAACACAGCAAACCAAACGAAGTCACAGTGCCGTGAAAAACCGCCAAACGCCAGAAAAACATCCGGACAAGACCCCATAGGGCCAAGGGGCGAAAGAAGAGACTAGAATAAACAATGGCAAGTGACACAGCACCACCAGAAGCGCGGAACACTATATCAAGCCCACAGTAACTGGAATCCCCAGGCGGCCACCCATCCAGAGACTAACCAGGCCCGACAACGTCGAACATCCGAGAACAGACGAGACCAGGCGCATTCAGGGCGGTATGGCCGTAGGCCCAGGAAGGTCCCCAAACAGCGATACGCTGAGCAAACCAGAGGGAACCAGAGGGAACGGACAAGTGAAACCAGAAAGCGTGCAAACACCCCGAACCGGGACACCGGCGCTGAAAGACAGATGGATACAGAGACCCAATGGAACGGCACTCACTGGAACGACCTCAGGAGGGAAAAGGCAGAGAGGCCCAGCCGGGAACGCACATGAGAGCAAGAGGGTGAAGCCGAGCCCCTGTAGTGGGTGCACCATACCACCGAGCCGGCAGAGGCACCAAGAAGCAGGGCAGACTCAGAATTAAATGCATCAAATTTGGATAATTTTGACTGCACAGGTAGGATACAAACCCATGTCCTGAAAGCTTACGGCACCAGAGGCACAGAACTTACCATTGAGCCATAGAAACTTGGACCACAAGGGAACCCAAGAGTAGAGTGCACCCCCAGAAGGAGAAAAAAAAACCCCAGTAAAAACTACGAACGCCATGAGGCAAGCACAGACTCAGCGCAGGAAAGAGACGCCAATCCTCACAATGAAACAACACACACTAAGAGTACGTTGTTCCCGCCAAAGCGTCCAGGGACATAACGGCCCCAAAAACAACTATGAAAATATGTCCCAACCCAACAGAAGGAAAGACCATTGCCTACACCGTAGACTGAGCAAACAGCGACATGGCCAGACTAGGGATTGAACACCAAACCTTCAGAGTAAGAGTAAAAGACTTGAATCATTAGGCCAGAGAGACTCTTTGCGAAGGAAGAAACAAAAACAGAGCGATATGTCCATAGACACCCACAGGTGAAAAACCCGGATCACAGTCACGCAGGCACAAGGAAATCCCGCCAGCAAGGGCCATTACCAACCGAAGAGTAAATTAGGCCTCTAGAGAAACGGACACATGAGAAACCATTCAGCTGCTCCAGGGGAGGAAAGAATGGAGCGCATACGCACGGCACACAGACAAGGAGGACGTAAATACATTCCAACCTTACAGAAGGTAAAACCAATGCCCACACTACAGACGGAGCAAACAGTGACAGTAAAAGCCCAGGGGTAGAACACCAAACCTCAAAGTAAGTGCCGAAGACCCAAACCAGTAGGCCAGAGTGACTCGTTTGCATGAGGCACGCAAGCACCGGCACACAACACGTACCGCCGGCAAAGACACGCCTACAAGGGGACCCGATCTGGGTAAAACTCACCAGACGCCCGCCGGCAGGAGGAACGAGCCAGCACAGACCAGGGGAGCCGAGGCCAAAGCTGCAGTGTGCGACCTCCGGCTGCCTGGAGCTGCGTGCGGCACCCGGCGTCCCAACCTTACCAACGCAGATATCCGCCCGGGAGCCGGAAGTAACAAAGGCAAACAAACGGCAATGGCCGGGGTACAGCCGCGGGCCCTATGGACAAACGCCCCAAGCCCCGGCTGCGCACAGCAGCATGTATCACGCAGCATGCAGCCGCGACGAAGTGCCAGAAACAACAAGCGCCAACACCGGGGCGCATAAATGACACTGCAATGGGAAAAACGAGACGTCCAGCACAGCCCGGCAACCCCCATACGTGGGAAGCCCATCGGGAGAAGTGCCCCACAGAGATAAAACAACACCGGGGAACCTCCACGACCACAGCCCACCAGAGCCCCCACACCCGGCTCTCAGGAGGCAACAAAGGCGGGGCGGGGACGGATGAGGAGGCCAGCAACACCCCGGAGCCAACAGGCCCGGGGAGACCCAGCAAGGAGAGCCTGCTAAAGCAGGGCTGGACAAACACCCAGAGCCCCCAACCTGAAACCTGCTAGAGCAGAGCAGGCGAAACCAAGGGGGAAGGGAAGGGTACAAGGCGGGGGAAAAACCCAGAGCAGGAGCCCGCTAGAGCAGGGCCTTGTCCCCCGGGCCATAAGACCTGCTAGAGCAGGCCCTGGCCCCAACTTACCTGTTGAAATGCTCAGGAGAATCTGCAGCACAGAACAAAAAAAACAGGCTGATGGGTTGGGCCGGCCCGCCTCTTATAGAGGTCATGGGTGTACTGGGTCGGCCATATTGGGAAGGGATGGGAGGCATGGGAGGCTGACTTTTTTGCTTTGGATGGTTCTGGTGTGGAGGTGAAGCTCACTTTGTTAGTCATGTGGTGAGGAAGACTAACGAGGAGGTAATCCCCTTTAGACCTAAAGTCATCGGATATGACAGTACAAATCTAGTTACACATTAAACAATGACAGATCTATGAAATGAACAGACCCACTGAAGTACAGGCAGGTAGGACCTTAAACAGTTACATTTTGATTGAAGACTTTCTCTAGAGTTCACCAAAGCTTTTCATTTGTGCACATTTTGCTATGTGTGGCGTCACTGGGAAATTTAAACACAGTCACGTTAACATGCGAGATAGTCAAGCCTAGTTTAGGCCTTGTTCGGCCAATGTAAGTTTACATGGTTCTGTAAAGTGCAGTGTATTCATTTCAATACAAAACATTCATGATAATAACCAAACAATATTTTGAATCAAAATTATCTCTTACAATTACAAATAAGCCACAGTTTAAATTGAGCTAAACCGAGGTTAGAAGGTCTTGAAAAAGACGTAGATCAACAAAGTTGTAACATTTATGTGCTAGTCAAAGAGTACCAATGGGCAGGTTAGCAATATTGTTTTATCTGTGCTAGATAGCCCAACAGTGATTTGTCCCTTGTTGTTCTTAATTCTCTTTTTATCAATGGTCATAAGCTCTGTAATATGCACTATAATAACTGTTTTGCTATGGCTGAATGCATGTCCATAGAAAGCATTTGCAATTTCATGTAAAAAGGAATGCTTAAAATTCAATGAAGGTGCTTGTGTGCAATTTTAAATCCAATCAGATGAAAATGTAAAAGATGGTGTTTTTGTTTAATTTTAAAGTCCCCATAAGTTGGCAAAAATTGGCTTCATCCAATTGGTCCCACAAGACCTTTGAAGAAGGTGCAGAAATGGCACCTATGGCTTTGATGTTCCATGTATATAACATGGAACATCAAAGCCATAGGTGCTGTGTGTCTTTGCACCATCCACATAGATAACAAAAATATTTCTCTGCCAGGATCGTCACTGTGCTTTTGCTTGGATGCTGTTTAAATTATCTGAATGACTCATGGCAGGGAAAAGTGCCTTTGCATTTGGGAAAGGTCTATTTTTTATATATGTATGTCGCACTTGAAGTTACGTAATGTTGAGTTTATAAAGCACTCAGCTACCCGGAAGTGTCCTGGCGCTAGCGCTTAGACACATCAGCATGATCCCTGGCGGGGCTCTAGATGTTGAAAAGCCATGTTTTCAGTTAATTTCTGAAGGTGAGCAGACTGGCAGTGGATCTAATATGGAAAGCCTATGCTGTGCCCAAGAGAAAATGTTTACCTTCCCACTTCATTTTCATGAACCTGGGAACCCTTAAGGTTTCACATTCAACGAGAAAAGTGTTCTCTTCGGTGTATAACATCTAATGTTTTACCTAAGATGATAAGGGCCAATGTTGTGGAGGGCCTTAAAGGTAGTACACAGTGCTTTAAAAGTAAAGTGATGCCTAATTGGAAGCCAGCGTAGCTTCCGAATTTAATCTTAGATGGATTTGAACCTGGGTATTCCATGTGACTGTCTGGCTGCTACATTTTCCAGCGTTTGTAATTTTCTTAGATGCCGTTGTCGTATGTTGAGGTAAAGTCTGTTACAGTAATCCACTTTCGACATCACTAGTGAGGTCACAACTGTTTTTGTGCCTCTAAAGGGATATATCGAATAATTTTTCCCACCAGCCTAAGAATGAAAAGAGTGGAGGCAGTTACTGCATTTACCTGGTCTTCAAAGGAGAACTTGTTCTCCACAAGGAGACCCAGGTTTTTGGCTTTCTTCACCGCACTGGCAGAGGACCTAATTCTTCTGGCAACCAAGATGGTGCCCAGAAATTGGTGGTATTGCCAAACAGAATAACCTCTGTTTTTCCTGCATTCAGTTACAAATAATTGTTGTTCATCCAGGTGCTAACCGCCCGCATAAAATTGCAGAATGTATTTTCTATGTCAGAGTCCCGGTTGGAGAAAGACATTACAATTTGTGTGTTGTCAGCTTATGAGGTGAGAGAAAAACCAAATGATTTTATCAGGATGGCAAGAGAGGTCACATAAACCTTGAAAGCGTAGGGCTGAGAATGGATCCCTGCGGGACCCCGCAGGGAAGATAGAAAGGCTCATAAAAAATTGGGTCCAAAGCAACCATTTGCTTTCTATCATCTGTCAGAAAGGTTCACAGTAGGGTTAAAGCAGTTCCCAGCACCCTGATCGCAGTCGGACAGTCAATAAAAGTACATGATGGACCGTGTTGAATGCCGCAGAGAGGTCTAAAAGTACCAAAGCAGCATTTCCACAAGCATCCAGGGACAGTCTAATTTCTTCCGTAGATTTAATCAATGTGGACTCCGTCTGTGCCCCCTCCTTAATCCAAATTGCGTAGAATCAAGCAACTTGTGTTCCAGGATAAAATCAGAGAGTTGAGTGTTCATTGACTTTTCCACTTTCTTGGCAGGGAAAGGCAGTCGAGAGATGGGGCGAAAATTGCTGGGATCTTTAGAGTATAGATTCGTTTTTTTTATTTGGTGCAGAATTGATGCCATCTTCCAATCTGTGGGGAAATTACCTGATTCTAATCCTCATGTTAAAAAGAATTGTGAGCTTTCAAACCAACTTCTCTGGCACAAATTGGGCACTGATGAAAGGCACAGATCCATTGGGGACCCTGACTTTGCTGTTTGAATGAACCCAAGCACTGAGTCGGGTAAAATAGAGGCAAACTCTGAGAAAGAGGCCTGTGTTGGGCTAATAGCTTGTTCAATTTCCAGAGGCATATGAAGGGGTTGTCCCCCGTTGTTTTCCTTAATTCCATTAAATGCGTTAAATATGTACTCAACTTTCTTTAAGAAGAACTTTGCAATGCTGTCACAGAGTGATTGCTTGTGGTTTACCTGACTTTTCCGGCGAATCTGAAAGATTGAAAACTGTTTTAAACACTTCTTTGGAAGAATTTGTGGCTAGATTGATCCGATCAGTGTAGTATTTTAATGTGTCTTTAAGGAAGAGATATTTTTATTCAGTTGGACACTTTTTGTATATGATTTGCTCTTGATGCTTACAGAGTTTTTTCTGTTCATTGAGAGAATCAGAATGTCATTGCTGTGGGAAGGAAACGTTTCAAATGCACACATCTTTCGGGTGCCAGCTTGGTGGCAGCAGTATCGAGCCATCTAGTATAAAGAGGGATAGCGGCTTCTAGTTCATCAGGAAGAGCGGGCTGCAAAGTTGAAAGCTGGTACACAAGTAAAACAGGTTTAACTTTATTCCAGGTGCAAACTTTATGAGTCCTGGATGCAGTGTTTGAGTCAGACCTTCTAGATGGAAGGGTCAGGTCGAACATAACTGCATGGGTCCATGTTAGAGGGAGAGAGCCTAGGAAATTGAGGGTGGAGTGGTTTGTGAGAATATCTTTTAGTATGTGCCCTGCTTCATGAGTGGGTCCCAGTAAGACTTGTTTCAGGCCAGCGCTAATCACTGAGCGTAAAAGAAAGACATACTGGGCCCGATTCCCAAAGGTAAACTGAGATGAAAGTTTAACTTTACGACTTTTGGTATTCACAAAGGGCATTTACTACTCGTAAATTCCCTTTATGAATAGCAAAAGTTGAACTTTATGACTTTCGATAATCACAAAGGGCATTTCCGAGTAGTAAATGCCCTTTGTGTATACCGAAAGTGATAAAATTAAAATTTCCTCTAATTTTACCTTTGTGAATCGGGTCCTCTGTGTCTTCTTAATCTGTGAAGCTTTCAATTTGAAAGTTAAAAGCACCTAGAATAGTGAAGTGGTTAGCAACAAGACCATCTTCCAGCAAAGGGACTGTGTTTGCTTTGAAAACATGTCTAGGGCTGGTAGGGTGATACAGCAGTAACATATTAAAAGAGCTATGCATAAAAAATTCAAACTGAAAAAATAGAGCTTCACAAGACTCTGAATTAACAATATTTATAGAGACAAGGAAACAATCTCGATAAATAACTGCTAGGCCTCCTCCCCTCTTTTGTGGCCTATCTAACAGTAGCATTCAAAATCCGGCCGAATAGCCTCAATCAGGTTAGGCCCAGAGCTGCTGTCCATCCAGGTTTCAGTAATAAATACAAGATCTAGTTGCTGATTCTCTAAAAATTCAGCACACTCCATACTGTGTTTTTCAAGAGATCTGGAATTAAAAAGTGCACTGCGTATTGATCTGGCAAGGTTTAAGGTGTTAGCAGCAGCACTTACTCACCGATACTTGTTTACTTTTGGCCAAAGCTATTTTGGCATCTGGGAATGGCATTTTTGGCAAAGCAAACGGGGTGTAAAGGCCTGTAGACAAAAATCTAGGCACATGCAATTGAAATTCTTACCGTAAGTGTTCAGGCTGTGTAGCTGAGCGCTGGAGTAGCAGATGGAACCAACCCGGTCTGCTGCTGCAGGGAGGGGGGAATGGCGCTGAGCGCAGTTGGGGGCATTTCAGCAACAACAATTATGGAAACCCAGCGATAATCTCACGTAGTGTGGCGTTAGCTTGCTGATAGGGACTCACAAACTTAGTCATGATATCCACCTTCCATAGGATGTCATGGCTAAGTCAGTCCTGAAGCGGGCGTAAGGAAAGTAGCGATAACAGGGGTTATCGCTACTTTTCCTTCCGCTATGCTTCATAGCGTGGGGCTTGATAATAGGAGAAATGCCGCTTAGCGACATTTCTCCTGTCATGTTAGGTCAGGAACGCCCACTTTGCATCTCATTAGAGATGCAAAGCTGGGCGTTAGGAATCCCCACGCTAATGCAAGGTTTCACGCGTTAGCGTGGCCTTGCTAATTAGGCGATAAAATTATCGCCGCTTTTCGGCCGAAAACGGCCGCAAAAGCGGTAATAATTTTATATCGCCAGCTTGTAAATATGCCCCATAGTGCGCAAAGACAGGCCTGCCCGCTGAGCACATCCGTTGTGCGGAGGCGCAGTCGCTTGAGTTAAATCCCCTTCCATAGGGAGTAGGCATGGCCAAGAGTCAGTGCTTTGTGGCGCTATACTAAAATCAGGTGGGGAACTAATAAAGTGCTCCAAAATTGGGGTCCAGCAAATCCTAACTCCTTCAAAGGCTTCCCTGAGAAGAAGTTATACTAGCGAAATTAAAACAAGTTAAAACAGAAGGTTGAAAGCAAACTCATAAAATCATTTAAAAATGGAAATTCCTTTCCAGGATGGGCCCGCGTTGTAGGAGCCAGGCCCCTCCGAGTTTCACAGTGTGCTTACGAGGAAATCAACGTGTACATGAGGTCAGAGAGCCATGTCTGGTTTCTTAGAGCTGCGCAGATGCGCTGTAGCTTGATTTAAATCCCCTTCCATGCGGAGTAGGCGTGGCCAAGTGTCAGCACTTTGTGGCACAATACTAAAACCAGGTGGTGATATAATATAGTTCTCAGAAACTAGGGTCCAGCAACCCTCAACTCCTTCACAGGATCCCCTGTGAAGAAATTAGGCTGGTGAAATGAAAACAAGTTAAAACAAAAGGGTAAAAACAAACTCATAAAACCATTTAAAAATGGAAATTACTTTCCAATATGGCCACACGTTGTAGGAGCCAGGCACCTCCCAGTTGCACAGTGTAGTTATAAGGAAATGAACATGTTAACAAGGTCAGTGAGTCATGTCTGATCTCTAAGCGCTGCATGGATGCTCTGTAGCTTGATTTAAATTCTCTCCCATGGGAAGTAGGCATGGCCAAGAGACAGCTCTTCATGGCGCGATAATAAAACTAGGTGGGGAGATATTAAAGTGCTCTGAAATTGGGGTACAGCAACCTCCCAATTCCTTCACAGGCTCTCAAGTTAGCTGACAAGTGTGTCTTGTCAGCCCAAAAAACATTGTGGTATTATATAAAATGTATTTTATAAAAACAGGGCAGATTACAGTTTGGGGTTAGTGGTCTATCACAGTGAACTAAAACTCCAAAGCAATTTCACTTTGTTGACTTTGCCAGACTTTTCCTGGATTAGACATAGATGGGATTAAAATCTTTATTTCCTATCTCCATCTAAGGATATGCAAGAAAAATACTTCAAAATTGCTTTGTGCTCAATTTTCAAAATCTGATTTAATGGTGTAACTTTGTAAGAATGTATTTTGTGCTGCCTGATCCAAAACTTAACAAAAACAGTTGTATCTCTCAACACAACTCCAAAGCTGGCACACTCATCCTTGGCAGGAGGAGTTTTCTGGCTCAGGGGACAAAAGCTGGCTTCCGAGCCCAGGAAACACAAATGGGTGTTAACAGCTCACCACTTTAATAGTTTGGAAGTGGACAGGAAGAGTTGTCAGAGCAAAAGGCAGCTGTTTTCCTTCCTCTTTTGAGGACTTCTCTACGACCCCCTCCTTAAAAGCCTAGCTCCAGACACACTATGGTAGAGATGTAGGGGCATGTTTACAGGAATGGTGGCACAGGGCAGCACAGCACATTAGCTTGCTGCATTGCCCTGTGACACACAGAAAGGGTAGGAATGCACTTTATTTATCCAATACAGTGCATTTCTGTCCTTTCCCCCTGTGCTGGTGCCATTTCGGCAGCCTTGAGTCAACACAGGCACCCTTGCACCATTGGTGCAAGGGTGCCTGCGTTACAGGCAGGATTGTTTTTGTGCAGGAAGGACACCTTCCTGCACAAAAACAATCCATAGAAGTGTTTCTCTCTTTCTTAGTGTGCTTCAAAATGCATCACACATAGAAAGAGAAAAAAACAAGGAGAAATAAAGATGTTTCTCATCATTACACCTACCCCGGCGAGGCATAAGATTTTGACGCATTCCAAGGTTTCAAGTCCTTGTGAATCTGGGAATGAATCAAAAACCAAGTAAGGTGTGTAAACATCCACCGCAGAGCCCATGGAATGCCTTCCTTGTGCAGAGTAAGGCAACACAGCAATTTGCACTGCTTTACATTACTCTATATTTGTGAAGCCATGCAAAGTCCAGCAAAGTGGCTTTGCACGGCTTCATAAATATGACTGAAAGGTTTGCATCGCGCATGTACCACGTTGCGTGGTGCAAGCATAACGCAAAGCCTTCATATGAGTTTGGTCAAGGAGATAAAAACAGGCCTGAATGGTGGCAAAAGGATTCTGCCATATTGAAATAGGGGCTCCTGGGTAATGTTCAACAAAGCCTAGAGGCAGGTGAGGGAGTGTGAGAAAATAGTTAGGATTGGGTGGCAGAATTTCTCCAGTTGCTGGTTAGTGCATTGGACACATCTGGTACCGCAGCCACTGCCTCCTCAGAATGTTGCTGGATCTGGGAAAACTCCTGTTAAAGAAGGAAACCCTGGTGGAAGAAAGAAGACTCCTGCAGTAAGAGACTTGGCACAAAGCCTATATTTTTGACCAACTTGCTGCATCTGACTTCCTCTCCATCACATTTGACTTGCAATTGGGCCTAGGTCTCTGTGCACAGCAAACTGTTGTTTTTCAATGGCATTTTACTGTCCAAGTCACTTTTTGCTTTAAAACTGAAAAAAGTAATTAAGATTTATAAAGAATGACAAAGCAATTATTAAGCTATTTTAGTGATCTTGGTGTCCTTTTGTTTATGAAATTATTATATACTTTTCTACATTGGTTTTGAAATGTTACTGTGTTGTTATCTTGACTATAGACTTGTTGGCACTGCTTGAATTTAAAACTCACTTTCATGGGATTGCCTGCTGCTTGAGCTATAGCTACAAGAGGTTTAGCAGAGATTCTCTTAGAACTGTGTTTTCATGTAACCAGATTATGTAGTACGTGTTGTCGTAGAGCTCTTTTAAAGTGAATGCAGTGTGTTTTCACAATGCAGCACAGAGCATTGTCGTTGAGCCGTGCAGACTGTGGAACCACTGTTGTTGGGCAGCCTCTGAGTCAACGTCGAAGAGCGATGCAGAAAATTTCTCACGCAGTTGATGCAATGCATCAATTTTTTATGTAAATAGTTGCAGAACCCACTTCTGAGGCCCAGAGCTTGGAGAAAGAAGCAGCACCAGCAGAATTGTAGGAATTCTTCTGTGTCTCTGAGACTTCAGAAAACAGAGGCAAGCCAGCAAGCCCTTGAAGATCACTTGGAGGAAAGGTAGGCTCGAACTCTCCTCCCAGCAGTGTCAGGGAGCAGCAGGCAGCAGGGCAACAAGCAAAAAACAGTTATTCCAGAAAAGCAGTCCAGTTGAGTCCTTTAAGCAGCACTGCAGTCCTTCTGACATAGGTTCAGTTCAAAATTCAGAATTGTCGTATTTTAATTATAGCCAAAAGTACCTTTGATGTACGGGCGAATTTAAAAGATCTGTCTGAAGTGCACAAGGATCCCTTTCAACACAGTCCTCCCTGCCAGGCTACCTGTGGGGAGTAAATCAGTTCTTTGTGTGTGGACAGGACACTACCTATTGAAGTGTAAGTGTCAGCCCTTCCCATTCCTCCCTGCCCAGGTAGACATATCAGAATGCAGATGAATGAAGATTAGTGCTCAGAATGCAGAAAGTGCAGACATGTATTGGACACAGGCTCTCAGGCAGAAAGAGCAGTAAGTATAGAGAGATGTCAACTTTTCAAACATAGCATTTCCAAAACCGTAATGTTCAATCCAACCTCACCAGTGAGGAAGATATGTCATTATCATTCCATACATGTTAAACGTGAAAAAGCTACTCCTTTCAGATTAGGAATTACAGCTTCAAAGTGTATTTAGGATTTCCCAATGCTGGCCTACCAGAGGGGTAGGCCTCATAGTAGGGAAAAATTGAAATAGGCTGTTTGTCACTACCAGGACATGCAAAACCTACAGCTACATGTCTTACCTTTTACTTACATAGCACCATTACTTTAGGGTGCTTAGGGCCTACCTTAGAGGAGACTTAAATGTAATAAAAGGGGAGTATAAGGCTTGGCAAGTAGTTTTAAATGACAAGTAGAAGTAGTAGTAAACTGCACACACTGGCACAGAAGTGGCAGGCCTGAGACAGGTTTGAAAGACTTCTTCTGTGGGTGGCACAATCAGTGCCACAGCCCACTAGTAGCTTTTGAAGTACAGGCCATAGGTATATGGTATACCACTTTACAAGGAGCTTACCAGTACAACAAATATGCAAATCAGTTTTACACCAATGTCATCATTGTGGCTCTGTCTTGCCAAAGTCTGCTTGTCCTTCAGTAGTGACTTTACTTTAGTGTTTGATTTTCTTATTTTTTTCAACTAGCTGTGGCTCATATTTTGAGGGTGTCATATGACCTTTGTAGAAAAGCTTTAATTGGTGATCTCTCCCTCACCTCTTCCAGCTTGAGAAAATTACGCAAGGAGCCAGCCTTAGCAAATTTGAGGCTTTGGCAACAACCCACGAAAGTCGTCTTTCTACCCAAAGTTTGTTTGACCAATACGAACTCCAGCCTGATTTGCACAGGAGATGCATATGCCGGAAGATGGGAGACAGACAAGTTTGTAGATTTTTAAGACTGTAGTTTCGAGCATCACACTGTCCCAGCCCCTCAGTGCTTCACTTCTGTAAGCAAGTGTTGGGAGGATTCTGTCTTGTGCCACCTAGTCTAACTATAATTTAAAATAAATCATATTCTCATTAATAACCTTACAGTATAAATACATAATACTTATTCCAATAGCCCAGCAACACATCCAGACTATAAAAAACCTAGAATTTATAAAGTTATTACAAACATTATCGAAACAGAAGAAATGTGCATTGATATCTAACTATAGCCCCAACCAGCATGATTCCAACCAAGGCAACTGAAACAAAGGACAATCACTTTGCAACCAGTTTTAGCTTGTGTGGTTGCTCAATTTATGGGATTACATTTCGGAAATAGATATTTTTCAAATTTAAAAAATGAAAATATTTGTTACTCAAAGAAGGACCTGCCAAGGGATGAAAGAAAACATCGATGATCAGCCTTATGTTGTTCTGGATCCTGACTGGCTTTACCCATGCAGATTATGGTCGCTTTTGAAACCTTCAAGCCTTAATTACATGGTAGTAAAGTTTCATTCTTTTCAGGTTGATGGCTGTTAAGTCTCTCAAATGATATTTTATTCCAAAGCCTTTGACCAAATTATTGCTCCTTTATCCAAGTTATTTACTCATTATCCAGCAGATAAAGTTGTTGGAGAGCAGCAGATCCTCTGGCTTATTTATGAGAGGCTTACATCACTTTTTCTCTCAATCATATCTATGAAGCGATGCAAAGCTACTCTGCTTGGCTTTGCATGGCCTCATAGATATGGAGTAAAACAAAGCAGCGCAAGTCTCTGCGTTGCCTCATTCTGCGAAAAGGAGGCTTTCCATGGGTTTTACGGTCGGTTTTCTCATGCATCACCCATAGATTTTGATGCTATCCCACATTTATTCAATCACGTAAACCAGAGGCAGCGCCAAAACCTTATGCCTCCCCACAGCAGGCATAAGGAGGAGAAATATTTTGATTTGTCCTCGTTTCTTTTCTCTCTCCATGTGTGCTGCATTCTGCAAAGTGTTACCACATGCCAATAGCTTCCACTGGCACACTAAAATATGGCAGGAGTTTGGTGTAGCTTGGGCACTGATGACATGATGAGGCAACAGGAATATTATTGATGAGTCAAGTACAATACTTCGGAAAGGTTTACTGTGAAGTCTGTGTGCATACAGCAGATGTGGTCTAGTTGTCAGAGTTGCCTAATTTGGAACTGGGAAACCAGACACAAGTCCTAGCCTTGACTCAACTACCTGTGATTATGGGTAAGTCACTTATTCAACCTGTGCCTAATGAAAAAGGAAACGAATGAATCTAACCTTCTGTAATGTAATCTTTAACTACAGAAAATATAGTAATTTCTCCGGCTAACTTGTTTTAGAGAGTCCAACAAAACTATCGATCAATTCTCTTTTCAACCCAATAATGAGAATGGGTCATTCAAACCGATGGCTCTTTTTAAAACGAATGCAAAATTGCAAACTCAATTGAGTTCATTGTTTCAAGGAGTAGTTACTTGTAAAGTGTAAAGTACACTATACATCTGTATACCTCCACTTTCTTTGCCCATTACTCTATCTTAATGGTAATTGATTATATAGAAACTTCAGTTATACTTTGTGAAGAGCTTCATTAACAAACATGGGGCTATTGTGCCATGCCAACAGATGCTGCATTAGGGCCCATAAGACACCTTCTGTGATACTGAATGTGAACTCTCTTGCATTAGACGTGTATGTGAATAAGGGAGTGCCATTTACCAGTTCTCATTTGCCCCATAGGGGAACATGTTGATTATTAAAGAATCCTTTTGGATACTATAAATGTCTTCCATACAGCAGGCGGTAGATATTTAGCATGCTGGAACAAGACACCTTTTGTGATGAAGATGTGAACGATTACTTCATACATCCGTTCCAATTGTCATATATTTTAGACACTCATTTTAGCATGCGATTGTTTCATCTAAGCTATTAGTCGGTGTAGTTCACTCAAGAGAAGAAAAGTAAAGAGAAATATTGCATACGAGGTAAGGCAGGATGACTATCAATGTGTCTAAAACTTATGTCTCCAACACCCAAATATGATGAAAAAAAGAGTGAATAGGAGTGTTGGTGCCTCACGGTAGCGCCACCAGGGAGGGTTAAGCAGGATGGTACTCGCCTGCTACCTCAAAATCTCATCATCAGCTACCAACACTCCAAAAGTAAGAAATATGTGTAAGGAAAATGATAATAGACTGTACAGGTGCTAAGGTGGGTTATTAAAGAAAAAAGAACTGTGCTATAGTGTGTGCACCATGTTAAACCCCTTAGTGATATACACAGATATCAAAAATTGAGCTAGATCACACTGGCTTGCGTTTTTTATTCTAAGCTGCGTGATTGCTCATGTATTAAAATGCCGACATGTTTCATTGCCACTGGACAAAACTCACGGCAACTTCTTCAGGGCGTGGGGTCTGTTCGTTTCACCCTGCACCTCTGTTTGTCAATTAAAAACAATTCTGTAGGAGACAAAAGAAAAAATACACAAACATAACAACACAGGACAAACTTGGTTGGCAACCGGTTTACCTCAGGACTGATGTCCTCTCTATTGCGTTCTGAATCACACTTTGTCATATTTACCAGGATATTGCCCACCATGGGCATACCTTTACCCTTGAGTCCTTGCGGTTGTATATACGCGTTCAAGGCTCCACTTATTCAACTCCCCTCGTGAGTCTGTAATATATAATGTACAACAACAATTGTATGGCTAACAGTGTCTAAAGTCTCATTGATACTTAATGCTGGTGTATCTCCTTCCTGATTCAGTGTCTCCCCAACATCTAGGTCTTTCCTTATAAACTGCCTCGTGTTTGGCAACCTATTAAATAAGTTGTGCCCCTTATGGTGGAATACCCTTTTTAGAGTACTGCTCCTCGTTAAAATCTCCCGCTCTAACCAGGTTTTCCCAAAATACCTTCTTTTGGTGTTTACGTGTCGAATGCCCCAGGTTATCTATCGAGACTCACCGTAAAAGTATTCGTGACTGGCGTTTACTCAGCCCAGCAACAGCGCGGCTGTTGTGTTACGTGGTTTAAGAGCGTAATTACGTTCACCACGTGACTCGCCTTCACCAATCCCGTGTTAGCAAGGGACTTGGCGTTATGTAAAGGAGGCTGCCATTTTGTAGTGGGGAGTGCCTTGTTGTACCAATTCCCATGAGTTTGCACAGACGTTCTATTGCATATATTTTCTACACCCCAGTGGTGGATGATGGTAGATGTATGTCAATCAACCTATTTGTAACATTTAAACAGGAACAAAAGTTAGATCTATTCTGGGATACTCCTGCGGATACGTGTCCCTATGTAGTTTTTATTTTTTGGGAACTGACCAGGTTATAGATGTGACTATACTACCCTGTCCATTTACTTCAGCATTAATGATGGATAGCCCTTGATATTCTCATATTCTCAAATTACAATGGTGAAAGTTGTAACTCATTAATAATGCACTCTTTGGATGAACTCTTTCCCAGAGGTTTGGGCCTCATGTATGTACGATTCACACATTGATCATGGCTTAGGACTGAATACTAGTGAACCTTAATGGTATGGAGGAAGGATTACGTGAGTCATGTGTTCACCTTACTCCATTCAATAAGGTCATTAAGTCCATTTTGGTCCACACCCTCTTGATAAATCCAACGTGCTTCCCTGCTACTTAGTCTGGATTTAATATTAAACTGATCGCCTGTAACTTTTTCCAGCACTACCCAGCGCACATCTTGAGCGGTATGTTTTTGTGTCTGGAAATGTTGTACTAATTTAGTGCTCAATTTGCCTGCTCGGAGTGTACTAAGGTGTTCTTGTATCCTTGTTTTTACCTTTCTGGTGGTAAGGCCGATATAGTGGAGCTCGCATGGGCATGTTAGTCTGTAAATAACATGAGAAGTGTTACAGTTGCTGAATTTGTTTAAAAACCAGATTTTGTTGTTTGCAAGGGTAACGTTTTTAGTAGGCGATGTAAATGCACACACAGAGCAATTCCCGCATGGGTAGTGCCCCGGAGGAATGTTGGTCTCACGTGGAGTTATTTTGGGTCTGGTATGGACCAGCCGGTCCCGGATGTTCGCCGATCGTTTAAATGCAAAACGGGGTGGAGGCATTTGCATATTGGTGGTACTAAGCAAATGCCAAAGCATACGAATAATCTGCCTGATTTTGGTGGAGAGTGGCCCAAAGGTAGTGACCACTGGAATACATTCACCTTTCTCTTTAGAGGTTTTTTCCAGCAGGGCTGCACGGGGCGTGTTATATGCTCGTTTTTTTCCTGTCTTATGACCTTTCTGGGATATGCTCGATGTTCTAACTTGGTGGCCAATACATTTGATTGTTCAGAATATTCCTGTATGGTAGAACAGTTTCGGCGGTATCTTAAAAACTGGCCCACGGGCAAATTGTCACGGAAGGTATTTTGGGAAAACCTGGTTAGAGCGGGAGATTTTAACGAGGAGCAGTACTCTAAAAAGGGTATTCCACCATAAGGGGCACAACTTATTTAATAGGTTGCCAAACACGAGGCAGTTTATAAGGAAAGACCTAGATGTTGGGGAGACACTGAATCAGGAAGGAGATACACCAGCATTAAGTATCAATGAGGCTTTAGACACTGTTAGCCATACAATTGTTGTTGTACATTATATATTACAGACTCACGAGGGGAGTTGAATAAGTGGAGCCTTGAACGCGTATATACAACCGCAAGGACTCAAGGGTAAAGGTATGCCCATGGTGGGCAATATCCTGGTAAATATGACAAAGTGTGATTCAGAACGCAATATAGAGGACATCAGTCCTGAGGTAAACCGGTTGCCAACCAAGTTTGTCCTGTGTTGTTATGTTTGTGTATTTTTTCTTTTGTCTCCTACAGAATTGTTTTTAATTGACAAACAGAGGTGCAGGGTGAAACGAACAGACCCCACGCCCTGAAGAAGTTGCCGTGAGTTTTGTCCAGTGGCAATGAAACATGTCGGCATTTTAATACATGAGCAATCACGCAGCTTAGAATAAAAAACGCAAGCCAGTGTGATCTAGCTCAATTTTTGATATCAGTGTATATCACTAAGGGGTTTAACATGGTGCACACACTATAGCACAGTTCTTTTTTCTTTAATCACCCACCTTAGCACCTGTACAGTCTATTATCGTTTTCCTTACACATATTTCTTACTTTTGGAGTGTTGGTAGCTGATGATGAGATTTTGAGGTAGCAGGCGAGTACCATCCTGCTTAACCCTCCCTGGTGGCGCTACCGTGAGGCACCAACACTCCTATTCACTCTTTTTTTCATCATATTTGGGTGTTGGAGACATAAGTTTTAGACACATTGATAGTCATCCTGCCTTACCTCGTATGCAATATTTCTCTTTACTTTTCTTCTCTTGAGTGAACTACACCGACTAATAGCTTAGATGAAACAATCGCATGCTAAAATGAGTGTCTAAAATATATGACAATTGGAACGGATGTATGAAGTAATCGTTCACATTGTGAACAGGTCCTTTTGTATACAGTGCGTTGAGTGGGGGATGACCTGTTCTCTGCCCCTTCAGCTCCTTACTGTAGACTGACCTTTTGTGATGAGACAGGGATGTCTACAACCCATAGAAAATAGGCCTCATTCTGGCTCTTCCATTGGAAGGTTGGGAGCACACATATAAAGTACTTCATTTGAACTGGTGGTAGCCTTGGAGTCTATCAGCGCTCTTTTTTCGGGACCGGTACCCATGTTTCATCATAAGATGGTTACTGAGAGCAAGAGAAGGAAAACGCACAAAAGGAAAAGATGGAGGAAGCGAAAGACAGGGTAACAGTCATAAAGGGAGAGAGCAGGACCCTCCAAGTGTGAGATAAAGGGGCTGAGGTTGTCTGGTAGTGGATTCAAGAGGGCTGAAGTGAATTCAAGACTAGCAGCCTTGGACACAGATTTAGTAAGATTTGATGAAGCGCAACGCAACAAGACAACTTGCTGTGCTGCTTCCAATAGAGAGAGCAGGAATGCCCCATATCTATTAAGAGGCATCCTTTGTGAGGGTGCTAGAGACCTAGTGGGTCCTGACAGAAGGAGGCTTGGGTGCATAAGGAAAAATGCCCAGTTGTGTATCCTTCCTCATGGATAACGGGTTTGCACATTTGCATGTTGAGAGACAGGCTTTTCCACTACGGAGAGACTACATTATATGTGAGCATGCACGTTTGTTTTGTTGATAGAGCACACAACTAAGGTGATGTACATGCGGCTGTTTGTTCATGAGATTCCAGATGTTGCAAGAAGTTATCATTTAATGTCTGTTTGTTTATTGGTCATATTTTATTAGACTTAGGCGGCAGTTGATAAGACCCATCTTAATTAAATATGGTGTAAACACGAGATTGCAAGCCTTAAAATTAAATGTGACATGCATATTTGAGATGCAGACAGCGCAGTAGTTAGGTTTTTAGCAGCTCGTAGCAGCTTGAAAAAGAGGGGGCAACGGAGGGTCTATTATATAAGTGCAGTTTTAACGCTGGTTTAAATGTATTTTTTATTATTGCCATAAATGTGAGGCTTGTTTATACCAACGATATTATTATGTATGAGTGTTATGTATAAAGTTATTTTAAAGCTAATTTTATTCTTTTGCATCAAAATATTTATGATATGTTAGTGTGAAATTTGATATAACAGACTATGGTCTAAATAAACTTTCATTTTTCCTACTACCACTTTTAATTTATGTCTATTGCATTCCATCTCAAATAATTCAATACAAAAACATTACCTGAAATGTTACTATTGTATATTCTGCAACACTAAAACCAAGTCTGCAAACTGAACTCTATGTCATTCTTGCCTTGTTCACTACTGTTTGCTTTTGTGCTATTATTCAGATCCAACAAATGAGGTCACCCCGCCCCAACTGGCAGCAGCCTTATGCCATGCAGCTTAAGGGCGACGAGGTTTACAATTAACCCACAGCAAGGGCTCTAAAGCTGCGTGTAATTATTCCCCTTTCTAAGCCTCAGTGGTTGGTATCTTAAATTTCTTGGCTTGTGTGCTGATGGCTGTACCCCTGGCGGTGCTTTTGATGGTAAGCAGGCACAATGGTGTTGTTAATCAGCTTCTCTTTACCTTACTTTACTTGTAAATGAGATATGCCCTCCTGCTATCAATCATTCTTTTACTTCTACCTAAAAGTTGATGTAAAAAGCAAATGATAACTTTAAAATAACAAAAATAATTTGTAATGGGCCAGTATGAATATTTTTATTATCAAAAGTTAAGAAATATCAATCTGTAGTGCAACATGCTTTTTAATACAAAAACGACTTTTTCTCTTTTTCTTAAATAAAGGAACTATGTAGTATTCTAGAAGCCAATGTTTTGTACAATTGAATTGAAATGTCTAAATTGTAAACGTTCATAATATAAATAGCACCCACAACGTATTTCAACAAATCCCCTTTTTTTTCGGAGAGATCTATGTTTCAGTGTGCTCTACTCAACAGCAACTAGAAAAAAAGTTGGTCACTATGATATGTATTATATGAAAACTTTGAAAATGAGGGTCTTTATTGCAGCACCTCTTGGAATGTGATAGGGAGGCTTTACACAGAAACCTGGCCTCAAGTTGTCGGTCAGAATGTTATGTCATATTATGTTATGTATATTTGTAAACTGCAATATCACCTCCGGGTGTATCCTGGTGTTGCTCGAATAGGACTTTACCTTGAAAACACAAAAGACAAGAGGCGTTTGGCAAAACAGGAACAGTTAGTTTAATTAAACACTTCTGCTGGGAGCACAGTTACAGAAGTGGGTCTAAGGACTGTCTCAAAGTACAATCAATCTGAACAAGGTTTTATACATTTCTTTGTGTATCGTAAAGTATTTCTGTCAATCCTTTTTTGGTAAAAGAATGCAGGCCTTGTCTATGGAGTAACAAATAAAGACCCTGATAACAACTGCAGGTAGGCCTCGACCTTGAGTGGAAACAATGGGGACCTGTGGGTAACGTGTCCAGATGTACGGCATGAGGTGCACGTCATCAATGTGTGCACTCAGAGTGCTGTGTACTGATTGGCTGTGTGTTCCTAACTTCATGTGGCTTCTGACTTTAGAGTGTTTTTGGGAATGGTGCACCCCTCTGGCCATATGTGCTTTATTGGGAAATATCTCTGGACCATTGTGGTGTCTCCGGGCCCGATTCACAGAACTAATCTGAGACAAAATCCTAAACTTACTACTTTTAGTATTCACAGAATGCACTTACTACTTTTGGTATTCACAGAAGGCATTTAGTAGTAGTAAACTAACTTTACTCCTACTAAATGCCTTCTGTGACTACCAAAAGTAGTAAGTTTAACCAAAAGTAGTAAGTGTATTCTGTGAATACCAAAAGTAGTAAGTGCCTTCTGTGAATACCAAAAGTAGTAAGTTTAGGATTTTGTCTCAGACTAGTTCTGTGAATCGGGCCCTCTGTGCTTATCAGAGAGATTGACCTGAGTTTCCTCTTCACTCGTTTGTCTAGTGGCTATGTGCCACCCCACCTGTGACCTGTCAATCACTAACCTTAGGCCTAGGTCTCAGTGCCTGCCTGACCACTTATTTCTGAGTCAGGGTTAATGAGGAGTTCATGACAGTTAAAACTGATAATAGAGATGCGATTTCATTCTTGCATATGAATGTATCATTATAAACATTGCCATTGATTTTTTGAGTATTAATATTCGCCCTCTAGGTGAATTTTCAACAACCTTATTTAACCTGCACTTTAGGACAGTCACATTATTGGGGACTTGCTGTTCTTCAGTTTTAACTATTACTATTTTCCTAGTTACTTGCCTTCTAACCAATTTGAGGACTGCATTTTTACAGCATGAAAACCCCAATTGCAGGAAACCACGTAAAAACAATAGCAATAAGAAAACGGGCAGCAATGCCGTCTGGACAGCCAACAGGGGAGCCTGGAAAATCAGCTAAAAAAATATTGCTGCTGAGGGGCTCCTCCCTCCTCATGCATGTCTCTTTGTAAGCAGTGCAGTGCTTGGTTGGCAAGAGCTAGAGTCCCGTTATCGATGCATTTCATGGAATAAATGTGCAGCAAGACGAACTGATCTTGGCCCACACCCCTCCCTCCATTGCAGTCATTAAGTCCACCACATCTCAATGTTTCATCACCATGAGGCAGATGGCTCTCAGTTCTTACTTGATTGAATTAAGGCCAAGCTCAGTGCTGTTCATCATCTTGAGCATTTCCCACCTGGTTATCTGCAACCTGTGGGCGTCTGCTTATGTTTGTAAGGTGAAGAAGGGTATGGATCCTCCTGCGGATACTTGAGCATCAGAGGACAGTCTGAATTCTTCTGGAATTTCCTTGTACTCAACCTAGCAAAAATAATCAGCAGTTCTTTTTTCTCGAGCCTGATTCAACAGAGACATCTTCTTACTTAGCAGGTGTTGGTGCAAATGCAACAGTTATTCTCCAGGAATGACCAGGGTCGGGATGTGTATGGGGATGAGGGAGCAGAGGCCTCGCCATCCAGGGACTATCTGAAGGTAGGCAAACTCACTGCATTCCCAAAAGGTATCCATTGCATGTCCAAAATGTACAGGACTGTACCACAGTTTTCATTTGTGCTCAGTGAATTGTTCCTTTACGTCTGAAACACAAGGAATACAGTGTAAGTTTCCATACAATTAAGGGTTGCCTCTTTTCTTCTAGCCACACATATCCACCCACCTTGGTATCCCATATTTCCTGACTTGGGGTATCTAACCTGTTGTTCAACTTTCCATTACGAGACTCATTTCCATTTGTATCATTGAGATGGACGGCCCTACTCTGGAATTCCATGTCTGGGATCCATATGCTATTAAAGAAGACTGCCCCAGATTGCTAAGGCCCACCCTGGGACTGCAACTGGAAGCAGGGGTTGACGTGTTTGTGCACTTATTTATTTAGAGTTTGTAGAGCGCGTAGTCACCACGAGGGTATCCCAGCGCTAGAACCTTGTTGCTCAGGAGGGGGAGCGGCTAGGTAAGAGACCGGATTAGGGGAAGAGGAGAGTTTTGAGGGTTTTTCTGAACCGAAGTAAATCGGGCTCTGTTCTGACGTTCAGAGGGAGTGCGTTCCACTTGAGTCCGGTGTGGTGACTTTGCTACCTCTAAGAATCTCTTCTCTGGAAAGTCTTGGGGCCAAACAGTATCTTACCTTTTGGTGTCCCTCCTGCATATCCTATCTAGCTAAGTTTCAATGTCGCTAGCCTCGGTGAAAAGGTACAGTGTTGTTCAATCAATCAATCAATCAATCAGGGAATTGTAAGTGCGCTACTCAACCATAAGGGTCTCAAGGTGCTGGGGGGGTGGGAGTGGTACGCAGCTCTGTTAACCAAAAAACCAGGTCTTGAGGGCCTTCCTGAAGGTGTCCAGGGAGGGTGCATGTCTGATGTCCTCTGGCAGTTCGTTCCAGGTTTTGGCTGCAATGTGAGAGAAGGATCGTCTGCTTGCTCTGGCTCTGTGTATGCACAGGGTTTCGGCAGGTGTGAGGTTGGACGATCGGAGTTTCTTTTGGGTACGTGGAAGTTGATTTTGTCGATGAGGTATTTGGGTCCATTGTGTAGGCATTTGTAGGCATGAGTGAGGATTTTGAAGGTGACTCTTTTCTCCACGGCGAGCCAATGGAGTTTTCGCAGGTGTTGGCTGATGTGTTCATGCCGGGGGATGCCGAGGACAAGTCTGGCGGCCGTGTTCTGTATTGTCTGGAGTTTGCGGATAAGGGACTTGTTGATGCCCGCGTAGAGCGCATTCCCGTAGTCCAGTCTGCTGGTGATGAGTGTGTGGGTGACTATCTTCCTTGACTTAGGGGGATCCATTTGAAGGTCTTGCAGAGGATGTTGAAGCAGCTGGATGTGACGGCGTTGACCTGTCGGTTCATGGTGAGTGATGCGTCGAGTATGATACCTAGGTTTTTGGCGTGGTCTGTGGGGGTAGGTGGGCTTCCTAGGGCAGTCAGCCACCAGGTGTTGTCTCATGATGAGGGGGTGGTTCCAAGGATGAGGACTTCTGTTTTCTCAGTGTTGAGTTTCAGGCAGCTGCTGGTCAGCCAGGCTGCGACGTCTTGCATTCCTTTCTGGTAGTTGAGTTTAGCGGTGGTGGGGTCTTTGGTGAGGGAGAGGATGAGCTGGGTGTCGTTGGTGTAGGATACGATATTGAGTCCGAGTTGTCGTACAATGGTTGCGAGGGGGGCCATGTAGATGTTGAAGAGGGTCGGGCTCAGTGGTGATCCCTGTGGGACTCCCGCTGGTGAGTTTTGTAGGATCAGAGAGGAAGGGTGGTAGACTGATCCTTTGGCTTCTTCTGGTGAGGAGGGTGCGGATGTCGGCTGTGGCAGCGAGCAGGGCGGTCTCGGTGCTGTGGTTGCTTCGGAATCCGGATTGGTATGGGTCGAGGATGGCGTTCTTTTCGATGAATCAAGTCAGTTCCCTGTTGACTGTTTTTTCTGTGACTTTGGCTGTGAAGGGGAGGAGAGAGATAGGTTAGTAGTTCTTGAGGTCGATAGGGTCAGCTGTGGATTTCTTGAGCAGGGGCCTGACTTCTGCACGTTTCCAGTCATCTGGGAAGGTGCCTGATTGGAGGGAGGTGTTGATAGTGCGCTGCAGTTCGGGTGCTATGGCGACTGCATCTCTGTGGTAGATGTGGGGAGGGCAGGGGTCAGTAGGAGCCCTCCAGTGTATGCCTTTTATGGTCGAGGCAGTGTCTTCGGTCGTGATCAGCATGCAGTTGGAGATGGTGGGCTGGCTGGTGTGTCTGGAGGGCGGAATTTGCTGTGGCATTTGGAGGGTGGCTGATGAAGTTGCCGTAGAGGTTTTTGATTTTGAGGTGGAAGTAGGCTCCGAGTTTGTCACAGAGGTCTTGGGATGGGGTGATGTCTGTGGCTTCGCTGTGTGAGTTGTTGAATTCCTGAATGACGTTGATGAGTTCCTTAGAGTTGGTGGAGTTGTCAAGGATTCTGTTGTGGATTAAGTATTTCTTGGTGGTTTTGATTTGCTTGTGGTAGTCTGTCATGACGTTGTTGTAGGTGGAGTAGTTTTTGGATGTCTTGGTGTTTCTCCAAGTTCTTCTCCAGGCGTCTGTAGGTGCGCCTAGCTTCCTTGAGTTCGGTGGTGAACCAGGCAGCTTTCCTGGGGCGCTGCTTGTCGGGGTTGCTCAGCGGGGCAGCTCATCTACGCAGTTGGAGATCCAGGTGTGGAGTTCTCTGGCTGCAATGTTTGCGTTGGATGCCCAGGTGTGGTTGTCTCGGGTGAGGGTGCAGTTGAGTTGTTAGTTGGTCACCTTGCACCAGTTTCTTCATGGTGGGCATGGGGCTGGATTGGGTGCCTTGAGTTTTTTGATGGTGAAGTGTACGCGGTGGTGGTCGGTCCATAGTGATTGCGTTGTGCGGCTGAAGTGGACGCTGTTTCCAGGCAAGAAGATGGGGTCGAGGGTATGTCCTGCTCTGTGGGTCGGTGCAGTGAAGAGTTGTTTGAGGCGGATGCTTGCTAGGTAGTCACGAATAGTGGTGGAGTTGAGGTCGCTGGGGTTGTCGAGGCGGAAGTTCAGGTCTCCAATGAGGATGTAGTTAACTGAGGCGATGGCATTGGGGGGATGAAGTCGGTGATGGTGGTGGCGAAGGGTGTCCGGGGGGTCTGTAGACGAGGGTTCCTCTGAGTGTGACGTTTGGGTTAGTCTGGATCTGGAAGTTCAGGTGTTCATCGGAGGGGAAGGTTTTGCTGGAGGTGGTGAGGCGGAGGGTGGTCTTGTGGACGATGGTGAGGCCCCCTTCCGTGTGTTTGGGGCGGTCCTTCCTTTGGATCTTGTATCCGTCTGGGATGACGGTGTTGATCCCGGGCCGTAAGAGGCGTTGGTCCAGGTCTCCATGAAGAAGGCGATGTCTGGCGAGAGAGAGTTGAGTGGGTTCCAGATTTCTATGGTGTGTTTGTGTTCGGAGCGAACGTTGAGGAGGATGCATCTTAAGGAGTTGCTATTGCTGGCGTCTGTGGTGTTGGAGGCCGGGGAGCTGGAAAGTGTGTGGCGGCAGTGGAGTCAGGAGAAATGTCAGTGAGTTGTGTCCGGTGAGGCCTGTTGGCAGTCTCAGCGTCTTCCGGGGTTGAGTGATGGAGGGTGGTGGTGCCGTGGGGAGGGATGGCCGGAGATCCAGGGTTCCTGGCGCTGGCCGTGATCGGGTGGAGGACGGGTACAGACGGACTTGCCTTAGGCATGCAGCGGTCGGCATCAAATAGGGGAGGGGGGCGGGACGCAGGTCAGGAGGTGGGAGAGGGTGTGAACGGGGTGAGGGTCTGCAGGGGAAGCAGCAGGAAAAAGAAGACGGCGAGAGGCTTAAGCTTCCAGAGCTTGAAGCAGCTAAATAAGAAAAGTAATCTTCAGGGAGCTTAACTGGAAATACGAGAGGGGAGAAAGTGAGCTGAGGTCTCGCAGAGGCTGGAGGGCGGACTGCTGGAGGCTGCAGGCCGTGCTGCAGGAGCGAACCCTGGTGGATTGTTGGATTGGTTTGGTATCGGGTCAGATTCACTACTACATTGTGGGGTTGTACCTTGTTGGGTGGTATTTTGGACCTAATCTTACATAGGTATAGGTGGAGAAGGCATTTTGCTTTTTCGGGGGCCACCTCTTGGGACAAGTAAAGCCTGTCTGCACCTTTTGCACGTTATATCAGGGAACAGACGTTACATGACCTGGCTGATGTCTTGGAGCCCACGGCGGCCATCAGCTAATACTATGACTGTGTAAAAGGGCGCTGTCTAGTGCATGTGGAGTGGTAGTGTTGTGTTAAGTGTAATTCTAATTGATATGGGAGAGGTCCCTACCCAAGCTCGGTGATAGCTTCAGGGTGAATTCCATTTGACTAGCCAGTTCTTTGTCAATGAAATGATGTGGCAACACCCACAGCAAGCAAAGGGTACATAGAAGTGCAACTATATATTACTTATTTAACATTGCAGGGTGTGGGATAAATCCAAGGGAGAAGATTGTAGTCCTCTGATGATTGGTAGCTCATTGGCTTAAAAGGCTTGGAGCAAAAAAGTTCACAAAACAGTTTCTAGTTTCTCAATTTGCACACTGTATATCTCGTCGGGGTGTGGATGTGACTGCTGAAAACGTGGTGAACTTGAATGTTCAATTGCTGAGCTGTTGAATAGGAGCTACGTTCATTGGTTAGTTCAGAAAACAGTGCGTTTTTGCATGTGCTGTTGTCAGTCATTTTCCTTAGGGGTTCCTGTGCTTTCCTTCGAGGGTGTGTTCGCCACATTCCATTCATGCAATTTTAGTGTGGTACCAGAAGGTGGCTCCAGTTAGAGCATCTATTTTTGATGGGTTGAGATAAAGAGTGGGAACAAATTATTATTTTATAAGTTCTTAGGCCTCCCCCCTTTCTGTACCTAGCTGGCAGTTAGACCGGTAAAGGATTTTTATGGGGTGATCTCATTAATAATAGGATAGTATCAATTTTAGCAAGAGTTCCATGGGCATCGCCAGCCACTCTCTCCGGATGTGTGCATGAGGGTGCTATTGGTGCGGGTAGTGTTTTTGTTTTGACCTACACATGCACTGGATGATGTGTAATATGGGGGCATGCCATTGTTTGAGCCCTGCTGATGGTTGCAACGAATGTATGATATTACGACCCAAACATTTACAACGCATGCTTTTACAACGCATGCTTTTACAACACGGTTTTTACATCGCAGCTACCATTACAACGCATGATTTTACAACACATGCCATTACAACGCATTTTTAGAAACCACATTTACAACGCATTTCATTACAATGCATACCATTACAACGCATACCATAGCAACACATAATACTTTTAGGGCAACAGTAGGGTAAGTGTTGGATAGTGTACGGGTAAAAATTACTATTCCAACTCCAGTGAGTGCAACAGTAGGGTGAGTGTTGGCTTGTGTAGGGGTAAAAATTACTATTCCCATGTACCCCAAACCCCATACCCACCCTAAAACTTAAAAAATCCCCATTACTTACCTTATAATGCATTGTAATTCCATGCGTTGTAATGGTATGCGTTGTAATGGCATGCATTGTAGTGACATACATTGTAACGGCTGCATTGTAATGGCATGCGATGTAAAGGCAGTTGCGTTGCAACAGCTGCATTGTAAAGGTAGTGCGTTGTAATTACTGCGTTGTAATGGATTTTTCCCGGTTGCAACATGCCCTGAGGTCACGTGTGTACCCCTCTGGTCCCTGGGATGCGGCATGCATTGTGACCTTCCCTTGTGGTGCCAGGTGTCTTGACTATGCCCTTATTCTAGAAAATTCTTTTTGGGATAGTTTAGGATTCTTTTTGTTGGTATTTTGGGCACTTCCCTAGGTCTCAGGTGAACTGCTATCTCATTTATCAGGAAAAAATGGAGGTGATCGGAAAGCTGTTCTGTGGCCTCCATGTACCCCTGCTTATGCCATTTTGCAGGGTCTGAGGCTGGGCGTACTGGTTTTTCCTGATGATGTATGTAAGGCCTGGTATGCTGGCTGATTTCTAGGCCTGTTATGGGTTGATCACATTCTGTGTTCTACTCTCATTCTTTTCTCGTTCGTAGTTGTGTTGGATTTTGTGGACCCCCATATTTCTGGCAACCCCTCTCGAAAAGAGGGACAACATCTTTTCCCGGGTATTTGAACCTGTGGTTCCTAGCTGTGGCTAGGGGCTTCTAACTGGGGGCACACTTCTGTCGTTATTTGGCGGGGCATGACCTGGTGAACAGTTTTGGGATAATTGGAAAGTTTAAGGTAAAGGAAGAGAAACATTGCTGCATGGAGAATCCAGGGTTTAAGGTCAAGAACTCGTTGAAATTCAACTGATGAAGGTGATGGGCTGGGACAGTTGGTTATTCAGGCAGCCCTCTCCCTCCCAATGACTCGGCACCATGCAACCCTATGCAACTATTCGGATCTTGTGCGGCGGAAATTATGGGAACTTCACTATCCCAAGCTTATGGGTATCCTGGGTCCCGATACTGGATGTTAGCTTCATTTTGAAACTCAAACTGGGCCTTTATTTGGCTGGAGGCTTCTAGTCTTTTGGGGAGCTGTTGGGGCTACAAGGGTTGAAGGAACTTTAGCCCTGGGCTAGATGCAAGAGAATGTGGACTTTTCGATTTGGTCATTGGAATCTGTTCTAATTGGACTTGGCTACAGGGACTTGGTTGCCTGCTTATAAGGACTTGTTGGGGAGCCGGCCGGCCCCCCTCGTCAGACTGCCCTCCCACTAGGGTGATGCCAGCCAGGCCCACCCTGGGGGAGCAGCAGCAGAAAGGGGCGTAGGCTCCCCCCAGCTGCAATGAATGGGGAATTCTAGTGAGATGCCTGATCGACAAAGCACATAGAGTAGCCCTGAATTACTGAACACAAGTAAAGGCTTGTTCCTAATATTGTTTCATTGCAAGCGTGTCTAAATACATGAATGTGTACTTGTATTAGTGATTGTATAAGAGAGTAAGTATGTGAAAGTATCTATATAACCTGAACACAAGTAAAGGCTTGTTCCTAATATTGATTCATTGTTCTTTCTTTTTCATTTCTGTTACAGTGGATTTTGAGGTGTGGGTGAAATGGGTAGTATGCATTTGGGATTTTTTTAACTAACTTCACATTTGGGTTCTGCTTTTGAGTGAAGGCATTACCTCCCCAGACAGTTACCCCTCCCTGCCCTGGTTGTGACCCTGGTTCCTGTTTGGATGAGTTTCATGTCTGCTCTTGCTGTTGCCATGCATTTGTCCAACTACCTTATCCCGGTTGTGGTGGAGTGGTGGCTGACTGACCTCCATGTGGCTGGATGTAGGGTGCATTTGTGTCTCCCTGGGTGTGGTCTTGTGGATGGCGATTTTGTGGAAGACTGGCTCTGGCTCATCGAACTCTGTTCATGGTATGCGTTTAGCCAGTATCTGTCTGCCATATGGCCTACTCTGTGACAATGGCAACAAAGGTTCTGTTTGCTGCCAACCACCCTAGCTTATGCCCTTATAGTTATGTGGAAATCCTCTGGGGTTTGTGGTGCAGCCCCCTTCAAGACTGGTGCCTTTTGAATGCTCAAAACCAACGCGGCGGCTCTCATTTGTGTTGGACCAACTTAGCGGTTTCTCTCTGGGCATTCCCCTGTTTTTACCTAATCTTCTCTTGTTTCTTATGCAATAGTGCACTACGTGGGCCTGTATCTCCTGCCAGGGTTTGGTATCTAACCCCACTACACTGTCCAAACCACATTGTATCTTCGTGGGCAGTCCTTTTTGAGATATTATAAAAGGATGCAACTTGCATGCCCATATAACTCCATCGCTATCCTGTCTCTTATCCTCATCATTTCCTCAACTATTCAGAAAATTGGTTGTGGTTTTTGCCATATTTCATAGTCTCCATCATTAACCCTCAGACATCAGGGCACTCCAGAAACATATCCCTCAGGGCTGTCCATATTTGGGGCCCGTACGAATTTAATGCAGCCCCATCATGCAAGGTGTTTGCCAGCATGATGGCTGGGATATGAGCTCAGGTGAACACCATGTTGTTCTGTTCTCAGATAAGACTACTTAGCAGACATTTCCCAGCCGCATCCAGCAATGGTGGAAATTTGGTCCTTAGCCCTTCTTTATCCATCTGAGGCCATGGAACATAGATGGTCCCTGACGCACCCGTTTGTACTACAGTTTGACTTTGGGTGGCTCTACTGGTTTCTCCCTGATGTAGTGCTCCCATTTTCTTAGGCAATCCTGCATATAGGGGAAGTTTCACATGGGATTTCCCCCTCTGTGCTGGATACAGTCTTTCACTACGGCCATGTCCCCGGATTCAATGGAACCCTCCTCCAGCCAACGTCTATCATGCTGGTCCTTTCCCTCAGTCCAGAAGGCTAGCAGGTGGCAGAGTGGTCGTGCATAGATCTTACCTTCCTCTTGAACCACTATCTCTCTTGTGTACAGTCTATCGGTTCTACGTGTTTGGAAGGAGGAGCGGACATTTTCGTCGCTGCTCCCCTTGTGTACACACAACGGTGCCATCTTTTTACTCCTGCACTTTGGTTGGGCCTGTACCAGCCCACCTTGATCTCTTATTTCCTGGTCAGCCCTTCTTCTACATTGATAATCTGGTGAGACTCTGATTCCAGCCAAAAGCCTTTCATCCAGTTCCACCTCTGATTCCACTGCGATCAGTGCCTTCTACATATCCCCACCCACCTTTCCTCTAAATCCCATTTGGATGCTTCCTTTGCTCTGAGATATGTGTTGTTCCTTTTGGCCAGAATGTCCCCTCAAATTAGCTTTTTGCCATTTCTTCTGCTACCTGAGCAAGCCCTGTAGCCTCACCCTCATCATCGGATCCCAGAGTATTGCGACCCTTTTCCTAACCTCTGCCACTTTTATCACTGTTCAGCACTGCCATGAACCTCCCTGTTACTTGAATGTGCTCGGCTGAACTGGTAGGAGTGTGTGTTCTTTGCGCTGCTGGGATTCGATGGGCTGAACACAACGGATGGGAGGTTGAACTTCTGGGAGCCTGTGCACTGCAAGGGGGTAGTGCTAGGATTACCTGGGCCTGTTAGGCTTTCATGCCTGGACTAATGTTCCGTTTTCCAGTCTGCGGCCGTTCAGTTCCCTCAACTGGTGGGTGGGTGTATCATAATGCAGGGAGATCAGGCATTAGGGATAGCACTTCCATGTCTTCATATGGCAGGGGAGATGCACAAGCCTTGCTTGCTGTCTGTGAGATGATCTTGGCCTCCTTAAAGATGTCCCACAGCTCTAATAGGTTCTCTCTCTTGTCCTTTTTCTGTCCTGCGTATGTGGTCCATATATGTTAAATTGCATTAGTGTCAACATTTCCGTCCTTTGGCCAGGGAAACACTTGTGTCTTAGTGTGTAAATAGCATTCATGGCAAAATTTGTTCCTTTTTTTCACCTGTGTGGGGAACCTGGTTTGAATGCGTTTTAGTGGCGATTCCATGATGGGTTGGGTAACTTTTTAGGTGACAGATGCATCCTTGCTTCTCTTATCTTTTCTCCTTTGCTCTATATAAATATATATATATATATATGGGTGGTTTCGCAAAAATAAATTACTGAAAAGAATTCCCGTGAGTGCTGTCCTTCTTTCGGATCAACTGGGATTGTTCACCGTTGTGGCAGTATATATATATATATATATATATCCAGAAAAATGAGGTAGCACCAATGAGAGCAGCCAACAGGTACGTGTGAATCTTGGCTTTATTTGTGGCAGCTTGCAGACAGACAACAGGGAAAGCACTGTCCATCAAATCTTTAAGTTGCACCAAACGCGTTTCAAGAACTAGGTTCTCTTCATCAGTGGCAATCTTAGTGAAATCACTCAGCAGTGTTGATAGCATCCATTTTATCAATGGAACCTGCCCCAGTTGGCGGAGAGTTGCAGAGAGGTGTAAAAAGGGGCGTGGCCTTGGACCACCTCTCTGCAAAGTAGCTCTGTGGCGCTTACTGGAGGTACCTGGTGGGCTAGTTGGCCCCCAGGGACCCTCAGGATTCAAGGGAATTTAATTCCCCAACTTACAACGTGCTAGTGGCACGTTTGCACAGTGGTTGAGGGAGGGGGTGTGGCCTGATGTAAGAAGTTAGCAATCATGCTGTGTGGGACTTACTGGTGGTAATAAAAGGGATAGTTGGCCCCCAAGGTTGACGTTGGGGGCTAACTACTCCTCCTGTTGCCTCCAGTAAATTCCACACAGTGGGATTGCTAAGAGGTGTTTCAGAGGCCACACTCACCACTCTGGAAATGTGACTGGTATGTTATAGTTAGAAATTAGCATTTAAAAAATCTTTGAAATTCATTGAAAAAACCATAAGTTTCAGGGACGTTATAGTTAGCTGGACATTTCCCTCGTACAAAACCCTATAAATTCCCCCGTTATAGTTAGTTCAGCTAAGTATAACTCACGCACCCTTAATGCACTGCTGATGATGTCACATATTACATCATTCATGACATGGTCAGTGACATCACTGATGACATCACTGATGACATCTCAAATGACATCACTGATGACATCACTGATGACATCATCCACGTGAAAGTCTGATGCACCTCCTCACACTCTAACATAATCTTTGATGCACCCAGTGTAATATACAGACTACCATTTTCGAAACCATCGACACACCAATACCAGTTACTACATACGCACTCACTGATTCCTAGGTCTCCACACACATCCACTCATTCACCCATACAATCACTCATACATGCAATCACTCATCAATACAACACTATCATATGCACTCATTCACCTATACAGACACTCACACACCACCACTCATCCAGAGTTACTCACACACCTAGTGAGTCATGAAAAGAATCAATCACACTTCCATTTACTGACCTATACAGTTATACCCACACCACATCACTTATTCAAACAGAAACAAATGCATACTTACTCTCTTATTCAATCACTGATGCAAGTACACAGTCATCCATACAGCCACTCTCACAATCACTGAGTCTCACGTATAGTCATTTATATACTTCAACTCTCACATACACTGCCTTCTACATATGTAGTTACTTGGACATGTACCTTTGAGACATCCATTCACTCACCAACACACCAATACACACACTCACCCACCCATACAGCTGTTTCCACATGCACTCTTGAACCCATACACACAGAGAATCAACCACTCAAACATCTATATACGGAGTCACACACCTCCCAGCCAATCACACACCCAGGCACCTATACAAATACTCAGGCAACCAATCGATAACGCATATAGACACTCATGTAGCTACTGACCAACCCATGCAGCAGCTTATACAAAAACAGAGAGACTGATACAGACATTCACACAGTTTAGTCACTAACCCATGCATTCAGTAAGACACGTTTAATCACTCACTTAAATAGTCAGTCATGCACCTACTAAATCGTCCATCCAGACACTTATAAACTCACTCATTCTTCAATACACCTTGGCATATATATAATACATATTTAAACTTTAAAGAAAAACACAGTCACTGGATGATGTCATCAGTGATGTCACTGACCATGTCATGAATGATGTAATATATGACATCATCAGTAGTGCATTGCAGGTGCGCGAGATATAGACAGCTGAATTAACTATAACGGGGGAATTTCTATGGTATCGCACAAGAGAAATGTTCAACTAACTATAATGCCCCTGAAACCTATGGTTTTTTCATTGAATTTCTAAGGTTTTTTAAATGTTAATTTCTAACTATAACATGTCTGAAACCTATGTTTTTTCAGTGAATATATATATATTTCCTACTGGCGGTCGCCAATAGGTAGATATAGTTCGGACCTAGTTTCCATAGGAAACTCATTTTTTGTTTTCTCAATATCTTTGGCGCCGGTTGACGAATCTTCGCGAAATTTTTAAAACTTGTGGCCCGTTCCGGTCAGCTCCTGTCTTGAAAGTTTTGGGGTGATTCGGCAAGCAGGGGCTGAGAAAAAAGGGGGGTCCCAGCACATGTTTTTTCCATGTTAATTCCCAGAGGAAACTTTAGACACGGCTACAGCTCGAACTGCTGAACGCAATTACACCAAATTTGGCAGAAAGGTAGCCCTTGTTTCAGAAAGAGACCTTTTTTTAAATGGAGTAAATCCGTTCAGTAGTTCCTGAGAAATTAAAAAAATAGAGGTGAGAAAATCAATTTCCCATAGGAAACTTTAGACCCAGTTATTGCCAAAACTGCTGAACAGAATTACACCAAATTTGGCAAAAAGGTAGCCCTTGGTTCAGAAAGAGACCTTTTGTTTTAAATGGAGTAAATCCGTTAAATAGTTGCTGAGAAAATCATAACACAAAAGTTTTGATATATAGAGGCGCGATGAATCCGCACACCATCCCGATCACATGCTTTATTCTGTCAATACGCCATCTTGTGACTCGGTAGAACCGAAGCACAAGATAAGAGGGCAAACAAAGGTGGATATAAAGAAAAGGGGGCAGGGTAGAAACACCCTGACCCCCCATCCCTGCTCAGGGGGTCCCACAAAAACCCCTGGGGCCAAAAAAAGCATTTTCTTTTTAAAAACAGCGGAATGCGCGCTGCGTGTGTGGTTCCGGACGCACAAAATGTTAAAAAATCAAAGCAAGGGCTTCCTCACTTCGTAAATGTTAAGCCCCCGGGTTGGCCAGGGCCCGGGGGGATTTGGTAAATGTAAAGCGGGGACCCATGGGGGCCCCTGCAGCCCCTGGGACCGCCACTTCCAGGGGGCTCTGTTTTCTAAATAAAAAAACCCTGTGTGGGGGGCTCGAGCCCCCCCCCCACACCCCAGGGACCACCACCTCCCCGGGACATTAAATGTTTAAATACGGGGGTCCATTTTTGACCCCCGAGCCCTGGGGACCACCACCTCCCCGGGGCTTTGGAAAAGTTGGGAGGGGGGCTGTACAGCCCCCCTCCTGGAGCCTTTGATGGCCCTGGGGACTGCCACCCACCAGGCCAGCTCCTGCAGTGTCCCGGGGTGCCCACCCCAAGATACTGCTGATTGCTATGGTACGGTGGGAGCACGTCTCCCACCCTACCATAGCAAACTCTTCTTTGGATTTTGGAAGAGAGAGTAGGGAAACCTGCGCTCTCATCCAAAATCCAAAGCAGATTGCTTTTCTACACGGGGAGCTGCATGTTAGCAGCTCCCCATGTGGAAAAGCAGTGCCGGCTTCCCCAGGACGTGGGGAGCCGGCGGGACCGCGGGGGCTTTGGGGCTCCCCCCATGATCCCCAACGAAGTGGTTAAGCCCCGGGGGATGGGGTCCTCAGGGCGAATATAAATTACTAGCAGGAGCCGGTTTTTTTTATCGAAAAATTTGGAGTCGAGTCCCTAGAGCGATGCTCAGCGCGGCCCCCTGGTGTGAACGCGAGGGGTGCGTGACTCCCAGCACGGCCCCCTGGTGTGAACGTGAGGCGTGTGTGGCTCCCAGCGTGGCCCTCTGGTGTGAATGGGAGGGTTGCGCGGTTCCCAGCATGGCCCCCTGGTGGGATTCGCGCACCCAGCACGCACGGAGAATGCACCCGATGCGACTCCGCGAAAATATATTTATCAATATTATAAGTTTATTACAAGTAGAAATAAATTATTTTCATAATTAGTTTAGATAATCTGTTCCCCTGATATGTACATTAAAGTTACATACATAGAGTTTTACAGTATAAAAACTTTTACGGGAGTCGCGCACCCTGCCCTCCCCAGCACGTTTATGACGTCAAGCCGGTCCTGCCACCGCGCAGACATCGCGTACCATAATACGTATGTGACGTGAATACGCTGGAACAGAGTCGCGCACCTGTCGCATACCAATCGCGCACATCATGTAATGTTATACGTATATGAAGTAACACAAAACTACACATCCGTCACAGACCATAAGCGGATCTTTCACAACTTTTAGAATATGGTGGCTGGAATACGTGCACCCGCCATGTTAGGTGCGCGTTAGGTGCGGGCCTCCAACATTTTTTTGGGGGAAAAAGATGTAAAGGCAAAGGACATTACATAATTATATTAAAAAAAACATAATAATAATTATAAAATATCCCAGTTTCAAAAATTCTTTTTTTTAATTGAAATTTACAGAAAACTATATAATGTTGTGTAACAAGTATTAAAATGACAAATTTACAAGTAAAAAACTCAAGAAATTCAGTAAAAAAAATAGGAATAACAACCATTATACTTAGAAATTAACATTTAAAAAACCTTTGAAATTCACTAAAAAAACATAGGTTTCAGGCACGTTATAGTTAGAAATTTGCATTTAAAAAACCATTGCAATTCACTGAAAAAACCATAGGTTTCAGGGTTGTTATAGTTAGTTGGACATTTTACTCGTACAAAACCAATGAATTTCATCATTATAGTTAGTTGAGCTAACTATAACTCGCGCGCCTGCAATGAACTGCTGATGACGTCACATATTACATCACTCATGACATGGTCAGTGACATCACTCATGACATCACTGATTACATCTCAAATGACATCACTGATGACATCATTATGATGTTGTCCGGGGATGAGATTTTGAAATAAAGTTGTGTGTCATCCGTGTACATATGGAAGAGTATGTTGGTGGAATTTAGAGAATTAGCTAGTGGTTCCAAGAAAAGTTTGAAGAGGATAGGAGATAGGGCAGACCCTTAGGGAAAACCCATGAGTACTGGAGAGGGCTGGAAGAGGGAGTGGTTTGCCTTGATTCTTTATGATTTATGATGAAGGAAGGACGAGAACCATTATAACACCCGACCCGAGAAACCCATCCTGTTCTTCAGAATGTATAGAAGGTTGTTGTGATTAACCGTGTCGAAAGCGGAAGAAAGGTCAAGGAGGATTAGGAGGCAGGAATCATTTTGGTCAACTATTTTTAAGGTGTCATCCATTAGGTGCGTGAGTGCCTGGAGGTCAATACGGGGGAATCCCCTACACTTTTGCCTATTACAGGGTCTGCTTTGACGAGAACCCAATGTCTCACCATTACTTTTTGGAGTCTATGAGATCTTGCATTGTATCCAATGGTCATTCTTGGAATATTAGTGGATTTTTGTTCCAATAATGTTTTAGTTTTTCTGTTTCTAAATAAATAGCACCTCCGTCTACTTTACATTCTGTAGTTTGGTGCTAGCCTGAGATAGAGTCCTATCAGAGTAGCCCCACCTTTTGAACCTCTCTAACACTTTGGTCTGTTCCCTTTCATACCTGGCATCCGTGCTGCAGTTTCTGCAAACACGTAATAGTTCTCTGATGGTATGTTGTTTAAAAAGGAAGTGGGATGATGACTGTGTGCATGTAAAGTACTGTTGCCCGCAGTCTCTTTTTGAAAAGATTGGTCACCAATTTGTTATTATGTACTGTGATCTTAATATCAAGAAATGCACAGGCTGATTCACTCATGCTATGTGTGAAACTTAAATTCAAGTTGTTACAAGATAAGGACTCAATGAATTCTAGGGCTAGTTCTCTCCGTCCATCCCAAATGATGAAAAGATGATCGTTGTACCTTAGCCATGAAGGCACATATTCAGTATATTGTTCTTTGGTATCCGTCCATACCACCTACTCCTCCCACCAGCCCAGGAACACATTTGCTAGGCTAGCGGTGAAGCAGGTGCCCATGGCTGTACCAGATTTCTGTTGATACAGTGTTTGCATATAGAGAGATCGAGAGACAAGACCAACATGTTAGAGAGGTTCAAAAGGCAGGGCTACTCAGACAGGATTCTATCTCAGGGTAGCACCAAACTACCGAATGTAAAGCAAACTGAGGTCCTATTTAGCATCATAAAAACGAAAACATTATTGGAACAACAATCCACTAATATTCATCGAATGATCAATGGATACAATGCACGATCTCATAATCTAAAACAAATCATGATGAGACATTGGGCTCTCGTCAAAGCAGACCCCGTAATAGACAAAAGTGTAGGGGATTCCCCCATAGTGACCAACAGCAGGACAAGATCCTTTAAGGACAAATTAGTCCAAAACATCTTACAAACTGAATCATCTGCCACTTGGTTACAAACAGGTAAAGGTTTTTACAAGTGCAAATCATGCAAAGCCTGTAAATACAGTCAGAGCTACAAAAATGTCCAAACATATAATGGGAAGGAGAAACACATTTCTAAGTTTATCACTTGTACCACTGATTTTGTGATTTATGTTTTGGAGTGCCCGTGCAACCTCAAGTATGTAGGGAGCACGAAGTTACAACTTAAGAAACATGTCTTGGAACAACAAAGAGCGATACCTAATCTTGATTTCAATTACCAGGTAGACAGGCATTTTTATAACACTCACTACAGTAACATTAAGCTTTTGAAGTTCTGTTGCACTGATAGAGTAATGAAACACATACGAGGAGGAGACAGTGTGAAACATCTACGCATCCTCGAATCTCTTATATCATTGATCTCAATACCAGAATGCCTTTTGGGTTGAATAGGGAGGAAGAACTGTCAACACATATAGGAATTTAGTTATGTACCCTTTTCACTGTCTCTGAAAGTTCTTTTGTACTGTTTAGTAACTGAATATCTCTCCCCCCTATTTTTTCAGTAACCTTTCCTTGTAACACCCGTCCTTTTGCTTATATTTTTTATTATTCTATGCCTTCACATATTTCAAGTGATGAGATTTCTCATCATTATTTTCACACAATTGGATGCCCATAGAAAACACTATGGTTGGCCATACTTTTAGACTTTGGACCTGGTTTCTTAGATGTCATTTTCATCTATAGATTTATTTGCAGCATTAGGGCACTTGCCCATGATCTTGTCTCTCGATCTCTTTATATGCAAATACCAGGATTTTCTTTAGTGTGACCGTCCATCATTATGATAGATGGGATGGTCCTGGTGTATTCTCCATTTGGGATTTATATAAATTACCAACATAGGAGTATCTTATGCCAATTATATATGGCGTACACCAGTGCTTTATATGTTAAATCATTTTCACTTATTATACCTTGAGTAAATCTCTTTGCCCATTCCTAAGCCATTTTCAATAACATCATCAGTGTAGAGATTGTAATTTCAAAGTTGAAATAATGAGATTTTGATGTTCATTTATCATGGTGTTAGATACAAAAAAATCAACCTAATGATATGCTTCCATACCATGAATGTATTTATGATGTTATATTGCAATGCGTGAGCCAATGCTCCAAAGAACTTTGCTGGTTTTTAATATCAATATATAATTTTACAGGATAGATTTTTATTCGTATGAATTTATCCATGGAACATGTATCTTCTAAATGTTTTTAGAACATACATTTTTTCTATTTCCAGCATGACGTCAACATTGTGAAGAGTCTGTTTTTGAGTTTATTAATGTACATAATAATGAAATTGATGACATTTGATATATTGATTTATCTACATTGGAGTTATTATTTATCACTTTTTAAAAGACTCAATTTTGGGCCTCTTCACTTTTTAAAGTTCAGCATCGATTCACATATCCATTTTAAAGATTTGTTTATGTCTATGATGATGTCATATATTTCTAATGGCGCTTGGATTTGGGCTTGTAAACTTGACAAAGGCTGTTTGGGCTGAAACGCGTTGTTTGCAAGAATAAATAACTTGTGGATTTCAGTGGTGTGACACTTCTCTCCATTCTGGTTTGGATTTTCTATATCTATCTATCTATCTATCTATCTATCTATCTATCTATCTATCTATCTATCTATCTATCTATCTATCTATCTATCTATCTATCTATCTATCTATCTATCTATCTATCTATCTATCTATCTATCTATCTATCTATCTTTCTATCTATCTATCTATCTATCTATCTATCTATCTATCTATCTATCTATCTATCTATCTATCTATCTATCTGTCTATCTATCTATCTATCTGTCTATCTGTCTATCTGTCTATCTATCTATCTATCTATCTATCTATCTATCTATCTATCTATCTATCTATCTATCTATCTATCTATCTATCTATCTATCTATCATCTATCTATCTATCTATCTATCTATCTATATATATTCACTGAAAAAAACATAGGTTTCACACACTTTATAGCTAGGAATTAGCATTTAAAAAACCTTGCAAATTCACTTAAAAAACCATAGGTTTCACACATGTTATAGTTAGGTGGATATTTCACTCGTAAAAAACCAATGAAATTCCCCCGTTATAGTTAGTTGAGATAACTATAACGCGCGCGCCTGCAATCCTCTGCTCATGATGTCACATATTACATCACTCATGACATGGTCAGTGGCATCACTCATGACATCACTGATGACATCATCCTTGTGATAGAGTGGCGGTCGCGCGAGTTATAGTTATCTCAACTAACTATAACGGGGGAATTTCATTGGTTTTTTACGAGTGAAATATCCACCTAACTATAACATGTGTGAAACCTATGGTTTTTTAAGTGAATTTGCAAGGTTTTTTAAATGCTAATTCCTAACTATAACGTGTGTGAAACCTATGTTTTTTTCAGTGAATTTGTATGGTTTTTTAAATGCTAATTTATTTATGTATTATTATTTTTTTATATATTTATTTTACAATAAACTACGTATTAAATTTTTTTATTTTTTTTTTAATTTTCATAGTGCGCGCACGGTGCGCACACCCCCGCGATTTAAAAAAAAAAAACAATTTCTGTCTTCAGGGTCCTTCAGGGACCCCCTGACAAAGGCTAGGGGGTCAGGAACTCTCTACCCTGCCCCCTTTTCACGTTCGCCACCTTCCTTTTTCTCACTGAAAACAAACAAAATGGTGGCCGACACTTCCTGATTTCGACTGATTCGAACGTTGACTAACATGTAACCACCAATCAGAATTACGCTCGTGCACGTTAGGGTGCTCGCACGGTACGCGCACGTAGCGAGCACCCTGCGCGCGTATAGATATTGATATGCTTTTAAATGCTATTTTCTCAGGAAATACTGAACAGATTTACACCAGACCTGCAAAAGGCACTTCCTTGACCTTATGGCTACCTCTCTGCCAAATTTCAAGTAATTGTGTTCAGCCGTTCGGGCTGTAGCTGCGTCTAAATGTCCTATGGAAAAATGCATGGGGAAAACGCGTTTTGGGACGCCCCTTTTTTCTCCGCCCCTGCTTGACGAATCCCCCCGAGACTTTCAGGGTGGGAGCTGAGCGGAGCGCCCCATTAGTTTTGAAAATTTTGCGAGGATTCGTCAACCGGCGCCAAAGTTATTCAAAATAGAATTTTGAGATTTCCTATGGAAACTCGGTCCTAACTATAACTATCTACTGGCGACCGCCAGTAGATAATATATATATAAAACACAGGTTGCCTTTTTCTTGAGGTGCACTTGCTGGTCAGATTTGTTGCCACACACAAGTCATGCAGATTCGAGGCATTCAGCTCCCCAAACTTTGGCCTGATGCGTTTCGGGCTAACCACGCCCTTCCTCATAGGCACTGAAACAAAAAATGGCTCGTTTAAAACCAGCACGTCATCCTTTTTATTCATTCAATTATAGGACAGTTCCTCTCAGGTGAGTAAAAAACACATTGCATCATGGGGCTGGTAGTTTTCCTGATAATACCCATGTGGGTTACTTGCCATTATGTCCATGTTTAAAAAAGATTTTCCCGGGAAACCAAGAATGTCTCACACTGCTGCTTGTAGGCTCCGTCCTGCTCAAAGCATATCGCTGCTCCAATACGCAGCGGCCGAACCGCAAGGATATTGCGGCGGTGCTCACTCGTGGCCCGGGCAGGACCACATTACATAAAACACAGGTTGCCTTTTTCTTGAGGTGCACTCGCTGGTCGGATTTGTTGCCACACACAAGTCATGCAGATTCGAGGCATTCAGCTCCCCAAACTTTGGCCAGACGCGTTTCGGGCTAACCACGCCCTTCCTCATAGGCACTGAAACAAAAAATGGCTCGTTTAAAACCAGCACGTCATCCTTTATATTCATTCAATTATAGGACAGTTCCTCTCAGGTGAGTAAAAAACACATTGCATCATGGGGCTGGTAGTTTTCATGATAATACCCATGTGGGTTACTTGCCATTATGTCCATGTTTAAAAAAGATTTTCCCGGGAAACCAAGAATGTCTCACACTGCTGCTTGTAGGCTTCGTCCTGCTCAAAGCATATCGCTGCTCCAATACGCAGCGGCCGAACCGCAAGGATATTGCGGCGGTGCTCACTCGTGGCCCGGGCAGGACCACATTACATAAAACATATATATATATTCAGTGAAAAAAACATAGGTTTCAGGGTCGTTATAGTTAGAAATTAGCATTTAAAAAAACTTAGAAATTTACTGAAAAAAACATAGGCTTCAGAGAAGTTATAGTTAGTTGGACATTTGACTCATATAAAACCAGAGAAATTCGCCTGTTATAGTTAGTTGAGCTAACTATAACTCACATGCTCGCAATGCACTGCTGATGACATCACAAATTACATCACTCATGACATGGCCATGTCATAAGTGATGTCACTGGCCATGTCATGAGTGATGTAATATGTGACATCATCGGCAGTGCATTGCAAGCGCGCGAGTTATAGTTAGTTCAATTAACTATAACAGATGCATTTCTCTGGTTTTATATGAATCTACTGTCCAACTAACAATAACAATAACGTCTTTGAAACCTATGGTTTTTTCAGTGAATTTCTAAGGTTTTTTAAATGCAAATTTCTAACTATAACGTCTGTAAAACCTATGGCTTCTTCAGTGAATTTCAAAGGTTTTTTAAATATCGAACTACTATTGTGCTATTTGTCATTACTACTGTTTTTTCTAACTTTTCAACTACATAAAATAAATTGCAAATCTACTATGTAATGTAATATATTTCACACATTTCAGTGAGTTTTTAAATAATACAAAATAATTTAACATTCAGAAAACCGTTTTTCTCCCTTTTTTTGCTGTCATCAGCTACTATTTAACTTCACTATTCACAGTGAGTAGTTTCATCATAAGCAGCAGGGAAAAAAAAAACAATCAACTAGATTGTTAAAAAAAAACAAATCCCTAATTCTCACAAATATAATACAAAATCAACACAAATAACACATCCAATACTATTTCCAATCTTCAAATCTTACCTTTACTTTATAGTTTCTGTGAACATTTTCCCAATACACCAAATAATGTATCAAAAATTTCGCTTTGAAAGCATCCACTATGAATTCCTTAAAGTATCATCTTTACACCTTCGCACAAAGCCGAATGGTGTATCTAAAATCTTTCTTTCAGAAATATCAAGTATGAGTTGGGTAATTCATAATGCAATCTCGGTTTCATTTCCAAGTGTGTATCGTTGCAGTGACTCCAACCATTATTACACTTTAAATAAACTGTATCATTTCCACTTGTGGTAGTACTTCCAGCATGGAAAACAATAGCAACTGTTGCAAAAGTTCTTCCAGAAATAGATACTTGACTAGCAACAACATTTTTAATTTTGGTTTCCACTTTTCTTCAATTGGGTCTACAGCGTTGTAGCATTATAATCAAATATTTTCCATATCTTTGTAGGAATAATGTAGATAGCATTGTTGATTTACAACGAGAACAGATCATCTCGTGATCTGCTTCTTTTAGTAATTTGGAAAATGGTACAGATTTGCAGTCAGGTATTGTCGAATATAGAAATCGTTCTCTGTCAACTATAGTGCTTGAAGTTAACGAACACTGTTCACATTTATGTTCCCATTTGTAACTGAGTCCAAACAAACTCTCAATCTGAATCCCTTCATCTTCTAGTACTTCAAGCATAACTACCAAAAATTCTTGTGCATCTTGTTGTATATTAGCACTGAACGTTAAAGATCCAGTACATGTATCCAACAGCTGGCAAATACCAGAAGCAGAATGGATCTTACTTCTATCAGTTCTCAATTCTTCAAATAAAGTATAAAGTGCCAAACATAATATTTTTACCTGACTTTCCATAATTTCACCATAAACATCTTCAAGATAAAATATAACGTTTAGAATAACATTACTATAGCAGTTGACACCAGAAGCATTTTCTAATTGGAATCCGACAACATCATCACTTGTTTGTATTTTCTGCTTCTTTACATCTTTTCTTTTCTCTTGATTTTGTTTCTGCTTTCCAACCATAATTGATTCTTCACCATGTTTGCGTTTTGAACACACAGGGCGAAAAGCGTTACAACAAACAAATGATGGACGGAATGCTGACAATGCAGACATTCTCCCCCAGTCAGGAGATCTGGGTTAAATCCATTGTTCCTTTGCCCACTACACCACCCCAGTTTAGACATGGACATATGCAAATCAGTCTTGACCCTGTGCCTCATGGGAACAGTCCAGCCCGAACTGCCAAGCCATGTCTTCCCTGGACCGGAATCAAGCACCCTAGGACCGGTTTCTGGCTATCAGCCGTCATCAGCCAGGATAGCTTGACTCCAGTGGCGTAGTGAGCACGGGTCCCACGTCTGGGAATACCCATTGCACTTAGGGCGAAAAGCGTTACAACAAACAAATGATGGACGGAATGCTGACAATGCAGACATTCTCCCCCAGTCAAGAGATCTGGGTTAAATCCATCGTTCTTTTGCCCACTACACCACCCCAGTTTGGACATGGCCATATGCAAATCAGTCTTGACCCTAACAGTCCAGCCCGAACTGCCAAGCCATGTCTTCCCTGGACCGGAATCAAGCATCCTAGGACCGGTTTCTGGCTATCAGCCGTCATCAGCCAGGATAGTTTTGAACACACAACACGTTTCTCATAAATAGGATTTTCACCTAATCTTGGAGCATAAAGCCTTCTCAAACGATTATATTCTCTTACACAATTGACATCAGTACTAACCTTGTTCTCAGCAAAATCAATTAAATACAAACCAGACAACGCTCTAACTCGAGATAATGCCACACATATCATTCCCTCTTTAAACACAGTTCTTCCTACATTTATCAAAGCATTATCCACACTTAAACCTTGAGATTTATGAATAGTTATTGCATATACTAAACAGAAGGGAAACAGTTTTCTACGAACATACAAGTCTTTTACAAGCAAAAAACGTACAGCACAACGCGCAATTTGTCTTACCTCTGTAATCTGATCAAATTTAACTTTCAAGAATTTAATTCCATTTCTATTTTGATATTTCACAAAATCAACAACTTTCCCCATTGCTACATTCACTAAACCTTCTTTTACATTCAGATTACGCCTTAAAATTACCCGACAGTTTAAACATACATCAAAAAAAAAATTCTAAGCCAGCAGTTTTTGATAAAGACTTTTCCAAAGAATCCAATTTAGTCTGTAGTTTTTCTGAAAGAAGAATTGTTATTCCTTGATGCTCGAATTTATCAATAGCTTCAATTTGAACTATTTCTTCATTTTCCAATTTTATAGGATCTCTACTAAATGTATAAAACTCTTCCACTGTAGGCATTAAGCAAACTATAGACTTTTGTTCTTTAATTTTCATGTACATTACTTCTGCTGGTGTGTTTTCATTTGTAAACAAGTTCTTTAGAACACCAATTCTTACATCTTTTAGAATATTTCCATAATCTTCATCTCTTGCTTGTCGCATATTCTGAGTGAGTTCTTTATATTTAAAATTAAACCACAGATTCACATTTCCAATACTTCCCAGAGATTTCTTTGTGTCTTCATGTAGAAGAGTTTTAAACACGGATTCTCCTTTTACAGGTGTTAGTTGTAGCAGATCTCCAAATACAATTAAATGTTTTCCACCAAAGAGAACGGCATACTCTGTTTTTAATACCTGTTGCAATCTTAAGTGTACAAAAGCAAGCATTACGTTTGAGACCATGCTCACCTCACCAATAATTTATATATATTTTTATCTTCAGCTCTTTTGACACTTCATGAGAAGTTTCTCCACTCTCCAGACAACTTCTGATATTGTAATTTACAATCATGATCCACTGGTAACATCAGTAATCTATGCAAAGTAACTCCTTTAACGTTGTGTGCAGCTAATCCAGTTGGAGCTGTTACCACAGAACATAAATGTGAACCAGTAGTTTTTTGAAGATAACTGGTCAAAACTTGAATTAAAAAACTTTTACCTGTCCCAGCTTGACCACTGATGTAGATCAGAAGAGGTTTAAAAGAAGAACACAAACATTCTTTTTTTATGCAACAAACCATGTTCTATCTGTTCTCTCACTTGTACATATATTTCTTTCTGTTCAACATTTAGTTGTGCTTCTAACTTTTCCAAAGTAATATTCTCCTCATGTGCAATTTCGACTTTATGCATAGCAATCGCTGCTTCATTTTCCAGTATTGGTTGTCCAAGAGGATCTTGACTACATGGTCCACTACTTTGACTATCTTGAGAACTTTCATTAGCTATTTCAGCTGTAATAGTCTTTTCCTGTTCAACTTCATCATTCAACATTTTTAAATATGTAGGGAAAATTGTACATCGAATGCTATCTTTACAAGCATTAAAAGAATCTTCATAGCAGTCAAAGTCTCCAAGTAATTCACTTTCACTCCGACATGGTTTAAAGAGTTGGAGAAGTGCTAAATAGTAAAATTCTCGCTTATCTGGAGTTTCACAAATGAGTTTCTTGTGGTTTATAAGATTACCCTTTGCATGTTTTACTAAACAACCATGACATCCAACTACTGCATATTTTCCTTCTTTTAAATTCTGTCAGAAGTGAGGGGAAGAGTGAGTCAAATGCCTCTAGGTTGTCATTGGTGGCTTGGATCAGGACAGTGCCGTTGGCATATATGGTCACAGAGGTGTTTCCGCTCCGCATCGTGCGTTTAGGGATTGAGATCGTCAGTTTGCAGCTATGAGGAGTGTTAGTAGTTTTGGAGATGTGGAGTTGTGATCTGAGGATGGAGTTCCACTTTTCGGGTCTTTCAGTGTGGTAAATGAGATCCATTTTTATCTGGCCTTGGAGGAGCAGTGATATATGTCTGCAAATAGTGATTCTGGGTGTTGTCTAATCAGTTTGTGTTTGATGTTTCTTTTTGCTTTGGGCAAGAGGTGGGGGAAACTAATCAAGAAGGAGTTCAGGCTGTGCGGTTTAAGGTAGTTCGGTGTGTGGGGGTTGGAGTATGTTGGCATGATAGAAGGTGTTTTGTCTAGGTTGGACGGAGGGCTAGTAACTTAGGAGTAGGTTGGGTTACGTTTCCACTGGGGGAGCCACCATCCTAGGGACAAGTAATAGGACATGTGCGGGGTGTAGTGTGGTGCGCCTACTGTATATGGGGGTCCATGCGTCAGTGGATGGCTGATTCTCTGATCAGTGGGTGAGCCTACTGTATTTGGGGGTCCGTGCGTCAGTGGATGGCTGATTTTCTGAACAGAGGAAGAGGACAGGCGGTGCATGACCCGGTGGGTCAGGGTTGATTGTTATGGTGGTCAGGTCTGGTATAATGCTGCTGAGGTCAGGCCAATCCTTTCAGGGTTGTTAGGTGGCTCACCGGTGCAGTTAGTTAGCCCTGGAGTGAGCCCTAGGTGGCCATCATGGGGTCAAGCAAAGAGGCAGAGAAGGTGCACAAATAGGTGCAGCATGACAGAGATGAGGTGGGCCGTTGTCAGTCCTTTTATAGACCGATGGGTTGGGGAGCGGGGTAGTGGTGGTCAAGCCCCTTATTGTGGGTTGATCGGTACCTCCTCATGGGGTCAGTCATTGAAGCTGATGGAGGGTAGCAGAAGGGAGGTGTTGCCGTCAGGCCAGATTGTATTATTTATGGGACCGGAGGGACATGGCAGGTTGTAGAGTGATCAGACCTCTTCTTGTGCTGGTCAGGGACACCCCGGTGCAGATTCCCAGGAGTTAGCCCTCGGCAGCCATCTTAGGGTCAGGCCATGAGGGCACATAGCTTGGGGAAGTGGCAGTCTCTGTGGTGCGGTGGGCCCTCTTCACTTCATCACTGTGACCGGTGGGTCTGGGCGCGGTGTTCCGGTGGTCAAGCCCCTTATTGTGGGTTGAGCGGTAACTCACCGATGAGGTTTACCGGGGATTAAACCTGGGCGGCCATCTTCGGATCAGTCATTGAGGCCGATGGAGTGTAGAATAAGGTAGAAGTTACTGTCGGGGTCAAGATTGATTTATTTCTGAAACCTGAAAAATGCATCGGAGGCACAGATCAGGAGACAGTAGACTAGCCCTTTGAGTCTCTCTGGGGTCCTGCTTCAAGATGAAGTTGCAGGTCCAGTTCTTCTTCCCAAGGCAAGAGGGCAGCAGGCAACAGGTCAGGGCAGCAGGTGGCAGTTCCTTTAGAGCAGCAGTTCAGGAGAGTGGCAGTCATTGTAGAAGCACAGCAGTAATTCTTCCTGGCAGAGTGTACACAGGTCCAGAAGTATGCTGCAGAGATGGTGTCTGAGGGCCAGTATGTACACCCAGTTCTGGATTTGAAGTGGAGGAGAAGCTTCTAGTTGTCCACAGACATCCTGCCTTTCATCCCCTGGCTCTAGACTAACTACAGAAGCTACACTGCCTTTGTGTGGAGGCAGGACACAGCCTATTCAGATGTAAGTGTGGCTGTGCCCAGCTCCTTCCTCCCATATTGCATGTGGTGGCCCATCCAGATACAATACACACACCTCACTTGTTGTCTGGATTCCAGTGGAGCCGAACTGCGGCAGACTCCGGGAGTGCAATGCACAGGACATTTACATTTATACTTATTGAATAAGGATCGATGTGCTGAACCAAGAGTCAGCCACAGAGTTTGGAGTTTGTTATATGCACTGTAAAGGTTTTAATGTCTTCTCCTTCTTTGCCCTTCGGAATTTTTAAGATCTTTAAATTATTACTCCTTTGGAAGTTCTCTAACGTTTCAACCATCTTCTGCTGTTCTTTCTCCCTTGCTACCATATTAGCTTTTACTGTCTCTTTGAGGCCTTTAACCTCATCTCCTAACATCAATGTTCTGTTACTTAAATCGTCAATTTTCTTTTTCAGATTTTCACAGGCTGCTCTGATTTCTTTCTGATTAGCCTCTGAGGTTTCAAATCTATTCTTTATTTCAAGCGTGAGGGTAGTAAGAAGTGTGCTGACAGACAGGTCAGGAAGGTCTCCCCTCTCCACATTACTAGGGCCCCCTTCAGCTTCTCCCCCAACCACTTTCTCACTAGTGCCTGAGACTACCAAACCTGTCATTTCTGCCATAACATCTGAACCAGGCACCAAAACCTGATAGCGATTTGGACTCAAGTGTCTAGACCAATTGCCCATATTTGACGGCTCCATCCTTCCACTTACTTCTTGTAGACTCTTGCTCAACTCCTCCAAACCCCCCTTAGTTTTGCCTAAAATAAGGTTTTTAGGCAAGACCTTAAAGTACGTCCTGAGCGAGGGAGTAACCTTAATCTTATGGTCAGGGATGGACTTCTTTAAGATCTTTTTGTGAGATTTAGTCTCTCTACCTGATATCTCTTTGAAAGATCCAGTCCTGCTTACTTCTTTAACCTTAACCTCCTTTTTCCTTGCAGCTTCACCTTCCTCAATTTCCAACACAGGCTTAAACAACTCAAAGGCTCCCCCACCACTGCCTTTCCTTGTGCTCCTAAGAGTATATCTTGATACTCCCCTTGATCCTGTTATACCTGCACCCCCCTGCAGGGCTTTCTCTTTTTTTCACTTTTGCTTTTACTCGCCTCCCCTCTCTTACCGTCTCTCTCAGGGGCTCTTTCCTGATGCTCTTGACCTGTAGCTCAAACCTCAGCGCTGTCCCTGCTCTCTTCACCGTACTCCACCTTTTCTTTGCTGCTGGCTCCCTCGCGACGCACTTTGACTCTGGCTCTAAACCTGGCACTGCTGTCCCTGATTCCTCTTCCTCTGCCCCGGAAGAGAAACCTCAAGGCAGTGCGCCGGCCCCTCTGCAGCTCCAGCACCAACCTCCCCCACGGCTGCTCTGCCGTGCTGTTGAGCTCCACGTGATAGCCACTGACGCTCAGTGGCACCGGTTCACTCACGAATAGCTGGATTACTGTTGTCCAAGGTAATTTACCAAAATGTCATTTTCACTTCCTATAGTCTGCTCATTTGAATTTGTGAGTCGCACTCGAGCTCACCCGCGACCCGCGCGCTATCCGGCTGCCATGTTTTCCTCCTGCGGAGCCCCAGTGGTAGCATCTTAGGGCTGATTTGAAGATGACTATATCTGTGGTGTCTAGATTTTCTATCCATGTGTGCTCCAGTTGCTTGCAGTGGCTTTCATCAATCTGAACTCCTCTGTTTACCATTTGCCCTGTGGTCGGTCATTTGATGTTTGGTTACTCTTGAGGGTGGCAGCTCATGTGGTGATCCAGCTGTTGAGATTTTTGTTGGCTTTCTGCAACTAATTTGTGTGCTTGGGATGGTGCTCAGAGAGGATCAAAGGCCACTACTCTTCTGAGATGCTTTTCCAGCTGCGGTGGGCGGTTCCAATGGTAGTAAGTCTATGGTGGTGCTGGATGGGCATGCCGAAACTGACGAGGGCTTGGTCTGTCAAGGTCGTAGTTGCTGGCTTGTTGACTGTGATGTTGCTGATTGAGGAGAAAATCGGGTCCAGTTTGTGTCCGGCAGTGTGGGTAAGTTTGGTGAGGCCAAGATTTCTGAGATTTTCTATAGGGACTGTAGAGTTTGGGTCGGTGTAGTCTTTTAGGTGAAAGTTAAGGTCTCCGATGTGGATGAAGGTGCTGGCATTGATGATGATGGGTCCGTGACATCACTAGCAAAATTGGTGTGGGTGTGTGTTCTGTATACACTGTTTAATGATATACGCAACCCGTATAGTATCATGAAATGATAAGGAGAGAGCAATTCAAAGAAGTTCAACATTCAACATTTTTGTGCAAGCACACGATTTGCAAACAGTGTTCTCCTACAGGCTGTATACTATTATTTGATCTAGTATGATTTCAATTTGAGAAAGTCGGCCAGACTCTAACCGCCGCAAACGTATTTTAAATGAATCACTCAGTCTTAAGTCTAATTCGCCATCTATCAGCTTTTGGACCAGAGATGACATCTCCTGAAGATAACTCAAGCACCATAAATGACAAGCAAAATAAATGGATGTAATGGATCATTCCACTTTTGCAGCAGCAAAAGCCCCAGGCTTGTGATCAGAAAGTGAACGTTTAAGGCAAGATGAGAGGCCTTTAACTTCTAGGTCTGAAGGAACTCAAACTCCATCCAGATCCTTTAAGCTCCCTCATTGTCTCCTTTTTAGATGGAGCTGATAACCCCTCTCTAGATGCAACACAATGTCTAGGTAGAACCTCTCTTGCACCAGACTTGAAGAATCCTTCCACTCCTCATTTTTGACCTCTCCCTCATTCTATATCAGTCACCTCTAAGCTATTAACCTCTATCCGTTTTGCATAATTGTCCATCTTCCTTTCATCCTCCCACATTTTCTAATTAACATTTTAGAGGAAGTTTTGTAGCTAAGGTTAGGTCACACTTTCCTTTGAAAAGAAGTTTTCTGTTTTCCAAAGTGACTTGGTACACTTCAATAATTATGCACACAACTTTATAATAAAAAAGTTTATCAAATTTTAATTCCATAGGATTTATTACAGTAAAACCAGCTTAATAAACTTACACCAACCTTGAGATGAAAGCAGAACTTTACTTAAGGATTTCCCTATGATTAATTTAGAGTAAATCAGTTCAGTAGTTCTTGATGTATTCGTTTTTAAAAACATTTTGGAAGAACTTGAAAGAAATAACCCAAAGGTCTTTGAACCTGGCAGGATTTCCAACAAAGGTCCATGAGTCTGCAAAGGCCAAGATGGTGCCACAAACCCTTACAAAAATTAGAAAAACAAAACAAGGCCCGGTGATAAGTCAAACTCAGCAGCCAATCCCTACTGCACATGGTTCAAGGGATGTTTGAACGCTAAGCACTTGCCCTGTGCAGCAGTAGTTGGATGTATGTGGCAGGTTCGACAAAGTGTCACCCTTCATAGTCCCCGTACCTGTGTTCAGTGGGAATGGGAGATTGAAGATAGTCTAAATCCCTGGCCTGCAGCCACAGTACCATGCCAGGCATGAGAGGGGGAGAAGAAGTGCTGAAAGCTTTGCCTGCCCACGCTAATAATGACAGTCAGGCACCACAGAAATCAGCAGTCAGCTTCCCTGTCAATGTGAAGGGAAGTACACTACATGACAGTGAACAAAGCCTGACTGCATGGCTACCATTTCCATGCATTCAATGAAGCATTCTGCATGGGTGACCAAAGTGGTCAGGGGCACACACTTATCAAGAGAAAAAATGCCAGCAGGTGGATAAGAAAATAAAAGAAAAAATGTAGAAACATGATCAGTTTAAAAAGAAAACCTAAGGTGAGAAGCACACTGCAGAAGGCACTGAGAACGCCTTAACTGGAATATTCAGCACACAGTGCCCAAGATCGACAGGGGCGCCACAGGAACTTTGAAATTGTGGTGGGGCGGGGGCATCTAGAAGCAGCGTTGGTCAAGACAAAAGGAGTCTCAAACCATTTTTGAATTTTGTCACCCTAAGCCTCCTTGGTGCCAAACTGAGAGACCGGGGATAGTTTTTCTCAGAAAGTAAGCAATCTTGAGTTAGAGCTCTTGTTTGGAGATGCAGGGATACACAGACCTGTGTAGCTACATTGTGTAAGATTATTGGATAACTCTATTAATGTAAAAAAGATTGTAACACAGGATCTTTAAATATTTTTAATGATTTATTTACAAGTGCAAATGAAAGCTGAAATCAATAGATAATTTTAATGTCAACAAATGTTCATACTTTGACATCTTCTGAAATGTTTCTGTTGTTTAAATATATTATGGGTAAAATAATGTATATTGAAATTTTATTGTTTACACCCTGGCAAAACAAGTAGGCATGGACTGTTTTATTAAAACAATCCTCTTATGGTTTTAGGCACATGGGTAAATAAAGTATTTTTAGTGCTTGGTGTTGACATGTGTGCCTGTAGGTCAAAATTATGAAACCTCACCGACTCCATCCTGCCTAGAGCACGAGGTTATGGTAACAAGAAACAGTGTCTCAACAGATAATACTCAGAAGACAATTAGTCAACCAAAAAAGAATTATTAAAAAGGAACAAAAGAAGGGAAGCAACACTACAAATGATTATTGCATTCTGTATTGATCATATAGCAGGAAAAACAATATAGCAGGAAAAACAATCAATTCAGGTAGCAACATATACTTAATGCAAGTGTTCTCAAACAAGTGCACAAGTAGAGCTTGTGGAGAACTGAACAGCGCAAGTGAGGCATGTGGTAAACTGACAGCAAATACAGGCATAATTAAAATTGGTACATAACATAAACAATGATACTAGAATTAGTTTTGGGCTTTGTCATGGGCCAAGGAAGCTGTGAATATGATCCGGCGCCAATACTACCCATTGAGCAGTGCTCAATACACAACAAATCTCTTCAATGGCCCATACACATTCAACCGATAAATCCCTGATTGCGCCAAGGTCAATTTGCTTCAAAAGTTCTTTCTTGTTAGATAAACATTTCTTAACTATCTATATGATTTATCAGTTTTTCCTCTACTTGATCGATGGATCAATTAGTTGAATAGTTGATGGTAATGATAAAGACTAATTTTACTAAACATTTATTCCATAAACTTCAGACATTTATTAAGATTAATATATAAGTTTTATCTCAAATTCAAAGTAAGAATGCTCATAATGTTCACGTCACAATTACATAAACACCAAATCTCATAAAATAAATTCTCTTCTACTGATTACAGACTTCATGTTCAATGACAATATACAATTGAAGGAGTGGATAGAGTAAGAGACATAAGGGTTCAGCATAAATGAATAAGCCAAACAGTATATATGATACCTAACAGAAAGATAGATGAAGAGACAATAGATTCATATAGGAATATAGATAACCATTCATTGTTGATGGAGTGGATAGGTGGAGGGACACATGTTCAAACCAGATACATTAATGCTAAGAACATTTTAAAGGACACCTAAGCTACATATGAACCTATCGGTCAGAAAGGAAATTGAGAAGATCACCCCTGGTCTCAAAAGATGACCAAGGTTCCCAAAGAATTATCAGGGAAATGCAGAGATTCAGGACAGGTACAGGACAAGGTGAGACAGCTAGGCCACTCAGGAAACCCGACGGACAGCGGCGTATCTCCCTCTTCTCTCTCCTAGCAGCATTCCCCTTCTACTCTCTAACCCCGCCTCTAAAGTTCCTAAATATATAGTTTAATTTGTCATGTTCATCCCTCAAAATGTTGCATTTACACTCTAACTCGCACTGTGATTGGTGGGCAGGGGAGGTGGTACTGTCACACCACCATGATTTCAGACTTTATTCAGCCACCTTATTGTTTATACTGGTTCCCATGGTCTGAATCTCACTTTATTCTTATGTTCGCGCATTAGTTACACATTTATATTTCTTTATTAATAAAATACAGTCCTTTTGCTGAGGACATCTCCGGTCCCACACTCATGTACAGTAGTTGGCAGGCGATGCACGCACTGACCTTCACTCCTTTATGTCATCTTCATTGCTCGGCATAACCTTCTGTTCTCTTGGCAGAATGAACTCGCTCCTAGCAATCCCTCCTCCCATCATTGCCAAGTCAAAATAAAATGAAGTCTTCACTCAGCACACTAAAGTGGATAAAAATTAACATTTATTAATTATATGTTAATGAAACCTTCACTGTTTACCTCCCTTCATCCACTATTCCTCTTTAATGTTACCTAGCATTTGCCAAATGCAAGCAAGCAGCATTAATCATTTCTTTAGAAGCAAAATGTGACATGCAAACACTGGAGCACTTGCGGCCTACTTATGCAATTTCTTCAAGAACACAACAATTATTACAATACAAGGTGATAACGGGTTCGTTTTAAAGCATGCACAAAGCAATTCCCCTGTGTTTATGTGGGTGCACGTTAGACTTATTATGTCTATTTACTGTTAGTATGAATTATGGGGATACATGATCCGAGCAGGTTTCATTTTTGCGAAACTCTGCTCCATCAAATACGTGTTCAGTTGGCAGCATTTCTACTTGTCTGATTTCAGGTCATCAACAGAATGTGATTACACCTATCATTTGAGTTAGCTGCAGAAAAGGAGAGGAGAAGAAAAAAAAAGATGAAATCAGAGAAAAGGGTTTGGGAGGTGGGCAGGTGAGTAGGTGGGAGGGATAATTGGGGATAGCTACCTGATGACATATCTGAAAAGCATCCGAGAAGGAAAAGAGGTCAACTCAGGGTGAGTCCAGGTGGGGAATACACTAATCTTGCCCAGGAGGAATCCTGCAAATATGAGGAATAGTTCAGGGTATGGCTCACAGGTAGGCTATGGGAGAGGAGACGGAGAGAAGAAGAAGGGAGAATGGGGCGAAGGGACTTACCAAGGTTGGTAGGGAACCAATGACATAAAGGAGCTGAATTAATAGCCTCTATGAATTAGCCAGGAAGGAGGACCATCGGGGACTCAATCCACTCAATTGGCGAGTGCAGAAAGATAGAAATTCAGTACGGGTAAGGAAAGGTGCCATAGCATGTGGATAAGCTAGCCAAGGGACCGTCAAGTGGAAGGCAATGTCCTCGTACACAGGATTTTACTGAAATCAATTAGCGCATGATCAGTTACCATCTGGCTTGTGTCCAGGAAGATTTAAAGAAGCAGAGCACTAAGAAGCATGTATCCCGTAGTGCCCCTGCTAGTTTCAGGTAAAACTGGGAAGGGCTATAGTTAGCAAAGAGGGAAGGCTAAGTCCTAGTGTTAGGGATACTACTGAAAACAAATTAGCACATGATCAGTTTCATCCTGGCTTGTGCCTAGGGAGGTTAAAAAAGCCTGACTCTAAGAAGCATGTAGCCAGTAGTGCCCCCGTTAGTGTTAGGTAAATTAATGTCAGCTGGGAACTATAGTTGCAAGCAGTACTATAAAAACGATGTTTGCAGATTTTTTAATCATTGTAGCAAACCACACAGTGTGTCCAGGCTGCTGTGCAGCATTCTTACTGGAGGGCCAGTGTACTATTATACAAATTGACACCCAGCACGTGCTCTAGAAGCACGGTCTGGGCGATGCTCATGAAGTGAGGCATAGGAGGGCTAAAAGATTGCTCATGGAGAGTGCTAGGTTGTGACTAGACTGAGTTTGCGATGTGCTGTAAGGGCGCGATTTGGGAGGAGTGAAAACCTGAGGAACTGCATGCGGTATCATATACCAGTGAAGAAAGTTGTCAGCAATAGAAAGGAGAGTCTCTAAAGTGAGAGTACTCCTCGGCAAGAGGTTGCTCCTCAAATGCTGCTGCTGGACGCATCACAGTGGTGTGGGGCATGCTGGGAGGAAGCTAAAAGGAAAAGAGGCCAAAAAACTACACCGCAAAGAGTGGAAGCAAACAGGTGCCCCGGGGGAAGGAAAATGGAAGAGAGAGCGGAGAAGAGATGAGCAGGATGAAAGAAAGCGGGAGCAAATCTAGATTATAAACATTATTTGTTATAGGGAAAATAAATTGATCCCACGCATTAATCGTTGTACAGAATCAATTGCATCATCACAAAGGCTAATAGTAAATGGAAAATGAAACAATAAGGGGCCAATTCCGATATCGTTAAGGAAGCATTCAAACCTAATCAGTTCCAGAATGCTTTCCGAACGACTCAGTACGATTCGTTCGGGCTTCTATTGACTTCAATGGGAACCTGTGTTCGAGACGAGAATACAGGCTCCCATTGACGAAAGGGGTGGTTGGGGAAAATTGTGCACCCTGTGGTGGGCATCTGATGGTGCCTGCCACACAGTGCATGGTTGGACAGGGGGGTCCCTTGGGTCCCTTGGGTACCCCCATGAGCTCAATTCAGAGGGCCCTGAGTAAAGGGAGGCCTGCTATGGGTTCTCAAATACCGATTACGGAAGCCGATTCATTCCGGAGAAACCGATTCGGAATGGCTGTCCGAATTGGTCATCGTACTCACTCGCTGGGAAAACCGAGTCCATAGAGCTGTACGATTCCACTCCGAAAGACGCAACCTGTCCGAATGCGTTTCAGAACCCTAATCGGTCAGACCTACCAGTTTCCAGGCATCGTACTTGGTCGTTCGGAAGTGTGTCCGATTTGGTCGGATACAAGGGCTCCGGATTGGATTCGGCAATTCCGAATCCGATTCGGAGCCCTTCCGAACAACATCGGAATTCGCCCCTAATTCTTTGAAGGTCAGAGGGGTCCAAAGGCAATACAGTGTAACCTTGGACAGGTGTGGCCATGTACAATTGGTAGCATGATGTTGTGCTGATGAGGATATACATTGTCAACTATCAAGTCCGGCGATTGGATGTTAAGCAAACACTATCGAAATGGAACACACAAGGTGGATTATTACTTTGTTGGAATGAGAATAAAACAGTATTTACAAAATAAAGCATTTCGCAACACCTTGGGGAAGGACACGGGTGATAATTAATTATGAAGGTATGTCATGTTATGAAGGAGCCACAAGAGGTGATTCATTACAGGCATGTCGTAAAGACAGTATTTACAAAAGTAGTGCCCAAGAGTAATTGTCAAGGGCATAGGTGGTGGTCAATAATATGCATGACTATGTTAAATAGATTAATGTAGAATTATAATACAGGAAAGGAAGAGCTTCAAGCAAAATATATCAAAATATACAGAGAAACCTAATGCTTGGACTGTATTATTCCATTCATCAAGAGTATTGAGGCCCTCATTGACGGAGTGGCAATGTGTGATCCATCTACATTCACATCTTTGTAGCAAGCATGAGAAATCACCCCTGCTGGGAGGGAGGGATGGTTGATCTGTTAGTTGCCTGGTAAAGTCTGTCTCTGGGTGATTCATGCTCATAAAGTGGGAGACCAGGGGTGAGTTTTCACCTTTATATTTTATCAAGCTCTTGTGCTGGATGATACGTTGTTTGATCATCAGGTTTGGCCTATGTACAAAAGCTGAAAGGGACAACAGATGGCGTAGATGACATTTGGGGTGCGACAGTTGAGAAATTGTTAAATGGAAAATTTTAGTTGCACACTTTAAATTCTTTTGTGTTAAGCGTGAGTGGGCAGGATATACAGTTTTGGCACTTGAAGTGCCTAATGACCGGTAGCAGACCCCAGGCAGTTGTGATGGATTGCGTGTTGTTGGTGTACGTCTCACAAGTGATATCATGGACCAAATGATCAGCCAAACTATATCCTTTTTTGTGGGAGAAAAGGGGTGGTTCTGTAAAAGATGTTTGAGTGTGTAGTAAGCCCACGTTTTTTCAGATAATCTTATAGACCTTGTTACTGGAAGAACTGTAAGTGGAGACAAATGATATGCATGTGTTACTTTGTCTGGGTCTTGGGGTCAGAACGATATCCCTAGGACAGGAACATGCATGCTTGAGTGAGCGAGCAAGAGACTAAATGCCGTACTTGCATCCATCAAATAAAGAATGTCATTAGATATTTAGGTATATTGATTACCCAAAACATCGATGAGATCTCAGAATTAAACCTCCGAAAGGTTGCGAAAGAAATACAAAATTCTTTAACAGGTTGGGCCTACCTTCCATGAACTCTGATAGGCAGAGTTAATTTAATAAAAATGATGCTTCTACCTAAGATAATCTTTATATTACAGAACATTCCTCTGGCATTTGAGGAAAAGAGTTTAAGATCACTTCAGTCTAAATTCAACACTTTTATTTGGGCTCCAAAAGCGATTAGAAAATCTTGGAAGAAGCTCCGGAGGATGAAGAATAAGGGGGGCTGTGTTTACCTGATTTAGTTTTGTATGCCAGAACATTTTCTTTGAGGTTAGGAAAACAATTTTTGGGCACCCCTGATGATTCAGACGTGGGAAAAATGTTCAAAGCGATGCTTTTGGATGTAGAAGATGGAAGTAAATGCTTTTTATATAAATATGGAGATCTGAGATTCTTCAAAAAGGTCAGATTAAAAATATTACGTGATCTGGCTGGTCTTTGGGCAAAAGTTAGAAAATTCTTAAAGATTAGCTATTTTAGTGCTTTTGCACCTATCTGGAATGCTCCAGGGTCGCCGGGTTGGACAAGAGAAGCTATGTCAACTCCTTTGATAGATGCTGGGATTTGGTGTTGGGGACAATTAGTAGTAGAAAAATCTTTATTATCATGGGAAGAGTTGACTATACTTACTGATAACAAACTTTCGAAATTTAAGTACTGGCAAGTAAGAAGCTGGTATCAGAATGTTGGGTCTGAGGTGGGCTTGCCTAATGCATTGGAAAATTTACTCTGGAAAAAATCGGTAAGAAGAAAGAGATTTCAACTCTGTATTGGCAAATGCTGGACCTGTAAGAAGGAGAATTCAAATTACCGAATGAGCTGTGGGGAGAGAGCCTGTCTGGTGTTCAACTCGAAGATATTTGGCAAATATCTCACGACATCTTATATACCACAGTACAGCCAGCATATTTGAAAAGGAACCACATTTTTTGTGTTCTCAGGGTGTACTGGTCTCCCCAGAAACTCGCAAAGTTCTCCAAGGGTCCAACTCCAAAGTGCCCTAAATGTCTTCTCCGTGAAGCTGATGATATTCATATGTTTGTTAACTGCCCCAAACTTCACAATTACTGGACGATGATAAACAAAGGTATGGAAGATATGATGGGTCTAAACCTTCAGGTAAGCCCACTTCTAGTGTTTTTTGGTCTATTACCAGATTATGAATCTCTTTCCAGATGGGAAAATAAACTATGTTTATATCTGATTTTGATTGCAAGAAAAGAAATTTGCAAAAAATGGATAAAGGATATACCTCCTACCTTTTTAGACTGGGTCATCTCCATTAAATATACGATGAAAATGGATAGACTTAAATTGGAGAACAAAGCATTAAATAACAATAGGGAAAATAGATCAGACTTTTGGAGTCCATGCGAGGCTTGGTTGGGCAATTTTGAACAACAATAAAGATATCGGTCCAATGATTAAGCCTTACATATGATATACTTCATCTCTCTGGTTCTAATATGGTGCCCAGTCTTTCCTTAGAACAATTATTTAGAGAGATTCTGTGTAAAGCAGCTCCAAATAGATACAGAGCTCTCCAGTGGGGGAAGTCGAGAGGGAACCCACAGGAGTAATTTAATAGCCCTGTTGCATCTATCAGTGAATGAGGACTGAAACATTTTTTTTTTTAAAAGAGACTAAATGCCATGGATAGCTCCGACTAGTAAGCTTCTCTTCCCAGACATCTGCTTCTCAGAAATGATCTTTACTCCACTTGCAATTTGCGTTGATATGGAGAAATCGGCCATAGTGGAGACAATCTTATAGTCCACGTGGGTGGGAGCTTGAATACAGAAGACGACTATTTCTTTCTGTGAGTTAGCTGTAGAGAGAAGTGCCTGTGTTTCCATTATCTGTTTGAAGAGTAAGGTCAGAGCATGGTAGTTAGTCAGATTTTGCTTCTGACGTAAATCTAAGGTGAGTTAAGAAATTATTGAACCAATTAATGAATGGTAGTAAAGACTTATTTGAACCATGCCAGAGGAGGAGGATATCATCTATATATCTTTCCACAACACTACCTGATTATAGTAGGGGTTTGCGGTTCTCAAAATCAGATTTTTCTCAAGCTCAGAGATGTATAGAATGGTCAAATTGGGGGCAAAGCATGCCCCATAGAAACTCTTTTTTTCATTCTGTCAGGGGTAGGGCGGGTGTTTATGATGTACGAATGACTTCTAAGCCTTCCATTTGTGGGATGTTGGTGAACAATGACTCTATATCTAAACTGACCATGTGGTCTGTTTCCGGATTGAATGGTCAATCCTCTATTTGGCTTATGAGGTCCATAGTATCCCTCATGTGGGTGTCAGCTTGGGGAACACATTACTTGATGATAGTATTGATGTATTTGCCAATTGGTTCCACAATTGAGCTATTTAAACCACATGGTTGGCATCATCACAGTATACAAACATGCTTTAGAATAACAAGTAGAGTCTGGAGATGTAGTGGTGTAACGCAAAATTAGGGGGTCCCCTGTAGTATGTGATGAGGGTCCCCTGAGTCTACCATATCTCACAGATATTCATTGACTTTGGGCTGTATGGGGCCCTTTTAAGGTTATAGGGGCCCCCTGAAAGGCTTGGGGTACCCAGCACCTCAAGGGCTGCAGGGGCCTGCGTGACACCCCTGTGGAGATGGTATTTTGCAGAGATTGGGTTTTTTTGTGCTGTGGGAATTGTGCTTCTGAGAACTGTAGAGAGGATAGCACAGTGTTCCCGTGTCGGGCTGACAGATACGTTTCAAGGTTGGAAACATACTGGAAAGAAGTTGAATGCTCTTTTTCATCTAGCATTATCTGCAGTACTAGGATAAGCTGTTCCATATTGCTAACGAATACTTACTGTTTTCTCTGTGCAAACTGAGCTGTTTGGTAAAATACCATTGCTGGAGAAGGAATGTCTTCTCATACTTAGAGATGACATGTTAGACATTGCTTGAGCCACTGAGTTGGACATGTCATTCTGCTGAACAAGACATTGATCTCCAAGAATAATTATGTAACTGAGACTTATTTAAGAATTGGGCATTGACACACAGACCATTAAATGTGCCTCTGGTGTGGAGAGTCAAGGGTACATTTAGGGACTTACTTGGCCTGTGTGACCTATCTCTATAGTCTGCCCTTTGTAAGTTATGTTGCAAATTAGAAAGTATTCCCACCTCCCACTCTGTGTGCATTTGTTAATGTGTGCCTAATATTTAGTTTTGTGTATAATAAATTAATTTTCCATTTGATAAGAAAACGCATTGACTGCACAGTGAGTTACTAAGTGTTGTTTTTTTCATTGCTAAGTTCTTAGTCTCTACCTACTGGATAACCTTTGAACTCCCTTGAAAATCAAGTGAGAAAAAGAGATCTTTATTTCCCAGGTTTGGTGTCCGCAATATGGTCGCCAAAGAACACCAGGGGGGAAAAACCCCAGATCTTACAATTCAAGCCCAGTACCTTCTGACTGCCTTAGGACCCTTTGACCCAGATTTCACACTCAAAGCAAGCACCAAATTTTGTCCGAATCTGACAAACAACATCTAAGTGAACGTTGTAAGCAATCCAAAAGAAGCCTTTTCAATAAAAACTGAAACCTAACAGCTGTGTTATACATATGTACAATGTAGCAAATTAAAGCCATTGTTCAGAGTGGGGAAAGACATGAGTTGCGAGAGGTGAAGCATCGAGTAAGTCCTGGTGCCCCTCCTCGACCTCAGCAATGCTAATAAATAAGCATATTGTGCTCTGTGCAACTACCTATACATTTATGTCCTGGAATTCGTATGTCTATTCGTTTTAAAATGATATTGAACAAAAACCGGACACAGGTTGTTAAAATTATCAACAATGAAAATTCATATGATAAAGTCTCATGACTAAACAGTGGTTTCTCATGTCAACTTCTTTATACTGTGGTAATAAACTGGAATTTGACATTTGTACTGGTGTAATGAATTTGTGAATTAGTTTATTAGTACAGTTGTTTTAAATGATGCGATTCCTTGAACCACAATTAATTACCCAACTCTTGTGTATGTAGAAAGTAGAGTGTAGTAGTCTACATATTAACATTGTTGAGTCTTGGGTACTGCTATGAGTGACAAAAAGGCAAATGAATCAAGATAATATAGTCAGACTGTCATGACGCAAAATAATGATTTTTGGGGTGAGGATTTTCAGAGTCCTATGCTAATGATTTGGATTAATTTTAAAAACGTACTTTGCTACATCAAGAATATATCTTCTTAACTATGCAGAATGGAATATACAATTCAATCATAAAAGCAATGAAGGTGGAAAATAGGTCAGAGTTGCTGAAAAAAAGCCCAGGTTTAATCACTGAAGCTGGCTAGATCACTTCAGGATATTCTGGAGAAAGGTTTGCAGCAGTGTATATCCTCTTTATCTAGTTTAGGCAAAATGGAACTGTTTTGTGGAATTATGTAAAAAAGGATCGTCCAGAACAGAGTCAGAACCCAAAGGTGCACGTTAATGCTGGACGAAAGGATCTGAGACTGTAACTAAATGCCTGGGCCATGTTCAGCATGCACCAGGGTCGTGCTTTCCCTTACACATGGGTGATGTTTCTATGGGTGCTCCCTGAGATCCGGCATCTACACGTGGAACTGAATATTAGATACTGGAAAATAGTGGGCTGCTGAGAAGTGGGCGACCTATATGCTGGTGGACATATTCTCACATGGGAGCAAGAGCAGAACCTATTCCAGGTGGGGTCGGGCCTGTTCATGCATGTGCCTGGTGGCCCAAGAGCAGTGGGGCATTCAAGATGTCAAGTCACATGTCTTGGTGACTTTGACGTTACTCAGGAGGGGTCACAGGAGTGGTAACATGAGATCCAGGCAGACACTGTTGTGCCCCTGTCACTGATCCATCAAAAATGGGAAATGGATTGCAATGGGAAGTTCTGGGATAAGCAATGGCAAGATGCACTCACACTTATTAATATTGCATCCAGTAACAGCAGATTCCAAATTATCCAATTACATTTTGTGCATTGTATATGCATAACCCCAGCCATGCTTCACAAATTAGACAACACAAAGTAACTTTGGTATCTAAAGAGCGACCATGATGGAGCGACATACCATCACCTGACATGAACATGTAGCAAAATACAGGATTACTGGGAACAGGTGAAGGACAAATGCCTACAGAGTCTACACCTTGAACTGCAGTGCAGACCGTAACTCTTCTTAGGGCCCCTGTTATGAAACGCTCGACAAAGAAAATGTAAGTTTATTGACTTTACCCTACTGCTGGCCAAGTTGCGTCTGGCAATCCATTGGCTTAGTACCAAGGTCCCAATGGTAGAGGGGTGGTTTAAAGATGTTGCTAAATTGTGTGTTGCCAAGCTTGTTCAGATTAAACTAGCAGCCGTGGCCAACATGACTCGCAGGTGGGGGGGGGGCACGCGGGGAGGGGGTCATGCAGGGGAGGTTTAATTTGAATTAAAAAATATATATATAACTTCCCTTAGTCATCTCTGCTTCTCTGTTCCTCGCAGGAAGCAGGCAGCCTCCTTCCCCTCCCCTAAGCCAATCTTAATACTGCAATGGCAGCGGTGTGATTGGTGGGGACGGCGCCCAGCCAGGTGCCTATGGGGAGGCCATTTTCTCCATGTAGGCTGCATGCAGCCTACATGGAGAAAATGGCAGAGTACGCATGACTGGTTTGGCAGGCCCCAAAGGGTGGACCAAACAGTCAGGGCCTGCAAGATTGGGCTAGCCACTCCTCCCCTGCACTGTTGCAGGACCTCTCACCCATCCACCCCCAACCAAACCCTTCTGCTTTCTCACAGTACGAGAAGCAGTAACATAAAATGGTATTTATACCATTTGATGTTACTGCTTCTCGCACTGCGAGAAAGCAGTGGTGTGACGCTCCACCGCCCACATGGAGGAGCCGCCCCTGGAAACTAGTCAGGATTGACCCCAAACTCATTGATGACCTGAAACTGTGGCACAAATTGCTCTGGGCGCCGAGAGTCCCCCCAGATGAACACCCACCGTGAGGGGAGAGGAGGATTGACCACACATACTTCTGGTTTATGATGAGCTAAAAAACGATGTGCATTGTGGGTGATGTGGGTTTTTTTTTCCACCCTGCTGGTGGATGACTGTGCCATTCTTTTACACTCTGCCCTCTTATTTATGTAGCCCAGAAAATCATATGCATGTTTATGTTTATGACGTAGGATATTGAGATTTTAGGTATATTGTTGTGAGGGTCACTGGTTAAATATAGACAGAGTTGTATTTGCGCTACTCTGAAGTGCAAAATCCTCTGATGTAACGAGACAGTGTCACTACCTGATGTGATATTCGTAAAAATAACATAAGTATCTTGCTAATTGTTTGCTTATATGGAACAGTAAAGATGGCAAATAATATATGGAGATGGCAAGGCTATATTATTGGGCTGCGTTTAATTGTTACTCTCCCTGTGTGTTCTTAGCTCTGCATTAGACAGGACTTTTAGTTTTTACTAAAATGATATGCACAGCTTATTTATCTGCAAGGGCTTCCAGTCAGCCCTCCTCATCCAGTGGTCTGTCATTGTGTTATTCATATTGTTCTCCTGCCCTCTGCTGCAAATAGCATGAGGCAATCGCTCAGCCCACTTCATCCATTGACTAGTTTCACTGTGGCTGACACCAGTCTGCCCCTACAAAAGGATCACCTCCACACTCAAAGTAGTTCCCTTCAGTGTCAGGAACTCCCACGGTCACCTGAGCTTTTTCAGAACCCCAAAAATATTTTTGTTCTTAGCAATATTTTTTTATTTTGACAGGGGTCCGGCAGCTTCCCCAACAATAAAGCTGTGGAAAAAACCATGAACAAAACTACCCAGGTGTTGACAAAGCCACAAGGCTGGCAGACAAAGCTGAACCCATTGGTTTTGTCAATTCTTGTGCGATTTTGTGTTTTTCCTTTGTCTCCTGCCTTCTGATGGGACGGAAATGGGGTTTGTGTGAGGAAACAAAGGGACACTTTTGCTCCTTTTAATACAAGATCGCTTTTACACTTCCAGTCTCCATTGCCCTTTCATGGATAATATTTTCCAGTTTACTTCAATATCCTAATTCTGGCACGATTAATGTCCCACGCTGCTACAGCACAACGTGCCCTTGCTCCTTTTATTTCAAAGCTGTCAATTGTTATTCTTTACTTTCCCTTTTTCTTGCCAAACTAGAGAAAATGACTCTGATACCATCAGTTTCTCTGAATAGAACACAACCACGCGACATCAATTGCCAGTCCCCTGGGTAAAGAAACATCTTTAGCTCCTCTTTGCCTCCAGAAACCCATTTAAGTGAGAGAGGTATTAAAACGCCATGCTTCCTAAAAGAAGCACACGGGCACTAAAATGGATTCCCAGTGGAAATGGTGCCTTTAAATGGCTTCCACGTTTATGAACTGTTTTATTGCGAGACAGATTTCCTGCCGTTAATTCCATCAGTTGCCCCTCGCTGGTGCTGCTGTACACTGTGTTTCATCATCTTCTTGAACTACCTGCTATCTACATTTGGTCCATTAAGTCCTTTGTTGTACGTCATCTGGATGCATTCCAAATACAATGCGAGGCAAGGCCTTTCTAGCCCAGAGGACGTCGAACCACAAAATGGCAGCTACTGGAGAGCAATGCAATATTTGCAAAATATTTCTGCATTTCTGGATTAACTGTCGTTGAGGAATGCGGGAAATGGCATCTCCGCAGTGTCATTTTAACAAGACATATTTACTGTGTGATGTATTCCACAAGGCTGCGGGACAATGCCCATGTCTCACCCAGAAGGAGCAATTGATTAGTCGCAGTAATTAGTAAATTCTACAGAGACCAGCTTTGGTTGATAAAGTGTGATGAGCGGCGGCTGACATCGAACACGGTACATTTCAATGTGGAATCAATCTGCATATGGGAGCATAGCTGGCATTTAAAACTGCATACATATTACATTAAGGTATTGATTTGCATGCCAAATGATGTGATAAAACATTGAGATTGGGTAGAAAAATGTGGAGTACAGCAGATTTGGGAAAGCGCTCTCAGCTAGTGTCTGCTGAGTACGTCTACTTCGGAGCAGGTGTCAAAAAAATTCAAAGGTGCACCAACATCACTCAATACTGGGAAACTGTTATGGTGTCCAAGTGCTTAATCTACTTCCTGGGATGTGTCGGTGATGGATTTTTATTGTTGGTATACATTTTTTCGTCTTTGAATTTGGATATTCTTAAGCCTATCCGGTTCCAACAATAGATATCTCTCAATGGCACTTTTCAGACCTTCTACACACATGGGGGCAGATTTACAAGCCCTTTGCGTTGCCAGTGCGTCACTGTTTGTGACGCAACATCAGCACATTTTTCTGCCCCATATTTACAAGGACAGGGAAAGCGATCCTGCATGGCTTTTCCTATCCTTGTAAATACGGCCCCTTTACACGCAGCACTTTGTGTGAAAGGGGCATTCCATGGGTGTTGCTGTGTGTGTTCCCATGCAACAACCGTGGAAACTGACACATTTCCAGGTTTACAAGAAATCGTAAATCTGGAAATGCATCTGAATGCCATACCTCCCCAGGGGAGGCGTAGGGAGGCGCAACGAGGAGAAATGTATTAATTTCTCCTCTTTTTTTTTCTCTTTCTATGCATGCTGCATTCTGGAGCACATACAAAATGAGGAAATGACCTTTAATGATCATTTATGTACAGGAAGGTGTACCCTGCATGGCTTTTCCTGTCCTTGTAAATACGGCCCCTTTACACGCAGCACTTTCTGTGAAAGGGGCATTCCATGGGTGTTGCTGTGTGTGTTCCCATGCAACAACCATGGAACCTGACACATTTCCAGATTTACAAGAAATCGTAAATCTGGAAATGCATCTGAATGCCATACCTCCCCAGGGGAGGCGTAGGGAGGCGCAACGAGGAGAAATGTATTCTGAAGCACATACAGAACAAGGAAATGACCTCTAATGATCATTTATGTACAGGAAGGTCTACCTTCCTGTAAATAAGCAATCCTTTAAATCAATGACATTTTACAAGTACTATGCGTGCTAATGCAGCACACATAGAAGTTGTAAAACACCATTTCTGATTGTTTATGTGCAGGAAGGGAACCCTTCCTGCACATAAACAATCATCCTCGTGAAGCTGGCATCCTTGCACCATGGACCAGGGGTGCCTGCATCGGCGCATGGCAGCAGTTTGTGCGCCAGCGCAGGGGGAAGCACAGAGATGCAACATATTGTAGTAAATATGTTGCAACCCTGTGCTTCAAAACTAACGCAGCGCAGCAAAATGACTTGCTGCACAGCGCCGCATTAGTTTATTGTAAAACTGCCCCATGATTTATTTTCATGGTTTCTCATTATGAATGGACTAGATTTAACGTGTGGTAATATTAGCGCCAGTATTACTTATACTAGAGGCACCGATAATAGCGGGTCCTGGTGTTAGTTGACGATCATAAATTATTCTCCTACAATTTTATTTTATCTCTAAATATTTCATTCATTTTAAGAAAGAAAACAGGCATTCAATCAGATATCATTGGTATACAAACAAGGGTTGGGCAACTGAGTCGATAGTACCAAGCATATGATATACAGAATACAGGTGAAGCCCTGATGACTTACATACACTTGTTGCTACTATCTCAATGACAGTTGGATATATGAGGTGTTCGAATTGATGATACGAGATACAAGTTACAGGTAAGAGAAAAAAATGCTGCTGGTCTAGGGGACTCACATTACAAACAACCTTAGCAGTAAATACAGAAGGTTATGTGAGCAGACGATAACAAAGTTATCGTCACTTATGTGTTTAGTATGTAACAAGTGTATGTTGTCCCGAGGTGTACATCATAATGTTGCATCACCTTATTGGTAAGATGAGCCTAACGTGAAAATGAACATGGAGGGGAGGAGAGGTGGAAGATACATCTTTTATCTAGAAGTGGGTGAGTGTTTTTAGGTTTGAGAACCTTTTATAGGTTGAGCGGCAAGGCCTTACAGACTTCGGAGCATATTATCAAGAACGGCGTTAAAATTATCGCCGCTTTGGCGGCAGAAAACTTCCGCTAAAGCAGTGATAATGGGCTTGATAATATGCCGCAGAGAATTCCCATAGAAGCCCATGTTGACACCAGAACATGGGCTTTTATGGGAATTCTCTGCGGCATATTATCAAGCCCATTATCGCTGCTTTAGCGGCAGTTTTCTGCCGCTAAAGCGGCGATAATTTTAACGCTGTTTCTTGATAATATGCCCCTTAGTTCTATGTATATTTATCAAGGGATCGCCGTACTGCACTGGAAATTGGGCAGGTGCGGACTGATTTTTGGACTGTAATCTATGTGTCACTCAGAGATATGAAACTCATGCCCACCATGTATGATTCAATAGATGGATGAATAATTTCTATTCAGAAAGAAGGACTTATACTACAACGTCAGAAGAAGCTCTAGCAGTGCCATATTATTGGCTCCTACGTACAACGCGGTCACTGACGCCCAGGGACTCAACATTACCATGGGAAAGGTTACATTTATGGGCATGTTAAATATAGCTGACAACTGGCTTTGTATCAGTAGCCAGTATGAGTCAAGCAATTGGCATTAAAAAAACATGTGTTTGTGTGAGTGCGGCTCTTGGTTGCAATTCCAGCATTTATCGTCTTCTCACAAGTTTAATTTATGCAGTCTAGATGGGGTCCAATGCAGGAGATTTATTGTAAAGAATTTGGACTGAATATGAGAGGGGCAATTTTATTTGATAGAGAATGTTGACCATTTTTTTCCAATTATTGAGGTGCTGTGTTCGAATACCCCTTTGTCGAAATGTTTGGCCCATTTGGTGTATGTAATTGAATTCTGTGATGGTTGCGGGTTGGATAGGAACTTGTACATTTTGGAGGCAATATGCCCAGAGCATTGGCATAGAGCGAGTTGTGTCGCTAGAGTTGAGTGCTTAGAAAGGTTGAGTTTGAAGAGTTTAACTTTAATTTATAGGAAACTGTAAAAGTGTCCTACAAACGTAAATGTAATGGAGAGAAACATTTGGGAGTCATTGCTGAGTTACAAATACCAAATTGTACTCCTGTGGCGGTAATTTTGACAGGGAAGAGAGCAGGCGTCACACACACACACACTTATACACTCACTCACACCCATGCATTCCCAAACATGCACACATACACCCATTCAAACAGGGCTGGCTGGCGCCGAAAATCTTTTTTGGCACCCCCCCATATGACCTCCTCAGATTCCCTCTCTACCACCCTGGCAAAAGTGCATCTCCCCTTAACCACTCTCTCAAACATATTTAGTTTGTTATTACGCACTGGTAATGTATGGCATTACTGTTACACTCAGCTATCTTCATAAAAAACAGATCTGTTATTTTCAGCAGGGCTATTAACCCTCTGCACTACTTTACAGCCAGCCAAAACAGCCACAAGACAAAACTCCAATCTCTCCCTCTAGCAGGAACATTAATCACAAGACATGACATTTCTACTGCTGCTTTGAAGGTGGATGCAAAAGAATCTCTACCACAGGTGCATTAAATCATACGTTATTGCTAAGCACAGAGCCCCCCTCCAGGTCTGTGCCCAGTAGGGCCGCACCTGTCACACCACCCTGCTCCACCACACTCACTCACAACAAATTCATACATCTATACGCATGCATCAAAAATTCAAAAACATATAACTTACCTGTCCTGAGGCTCTGGGAAAGGAAAGCCTTGTAGATCACAGGAAGTTTGAGGCTGCTGCCTTCTCTCATTGGCTGACATTAAGAAAGCCAATTAGGGAAGGCAGCAGTCCCTCACTCGTCACAGAGTGGTATGGGGCCAATGAGTCTTCCTGACCCCAGACCACCGCACTCTGTGATGAGGTGTCACCAATTGACACTTGGCCCTGGGCACTCAGTGATATCCCCCACTCGTCATGAGGGTGAGGGATTTGAGGCACTTTGCCAGGCTGAGGAAGTTACGCCCACAGGGCTGTGAAACCTCAGCCTGGAAAAGTTCAACTCAGGCAGCCAGGAGCCTGTGTATTTAGTGCATGTCTGGCTCCTGGGTGCCTGATCTGAACAAGAAGAATGCATGTCAGGCTGACATTTGCTCACCCTGACAATCTCTCTCTCTGAAAAAAGATGAAAGGACATGGCCCCTTCGCCCATTTGGTCGGGCTCTGGCTGTTGTATGCCCATTACTTTTACATGGAACTTGTCCCCACTTAACCATGCAATATCACATCCCTTGGGAATCTTGAGTGGGTTCATCATACGCAATTTGTATTTCCGGATGAGGCAGATAAAATAAGTCCTCCTCACAGTGTTAGGTATTTCTTGTGCCATTGATTCACTTTGATGGCATCCTTTAAGTCATCTTTTTAAGATTATTTCTGTGCATTTCCCAATCGGCTGCAACACAATCTGTCTCTTTACTCTTCTCCTTTCACGCATTCTTTCCTGCTCTCATTTCCCTCCTCATGCATTCTTCCTTTCAGTGCAGGTTGTATCCTCATTGACTTAGGCACGGCCCGTGCAGGAAAGAGCGATGGGGTTGGGGGATTCGACATACGACGAGGGAAACTTACATTTTAAAAAACATGGTTTACTTTCTATTTTATTTAAGTTTCCCTTGTCGTCGTATGTCGAATCCCCCACACCACCCCACTGCTCTTACTTGCATGGGCCGCACCTGCATTGACCTCACGTATTGCCAAATTAACACTGATTGAAAATGTGCATAAAACAAATCCATCCAATCATGTATACCGGAAATGGTTACTTAGCATTTAGTGAACAAGTGTCTGACTTGAATTTCACCTGCATGGACTGACAGAACGATTTCCAGTATTCAAGAATTCACCCATACTTGCACACAAATAATATGTACAGATCTTACTGCCCAAAGAAACAAGAACCCTTGACATTCTCCTCTGTTCTCACTTTAAGAGCCAGTGTTATCCTCCTAAGAAATACGTCTTCCCTGTGGTTGACTTCTATAAAAGAGTCATCTCAAATGACATCACGGATGACATCATCCAGTAAGTGCAAGGGTTATATCATGTCTAATATATGTCATCTGAGTGACTGTGAGACTGGACTGTCTGACTGTCAGTAAGTGGCTATCAAGAAGTGACATCATCAAGTGAGTGTAAGTGTTTTTGAGAGTTTATGGGTGTTAAACATATATACTAACCTACTACAAAAGTTAAACAAGCATACTAGGTGCACTACTACTGAGTGATACTACTTCTAACAAATATTTAGTGAGTGGCTGTGTTACTGTATGTATCCTTGTGTGTATGTCTGTGTAAGTGGTCATATGGGTATATAAGTCAGTGTGTGAGCAGCTCTGTGGGTGAGTCAGATGGTGTGTGAGTGGCTGTATTGGTGAGTGAGTAGGTGTGTCAGTGGCTGTATGGGTGAGAGAGGTGTGGTGAGTGGCTCTATGGGTGGGTAACTCAGTGTGCATTGATTGTATGGGTAAATGAGTGAATAGCACTCGTTACAACACTTGCGTTTTCAATGCATGCCATTACACCGCAAGTTGTTAACATGACTTGCTATGGGGGGGCGCTGGAGTTTGGAATAGTATAATTTACTATTCCAACACCAGCGTGTGCAACAGTAGGGAAGGTGCTGGATTGAAAATCCAACAAATCCAACACATTCTTCCCCCTATAGCAAGTCGTTGTAACGACTTGGGTTGTAATGGCATGCGATGTAACAACGCGTTGTTGTAACAACTTGCATTGCAATGGTATGCAGTTTATCACATGCGTTGTAAACAATGTTTCCCTGAGTGAGTGGATGTCTGAATGGCTGTATAAGTGAGGGACTGGCTGTGTAAGTGGCTGTATGGGGAGTGAGTGGCTCTTTAAGTCGGGGTTTGTTTAGGTGAGTTGGTGTGTGAATGGTTGTATTTGAGAGTGAGTGTCTGTGTGAATGGCTGTATGGGTGAGTGAGTGGATGTGTGAGGGCTTGTATGGATGAGTGAATGGGTATATAAGTGGTTGTGTAGGTGTGTGAATGAGTGTGTGAGTGCTTGTGTGGGTAAGTGAGTGGTAGTGTTAAGATGCTATATAGGCAGTTGGGTGGGTGTGTCAGTGACTGTGTAGGTAAATAGGAGGGTGTGTGAGTAGCTGTATGAGTGAGTGTGTGGCTATGTGACTGGCAGGACTGGTGAGTGACTGGTTGCATATGTGCCTGTATGGGTTAGTAAATGGTTGTGTGAGTGGCTGTATGAGTGAGTGTATGGGTGTGTCAGTGTCTCTATGGAGGAGGAAGTGGATGTGTGACTACTGGTATAGGTCTATGAATGGGTATATGAATAGTTGCGAGGGTGTGTGAGTGGGCATACAAGAGGTTGTATGTGGTGTGAGTGGTTCTGTGGATGATGTCATAATTTGAGATGTCAGGAGGTGCATTTTCAGGCTGGTGAAGTAAGGGGGCCTCTATTGAGATGTCCTGGTACTACACAGGGCACACACTTGGTAGTGTTGTAGACTGCGGGGGAGCCTCAAAACCCTTGCAGTCCCTGCTGGCTCCCTGCCTCCTGCGGGAGCCAGCATTGCTTTGACAGAGAGGGAGCTGCAGAACATGCACCTCCCTCTGTGTCAATTCAATTCTGCTCCACTTTGAGCAAGCAAGAGCAAAATGCTGTTGCTTGCTCAAAGTGGAGCACAGTTTGCTTTGGCCTGGCAGGAGCCGTAAAGTGGTGGGCACCCCGGGACATAGCAGGAGCCAGCCCTCGGGGTGGTGGTCCCCAAAGCCATCTGTGGGTCCAGGAGGGGGGGCTGCATGGCCCCCTCCTTTGATTTAGCCCAGGGAGGTTGTGATCCCTGGGACTGCGAGGGGAGATCCATGCGGCCCCCTGCATTATTTAAAATTTAAGCCATGGGGAGATGCCGACCCCTGGTGCTGGAGGGGGGTGCAAGAGGGCCCCCATTTATAAAATAATTAGCCCTGGGGAAGTGATGGTCCCGTGGGTGAAGTTTTTTAAAATAGAAGCCCCGGTGAGGTGGTGGTTCCTGGGGCCTTAGTAAGAAACAGGAGGGGGGCCTGTGCAGCCCCCTCCTATAATTACAAATGCCTTTGAATTGAAATGAAGCACAGGATACTGTGCTTCCTTCTTAACTAATTTTCGGCAGAAGACATGGATCCAGCGAGACTCGCACCAATTTTTTTTGCAAATGCTTGTTTGCCCTGCGAGTCCCAAGAGGCCTAGGGGGCCAGGGTGCCCCGTTTCTTTTTTAAACATTTTTTTATGTGACTCAGTTCAACCAAGTTACAAGATGGCTGCCAATGCTTCCCGGTTTGAATTGCTGGCATCCAATCAGATCTCAGCACATGATCTGTAGGCGTCATGGATCCTCCGCATCCCAAGAAGTACAACTGGAAATGTCTTCAAATAACTCTACAACTACTGAACGGATTTACACCAAATCAGGCCCCCCTTCCTGGGGCTCAATCTTGCCCAGGGGACCACCCCTAGGGCTTCTTAAAAAATGAATTAAAGCCGTATGGGCCTCCTCTACTGCCCGAGGGACCACTATCATCCCAGGGCTTATAGTTTTATGAATGGTGTCCCCAGGGGACTGCCAACTCCCTGGGAGCTTTCAATATACGTAATGCAGGGGGAGGAACTGCCACCTCCCCGGGGCTTTAATCCAAAACAATGCAGGGGCAATGCAGCCCCCTCGCAGCCCTAGGGACAACAACCTCCCAGGACTAGATCCCACAATGGAGGGTGTGTGGCCTCCGAAGACCTCTAAGCAATCATGCTGTCTGGTACTCACTGGAGGTAACAGGAGTTGTTGGCCCCCAAGGACGTCCTTGTGGGCCAACTACTCATCCTGTTACCTTCACTAAGTCCCACACTGCAGGATTGCTGAGAGGTCTTTGCAGCCCACCTCCTTTCTCTACCACCCTGAAAACATGCCTCCTGGAAAACTACTAGTTGGGGCATGGAGTCCTCTTAGCTGTTGAGGATTCTTGGGGGTGAATAACTCCTCAGTAAGTCCCACACAGCAGAAATTCTAAGAGGTCTTCGGAGATCACTCATCCTTTCTCCACAAGTCTGCAAAAGTGTCTACTGGCGCACTGTTCATTGGGGAATGAAGTCCTCTTGTATGCTGAGGGACCTTGTGGGCCAAGAAGCCCTTCTGGTACTTTCTGTAAGTCCTACACAGTGGAAATTCGCCATAGAAATTCACCCAAAAAAACAAAGGTTACAGGGGCGTTATAGTGAGGAAATGGAATTTAAAAAACTTTGAAATTCACTGAAAAAAACAAAGGTTATAGGGACGATATAGTTAAGCTCAGGTTCCACTCATATAAAACCAGTGAAATTCAGCAGTTATAGTTAGCTGAACTAACTATAGCACGTGACCCCGCAATGCGCTGCTTATGACCTCACATACTACATATTACATATAATACACATATATACAAAGCCAAAATTAAATATTTTAACCACACCACATTTTTTGTAAATGAAAAGCTTTTTCTGTGTCATCTACCGGGATGTTCAGCAACTGTGGTGGTGGGGTACAAGGGTGGGCAGGGAAAATACCACTGGGGCACGGACACCACTTGAGATGCCTGTTAAGGCTCTGGAGAAAATTAATACAACCTTGGGGGCTGTAGGTTCAGATTCAGAAAGTAGGGGGAAGAAGGCCAATGCGAGTTCAAGACAAAGGATCTTGGCTATCTTGGCTCTGTATCAGTTATATAAATATAGGCTACAATACGGCTGGGGAGCAAGCAGTACTGAAAGAGGCAGACTCTTCGCCCATGGACCTAGCCTTTGCCTGATGGAGGGAAAGCATGGTGCTAGATGAGAAAGCATTGAGACCAGTAATCTAGGGTCATGGCTATCATTGGTGCAGCATCTGCAATGAATTTATGTAAGAGTCCATCGTTCCCATTCAGAATGTTTATTTTTCATTGTTATTGGCTCCAGCTTGGCTCCTTTGACTATTTCCAGGGGCTGAGTGGAAGATAGTCACGGATAGGGATACAGATTTGCAGCCACTGGAAATGCCAGAAAGTAGAATATTCAGAGTTTTCATAAATGGGGCTCGGCATGAAAAAGACAGAAGGGCATTTTTTATGGAGAAAAAGAAAGATAAAGGAACTTATAGAGGGTGATAGAGGAGGGAAAATGAAGGTGTGGTGGGACAGAAAAGGAAATTGGCAAAAATGTTTGATGGGGATGCATGCAGAATGAAAGAGTTCACAAGGTGCTATAAGGTCAAGGATGGCAGGAAAGGTGACAAAGGAGAGAGGATGGGGATAAAAAGGAGACAGAGTTTGATTGGAAGTAATGAAAAGGGTGAGAAAATAGACTAAGGGGATACAAAAGAGATAGCATAAAGGAAGTGCCAAGATAGAGAGAGAAAAAAGGCAAAGGAGATGAGAAATGCATAATAGAAAGGTAGCCACAGAAGGGGAGAGGAAGTAGAATATATAAATGAAAGAGTGAATGGAAATAAAGGTAAAGGTTGGGACAAGTTTAGAGAAAACATGTCATGATCACAAATTATGGAAAGAGATGGGAAGCTAGATGAAGGAAAGAGTTATGAAAGAGAAAGACCAATAGAGAGGGGAAATGTGAGTGTACAGAGTTAAATGGAGTATATAAATAGGGAGGGCAAAGAGAAAAAGAATAGGACAGGAGAGGACAGAAAAGGAAATTGAAAATATTTTTGAATGAGAGAAAGAAAAAAGAACTAGAAGGACTGGAGAGGAAAGGAGAAAACATTGAAAGGACACAAATTCAGAAAGAGTGAGCTAGAGGGGAGATTTAAACATAGATTAAGTGCAGGCAGAAATGAAGAGGGAAACAGAAAGAAATGGAGATATGCTTTGAAGGTGAGGTAGAAAGAGGGATGATAAAAGGCAGGAAGAACATAAGGATGAGTGCGGGGTGGTGGAAAAGAGAGAGAGTGGATGCACTGAGGGAAGAGAGACAGTGAAAGGAAGGACGGAGACAGGATTGTAAATAGCAACTAGGAGACTTGTAAGCACAGAGGTGGAGTGGATGCCCTGGTACTCAGAGGAGCGAGGGGTTCACTACTCAAATAATAGCTGTCTTTAATACAGTCTATAAATGCAAGCTGTCCCATTTACTTTGCTTGCATCAGGACTTGGCATGACACCCTTGCTATACCACTGTTCTACACTTGAGGAGAAAAAGCCACGATCCCAGCTGGGCTACATGTGCACATTATGATCTGTAAACAAAATGTGTTAGAAGCTGTGGGATAACCATGGGCCACAAGATGCCAAGACACAAGAATTAGTGGCCTTGCATATATCAAAGCTAAAAGATGACACAGACTTATCCAGTAAAAGTACAAATGCAGGCTGCCTGTTCCTGAGAGAGTGTGTCTTAGATTTGCAGGTAGCCTTGTTCTCTAACTGAATATTCCACACTCTTAAAACCTAACATAACTCTTAAGGCACACCATGCACCCCCACCTGACATATGGACATGAGGTCGCAAGGCAATGTGTCAAGGCACACAAAAGTTCATCCGCCTGCAGCGAGAAGTACTAGGGTGAAAGAATTCAGAAAACATGAAATATTCAACAGAGCACAAGGCCTTGGAGTCAGTAGCAAAGGTCAGCTTTAACTGAACAGACTGACCATTATGAAATCTAGACGTTTTCCACAACATATGGTATCTCTGAAATGGCAGTAGGGTTGGAGTTGAGGAAGTCTAGTGTAGTAGATGCTTCCTACATATTGCATGTTTTGCCCCAGCATATACCAGCATTTAGTCACTGGAAATGCTAGAAGACAATTTGGAATACAAGTGTGAACAGAATACATACCATCAAACTTTGAGATATCCCGGACTTCTCCATCCAACAGACTTGGTATGCCTCACACTCGTTCTTTAATACCATTAGTAAAGTGACCACAAGACCTGCTAACAACTTCTTCATCACTTCTCAAAGTCTACACACAGTTGATGATGTTTGACATTTTAATCACTCATTATCACCAAGTGACACTATAACTGTGCCATCTGATAATGTATAGTCATAAGAGATAAGTGAGAGTAGGCGGGATAAATGAATAAATAGCCATAAAGGGCACTGTGTTGGGGATATTGAAAGAAGAATAAAAAATACTACTATATCATGTTTACATGTTAAATAGTCATGCCATCAAAAAAAAACCCATAACTGCATTTCAGTTAACTAGTCTCTCAGTATCAAGACTCCCTTAAAACATTTGAGTGTCTACCATGCAAGGTACTACAATCACGGTCTTCATGTTTTCCAATCTCAGAGCAGGACCTACAATGAACTATCTTCAAAGTAAAACACTCAAACTATCAACAGGATACCATTCCAGCCTCTATCAGCAGATCTCTTGCCACACACCTACTTCCCATATGGGCCACCATATTCATTCCTCTCTCAAACAGGGCCTCTTACCAGAACGAATAAAAATGGGTCAAATCACTCTGCTCTTGAAAAATCGATCTCTCGATCCAGAGAACCTGAACAATCACTGCCCAGTTTCCACACTCCCATATTTAGGCAAAGTAATTAAAAGTTGTGTAGCAGGAGGAGGAGCCTAGCGCGCATCCAAGATGGTCGCGTGAGCACAGGGCTCCCCGGACCCTCGCTGCTCCTCGGAATTTATCCTGACATTATCCTGACTTGGCTGACGGAATCTGGAAGGCGAATTCTGGCTGAACGTTGACCTTCTTTCAGAAACCGAATCGGACCTGGGAATCCTGATCTACGGTGGTTGGAACGTTCGAGGCCCAATCGATGGCTGTGCCCGGTGCGAGGGTGACCTGTGGAGCCGGGGTGTAATTGAACAACAGCGGCAGCGGATCTGTGCCAGTGGCCGCTCCATTACTTTCGGTTTCACTTTTGGATCCCTGAGGGGCTGGAGATCGTAACTGATTGGAGCGGCTGGGTGTTTATCTCTGCTGGATGCCCTTGTCTCCGCTTGCCGCCAGTGTGCCCGTTGACTTTGGTTTCCTCGCCCGGCCGCATCACGGTATCTGGTTCGGCTTCTGACTGAGTGGCCGGTGCCCCCTTGACGCTGGGCCGGTGGTCCCCGTTGGTGAGCGTGGTTCTCATGGGTGGTAGGGGGGGCCCCGAGGGGCGTAAGACTAAGACATCCCTCCGCGGGGGTCCGGTCCAGACGAACAACATGGACCGCTATACTCAAGGAAGAGGGTCCCCTGGAGCGGCTGGAGCCCCCTCGGACGAAGCTGGTGGTGGCCCGTCCATGCCCTCGGATCCGTCCCTGCAGGACATTATGGGCGCCATTAATGGCATCAAGGAGACTATTGCTACGCAATACGAGGCCTTGGCCCGTAAAATCGACACGGTAGCTATTGATGTCGCACTGATTCGGGCGGATCTCTCCAAGACCAACGAGAGGGTTCAATCGCTTGACGTGCGGACGTCCACCCTGGTTGCGGATGTGTCGGACCAGCGGGCCACTCTCGGCGACCTCAAGTCGGCCAACGATCTGATGGCCCGGCGGCTGGAGGACTTTGAGGGATGGGCCCGCCGCAATAATATCCGCGTCGTGGGCGTCCCGGAGTCCCCCGACAACCACCCGGTGGATCTCTTGGTGGAGGAGCTCATCCTCAAGCATCTTGCCCCGCCGGCCTGAGTAAGTTATTTGCCGTGGAGCGGGCCCATCGAGTTCCGGGCGGTCGGCCGCGGCCGGGGGCCCCCCCGAGGCCCATTGTTGCCAAACTTTTCTACTACAGAGACCGGGATGTGATTTTGCAGGCCTCGCGGGCCCATGGCCCGGTCCCCCGTGAGAATGCGTCTATTAACTTTTTCCCGGACTTCACCCAACTTGTCCAGAAACAAAGGATGGGCTTCCAGGGGGTAAAGCGTCGCCTCCGCGACCTGGGTCTCAAGTACTCCATGCTTTTTCCTGCTAGGCTCGAAGATCGGACAACCTTTTTTGACTCTCCCGCAACTGTGAGTGACTGGCTTGACTCGCTGCCGGGCCGCGGGGACCGGCCTGGGCCCTCTGCTGGTACCGAGGGTGGCGGGTCACCCTCGGAGTGACTTTGGTCCTTGATTTTGCCATTTTGTACTGTTCGGCTGGGTTCAACTTCTCTTTTGCATTTTGTTTCATTATGATCTATGTGGGGGGCGGTTGGGGACGGGTCCCTCTCCTCCTCCGGGGTCTTTCCGTAGAATGGGGTTTATGGGGCGACAGGCACACTGCAAGTTGGGGTGGTTTTTTGGGTCGCAGGGGTGCAGGGTGGGGGGAGTTGGCAGTTGGGGGGGGTTGGGGGGTTTTGATTTGTGTGTTTTGTTTTTAATGCGAGGTCTTTGTTCTGTTCCAGTCTTGGGCGTTGCGCTATCTGCTGGGGGACCCTTGATCGATTGGAGGGGATGGGGGGGGACGGGTTGAGGTTGATGTCATGGAACGTCAATGGATTGGGGGACCGTATCAAACGGGGTGTTGTGCTGCAGTATTTGCAACGTATGTCTCCTGATGTGGTGTATTTACAGGAGACGCATCTGGTGGGTAACGTTTGCAATGCCATGAACAGGGGGGGGTACCGACTCGTTGCCCATTCTGGTTTCACCACTGGCTCTAGAGGGGTTGGCATTCTCCTGCGTTCTTCACTTCCGCTGGAGATCACCAGGGTAGTCCCGGACGATAGAGGGCGCTATGTGGCTTTGACTGGGCGGTGGGAGGGGCAGTCCCTTTCCCTGGTCTCTGTCTATGTTCCCCCGGGCCTCCAGAACTCCACCTTTTCAGACTTGGGTCGAATGCTGCTTGAGCTTCCTGACAGTCTTCTGCTTATGGGTGGGGATTTCAATTCGGTGGTCTCGGGCGACCGGGATCGCCACCCGCCCAGGGCCCTCCCTGCTGCGCAGGCGTGGCTTGGCGGATTCTTGGAGACCTTCGGTCTGGTCGATTGCTGGAGGTTAATGCATCCTACAAAGTGTCAGTACACTTTCCACTCTGGGGCGCATGGGAGTCTCTCCAGATTGGATTACTTTCTTATGCCCGCGGCCCAGACTGCCCGGATTCGAGAGGTTAAGCATCTGGCCCGGGGTATTTCTGATCATTCCCCACTGTGGTTGCTTTTTGACACTGGGACGCGGTCTGCTGGGCGGATCGCTCCTATTAACCCTTGGTACCTGGGGAACCCCACGATCCGATATAGTCTGGTCAAGTCGATTGACCAATACTTCCTTGAGAATGATGGTTCGGTGATGTCCGCAGTGTCCCTGTGGGAAGCTTTTAAGGCAGTACTCCGTGGGCAGGCCCTATCCCAGATTGTGGCGGCTAAGAAGGTTAAGATGGAGGCGGTGGTGAAGCTGGAGACCGACATCTTGGGGTTGGAGGCCGCCTTGGAGACGGGTGTCACTCCGGATGGGCTACATGCCCTCAGCCTGAAGCAGTTCGAGTATAAGTCCCTTGTTACTGACGCTGCCCGGACCATGTATAGGGAGCAGCAGGGTAGGTTGTATGATGCTGGAGACAAGGCTGGTAAATTGATTGCTTGGCTGGATAGGAAGGAGAGAGTGAATCGTGTGGTCCCAGAGCTCCGGGTTGCGGATGGAGTGTGTGTGACTGAGCCTGGCGAGATTGTGGAGTGCTTTGCTGACCACCTCCGGACGGTGTATTCCCCCGTGTCTGACAGAGATGAAGACGACTCTCGTCTTCTACTACGGGATATTGTCCTGCCCGGCTTATCCGTCGAGGACCGTGGGCGGTTGGATGCCCCCTTGGCCGTCGATGAGATTGCTACCGCGATTGGCTCCCTTCGCTCGGGCAAGGCCATGGGCCCCAATGGCCTGCCGATCGAGCTATACAAACTACGCCCGGATAAAATCGCGCCCTTCCTCCGTCGTATGTTTCAGGAGTCGAACGAGAGGGGTTCCCTTCCCGCCGACCAGCGTCTGGCGACTATAGTCGTGATTCCTAAGGAGGGTAAACCACGTGACCGCTGTGCTTCATATAGGCCTATCTCCCTCTTAAACGCAGAACCCAAAATCCTGGCTAAAGTCCTCGCCAACCGCTTGCTGAGAGTTATCTGTGATCTGATTCATCCGGATCAATGCGGCTTCATCCCCCACCATAATACCGCTCTTAATCTGCGGCGTTTGCACGGCGTCCTAGCTAGGGCGAAATATTTTTCTGAACCAGCCGTATTGGTTTCCTTGGACGCCACCATGGCCTTTGATACCATCGAGTGGCCATTCCTCTGGGCGGTCTTGGAGAAGTTTGGCTTTGGGGAGGGATTTCTTAGCTGGGTGAAGCTTCTTTATGCCGGACCAATGGCTCAGGTGGTTGTCAATGGGCGGGCTTCCCGGCCTTTTGCTCTCGGGAGGGGCACTAGGCAGGGGTGCCCGTTGTCCCCTCTGCTTTTTGCTCTTGCCTTGGAACCGCTCGCCGCCTGGCTCCGCTGGGAGCCCTCTATCAGAGGGATCCGGTGGGCCCCGGGCTTCGAGGATCGGGTCTCGCTGTACGCGGATGATATTCTTCTGTACCTCACCTCGCCGTGACAGTCGCTTAATGTTCTCTTTGATGTCCTCACCTCCTTCGGGAAAAACTCGGGTTTGATAATTAACTGGTCCAAATCTTGCGTGTACCCTATTTCCGGTGGCCCTCCCATTTTGCCGCCTCTACTTCCTATCCAAACTTCCTCATCCGGCTTTAAGTACCTGGGGGTATATGTTTCGTTGGACCCGGCGGTCCGCTATGAGCAGAACCTCCTGTCTCCACTCCGGCGTTTGAGGGTGGATACGGCTCGTTGGTGTAGGTTGCCCCTGTCTCCGCTTGGTCGCGCGGCCCTGTTTAAAATGATGTCCCTTCCCAGATTTCTTTACGCACTTCAGAACTCATTTGATGCCATTCCGGTGGCCTACTTTCGGGAGGTGGAGAGTCTGCAGAGGAGACTGGTCTGGGACGGGCGGGCGCGTATCGCTCTGGCAAAACTTACTCTCCCCTGGTACGACGGGGGCATCGCGCTTCCTGACATTAGACGGTACTATTGGGCCTCCCAACTGTCGGCAATTAACCATGCCACGTATGCTCCTGGTCTGAACCCGGCGTATGAGATGGATAAATTCCTGCTTCCCGGCGGTAATTATAACAGAGCGCTTTACTCCCGATCTGCTGGTAGGACCCTCACGGGCCCTACCAAGATTGCGGTACGGGTGTGGAAGGCGGCGAATGTAGCGATGGGCTGGAGTGAGCGTTTAACGTGTGCTACTCCCTTGTTTGCCTCAGACCGCCTGGGGAGCCTTTGGACGACGAAAGGCTTTGAGCACTGGGACACGATCGGCATTAGCAGAGTGGGGGATCTGTGGGTTAAAGGCGCGGTCAAGACCTTTGCGGCGCTCCGGAGCGAGTATGAGCTTAGTGAGAGGGAGTTTTTTCGCTACGCCCAGGTTCGGCATGCCCTGCTCTCGGTTTTTGGGGAAGGGTCCACGGTCCCTGTTTCTTCGCCCCTCGAGGACCGCATACTCGACGGTCACGTTGCCGATAGTACTATCTCTTTGATCTATAAAAAATTGATAAATAATCGGGCTGACCTCTTGGTGCGTCTACGGGAGGCATGGACGGGGGATGGGGTTGAGTTGGACGATGAGGACTGGCAGTCCGCGCTGTCATCTCCTAAGGAGGTGGCCATCCCGGCCCGTCTCCGTTTGGTCCAGCTTAAGATCCTCCATCGCGTTTATGTGACGGGTCCCCGATTGGTCTCGATGGGGTTTTCTGAGGACGGGCTCTGCAAGCGTGGCTGTGGGCACAGTGCCACCTTTCTCCACATCCTGTGGGAGTGCCGCGAGGTGGTGGAATACTGGCGTCAGGTGCATGAGGTTATGAGGCGAGTCACCGGGGTCACGCTGTTGCCGGAGGTGCGTCGTTGTGTGCTGAATGTGTGGGAGCCCAATGACTATAACGCGGCCCAGACTCGGTGGGCGGCCCTGGGGAACATGATAGCAAAGAGGGACATAGCGCAGCTTTGGGGTTCACAGCGGCCCCCCACCGTCTCTGTCTGGAAGGAGAACATGGACTGGTGCATGTTCAGGGAAAAGACTGTGTATGTGGCTCGTGGTAAACCCGGGGCTTGGAACAGAATTTGGGGGCCGTGGAATGTGTATCGTGGAAGTATTTGTGCTCCCCCCCTAGTGGAAACGTCTGATGTAGCCTTGTCCCCCTGATCCTTGATGGTTCCTTACTTATCGGGCACATCTGAATATAGATTTGGTATTCCCGTCTCTCCCCCCCCCTACCTCTTTGTTTCCCTTCTTCTTGACTGCCATCGGGTGGTCGGATATGGAAGCGCCCCTGCTGTGGCCCGACGCCCATCTTACGCTTTCTTGCCTCGCTTTTGTTTTAAGTAGTTATTTATGCTAAAAGGGTGTATCCTGATTTCCTTTATGTGCAGTCTGCTCTTCTGTAGGGTGCGGAGCCCCGGTGGGCCATTCACTGTGATTGCACTGTTTGATTTTTTATTTACTAGCGGCCGGCCCTGGTGGTTGTAGGCCCGTGCTTGTAACCTTCGTTCTGCACAATAAAATTTTTTCCCAAAAAAAAAAACAAAAACAAAAAACAATGAATAAAATCACCATTCCTCGCAAAAAAAAAAAAAAAAAAGTTGTGTAGCATCCCAACTAGCCTCTAACATTTGTATAAACAACTTCCTTGAAACTCTCCAATCAGGTTTCCACCAGGGCAATAATACAAAAACTCCAATCCTCCAAGTTGAAGAATACAGGCCCCAGCTAGGCCCGCAGAATACAAGGGTTCGCTCTCCTGTAACAAAAGTTAGAAGGAAGTTGGCACGGAAACTGCAAAATACAAAGACAGAGTTTATTAACCCTTAAGGGTGGTCCTACAACCTATACAACACTCTTCAGTATTGCATAGAGTAGCACAAAGAACTTGCGTACGCGGTCCCCTTTTATACACAACAGAGGGGCTCATAAGTGGGTGGATACAACATGAGGCAAAGTTCTTTACCTTTTATGGACATTTTCGATACAGAATCAATATGTGGGCAGAGGAGACAATGTCCTGAGCCCGCGAAAACATGGTCAAGCAAGGACTAACTGATAACAGATGTGGTCAAGTCTGGGCATGCGCCAGACGAACAAAGGAGCTATTTATAGACTGTTACTAGGCAGATTACAAGAGCAACTAACAAGAAGGAAGGACTCTTCTCGTGCAAAGCACGTGGAGGCATGACATTACAAGATGGAGTCCAGACATTAGTCAACATAAGACAAGAAACATGTTTTAACTAGAGAGAATTCATGTCTTTAGTGAATGCTTAATCATACCGCCGTTTTAGTTTTCAACAAAGTAGTCGATGACTCCCTTAGAATCCTCAACTCCGGCAATTCCTGACTCCTGGATTTATCTGCCCCATTCAACAGTCTCACCCATCTTGACCGCCTTTGTATTCTTTAACTACACATGGGATGTGGAGATACTGTCCTCAACTTGTTCTCGTCTTACCTATCCAACCATTCCCAAATTATGAAAATGGGCTATTCGTTCTCCAGACCAGACAGCATTCACCAAGGGGTCTCTCAAGATTCGATCCTCTCCCCATCGCACTTCAACCTCTACCTAGAACCACTATGCATGATTCTCAGAAACTCTGGGATTCTCTTCCACCTCTACGCCAACAATACCCAAACATACTTGAAAATCTAATCCCCAGAGAATGTTGCCCTGCTGTCAAATACACTCTGAAAGATTAAAAATAGATGTCCAACCACCATTAAAACTCAACCCAACCAAAACATAATTTCTTTTGATCTTACCTCTGAAAGCAAAAACTCCAGCACAAGAATGGATGGCCAACTTTCCCACCTTTGATGGCTGGTTCACCATTGCCATGAGTGCCAGATCATGCTGCATTACCCTTGATAATTGTCTCAGTCTTCAGAGCCAAAAGAGAAGACAGGCCCATCAGCGCACGCCACCAACTTAGGCAACGTTGGGGCATTAGACAATTGATTCCTGACCAAGACCTCAAAACAGTGGTTCAATCTTTGTAGACTACGGAATTGCCCTTCTCTCAGGCATTCCCAAAGGTCACCTAGGCCCACTGAGAGCAACACTACAGGCCGCAGCACGCATTGTCTTAGGGCTCAATTAATTTGACCACAATTCCCCTGTCCACCTAACTTTCCAATGTCGACCCAATGAAGGGCAGGCCCAGCTCAAAATCGCTTGCATTACCCAAAGGTGCCAGCTCTCTTCCTCATCTCCCTATTTAAACAAAAAATTGACAATCTCCGGAGCAAATAGGGGTTCCAGAAATGCCGAATTCCAACTCCTGGAACCTCCACCTTCAGGCAAAAACGATATGAACCAGTCTTTCTAAGGTTGAGCCACTAGAATCCGGAACTCTCTACCCCCCGACTCCATCTAACCACCTGCCTAGCAGCCTTTAAAAATGTCCTTAAGCTCCTCCTATTCGATAGACATCTTGGTTACTTCACCTTAGACCAGACCTTAGTACTTTTTCTACTGAGACTTGATCTGACTTTGTGTAACTGTGTATGTCCTCTGTTCAATTCCTGTAACTGTCTCATGTGGTAACTCATTTACACATCCACTGATGTAAACATCTGAGTTTAATTACTAGTACTGTAACCCACTGCAAACCTCTATCCTGTGTGTTGTAAAGTGCTCTGATGCCTTCAAGCCATGTCTGTGCTATAAAAAAAACTGCAAAAATAAAAATATAAAAAATATTGAAGTTAGTAAGAATAGCTGTGTGCTGCCAGGGATGATATTTGCATGGAGCACATTTTTTACTCTCCTTTCGAGATTGCAAAAAATAAATAAATAAATAATGAAGTAAAAATAGAAAAATAAAAAATGTAATAGATGAATTGATGTGCTGTAATTCTTGTCCAAGACATCACAGTTGAATATTGTCTAGTCTGTTCCTCCTGTCTCCTCTCTAAAGAGGAGCCTGGCAGCTCTACTCATAAACAAAGACTTCTTAACCACATCCTTACACGCTCAGTATAGAGTGGTTATGTAGCCTAGCCCACCCCAGCAAGGGACTATAATGAGCATACACTTGTTACTGAAAACCAACCTCAACAACCTCCTGACACACACCGACAACTCCTGCAACCACTTCACTGATGGTACACCGCTCACCATACCAGTCACCATGATGATCATAACCATTGTTCCCTCTGGAGCACTGACAGACCCCTGCTCCCACCACACCTTCAACCTGGTGCAGAAGGAAATCAGCAGTACACTCACCAACATCCTCAATGTATCCATCACCACTGCCACCTTTCCCATCACCTGGAAACACACAGAGCTTAAACCCATCCTGAAGAAACCCTCCACCAACCACAAGGAGCTCAAGAACTACCACCCCATCTCATTGCTCCCCTTCCCGGCCAAGGTCCTGGAGAAATCCATCACTCACTAGCTCACCGATCACCTAGAAGTGAACAAACTACTTGACACCTCCCAATCTGGCTTCCGCTCCAACCACAGCACGAGACTGCCTTAATAGCTGCAAACAAAAACATCTGATCCATCCTCGACCATGGCAAGACAGCAGCTCTGATCCTCCTCTACTTCTCAGTGGCCTTTGACGCCGTATCTCACCACACCCTCATCACCAGACTCCACCAAATGAGCATCAGGGGAAACGCCCTCAAGTGGATCACCTCCTTCCTCGCAGATCACACAGAGAAACCGCCTACCATCCTTCACCTCTGAGCCCAAGAGAATCATGCGTACCTGATGACACTAGCCAACATCATCTGCACCCACGATTCAACATCATCTCATACACTGATGACACCCAACTAATCCACTTCCTCACTGAAGACACCGGACGACAAATGGTGGCCCACTGCAATCAGATTCTCACCTACTCCCACCACCCACACATGTAACTCAATATCATCCTGGACAGCGATCTCTCCATGAAGCACCAGGTCAGCACAGTAGCCTCCACCTGCTTCCACTCTCTCTGCATGCCTCACAAAATTTTCAGGTGGATCCCCGTCAGCACCAGGAAAACAGTGACTCAAGCCCTAGTCACCAGCTGACTGGCTATGGAAATGCACTCTACATCAAAACCACATCCTACCTCCTCAAATAACTACAGACTATACAGAATGCCGCAGCCAGACTCATCCTCTACCTCTCCAAGCAGACAAGCATCACCCCCACCTCAGGAGCCTCCACTGGCTCCCCATCCAGATGAGATGCCAGTTCAAGCTGCTGACTCACACTTACAAGGCCCTCCACGGTGCTGGACCCTCTTACATCAACCACCAACTGACGTTTCACCAGCCGACCACACAACTCCAATCCACCTCCCTCGTACACATCCTCCGCATCCAGCAGACATGCAGTGGATGTCGCTCTTTCTCCTACCTTGCCGCCAACTTCTGGAACAACCTCACACTCTGCCTCCAAATCCCCCCTTTACTCGAGACCTGGCTCTTCGACTATGACCCTCCGTACTCCAGTGCCTAGATACCCCCGGAGTGATAAGCTGCGCTATATAAATATTGATTGATTGATTGATTGATTGATTGGAGTTGGTTGGTTGGTGGTTGTGGTTTAATATGGAGCTGTCTTACTTCAACTCACAACATGTAATCCCCTATGTCACAAGGTACTAAAAGATAAACTATTTTGAGTTCATTGGATGTGGAGCTTCTCGGGGTAAAACCGTTGTCAGACACCATAAGAATTTGGTTTTAAGTATTGGACTAGAGTGATATTAAGGCATTTGGATGGTCCCAAGTAAAGTGGTACTACATGTACCCAGGGCCTGTAAAACACATGCTACAAGTGGGCCTGCAGCACTTATTATAAGTAGCCATTTAAACATATCTCAGGCCTGCCTTTGCAGCCTGTGTGTGCAGTAGCAAACTGCCCTTTCAACTTGGCAAAACAAATATTTTGCCAGGCCCAAACCTTCCCTTTTAATACACATAAGGCACCCCACTAATATGCTGTAATTTCTAAATCGGGGAGGGAACCAGTTCATGTTTGGTGTCTTTGGAATTGTAATGAAAAATCCTTACTTATGGTGAAATCGGATTTTAAATTTCATTTTTGAAAATGCTACTTTAAGAAAGTTGCCATGTTCCTGCCTTTGCCATTTAGTGCCAAAAGCCTGTCTCTGGGTCACATGACTGGGTGTAGCTGACAATTGGGCTTTGTGCAGTCCTCCTAGACAGCCACATAAAATAGAGAGTTTAAGTGTGCCTAGATGGGCAATCACTGTCAGGATGGGACGGTGGAGCTAAGCACAGCCCTATATACACTTTAATAGGCTGTATCCTGCCTCCACACAAAGGACAGCATACCTCTTGTAGTTAGTGTGTAGCCAGGACATGGAAGGCAGGATGCCTGAGGACTCCAAAGAGAAACGTCTAGACACTTATCCCCACTTCAAAGGCGCAACTGGGTATAAATACTGGACCTCAGACACCAACTCTTCAGTACATTTCTGGAGCTGTGCATACTCTGCCAGGAAGAAGGGCTGCTGGCAACTGCTTCAGCTTGTTCATGTTTGTCCCGCATACCATTCATTCACTAACGCACATTGTGAGGTCCAACATAATCCCACTACACTGCCCTGTGTCACACCATGCACACTGCAGTCACATCTCACTAGCCGACAGATATACCACTGGTTGGAGTAGTGTTGTCTCTGCTAACTTGGATTACTTGGGCAATCTACAACCTGAACAACACAAAGGAACACCTACTATTTCAGGCATACTTGTATAGACATGATGCGTCTATAGCATTGCTACAGGAGACACATCTCTGTGACAATAATCCTAATAAATATGCTGAGAATTGGAGACACTACTACTTGGCATCCAACAACTCTTACTTACTCAAAAGGGAGAAAAAACTTCAAATATAAACACAAATCTGTATACCAAGATCGTCAGGGATGATGCAAACCGGTCCTGATCGTGAATGTGTATGGTTATACCACAGATGAAAGCAAACACAAGGAGATGATGGACGGAGCGCTGAAGCTTTTCAGACACTCACATCCAGTCTCAGATCTGGGTTGAATCAATCATTGTTCTTTAGCTCAATTTGCCGCCCCATTACAGACCCGGCCATATGCAAATCATTCTTGACCCTGTTAATCATGCGAATAGTCCAGCCCGAACTGCCAAGCCAGGTCTTCCCTGGACCGGAAACCAGCATCCTGGGACCGGTTTTAGGGTATTACCCCTTATCAGCCAGGCTAGCTTGAATCTATTGGCAAAGTGAGCAAGGGACCCACGTCTGGGGATACCCTCCCATCTTAGGGCGAACAAAGCAAACACAATGAGATGATGAACGGAGCACTGAAACTGATGAGACTGCGGTGTTTGGTGAAGTAACCAAAATTTGCCGCTAACACACTGACTACTTGCTCCTCTGGGATAGGAATTTCAATCTCATCCTTGATTAATCCAGGGATAGATGCGTCTCTCCCTTCAATGGCAATGGTGAATGAATTGCTGAATGATTTGGAACTCCTGAACATCGGAATGTCTGGCAATTAATACAGGATGAAAAATTATCTCTCTTGTTAATCCATGGTCCATGACTCCTACTCTTGAACTGACTTCGGGTGGTGCTCCTCCTCTGTGCTGGGGTGCGTCATGGAAGAGTGTTATCTACTGCGTAACCTTTCGGACCACTCTCATGTGCGGTTGCAATATCCTTCCCGACTACCACATGGCACTACCAACCCTAGCGATTTCCCACCAGAGCGCTCCTGGGTTCTACCTTTCACACAGAATTTTCTTCAGCCATGTCCAAGATTATTTTCACTTAAACTCTGGGTCTGTAGATTCGTATGAAACATTATGGGATGGTTTCAAGCCAGTAATTAGGGGGGTCAGCATCTCGAAACAGGCAGGCATTCTGAAATTGATTCAAGAACAGCTGTCTCAATTAGAGAGAATACATGAACAGCTAGAGGCCCACCAGCTGCAGATATCAACTGATGAGCATGAATTCTGAGCTGCATGAGGCTAATGTTCTAGAGGATGACTTACAGGCCTGGCAATAAGGTGAGGGAAAGTGACAGGGCAAGACTCTAGCATGGCTACTCTTGGATCTCACAAAAAGAAACATCATCTCCAGCATACGTGACCTCTGGGTCACCGCGTCCCAGATTTCTGAGGTCTTTACTGATTATTACATGAACCTCTACACCTCCACAGCTCATTTTCATGATGCCTAAATGGCTGAATATATTGATTACATTGCCTTGTCCTAGCTTGGTACTGATAAAAGACTACCACTCAATGAGCCGCTGCCCCTGGTAGAAGTTACAGAGGCTACTAAAAACCTCACCTCCAGCAGTTCCCCTAGCTTGAATGGCTTTACCGTCAAATTCTATAATGCATTCATAAAATCCCTCGGACCACATTTCATTAAAGTATTTAATTAAGCCATTGACAAAGGGTGCTCACCTCTGACACTAAAGGAAGCTTTTGTAATCTCATTACTGAAACCTATCAATGATCCTCCTCCTTGTAGGTTCTTATAACCCATTATTCCTCCTCAATGTAGACATCACAATGTGGCCAGGGTCATAGCCAATTGGCTTACATGGGTAATGAAGGTTTTGCCTTACTGGACCAGCTGAGGGTCATCCCTGCTCGCTCTACTACTCCCAATATCAGCTTGCTCTTCACATTGATGAAGCTGGTAAACCCAGAACTCTCAGATATCAGAATTTTTTTGCATGCTGAAAAGGCCTTTGACTCTGTGGAATGGCCCTTTTGCAAACAGTGCTGCACAGGATGTGACTGAATGCCTTCATTCTCCACATGGTCGCTCTACTGTACACACCTTCCAATGGCCAGAGTACTCATCAAAGGAACACTCTGGTCCCCTTTTTCGCTCAGCAGAGATACGAGGCTGCCCTTGTCTCTGTTACCCTTTGCACCAGAAATGGAACCTCTGGCTTTCAAGCTCAGGGAGCATAATGCACACAGAGGGGTGACATTTATGGACCGATGCTTAAACATAATACCTTACATGGATGGTATGCTGTTTCTCAAACACCCAGAGGAAAACCTGTCTCTAGTTCTTCGTGCCATTGCTAAATTCAGTAGTTATTTTGGTATACGGATTAACTGGGGTAAATCTAAAATCCATCCACTGACTCCCTCCACATGACAGGTACTCGCTTCAGTGGAGAGAGCACTCAATTTGCTACCTGGGCATTAGGATCCCTAGAGATAGAGAAGTCGTTCTACTCAACATCTATGGTCTGGCAGTGTCCCTGTTGCACATGCAGGTCAATCGTTGTATCAACCAGCCTTTATCAATAGTTGGATGGGTGGCACTTATCAAAACGGTTGTGATGCCCAGGTTTCTTTAATTCTGAACATACCAATATCTTATTCACGTACGTTTTTTACTACACCAAAATCTGATCTCAGCAGACTATTTGGAGGGGCACCCGAGACTACTCTGCAAACTATTGATATTGCTGCAGGCCAGGGGTGGGCTGGCTGTACTCAATCCAGAGCCCAGGACCTGTCCGAAGTTTGATGGTATTTGCCTCATTCTCCGATTCCCCAATTCATTGTTGAATCTGAGATTGTGGCCCTAGGCACATTATGTAAATGTATTTTTTAAAAGCCATAATAGCCAAGGAGGACTGAACGATGGATCAATAGTGCAATAAAGAGCTTAGGAATACCCTGGACATTTTCATGCATTACAGATTTCGCCTGGGGCTCAAAGTTGACCTCCCAGAATACGCACACAAGCCCAAGGAGCTCACTCCTGTCACTCACCTTTTAGATCTAGCACTTCCAAGATGCTAGGTGTCACACATGTATAAACTCACGATAGGTGTACGTTAGACCTTTCCCTGGCTTCGAGGAATTTTTTGCTTGTTCGCGTTCTCAAAATGCTAGTTCGCAAGATATTTCCCCCCAAGCCCCCAAACAGCTTTCGCGAACAGGAAAAAAGCATTGCAAACAAGCAATTCCACGTGTTCGCGGAATTTTTGCGTTCTCGCGGAGATTTTTTACCTTTTCGCAGAGCTTTGCAGAGCGCAACTACGAAAATTCCACCCACCCCTAGTGTATATGCACAAAGTCGAGTTCTGAGCATGGAACACTGGAAGTGGGACTTTGAAGACTTATGGGACATTTGCAAATGGCCGTACTGAGGTACACTACTGCAAATGATCTCCTTAAACTATAAACATGAACTATTGCACTTTAAGATCATTGACAGACTGTATTATATTCCTGAAAAAATACATAATTTAGACATCACCAGGCAGCATAAATTTCCCTGGTGCCACCAACACCATGCTACCTTTCTCCACTTGGAAAGAGAATATCTTCACACAACTTACTGGTCTGTGGTATTGGTTGAGATATCCGGTATCATTAGGTATCAGATCCCGCTATCCCTGATGTTGTGCTGAGGGGCTATGTGTCTAAATTGCTGAAACCTGCCCGGTGGCTGGTGGCGCTATCATTTTGAGGGATCCGCTCCTCACAATGAAGTGGTGGTCACGAAATGTAGTGACCTGCAATACTAATGCAGAACTCTACATCACAATGTTGCCTGTTAATACTAAACCTCGAGACATATGGCCAACTTTGCGACCCCCATCTTGCTCAGTCATAAGCTAACAGTTAGATGACCTCTCACTGATCCTCAGGAACAGCTACACTGGATCCGTCCCACCCACATGCTGACATTCCTTTATGGTAGTATCTGTAATGTTTCCTAAAGATGGTATACACTTCTGTTCTGTGGGTGCTAGCTGTGGATTGGCCGATGGATGTGACCTACCAATCTTTGTAATGACACTTTGACTGTGACAAACTATTTAATGTTTTCTCAAAGTACTGGGCGACCTATTGTATCCGTTGCGTGTTGGTTTGATCTGCTGAAGCTAATTAATAAACTAATAAAATATAAAAACAAGCATTTGCAATGTAAATAGGTCTCGCATTTTTTAGGTTAAGGTATTGGCATTGTAAATGACAATGCCTTTTATTTATGTCTTAAAAAGGAGAACAAAAATAAAAGGCACTATTATTTGCAATGTCAATAGCTCAAACTCGCATAAATGCGAGACCTATTGCATCGCAAATACTTCCTTTGTACAGCTGACGGCCAGACCCGAACACGGGTTCCCTCGGACCAAAGTCGGAAACTCTGTTGGGTACGCTACATCAGAAACTAGTTTGGTATTGGATCCAAGTGCGAACTGCTTGAGTAGTTTCCCAGCCAATGAAAGGCGCTCTGGAACCTGCCGTGATCACACGTGTTGTATCCACTGCAGGCTGTAACACAACTCACTGAAGTTGTCTCTGGTTTTATTTTAATTTTATTTTACCGGGCTGTGTAATGTTTCTTTGCATCCCATGTCCGAGGCAGAGTGAATAGCTTTGCCATATTCCTGTGTCTAAGCTGAAGGTTATGTTTACTTTACTGTAATTATCTGTGGAATGTGGTCCCCAGAGCCCACACAGACGTGAGACACAAATGTCCTCAGCAGCTTATCAGAGGAGCCAGCCTGGCCTGTACATAAGCCGCATTCTTTCTTATTTAAATGAAAGACCTGTGGCGGATTGGCCTAGCACTGCTGCCGTGGGTGGTCCTTGGGACCAGAGATGGGGCTTCAGCAGCGACCCCCATTTGTTACTGGGGCTGGGTGTTAACTTTCTGCCTGCCTCTGCGTTCATTTTCCGAACTTCGGGGTTTAAGAAGCAGCAGCTTGCTTTCCTATGCTGCACAGATGTCCCCATGCTACCAATAGTGCTGTGCTGCCTACTAGGGTGGCTACCTTTTTAAAATAAAATGTGGAGTTTTAGCTCCACCTCTGTTTGTTACGTCACATCACAAACTTGTTTTATTCTTTTGTACGTGATTTATTTGTTCGCAGCCTCTCCTTATTTTGGTAATAAAGTGAAGAGACGTTTGTTTGAGTGGAGCTGTTTGTCTTTTAGCTTGTTTTAATTTAGTTAGAAGTTAATTTTCTTGTGCAAAGGCTGCATGCGAGTGTCCGCCTGGACCTTCCTCTTTATTCTGGGACTCGCGGTGTGTTTGCTTCTCCGACTACTGTGGTGGCTTTATTCGCACCCATCCCTTCCCAAACCCTGGGTATGCTCACCTAGCAGAGGTGCAACTAGAGTCAAATTACGGGGGGGACTGATACAGATTTCGGGGTGTGTTTCACCTAGCAGATTTATAGCACCAACTTGGAGTCCCACACTGTTACCTGGAGAGACAAAGCAATAAGTTCACCAATTAGTGTGAAAGCAGTTACACGCCTGTTGCTTTGTTGTTGGCATTGCTGTGGCCTCATCACATGTCGAATTTAATGGGCTGGAAGTGGCCTGAGAGATGTGTGGAGCCGGGAGATTACCGAGCCTCATCCACGAACGAATACTTACCTGGACCCTGCCCCCAACAGCGCTGCCCTACGGCAGCCACCTACACTGAGAGAACTTAGGGGGCGGCTCAACTTGCGTACTGAAAATCCCTTTATTCCTGCGTGTAACCTCACAGAAGGAGCTGGTGGAGTTCACAGCACACAAATAAAGGTGGAACTATGCGGCTTAAATTTAAAGTAATATTCACTTCGGTGCAGTACCACACTGCGCTTTCTAAGGACAAGTAGGCAGGAGACAGCCGTGGTGCAGCCAGCGAAGCAGGCGGGTGGTAGCATAGCTGTGTGCTGCAGCTGTCCAGGGGAAGACGGGGTGCAGCTCCTAGTCACCCATGTATCACTGACTCTTCTGTGAACTTCGCAGATTCCCTTCACCATCCCAAAATGTCCAGGCCCCAGATAGGAGAGCGGTTGGGCCCCTGCCGGATGCCCCCTACCTGCCCGGGACAGTCGCCCCCCTAGAGTGGGATGGGTCATCTGTACCTCCCCCACAGGTGTCACTATGTGACCCCCGGCACTGCTAAAGAGGCTGCAGCTGCGGGTGTTCAGGTGCAGCGTGCTTCTCCTCCTGCTCTGCTGGGCGGCTGCCTGGGTCCTGGTAAACACCTTCCTCTTTGTGCGCAGGAGCGTCTGTATAGCGGCTGCTGGACGCATGCGTAACATAGCCATCTGGGCAGGTCAGGCAAAATAAAGTGCAACCTCAGCCAGCCAATCCCAGGAGAAAACAAGCATTTAAAAATGCAATAGGACTCGTATTACGCAAGATCTATTGCATTATAAACAAAAGTGCGGGCACCCAAGAAGGCATAATCAGGAGTGGGGGGGGGGTGGCGGTGGGCAGAAAAGTTACGGACTGAGGGAGGGAACGGGGGGCAGGGGAGCAAAAGAGTTTTTAAAGTAAAGGAGCCGATAGCCATGGAAGGAGAAAAATGACGACATGGCCTTCAGGAGGAGGGACAAAAAAGCCGAAAACAAATCAGAATGCAGCATTTCTGATTTAAGCCAATGAAAAACATGGACGGAAAGTGGGCGGAGCTTCTCCCGCTATACTGTATATCGCATGCCTCGCAAAGCGAGCAACGCCATGCGCTGCAACGCTATGCAGGACCTAAAAAGAAGGGTGTTGGAGAAGCAGCTCATGACTAGGCCTTGGGAGATTCTCAATAAAGCCGTAGTAATCAGAATAATTTCAGGAATTCTGGCTGACTGTTTGACACTGTTAAGAGTAATTTGGCGGAAGAAAATCCTAGAACGAGGAAATATTTAGTGAGCGCAAGTGCCGGCTGGTGATGTTCTGCTGCCTTTAGCACTATTTCTTTGCACAAAATGCATCCTCTCGTCCATTTTGGACACAAGGGTACATTTTGCGTTAAGAAAATAGTTCCTAAATGCAGGGAGTAGTTTGGGGGGAAACCTACCCCCAAGAGCACCTTCAATAATCCCAAGCAACTACTTATGATTGCTATCCGTGTTCTGTTGCATTTAGCGCTATTTCTCAGGGCAAAATGCATCCTTTTTGTACACGAGGGGGCATTTTTGCACTAAGAAATGGTGCTTCATGTAGAATTACTCTTCTTGCATAATTTTGTGCAATCTCACACAATTCTGATGTAATTCCGCATGATATCGCTACACAGAATTCACGTAAGGTATGTTACTCATAACTACAACTAATGAAAATTCATACCAAAATACACATTAGATGATGGAGAGCTAAAACTTAAAAAAATCTTACCCCTTCAATACATCGTTTTTCCATAAAGGCAAGGTGTTGTTTCCTTTGGTGTCAGGATCATTCCTTTTTTCTTTTTTTAGGTCTCGCTGAGTCAGCGCGCATGCGCTGCTCGGAGAGACCTTAGTAGGTGAGTTTTCAAAGTGCTGCTGGCTGGCGACAAGCTTGCATTCATGCGAGCGTGCACGCGCGAATCGCCAGCCTTCAGCGCCATCTGTCTTTCCTCTTGCTTGCTCCCTGCCTCCGCCCCTCCCCCTGCCTTCGCGCTTACAGACTATCCTGAGCAATAATTTAGCAAACCAGCAGTTGTATCTCAACAGTAAAGTCACTCTTCAATGAACCTGCATTGGCACAATTTAATGTCATTCTTCTGAAAGGTGCAACGCTGGAACTTATTACCAATAACGTCAGTCTTTAATACACCAATTTGACGACCTTTGCTTTAATGGACCAGTATGGTCATTTCTCAAAAATAACACACTATAATTGTACAGTAATGGCACTTAAAAGATCCATATATCCTTGACTAGTGAGTACACACATTTCTGGCGCTGTAGATCATGATAATCGGTATTCGTGGCTTAAAGCAACCCGCTTTACATAAAAAATATGTTTGTTATAGCAATCCAGGAAAATGTAGTTCAGACCGAAGGTCTCTGGCGCTGTAGCCACAGGGAAAAATGCTGCTGCATGTACGGAATATTAGGAATGTGTGATATGCCGCTAGTGAGAGACCGCTACATAACATGGTAATTCAGTTTCAAGCACAGTCAGTAAATTAGAGAAATGCTCACAAAAAGGTTGGTACCACCGAATCAAAATACGTACGTTTTACATGCATCAAATGAAAATGAAAAAAATCACATAGCATTGGTCTGTAACAGTCCGTTTCACAACATACCTCTATCTCTACGAACAATGATCCAAATAAAAGATCAAGGTTGTGTACAAAATCTTTATACTGTATGTGCACTGCCTCCCTATGAGGAATCAAATCCTGACCGCCAGCCCCTCCCCATCATGACCCAGGGTCAGGCTCTTACCGGCATCATTTTGGGACCACCCCAACCACACAACCACACACACACAACCACACACACACAGAACCACAACCACACACACACAACCACACACACACACAACCACACACACAACCACAACCAACCACACAACCACACATACAACCACACACACACACAACCCCACACAACCACCCAACCACACACACACACACACACAACCACACACACATCCACAACCACACACAACCACACACAACCACACACAACCACACACACACAACCACACACACAACCAAACACACACACAACCACACACACAACCACAAACACAGCAACACACACACAACCACACACAACCACACACACATACACAAAACCACATACACACACACAACCACCCAACCGTACACACAACCACACAGACAACCACACACAACCACACACACACAACCACACACACACACACAACCAAACACACACAACCACACACACAACCACACATACACAACCACACACAACTACACACACAACCACACACACAACCACACACATAACCACACACACACTCAACCACACACACACTCAACCACACACACACTCAACTACACACACACAACCACACAAACACACACAAAACCACACACTCACACACACAACGCATACACACACAACCACACACAAAACCACACACACAACCCCACATACAACCACACACACAACCAAACACACACAACCACACACCCACACACCCACACACACAGCCACACACACAACCACACACAACCACAGACACACAACCAACCACAGACACACAACCAACCACACACACACAACCACAACCACACACACAACCACACACACAACCACATCCACAACCACACACACAATCACACACAACCACACACACAACTACACCCAACCACACCCACAACCACACCCACAACCACACACAACCACACACACACATGCACACAACCACACACACAACCACAACCACACACACAAAGGGAGGAGACAACTGCAGCAGGACCTTCGGCTCGATCGGGACAGCAGAACCACCGGAAAAGGAACCCCTCGGCACGACCTGGGCAGCAAGAAGTTGTTACTGGAGACAATGTGATCTTATGAAGAATAGTGTCATCAATGATCTAATCCAAACTGTAAACTGTGACAAATAACATCCCTATATATTGCAGTACCACAAAAACAGCAACAAGCATTGGCATAGCCAATAGGTCTCGCCTTTGGGACCTTATAAGTGTTTTGCCATGCAACAGTTGATGTTGCCCCAAGGATATTGTGCTGTATATAACTAAATACTTGTAAGGTCCCAAAAGCGAGACCTATTGGCTATGCCAATACTTGTTTTTTTGTTGCAGTCCTTCTCTGACAAATTTTACATCACAGTGACGAACAGCAAAAACAGCCCTCATGAGAACATCCATATTACCGTATTATGTGTAAACCTCTGACGGCTCTTACTCCATCTGGCTGTTGAAAGAGTACATCATCGATGGAGCCAGAGAATTCTCCATCACTTACATACTTAACCTCTTCTATGCCCATGACGAGATAGTCTCGTCATGGAGCGCGGTTGCGCTGTGCCCATGACGAGACTATCTCGTCATGGACCCCACCCGCTAATACAATGCCCGGCACAGGAGGGGGAAAGGGCGGGGCACTGAAGGGGTTAAGGTCTGCCTGCCTGTAAAACAGATAGGAGGACCGAGGTTTTGACAGAGTGTACTCCATTGCTATAGAAGCGAAGCTATAGAGGAAAATAGCCGGTCTAGAGTGAAGATGGAACCAACATTATGAGAAACACCACAACAGTCTAGGGTACCAGACATTAAGCAGTTCTGCGAAGGCAGACAAGTATGAGCTCATGCAAGGATACAGATCACAGGAGAAGTATAACCTGCAAACAAGGTGCTAGGCAAAGAGACATGAGGGGCCAACAGATAGTAAACGTTTGGCCACAAACGCTGATGAGTCCATGCAGTCAGACTTAACTGAAACCATTCTTCAATATTTAAGAAGTCTTACACAATTTCTCATCTTGAAAGATTACTCTCTTGAAAGTTGCTACTAAAGACATCTCTCAGGTGCTCGAGCTCAGCATCTTACAGGCTTGTATTTGGGGTATGGCAGTAGTTCCCTTGAGCCTTAAAAATTCTCATCATTTACACAACTAAGCTTTGATGTGAAGTAGGGGAGAGTGCTTGGCGCTAACAGACACGAGTTGAAACTGGGTGAACCTAGATGTCAGTGGACCTCAATCCTGTTCGCGCACCCGCCTGAGCAGCAAAATAGCTGCCTGCCCTTCCTTGTCTTAATAATAAAGCTATTTATCCGTATTTATTGCATTGTTGAGAACCTGAAATGCTACAAGGAAATAATTGCCAATATAAACAGTGCATTATAAGGTTAAATGCTCTACGCTTCCTAATGTTGTACTTGCTCCTGTTATAAATTTGAGCGGTTATACCTTAGACAATATCATTAACGTTATGGAAACTCCTACCTGAAATTGAAAATGAGATAGTGCTGTTTGCAGACTGGTTTTCCGTGCTAGTTTTTGGGCAGTGATAAAGCTTTGAAATCATTATTTTGTCGTTTGTTTCACAAAATCCGTTCTAATAAACATGATTGTTTTTCCACATAGTCTATCAACCTTCTATTCTATTCTGTCCCTTGCGCTCGGCATTAACTGTGGCAACGCAACATTGTCAACATGATTGTAAGAAAGTGACATGCAAGCCATTGAGTCCAAGGCTGAGCTAAATTCCATAAGCCTGAAATTATTGCGGCACAATATTACCCAAGAAGAGGTCAAAAATCTAATTTTATATAACACCTATAACGTTTACACGAGCACAGTTGTAAGATGAATACGCTATTTTCCTTTACATGTGTTTTTTACACAATGTGTCCTTTGCATGCATAGTAAGGAAGTCTAACAAATAGAGGTGCAGCAGTATTATAGTTAGGATAATGTATTTAATTCAGACATTTATATATTCACACTGTCATATTAACAGTTGCTATGAACACTCTGAGAATTTATTATGACGAGAAACAAGTGAAATTGTATGTCATCCCTTTGACAAAGTAGGGGCGAGGGTGGCTATTGACTTTCGTTCTCGCTTTTGCTGGAATTGTACCATGGTTAGCAAAGCCACCTTTGCAGCTCCACTTCGCCGCAATGATATGTAAGATAAGATTCTAAATTCTGGAAAATCTTATCCGTGGGAAATAGGAGTGAACGAACAACGCTTGTAATACATGGAGAGGCACCCCGAATTATATTATATATTCCGCTGACTAGTTATGGTTAAAGGACAGTGGAGCAGACGTCAGGGTAATGTGCACAGGTGTACAACTGGTTGCACAGAAAACAGTGGCTGGGTATGAGCAGTACTGTACAGTTTTGCAGAAATATAGGCACTCCAGCTGCAAAATTGAAGTAAGCGATACCAAAGGAGATGATGGACGGAGCGTTTGAGCAAATCAAACACTCACCCCCAGTCAACTGATCTGGGTTTAATCCATCATCATTCTTTAGCTCACCCCACCACCCCAGTTCAAATATGGCCATATGCAAATCAGTCTGACCCTGTGTTTCATGGGAACAGTACAGCCCGAACTGCCAAGCAATGTCTTCCCTGGGCCGGACACAAGCATCCTGGGACCGGTTTCAGGTTCATAACCCTCATCAGCCAGGCTATCTTGAATCCAGTGGCAAAGTGAGCAAGGGACCCACGTCTGGGCATACCCTGCCAACTTAGGGTGAACAAAGCGATACCAAAGGGGATGATGGACGGAGCGTTTGAGCAAATCAAACACTCAGCCCCAGTCAAATGATCTGGGTTTAATCCATCATCATTCTTTAGCTCGCTCCACCAGTAGGAGCCGAAGTAGGCAGACCTGGGAGGAAGGACGATTTTCTGTGTGGTCAATCGTCTTTGATCAGACTACCAGTTGCAGCTGCTGCCAATATGCAGTGGGGGTGCTGCAGGGCCGCAGCAGTGGTGGCAGGGAAGGGTTGAATTAATTCTTTTTTTTTAAAACGTAGCTGATCCTGCAGCCATCTCACTCCTCGGTGCTCCTCCGTTCTCCTGCTGCTCCCGGCAGTCCCTGAGACAGACTCCCCAACCAATCCAGACACTGCTCTCATTCTGTGAGAGCAGCACTGAGATTGCCCTGAGCAGACTAGTTTGACGCTCCGCTCAGGCACAGGGAAGTCTGTGCCATTTCTTCACCCAGCTGTAGAATACAGCTGAGTTAGAGAAACATAACTGTGCCTGTCTGTCTGGCCAGCCTAAGATGGCCAGTGTCAGACCTCGCATCTTTTGACATATTTACCCTGTCTTTTGCTTTCTGACCCCCTGGTTTTGACTCTGTTCTTACTGTGTTAGTGTTTCTACACACTTTCTCACTGCTGTTGTGTTAAAGTGCAAGTGTTCCTACTGTAAGTTATGTTATAGATTGGTGTTTCTATGATTGGCATGGTTGATTTACTGGTACGTCCCTAGTAAAGTGCACTGAGAGTGCCAGGGCCTGTAAATCAAATGCTACTAGTGGGCCTGCAGTACTGATAGTGCCACCCACAGAAGTAGCCCTGTAAAGGTATCTCAGACCTGACACTGCCTGGTCTGCATGCAATCTTTACTGCCATGCCGACTTGGCAAGTTCACCCACTTGCCAAGCTCTATACTTCCCTTTTTTTTACATGTAAGCCACCCCTATGGGGAGGGTGCAGTATATGTGAAAGGTAGGACATGTACTGGTGTGTATGACATGTCCTGATAGTGAAATACAGTGTATTTCGTTTTTCACTATTGAAATACCATGTATCCCATAGGATAAAAAGGGAGAGACTTTGTAACATCTTACAAGTATAACTTCCTGTTGGGACAAGATACAGAAAAAGGAGTTTAGTATGCTCAAACTCAGAATGTAAAAATGCATCTTTTAGTAAGGATGATTTTTATGCTGTGTGTTTGAAAATACCACTTTTAGAAAGTGGGTATTTTCTTGCTTAACCATCCTGTGTGCCTCTGCTTTGTTGTCGATTGACTGTCTGGCTTCGGAGTGACAGGGGCTGGGGATATGCATTCACTGTAGACAGCCACTGGGGGGTTGAGGTGTGTCCTGCCTTTTGGAGGATTTAGGGCTGGGCTGAGTAGACTTGTGCTACATTTAGAGTAGTGGGAGGAGATTTCCTTGCACCCGAATAGGCTTGGTCTCCCTTACACAGTGCTATCTTCACCTCCTGCCAGGAAGCTGGACCAGAGAGGAAAGAACTGGTTTGGACTGAGCGAGACTCTATGCCAAAGGAGAACAAGCGAGAAGAGTCTATAAACATTGGGGCCCAAACCTCAGAACTTTAGAACTCTTTTGGACTCAGAAACCTGCCAATAAGAAGAGCTGGAGGAGCTATGAAGAGGAACTACCACTTTGAGGGGTGCTTTACTGTGTTGGTCTGCAGTAACTGCTTCTGTCTTGGGCAGAGAATGAACTGGAATGAACTTTCTACAATTTCTTTGCTTGAGTTTCTCCAAGGGTTGAGGTAGAGCTTGCCCCCTGTTCAAGAAGTCTCAGGAACAGCAAAGACTTCAAGTTCATCTGCTACCAGTGATGGTAATTGTGTGTTTTGTGCTGCAACAGAAGAAAAAGCAACCCAATGCTGTCAATGATTGCCGCTGCTTGCTCCGTGTCCTGAAGGCACCACAGAGGTTACACGACACATCATCCTCATCCAGCATGGCAGCCTTGGTCTACCAGTGCCGGCACCATCAACTCTGGTTCGTCAGCCGACTACAGCGCTTATGCAACGATGACACTGCTGCTTGCACTGTGACCCACAATGAGCACTACATCACTTTGCACTGCAGCCCTGGTCTTACCCATGCCACTGAATGACCATCACCGAGCCTCCGCCTGCACCATGACTTGAGGGTCCCGCACGCCGCTGCACTTTGCACCACAGCCCTGACGCATGCCGATGCTGGCACTCCCGACTTGAACCGCGAGGAGTTCTTTCTGCAATGTGTGACTTCAATGGCCCGATGACTCGTGAACTGACCACTGGAACTGGTGTCTGCTGCTCCGGCTCTTCGGAGCTCAACGAGAGGTCGCCAACGCCCTTCATCTCTAAAGGTACTGTTTTGCAGGTCTCCCCGATGCCGTAGCTAGACCGTGATGCTCTGGTCAGCCAGATCTGTTTGGATTTGTAGTTCACCCGGACGGAGCTATCAACTTCAAGGAACTGTATTTTAAGTCTATTGTTGATTTTTGCTTTTTGATTTTTGAGAACTGTATGGTGGATTGGTATCTTTTTTGATCTTGTTTGCAAAGATAAAATATTGGATATTTTTCTAAAACTGGTGTTGTGTCCTTTTGCAGTGTTCTCATTGTATTACTGTTGGTTATGTGCAAATGCTTCACGCACTGCCTCTGAGATAAGCCTGACTGCTTTTGCTAAGATACCAAGGGGTGAGCAGGGGCTATTTCAGTAGTGTATTCCCCTTACCCTGACTAGGAAGAAGGGTCCCTACTTGGACAGGGTAACAACCTACCAACGTGAGACCCCCATTTGTATCAGCTGGCCAAACAGACATGCAGACTTAGAAGTGCTCCAACTACTCCTCTCTGTAACCTCAGCCCCACCCTGCCGTATTCACGATAGCTCGGCAAGCAGCTGAAAAATAAAACAATAATACAATATTGTTTTATTTTTCAGCTGCTGGCTCTGAGCCAGTGGAGCGACGCGCCTCTGCCAATGCGGAGGATCCACTGGTGCAGACTACTTGTTTAGTGTAAGGAACAGAGTGGACAGTGGCACAGATGCCTGAACATTCTCCCTAAAATTAAAGGAACTTTTAAAACAGGGCCTGTGTAAAACCTACTGAAAGGGCCAGATAAACAGTGTCTTCTTGCAATGGTGCCTAAGATACGAATGTACATTAAATGCATATGGCTGTTACAGAATAGAAAAGGGAAAGAGGATCTCTTCACGTAGTTCAGAATGGGAAGCATTTTGGAATTTCCTCTCAAGTGTAAGGGGGAAACACAGATATGTCCGTCCAATTTACCACGTGTAGAGCATAGTAGGCAGCTAGATACTTATTCAGCTTCCTCAACAAGGCTCTACAGAAATCAGAAACATGAAGGGGAGAAGTAAAAAACGTAGTCAATAATCACAAAATTAAGAAAATTGTCATGAGAAAATTGCACTGTATATAGTGAAACTAAATGCATATGTTAGGATTGCAAATGATGAACCTAAGTGCCAGAAGATATTGGGATGCGAGAAAGAGAACTTTACTACACAGGAAAAAATTATTATAACACTTGGGTCATCACCTTAATTAAAGTGACAGTACAGAAATTCCAATAACGAGCATTATAAAGTGTTAGCAGCAAACAATCACTCTTTATCCACAGAAATAGATGATCTGGCCAGTACACTAATAGGTAAACAGGTTTTGAACAACATGAAGTTGACAGTACCGGCTACAGAAAGGAGAATTGTTTAACATAGATGTTAGCAATACATTAATGTCTGCATTATAGTAGAAGGGTTTATAATTGGAACTCAAAATGAGATATCTTCCAAGGCTATTTCAGATAAATATATGTAAACATTCTACATTTTTTTGAAAAAATTGACACTTTGTGACCAACAGACCCCATGAAAACTTTGCTGAGAGAAATGATTATAAGAGGGACGCCACCTAATGATGGAACTATTGAATAAACACAAAGGATGTGAACTGGTCTGATTATGGCAGATATCCATATTGCAGTACCTGAATTATCAACACAGCGATGCGGTATTGAGAGACTGTACATGCAGATGTGACCTTCCTGCAGTGTTCACTGTTTACCTAGCAGTGCTTCCAATGGTTGGTTTTCTGTTGCTACTGAGGGAACTTCATACAGTATTCACTGGCGACTTAACAATGCCTCCAATGGCTGGGCTTCTGTTACTCGTTACATAGACTCCAAAGAACATTCTATGGTTGCTCTAGAGAATAGGCTTCTGGTGCACTTAGATAGGCTCCACATTGTATTCTGGCCTCCAGTTAACGGCTCCAAGAATTGTTCCTTTGTTACGCATGGGTAGAATTTTATCGCTTGTGGACCCAACAGATTCACATTCATGATGATTTCTATTTCTCCGTGAAGATCACACAACGATACAAGTGTCCTCCTGTATGACTATGTTTGTTTTGATACCCTTTTTAAAACTTCATGCTTTAGGGCAGCAAAACAGATTCTACCAAGCTTAGAGCATATTTCTAAATCCACTTACCTCACCCAACATCTTCCACATAGCTCAAGCTTCAACTGACACCTTTTTCGACCATGCAAACTGATAAGGTGCCCAGGAACACAATACTAATATGTTTCCATCATGATCCCACCAGGGGAATCTAGCACTATATAAGTGCTCTATTACAATAACAGTTGGCAAGATTGCACTAGGTCCTGCCTCTGTGCCATAAATTCAGCATAGATCGAATATAGTCAATGCTGTGCAATGGATTCTGAGGGGAAGAACAAAACAGATTCCCTAAAAATTCCAGCCATATTAAGAGACATTTTAATATAAGCAACAATTATTTGAAGAGGCAATCAAACAAGCTCAACTGTTTACATAAAGGTAAACAGGAGATGGAACTGAAAGTATGTGGACTGATGCATAGCCATTGATTCAATCTAGCATGTAAACACTAAAAGAGTGACCATGATTATTTACAATTGTAATGTGTATATGGATCAAATGAATGAATAACATGAGTGTTTGACAGGTCATTGAAAGCAAAAAAAGGAGACAGATGTTTGGTTACTCCACACTTTCAAAAAATAAATCTAAACCCTCTAGAAAAAAGGTTGGCCACCCAATGAAGGGCACAATTTGTATGCAACTCTGAAACCAAAAGGACATTCGGAGCAGTGATGAAGAGTGTATTCATTCAGAGAGTCCTTGGCAATGTCGACATCTCCTGAGGCTTGAGCCGGGAGATCGAGACTGCCGCGCTGTGCAAGTTGTACTGTATTCGGTCATTGTGATTTTTGTGGGCTTTTAACTGTTTTTAATTGCTTATACTTTTAACCTGTTCTCATTTGCCTTTTATGTTTTGAGTTTTATGCTGAATATATCAAATTTAAACCAATTTTAGCACTCTGCACTTTTTGGGCGACTCTTACCCTTTAAGCCTGCTTACGTTACCGATTCCGCGTTCGGGATCGGCTTCTCGCCCCTGGCTGCCCGCCATCTTGGAGTAGACGAGGAGCAGTCTAGCGTCTGCTCCTCGCACACTATTTAGGAGGCCATGGCGCAAGCGCGCCGGTAGGCGCGCCGAAGGCAAGCCCGTCTGCGCCCGTCCGCGCCAGGACGACGCCCGGCGCCACGGACCCTGCCTTGGTGATAGACAACCCTAGTAAGTGCTTATTAACTTATAGTGGCGCCACTCTGAGATCTATTTGGGCTAGGTCAAAGGGAACTAGTTTGGCCTGCCATAACACGATACCTTATCCTCTTGAAGGACCCTTCTCTTGTATTCACTGTAGATTTCAGAGCAGTTGGGCAGCAGAGACTCCCATAGACACTCTTCTAGGACCTTTCCCTGGGCAGCACCATACTAGGCCTCCAGTGTCCCCTGCTATAAACACGATCAGTAATTGTTGCAGTTCACCCCCGAGCAATTCACGGCTCAACCACTGGAAGGGTTTCCTCAGTAACGTGAGATCGCTCCCTAAACATTCATCTGAGATTTGGGATCTAATCACGACTGACATGCCTGATGTGGGGTTCTTGACTGAAACCTGGCTGAAACCCACCAGTGGTCCGGATATTAAGCTTGCTATTCCGGATGGTTATAGGATTTTGCGCCTGGATAGGCTGTTAAAAACCGGGGGGGGGGGTTGCAATTCTTTACAATGATCGTGTAAAACTTTCTATCTTGGATCAATACTCCAATGTACAAATTGAGGTCTTGATCTTTAAGATGGAAATGGTCACTCATGACTCCTGGAGGGGGGCATTGGTCTATCGCCCCCTGGGTCCCATAAAGGACTTTTCCACTAAATTAATGGAATTGATCGCCCCTCATATGATCGCAACGGAAAATTTCCTATTATTAGGCGACTTTAACATACATAGTGAGAACCTTTTGTTGCCTGAAACAGCAACCTTCTCTTCTGATATGGCCTCCCTGCACCTTATTAAAAAGAACGAGGGTCCCACACATACGGCCGGACATACCATTGATATTATTTTCTCTAATTCAGATCGGCTTATCTGCAATACCCCGCGCCCTCTGTGCTGGACCGACCATGCCCTCATTAATTTTCAAGTGCAGTACCCCTCTACATCTTTGAAGATGGCTGCTCATATTCAATTCCCTTATAGACAATGGGCGAAAATAAATCATGAGTCTTTTGCATCAGCCTTTATACCTCCTAAGTTTCCTCCGAGTAATAATATAGAAGACAATCTCACTCTTTTTAATACTACTGTTTCATCAGCCATTAACTTAATCGCCCCCGAAAAGTTCTGCTCCAAAACCCCTAGGAAAAATTTGGCGGTGTGGTTTACCCCTGAATTGCGAATAATGAAAAGTAAATGTAAAAATCTTGAAAGAAAGTGGAGACGGACTAACTTAGACACTGAGAAAGGAAATTTTAGAGCAGCACTTTTGCTCTATCACAAAGAAATTAAACAAGCACGTAGACTATACATAGCTGCTCAATTGAGATCAGCGGGTAATGCGCCAAAAATCCTGCATCAAATCCTGAAGGATTTCACTTGCCCTAAAGCCTGCGAGTTGGACAACCTGCACTCTCAAGCCCTCTGTAATAAAATTAGCTCTTTCCTTGTTAAAAAAATTGACACTATCTACGATAAATGTCCGAATATCCGCCACCCCTCAATGTCGGATGACACTGTTAAACCTTCCATCGCTAATCCAGCACCATTGATGTCCTTTCCCCCTATCCTTCGAGAGGAGACTATTACATTATTACATAATGTTACCTCTGGCTCTCCTGCTGATGTTATGCCGGCAAAATTAGGAGCATCTCTGGCACACGCACTTGCGGATTCTGTTTCCACGCTGTTTAACGTTTCCCTAAGTACGGGCTTAGTTCCCCTCTCTTGGAAAGCTGCTCAGGTTATACCTCTACGAAAAAATAATAAGCTTCCCATGGAGGATCTTACAAACCTTCGACCCATCTCCCTCCTCCCTCATTTGAGCAAGGTCCTAGAGAAATATGTGAAGAAACATATCTCTAACCACATTGAATCCACCGGCTATCTGGATCCGTCACAATCAGGATTCCGTGCTAACTATAGCACTGAGACGGCCTTGGTTGCAGTAACCGACTGTATCAGACGGACGTTAGATCGGGGACAGTCTGCTATCTTGGTCCTTTTAGATCTCTCTGCCGCATTTGATACGGTAGACCATCGGACCTTGCTCGAAAGATTAAAAGGGGCAGGACTTGGAGGTACGGCGTTTAGCTGGGTAGCCAGCTTCCTCACTGACCGTACTCAGACGCTGAACCTTGGCCCTTTTCGTTCGCCCACCGAGTGTCTGTCCAAGGGTGTCCCGCAGGGCTCATGCTTGAGCCCTATACTGTTTAATATTTATGTGGCTCCCCTTGCCTCTCTTCTAAGATCTCTTGGGTTCATCCCCATTTCTTATGCGGATGATACTCAACTAATCTTTCCATTTGACAAATTTTCATCTTCTGCTCAAACCCGTTTCTCACATGGTATGCTTGCCATCTCTGAGTGGATGAGTAGTAATTTTTTACAGCTCAACACCAGTAAAACAGAAATTATTCTCTTTGGAGACGCTACCATTTCGTGGTCTCCCACCTGGTGGCCTACTGAGTTGGGGCCTGTTCCATTACCTAAGCAGACAGCAAAAAATCTGGGCATCCGTCTGGATCAGGCCTTGTCTATGAAGGAGCATGTTTCTCACACCGTCAGCACATGTTTCTTCACCTTGCGCCTTCTGAAGAAAGCCTTGCCATTTCTTCCAGACCCTTTTCGTAGGACTCTGGTCCAGGCCTTGGTATTGAACAGGCTGGATTATTGTAATGCATTACTGGTTGCTGCCAATGAATCTGCTTTTAACCGTCTGCAAGTGGTGCAAAACACCGCTGCACGACTGGTTATGAAAGCTCCTAGCAGATCTGCTTCTATTCCGCTACTCCGGCAACTGCACTGGCTGCCAGTGAGGAAGCGTGTGAAGTTCAAACTTTGCTGCTTGACCCACAAAGCACTGTGGGGTCCCGGTCCTCCCTACCTGACTGAAAGGCTCCATAGGTATATTCCAAACCGTGATTTGAGGTCTGGATCCAAAGCGCTGCTTCTTGTTCCGAGGATTAAGAGAATACGTTTGGGAGGAAGATCTTTTTCCTACCAAGCTCCTTCGGTATGGAATCAATTGCCTCTCCCACTCAGACAATGTCCCGACTATCTCGGCTTCAGAAAGGCTCTTAAGACCACTCTCTTCTCAGAATGACCATACTTTACCACTTTTGCACTCGGTGTCCAGCGCTGAGAGACCCCTGCGGGGGTGATTCACGCGCTTTATAAACTATAAACTAAACTAAACTAAACTACTTATCCACTAGGTGGGAAGAATGTGACTGCAAGAAAGTTACCTATCAAGCTTTGTGCCCAACCACTGCTGCACTTGGTTAAAGTGATGCAGCGGAAATTGCATTTTGTTTGTAGGGATGCATTATAATCACACATGTAGAGTGCACCCGCATATAATATTTTGTCGTATTAATATGAAGAATTAGAATTGTGAAATGTGTTAACTTGAAACTAGGCCTGGGCTAAAATTTCGTTCCGTTCACGGAAATTGCGATAATTTGACATTTTCGCGTTCCGCGGAAAGCGCGAAAATGTCAAAATTTCCGCATTCCGCAGCTTGGCGATAATTTGTTTCTTGCTCGCGCTGTAAAATAATACATTCTCGCGCGCGCGCGATCACCTTACCTGAATCCCTGCGTTCGCCGACAAGTTTTCTTGATCCGGTCGTGTTCTCCATGAGATGTTGTATTGTTTTTAGCCATTTGCGCTGTCTCGCGACAGTTCGCGCCCGCAGTGACGTCATGCGTCGCGCGATCACGTCTTTATTCTCGCGATCATGCACCGCGAGACAACTGAAAACAAGATGGCCGAGCCCGCGAGCAACCACATGGGTAAGTTGGTGAGCCGCAACCATGCAGAAAATCTCGCGAACATGCGGGAAAAAAACTTCAGCATCTTCGCGATATTTCCGCGTGTTTGCGATAATTTTTAACATTTTTGCGATAATTTGCGAAAGTGGATTTCGCAAATTCCGCCCACCCCTACTTGAAACGAGATGTGCATAGGCCGTTAGAAAGTAACATCAAGAATTAATGTAGAATGTGAATGTAACTAGCAGAAAACATTAATGTGAAGAATTTGTGTTGTGAAACTGACAATTATTCATGTATTAAAAATGCTTATTAATCATACCATTTCACATGTAGGTAAATGCATTAATCAAATGTGCCTTATTTTCCTATGCAAATTTGTAAAGCTCTTATGATGGTTTCTTATGTTGTCTGAAATTTTTAGGCCTGAAATGCATTTCCCTGGAAACTCTCGCTTTAGAATTAATAGTTTAATTTCATGTGTGCTGTGCAATTTGTTCTTTCTCATATTTTGTTTTGCAGGTGAAAGAAGAGTTTTTGTTAGCTAGAACAGTGTTTTTGTTTTTTGTCTGGTAAGGAGAGAAGAAGTTACATCGTACAGTCGATAAAGGAAAGCCGTTGTGCTTCTCACAGGAGAAGGCTTGGGTAACAAGGGCAAACTGTTGCAAAAAGAAGAACAATGTAGTTCCTTGGAAAACTACCTTTAGGACTGTACCCAGAGCTGATGGCGTGACCCACAAAGACTCTTGGGAAAGGTGCCTGAAATAATATGATGTTGGGAGTAGGGAAAGTGCCCACTTCTTCTTTTGCCTTCAGAAAAAGAGCATCTTAGAACAAGCTCTGTCTCGATAGTTTTATGCTATCTGACCCATCAATGGTGGAGAGACTTCTTAGGAAGACTCCACATGCTGACACCTTTTATTCCTTTTCCTGAAGATGCTTAAGTAGGGATGGCATCAGTGTAGGGATATATTAATGCTTTATATTGCTCAACCCTCGATGCAGGGAAACATGGACTCATGTGTTATGATCCTCTGCACCTTATTTCTTGAATTGATTGTTTTGCTTATGCTACACCGTCTTAATTGGATGCGCTGATTTGGCTTTATGCAGATTCCGATGTATTTCTACACTCTCATCCTGAGGTGTTTTTAAGTTCAGTTATTTTTGGCTTTGTAATAAATCAACTAACCGTATGTAGTTGTCTGTGGTTATTATGTGTCCAGAGGAATTCTTGTTGATTTGATTGGCAAAAAGAATGCATTTTCTCCCCTCCATGCTTATATGCTGCTAAAAAGAACCATTGGTTTGTGATTCTAGAATAGGACCAGAACTTATGGGCCAGGCCCTTTCAAAAGCTTGGACCCTTCGAAAGTTGACCACTCACAGCAGGGTGAGGGCAGGGCCTTTACGGAGGCCACACACTATACGCCACACCTCCACCCCCTCCACTGCAAATGGTTGTATGGTATTTTTCCATTTTAGCTCCCATCGGAAATCTTCCTTGCGCATATTGTATACACTGCTAAACGCATTTATGCCAATCCTGAAATTAATGTAGAACGTTACACAGAAACTGTACTTCTGTTGGCTTGTTATAATTCCATAGTTTTCAAAACATAAAGGTTCAAAATAATGCTGGCTGCATTAACACTTTCGTATATATCTACAGTTTAAAGTCATAATTCAGTTAATGGCTGGAGTAAGGTTCTGTAGAATTTTATTTGGCATCTGTAAATCATGAATCAATTCCAGGTTGGGATTTTTGCGCTGATGAAAAAACAATTTCCACAAGAAGGAGTGGGCACTAAACAGTAGAGATTTAAATTATACCAGCTTAATTTGTATAGTGTCAGGAATTTCTTGTTTTCTTTGTTACTGGAAATTCCTGAAAATACACAATTATACCATTTCACACCATTCGAGGTAAAAATGTACAGCTCATTCACCATTTGCTATAACCTTTACAGCAAACTCAGGGGAACAAAAGAACACAAGAGGCTGAAGTTTGTGGGGGTTTTCTTTTTTTGCACTTTTTGTAAGCAGGAAATGCGTCCTTGTGTCAAATAATGATGCCGGGACACATTTCATGCTAAAATACAGAGCAAACTGACGGATTCCAATTTGCATAATTCTTTGTTTGCAAAAGTTTACCAAAATTTCACGCAATTATGTGAAAGTAAATAATGTAAATGTTGAACAATCTTAGGGGACCCCCATGAGTTGTGTCCGACCACATAGGAGTGCAAGGGTGCACCCAGATGTGTGGGGAACTCCTGCAGCACACTATGAAAATGTGAAAAGACAACAGGTGATTAGTGAGTCGAAATGCAGTCCTGTTAAAAAAAGTACAGGGGGGGAGAGACAATGGTCGTTCGCAGCAGTGCAGTGGATGTAAGGTGAGGAAAGGTGCATTCCGCAGGGGCAAGACCTACAGCTAAATCCTGCTTGGTGTTGCATTGAGCAGTCGTGTTGAGTGCCCACAGAGGTTTGATGAGCCTGGCTTGAGGTCAGGGCCTGCAACCAAGCCCCCCCCCCCACTGTACACAGTCAAAGACCTTGCTCAGCAGGGGAAGGGTCATCCATATTAGGTTGTGCACATGGAAGAAGGTATTGAACAATTTGTCAAGTAAACTCCCCTGTGATATAATTCTCCAGGAGACTCGCTTTTACCCATTAAGTCAGACAAACCAAAGCAAGACTGCCCTACAATTTTCACAGACCCCTCTCAGGACTCCTTTAACAGCTATAAGACATATTTAGGAACTGTAATATTTCACAGGATGACGCCTCATACATTTCCAAAGACTAGGATGGAGAACGAAGGTTGAATGCCTTTGTAAAATTAGAACAATAGAAGCCAAGTTAATTATGTAACTGTCTTTTTTCCAATTTGCCAGACTCAAGTTACCACTAACCTACAGATCTGAATGTTGCTGCAAGAAAGACATAGAACTAACCAGTCCCTTTCTTCGTTGAAAGAGCTAGACATATCCAAAAATGTGTGTGATAAAGTCTGTGACAAGAGGTGAAGTAGGATAGGGATATGAGTGAAGACACACAAAAGACATCATAAGGTTGTCATCACACAACTCGTCTCATTAATAGAGGCCTCTCTATGTTTTGCAGTCTTTTATGAGTGACATCTCTTTTGTACTAAACAGAACACAAGACAACTATTTCTCTTCGCTCTTAAAGGAATTTCATTTGAATGTTTTTGTTCTTTTACAAGGATTTCACATGAATGGTAACATTCTGGAAAACCTGAAAAAACCTGAAGAATCACTGTGAAACTTATGCACTGTGATACAGACTGAGCTTATCAATGTTACAGGTTCTGCTCTTCATCTGTGTTCAGATGAAGAGAAGAACCCAAGCAGAGGAACACAGGCGAAGATTAGAGCCCAAACAGAGGCTTCCTCTCAATTGGGTGGAAAGTCAATCACCTGTCCATGCCCTGTGTGTGGCATTTATAGATTGCAGTATCCTCAATTCCTGCAATAGATCCTTGAGCCATGATATCTTCCAATCATGAGCACAAACCTGGTATTGTTAAATCCTTTGGTATGTTTTTGAATCCTGAAGTAGCATTCCACTGAGACAGGGCACACTTTAACAGCTTTTGGGGTGCTCACTTGGGGACAGTACTGACTGTGCTGGTTATAGGGAGGAACAGCTGGTCAGTATACTTGTGGCCATTACAAAAATGGGGTGACCCAAGGAAGAGGGACCTGGGCAAATTAGTGATACCAAAAACAATGGTCCTTATCCAATGATTGATAAATGTGAGATATGTTTTACTTAGTCAGTTAGTTAACTAGTCATGAGCCTAAACACAATTATACTTAAACAGAGGCTCGTAATATTGAATAAGTCATTCAAATCAGCGAAGGACAACAACCAAAACACTGAAAGCCGTTATATATACATTTATTTTATAGTTTTGGCAATTTTCTGCAATATTCATAGAACAGAACAAGGTTGCTCCAAGAGGAAACGTGCATCAGAGGAAAGTGATTGAAAAGTGCGTGGATAGAACAAGGAATGAAAGATGCATAGTAGTAGGGGTGATCAATTAGTTACAATTACAGGCAATGTGAATCGGTTGTAATTCACCGTCCACAAGCCAAGAAACCTGGTCACATTTATTGAGTACACAATTAGTATAGTTCAGAAAGAGACCCCATTGGTGGTCTTGCATGAAGGACTGGAATTGTGTCCCAGGTAGCAAAGGGTGGGCGTCGACGTTTCGACCCGTCTTGATGGCCTATGGGGATTTAAACCTTGGCCTTGCGGATCTTCATCAGGACCAATAAGGGGCAACCCGACTGGAGGGTACTTTAATTGAACCACCTGAAATATCAAAACAATTGGGTATGAGGAAGTTGTCCTAATTAAAAACAGTTAAAATGCGGTATGTAGGGAATTATTCGCCTACCTAGTGGTATGGTTCCACTGGGAGAAATGCCGGGTAAGAGGGCTTGGTTTTGAAGGGTCTTTAATTCCGTGTCTAATGGAAAGATAATTTGGATCAATAAGGCTAAGTATACAGACAACTAATGGTGCAAAACGTATTAAAAAGGAAACTAAGTAGTGACTATTTATCCAGCTCTTGGTGAGTAGTGGAGACCCAGGCATCTTACCGCTTCAGAGGATCAGTCAAAACTGATAGCGATGTATCCAATGTCCGTTCATGTATACCCAGCGCAGAGATTCAATCAGGGCTAAAAACAAGGAGGGGGCATAGTTACTTAAAAGCCTCCCGTGTGAGTGATTGATCTACAAACTTAAAGCGGTGGTACTGGTAGAGCTTACCATGGAGTTCACATCAAATGTGTTCGAGAAACCGGAGCGTCTGTCTCCGTTGAAAGTGCAGCGCGGTGTGAGCTCGTCCAAGGCTCCGTGCGGTTACCAGGGTAACCGTATTGGAGTTTAAGTCAAGGGGCTCAGAAATAGTAGACGGACTAGAGTTGCGCGTCTCAGTTGGAACGCACGGCGGGAGCGTGCTAGACCGAGGCTCCATGAGGTTGCCAAGGTAACCATGCGTGAGTCCGGGATTAGTGAAGGGACTGCAAAAATTCACAAATTAGCTGCAGGGTATTAGATCGCGGTACAGTCCGCCTCTGCTGTTGGGCAGTGGATCGTCAATCTCCCTATTGGGCAAAGTGGAGGACGGGACACCATTGGTTCCCATGACTAACCCAAACAATGAATAGGCAGCGTGGAACGGCTAGTGTGTATCGGGGGAATTGACATGTATTACTCTAAAGAATTCAATTCTGATACAAGATTAGAACAATCAGCTAATGAGAACAACTTGTAATCGCCGTTTGGATGCTGTGATACCTTACAGCCACTGCCTAGGGCAACAGATACTGTTCACAAACCACATATTGACACTTATTTACAAGGACAGTGATAAAAAATATATAATAATTTCACAAACATTATATACACACATATTGACAATTATAAAACACAATATATACATTACTGTCATCCTACAATGGACTGGTATCCAGGTGATACTTAACAGTCTGTTCCCACTCAATACGTAACACTGATTAAAGGTCCCTTTAATCACAGAATGAGTCGGGGAGGAAAATCACTCTATCTTTGATTCATGGTGGAAACTTGTTTGTTGGTTTCTTCCAGTTCGTTCAGGCCCCTGGTGACAGTGTCAAGGGAATGGATCCATCTATACTCACGTTTATTCAGTATTTCAGTAAAGTCACCACCTCTAGGGTTGGGTTTGACTTTTTCCAAGACCCACCACCTCAGGCTGTCTGCTGTATGTTCAAAGTTGGTAAAGTGTTCAACCAGAGGGGCCCCAGGTGTCTTGCATCGGATACGGCTGCAGTGTTGCAGTATACGGCACTTAACCTTCTGAATGGTTTGACCCACGTATAGGAAGTTACATGGGCAGGCGATAACATAAATAACTCCTGAGGTGTTACAGTTGCTGTGTTCCCTTAATTTGTACGTGTGGTTGTTATGTGTAAACTCTTTGGTGGGTCTAGTTAGAGCGCATGCTTTACATGACTGTACCGCGATCTAATACCCTGCAGCTAATTTGTGAATTTTTGCAGTCCCTTCACTAATCCCGGACTCACGCATGGTTACCTTGGCAACCTCACGGAGCCTCGGTCTAGCACGCTCCCGCCGTGCGTTCCAACTGAGACGCGCAACTCTAGTCCGTCTACTATTTCTGAGCCCCTTGACTTAAACTCCAATACGGTTACCCTGGTAACCGCACGGAGCCTCGGACGAGCTCACACCGCGCCGGGCTTTCAACGGAGACAGACGCTCCGGTTTCTCGAACACATTTGATGTGAACTCCATGGTAAGCTCTAACAGTACCACCGCTTTAAGTTTGTAGATCAATCACTCACACGGGAGGCTTTTAAGTAACTATGCCCCCTCCTTGTTTTTAGCCCTGATTGAATCTCTGCGCTGGGTATACATGAACGGACATTGGATACATCGCTATCAGTTTTGACTGATCCTCTGAAGCTGTAAGATGCCTGGGTCTCCACTACTCACCAAGAGCTGGATAAATAGTCACTACTTAGTTTCCTTTTTAATACGTTTTGCACCATTAGTTGTCTGTATACTTAGCCTTATTGATCCAAATTATCTTTCCATTAGACACGGAATTAAAGACCCTTCAAAACCAAGCCCTCTTACCCGGCATTTCTCCCAGTGGAACCATACCACTAGGTAGGCGAATAATTCCCTACATACCGCATTTTAACTGTTTTTAATTAGGACAACTTCCTCATACCCAATTGTTTTGATATTTCAGGTGGTTCAATTAAAGTACCCTCCAGTCGGGTTGCCCCTTATTGGTCCTGATGAAGACCCGCAAGGCCAAGGTTTAAATCCCCATAGGCCATCAAGACGGGTCGAAACGTCGACGCCCACCCTTTGCTACCTGGGACACAATTCCAGTCCTTCGTGCAAGACCACCAATGGGGTCTCTTTCTGAACTATACTAATTGTGTACTCAATAAATGTGACCAGGTTTCTTGGCTTGTGGACGGTGAATTACAACCAATTCACATTGCCTGTAATTGTAACTAATTGATCACCCCTACTACTATGCATCTTTCATTCCTTGTTCTATCCACGCACTTTTCAATCACTTTCCTCTGATGCACGTTTCCTCTTGGAGCAACCTTGTTCTGTTCTATGAATATTGCAGAAAATTGCCAAAACTATAAAATAAATGTATATATAACGGCTTTCAGTGTTTTGGTTGTTGTCCTTCGCTGATTTGAATGACTTATTCAATATTACGAGCCTCTGTTTAAGTATAATTGTGTTTAGGCTCATGACTAGTTAACTAACTGACTAAGTAAAACATATCTCACATTTATCAATCATTGGATAAGGACCATTGTTTTTGGTATCACTAATTCGCCCAGGTCCCTCTTCCTTGGGTCACCCCATTTTTGTAATGGCCACCTTTGTGCAGGCAAGTCCTGCGAGGGTTTAATTGTTTAAATGTTCATTGTTTGTGTATTTTTGAATTGTTTCATTTTTGTGTTTTCGATTGTTCTTTCCATACTGTTGTCATTATACAGAATTTTTTTTTTATACAAATAGTCCTACTATGTCAGAGAGGGAAACACTGTCATACAGCGAGGATTATATCGAGAAACTATTACAACTACAAGGAGGTAACACCTTCCTAGGTGGTACCTCTACAAGTATAGACCTAACCCTTAACGAAAAGGTGTCTAAGCTAGAAAGACTTGAGAAGAAATTGATCAGGACTAGATTACACGGTCGTACTCTGGCTCAATATCTCCAATCGAATGTCATCCCGGTGGGACTACAAGTAAGGAATGAACCAGCCATTTTTCTTGATAATCCCAAGTTTAAAGAGAACTTTAGTTTTGTGTCTAACAACTGCTCAAGGCACTGGATGGTGCTCGGTATAGAGACAGCAGTTGAAGAGGTACAACGACTTATTAAGGAAATTTCTGAAATTAAAAAAGAAATTATTGAAGATAGGGCTCTAGTCAATGCTAAGGAGGCATTAGAGAGATTAGAACGCACCATCCAGGATTTTGATACATACACACAGGCAACAAAACTAGACAAAGTGACTAGAGATATTAAATTTTATGACAAAAAGATCACTTACCCATACTTACAAGAAGGTTACTACGTTAGGGAACAACAGGGTACCTTTTCCAGTAGAGGTAGGAGTGGGTTTAGAAGGTACACTACATTCTCAGGCTCCTCCTTTGGCAGCAGCTCAGGGAGTGACTCTGAACGCCCAGGACCCAGTACAGCCATTCCTACTGGGGGTCTGAACCAATCCAACCAACAGCCCTCGTCCTACTCCTCTTTTTTATCAGAGGAACCATGGTGGGGCCAGCGAGGACGCGGCCGCCCCTGGGGGAGACCCAGGGGGAACAGAGGACAGACATGGAACCAAGGGAGAGGCCAGTCAAGGAGACAGGCACACTTCCAACAGGAAACACATGGGGAGATCCAAACACGCAGGCAGCATTACAGATGGTAATTTACAAAACTGACAATCCTGTCATCAACTTGTCAAATTATACCTTGGCCCCTAATGAACAAGGGATCCTGGAAAAGGGTTTGTCATTTGTCCCGACCAACATGCCTAACAACTTCCACTTAAAGATTGAATTACACCAATTCTTTCGCAAACTGCGTCTTAAATATCATTTCTTAAAAACCCCCTACAACCCCACCTTTTCTGCCAGCGGACTGCGACCACCATCTAAATTCAATCCCCCTGCGTCACTGATGCCACATAAACTTCTGGCTTTTGAACAGGTGGTTATGAGGGATGTGAACAACATACTGACTAACAGACAGTATGTCCCATATAACATCAGTAAACAGGAACGCGCAGCTTTGGACACATTAAAAAACAATCCCCATATTGTGATTAAACCTGCTGACAAGGGGGGTGCCATTGTTATTCAGAACACCGAGGACTACAAAAGAGAGATTGACTCCCAACTGGCTGTTGATGGTAACTATTTGAAACTACGTAGGGACCCCACCCAGGACATAAGTAAGACCATAAGGAACCTAACAGGTACTGCCCTGGAGATTGGTTATATTAACAAACTAGAGCATGACTACCTGAATAATAAACATCCCAGACTTCCCACTATCTATACCCTCCCTAAAATACATAAACGGATGCAAAATCCCCCAGGGAGGCCAATTGTATCTGGTTGTGGCTCAGTCTTAGAACCCCTTTGTAAATACATCGATGTATTTTTAAAGCCCATCGCGGAACAGACACCCACCTATCTAAGGGATACGATGCAGACTATACAGCTCTTGGATGAATATCCATATGACCCCGACACCCACTTATTAGTCACTATGGACATAACTGCCCTTTACACTAACATCCCACAGGTGGCAGCTCTCCAATGCATAGAACTAATACTGGACGCCAGACCTGCACCACACCCGGTTCCTACAGAATTCATTGTGTCACTACTTAAAGTTGCCATGACCCAAAATTATTTCACCTTCTTGGATCAATTTTTCTTACAAACTAAGGGCGTGGCGATGGGGGCCAGCTTTGCTCCCAACCTGGCCATCATTTACATGAGTGAATTTGAACATCAATATGTCCTCAACCAGGTTAACCCATATAGTGAGTGTATAGAACTATGGCCTCGCTATATCGACGATATTGTATTCATCTGGCGTGGTGAGGAGGATGATCTCAAAAAATTCCACCTTTGGTTGAACACATGTTCAACTGATATACAATTCACGATGAATTACAGTAGAGAAAAAATAGATTTCCTTGACATCACAATCAAATCAGACTCAGAATCAGGGAAACTATACACTACACTATTCAGGAAAAGTAGCGAAAGAAACACTCTTCTTCGTTACTCCAGCCACCATCCACGCAACCTACGTGATAACTTACCGTTTGGACAGTTTCTACGGATTCGGCGCAACTGTTCTAAAAAAGAGAATTTCATGGAAGAGTCCGCAGGCCTACTATCTAGATTGGTAGACCGTGGCTACCCGATCAGGCTCCTGAAAAAAGCGCGTAAACGCGCATGGTACAACCACAGGGAACTCTTACTCACACCCAAAAATAAAGATAACACCCAAGAGGAACGGTTGGTTTGTGTAACCACGTTTAACACAAAAAGCAATGCCATCAAGAAGGCCATTAATCAGCATTGGCACCTAGTGGCTGACGAATTAGGTAACATGCCCACTCCCCTTCACGCCTTCAGAAAAGGTAAAAACATCCGAGATTATCTTATCAAATCTCTATTACCTACTAGTCATACGGTAGGACAGACTACCCTATGGGGTACTCAGGTCATGGGCCACCACCAATGTGGCTCATGTAAAGCATGCGCTCTAACTAGACCCACCAAAGAGTTTACACATAACAACCACACGTACAAATTAAGGGAACACAGCAACTGTAACACCTCAGGAGTTATTTATGTTATCGCCTGCCCATGTAACTTCCTATACGTGGGTCAAACCATTCAGAAGGTTAAGTGCCGTATACTGCAACACTGCAGCCGTATCCGATGCAAGACACCTGGGGCCCCTCTGGTTGAACACTTTACCAACTTTGAACATACAGCAGACAGCCTGAGGTGGTGGGTCTTGGAAAAAGTCAAACCCAACCCTAGAGGTGGTGACTTTACTGAAATACTGAATAAACGTGAGTATAGATGGATCCATTCCCTTGACACTGTCACCAGGGGCCTGAACGAACTGGAAGAAACCAACAAACAAGTTTCCACCATGAATCAAAGATAGAGTGATTTTCCTCCCCGACTCATTCTGTGATTAAAGGGACCTTTAATCAGTGTTACGTATTGAGTGGGAACAGACTGTTAAGTATCACCTGGATACCAGTCCATTGTAGGATGACAGTAATGTATATATTGTGTTTTATAATTGTCAATATGTGTGTATATAATGTTTGTGAAATTATTATATATTTTTTATCACTGTCCTTGTAAATAAGTGTCAATATGTGGTTTGTGAACAGTATCTGTTGCCCTAGGCAGTGGCTGTAAGGTATCACAGCATCCAAACGGCGATTACAAGTTGTTCTCATTAGCTGATTGTTCTAATCTTGTATCAGAATTGAATTCTTTAGAGTAATACATGTCAATTCCCCCGATACACACTAGCCGTTCCACGCTGCCTATTCATTGTTTGGGTTAGTCATGGGAACCAATGGTGTCCCGTCCTCCACTTTGCCCAATAGGGAGATTGACGATCCACTGCCCAACAGCAGAGGCGGACTGTACCGCAATCTAATACCCTGCAGCTGATTTGTGAATTTTTGCAGTCCCTTCACTAATCCCGGACTCACGCATGGTTACCTTGGCAACCTCATGGAGCCTCGGTCTAGCACGCTCCCGCCGTGCGTTCCAACTGAGACGCGCAACTCTAGTCCGTCTACTATTTCTGAGCCCCTTGACTTAAACTCCAATACGGTTACCCTGGTAACCGCACGGAGCCTTGGACGAGCTCACACCGCGCCGCACTTTCAACGGAGACAGACGCTCCGGTTTCTCGAACACATTTGATGTGAACTCCATGGTAAGCTCTACCAGTACCACCGCTTTAAGTTTGTAGATCAATCACTCACACGGGAGGCTTTTAAGTAACTATGCCCCCTCCTTGTTTTTAGCCCTGATTGAATCTCTGCGCTGGGTATACATGAACGGACATTGGATACATCGCTATCAGTTTTGACTGATCCTCTGAAGCGGTAAGATGCCTGGGTCTCCACTACTCACCAAGAGCTGGATAAATAGTCACTACTTAGTTTCCTTTTTAATACGTTTTGCACCATTAGTTGTCTGTATACTTAGCCTTATTGATCCAAATTTTCTTTCCATTAGACACGGAATTAAAGACCCTTCAAAACCAAGCCCTCTTACCCGGCATTTCTCCCAGTGGAACCATACCACTAGGTAGGCGAATAATTCCCTACATACCGCATTTTAACTGTTTTTAATTAGGACAACTTCCTCATACCCAATTGTTTTGATATTTCAGGTGGTTCAATTAAAGTACCCTCCAGTCGGGTTGCCCCTTATTGGTCCTGATGAAGACCCGCAAGGCCAAGGTTTAAATCCCCATAGGCCATCAAGACGGGTCGAAACGTCGACGCCCACCCTTTGCTACCTGGGACACAATTCCAGTCCTTCGTGCAAGACCACCAATGGGGTCTCTTTCTGAACTATACTAATTGTGTACTCAATAAATGTGACCAGGTTTCTTGGCTTGTGGACGGTGAATTACAACCGATTCACATTGCCTGTAATTGTAACTAATTGATCACCCCTACTACTATGCATCTTTCATTCCTTGTTCTATCCACGCACTTTTCAATCACTTTCCTCTGATGCACGTTTCCTCTTGGAGCAACCTTGTTCTGTTCTATGAATATTGCAGAAAATTGCCAAAACTATAAAATAAATGTATATATAACGGCTTTCAGTGTTTTGGTTGTTGTCCTTCGCTGATTTGAATGACTTATTCAATATTACGAGCCTCTGTTTAAGTATAATTGTGTTTAGGCTCATGACTAGTTAACTAACTGACTAAGTAAAACATATCTCACATTTATCAATCATTGGATAAGGACCATTGTTTTCGGTCAGTATACTTGTGGCAGCCACAATCTGTGGCTCCTTTCATGGCAGCACAGATGACCTTCTGAGTGCCAATGCTTTGAGAAAGGGGTTGGTAGCGGCGAAAACTAATGTCCAGGACTACAGGAGAATAGGAGTGTGAGATGAACACCTGTGGCAAGCCATGATGTAGTATTTCCTTATGAAATCATCTTTTCAATCTTGTCCATCTTAATCATGGAATTTACGCTCACCAAAACCATAATGGGGGGTCACTAGAACCTGCCATTCTACCCTTCCATTGACATCTCTGGCCAGTGGACAACCACAACTATGACAGGGCTCCATTCAAAAATGTAATGGGTGACTGTAGACTTGTCTATATGATGTCTACCTCACCTAATAGAGAAGGACTACTCTTTCTGCTCAGCAGTGCACATTGCATTGTAACATATTGATTAGTTTCAGACTCATGGCTCTCTACTTCCCTCAGTTCTGTCCATTGAAATATCGGAGGGAGGTACATCGGACCACTCACCGGTCCAATTGGCCTTTGATCTAGAACATATCATCCCTCCTCTGATCTTCTGAAGAATGCTGGCAGGTAGATATTGACTTCTGGAAGAATATGGGACACTTTGTTCACATATCTGAATATATGAGTTGAAAATGAGACCTTGGTCCATTTGGCCCTGATCATCTAAACAGTGGGAAAAATACTTGGAAGGGCCTCTTGATATGTGACTCTTCCATCATCAGAAGGATCAGTAATAGTGAACAAGTCAAACTTGAGACTTTGATCCGGTACCTCACTACGGAATATACTACAAGCCTGTCAGTGGGCGTTCAGTGACAACAGAACACTGAAAAGTATTCCCTAATGCATTATACACCAAAAAGGCTGAGAAAGCCTTGCTGAAGCTCCACTGTCACTATTATGTGCAAGGGGCGAAAGTGGGATGCCTGTCTGCATTCCGACCATCACAAAGGAAGATACAAATGACTGTCATGGCCGTGTCCATTCATGACACAGCTAGCCAACTGTTGACCTATCGCCTTGACATTGTTGACGCAAACACTTCCTATCATGTGAAGCTGTATCACCAGGAGGCACAGCATGACTCAGGACCCATGCAATGCTTTCAGAGACCCTTAAACTTTCCTTCCTTGCCATCAGATGAGCTAACTTTGCTTGAGCAATATCTTCATGGAAGAGATTGCCAAGGGTATATTGGATATGTCTGCATGCAAATTTCCAACCATAGATGGTTTAACCAGTGAATTCTTTAAGACATGTAATCCCTTGATGAAACTTATGCTACATGCACTATTCAATGAAACATTAGAAAATGGATCACTGCACCCTCTCCTCTCTCCAACACAGGTATTACTCCTATGCAAAAGGGGGGAAGAACTGAAGTGAATATTATAGTTGTTGACTTATCTCACTGATTAAATTTGCTTTGAAGATTGTAACAAATATGTTCACCTACAGACTCAAGAGGGTGATTCCTCTCTGATAAAGACTAGCAGGAATGTTTTGACTGGGACGCTTCACTCACAGCTGCATCAGACTATTAGCTGCTGTAGGTGTTTTTTTCAGAGAAAGTATTGACTCTTTCACTAAAATTTGAAATTCAGTTGGGTAGAATGAGGTTCTTTGTTTTGAGTTTGGAATGGCCCAGTCAACGAGAGAGCTTTGTTGCCAAGGTTAGGTGGCTCTATGACTCCACTGTGGCCCAATTTTTCTGTGGGGGCTTCCTATCAAGACCAATATATAGTCACACATTAAGGATACCTATTGTCCGTTCTTCTCTTCCTTCTGTGTTTAAAAACCTGTTGGGCACAATAAGATACTCAACTGCCATCAATGACAGACTCAGTCCAGATGGGCCACTCAAAGACTTGCTCTTTGAAGATGACACATGGCACCCTAAGATCACCCACCACATCTTTGATACCATTAAGTGACTTGATACAGACTCTGTCAGAGTTCTCAGGAAATAGAATAAATTGTGGGTGGTATAACACTCTATCCATGTCTTTCGTCACCCTTAAGACATGACATAGGACCAGGGTATGAAATGGGTACATAAAGGCCATAAATATGAAGATATTTCTCACTAGAGGCCTCAAGAACATGGAAGAAGATGCCTTCACTCATGATTGAGGTAAAAATACTTCTCCATATGGTTGCACCTTAATCTATCATTGTGAAGAAGGACCCAAATAATTAAAATGGTGCTGCCACACGGTTACAATTACATGATTGGCATACTTCCATCGGTAATACTTGAAGCCATCTTATCGAAAATCAGTATGGGCATAAAATTGTACTTATTGGGTGGGACTAGATTTTGATTAAAATTAAGTAAACTACATGCACATACACAGGTCAGTGGCTAACATCTACCTCAATGCTATTCAAATAAAAATGCACACCACCTGTCTCAATAGGCTTATTTCCTCTTATAGTGCAAGTCTGCCGTATAAGGGCCTATTTACGAGTTTGGTGGTGCGACGCCGGGTCCACCCCGCTGCAGCACTTGCAAACCCGTGGTCAGGCCACCCGCCAGATTATGAGGCACACAGTTTTTCCTCTCCAGCACAGTTTTCATGGAGAAGGAAGGAGAGGAAACTCATAATATGCTTGGCAGGACAGCAGCAGTCCCGTCAAGTATATTGTGGCCTCCTGGCGTAGCAACAACGCCAGGAAATGGCCGGTTCCTTGCAGCTATGCAGGGCAATGGTGTTCTGACTGCCCTGATTGTAATGGACTTGGACTGCCACTCATCCACGAGTCTGGAAATCTGTGGACCACCAGACTCAGAATAGGCCCCTTAATATTAATTTAAAAGGACACAGATTAGGGACCTCCTAGGAATTTTCTCTGGTATATTGTTATAATACCCTCCCACCCTCTATTGTCAACTTTTCAATACACATTATGATTTTTGTTTGACCTGGCCCTCTTTGAAGGGTCAACCCCAAACCTTTTGCCTTCACCCCTCTTGTTTTGCTGAATTTGTTTTTGTTAGTCTTAGGCCTCTGTGCACTTTACCACTGCTAACCAGTGTTAAAGTGCTTGTGCTCTCGCCCTTATACATGGTAAAATTGGCCTACACCTAATTGACACATTTAATTAATCTGTAAGTTCCCATTAAATGCTACTAGCAGACATGCAGAATTTATAGTGCCACCCACTGAAGTAGCACCTTGTCTCAGGCTTGTCACCGCAGCCAGTAGTGCAGTTTTATACTGACATTTCGACCTGGCAAAATAAACCTTTTGCCAGGCATTAACCTTCTTTTTTAACACTCGTATGTTACCCCCTAAGGTAGGCCCTAACAGTTCTTAAGACTGGGTGCCTGGTATTTAATAAAAAGTAGTACATGTGTACTTAAGCTTTACATATACTGGCAGTGAAGTCATTTTTTCTCAGTGGTAAGGCCTATCTCTCCAATTGACTAACACTGTGTTACCTTATTACATTTAATAAATGCTAACGTTGGATTGGGAACGGTTAGAGATATGCTATTTAGAGTCAAATAAACTGTAATTTTATATTTGCTTCAATGGTGGAGGTGGATTTGAATTCAAAATTCAGAAAATTCCACTTTTAGAAAGTTAGCATTTTCCTGCCCCAAAAATGTGTGCCTTCTGCCAGTGTCTTGGGTCACATGACTGGGAATTGCTCCCCTGTTGGGGGTTGTGTATTCCTCCTAGACAGTGACACAAAGGGAACAAATAGTGGACAGGATGGGTCATCCTGCCAGGATAGCTGGGGGATAAGCTGTGCCTTGCCCTACTTGCGTTTCAAAAGGCGTTGCATCCTACATACACAAAGGGACCTGACACCAGTTACTTTTGTCACCACAGACAGTTTGGAGCTTAAAAAGTGGAATGGAAGAATGTTTCAGAACCAGATGTGTGGGGCAGGACAGTAAGTCCTTTCACACACAAAGGTTGGAGTCACTCTTCAGATCACTTCTGGAAGGCTCAAAAAGAGGGCTGCTCTGCTGTCATACTGCTGGAGGGACTACCTTGCTGCTGGGAGGACTGCCTTGCAGTCCTATTGCCTGAGGAAGGAAGATTGGACCTGGTCCTTGAACCCAGGTCCCTTAAACTGACTTCAAGGGCTAGCTGGCTGGCTTCTTGTGTGAGCTCCAGCGACACAACAAGCTCCAGAGATGGTATCTCCCCTAGTCCTGGACCATTGACGTGGTGTTTATGTGGCCTCCTCCTACCAAAGCCTGAGACTAAGAACATTGTTTACCAAAAACTGCTCAGACAAGTGACAGGAGACTGGGTCCTACCTGCAAGCTGATCTGACGGAGACACAATGGGGCCGACTTCCCTGCAGCTCCTGCAACATTTATTTATTTATTTCATTTCATGTGGCTCATGTAAAGCATGCGCTCTAACTAGACCCACCAAAGAGTTTACACATAACAACCACACGTACAAATTAAGGGAACACAGCAACTGTAACACCTCAGGAGTTATTTATGTTATCGCCTGCCCATGTAACTTCCTATACGTGGGTCAAACCATTCAGAAGGTTAAGTGCCGTATACTGCAACACTGCAGCCGTATCCGATGCAAGACACCTGGGGCCCCTCTGGTTGAACACTTTACCAACTTTGAACATACAGCAGACAGCCTGAGGTGGTGGGTCTTGGAAAAAGTCAAACCCAACCCTAGAGGTGGTGACTTTACTGAAATACTGAATAAACGTGAGTATAGATGGATCCATTCCCTTGACACTGTCACCAGGGGCCTGAACGAACTGGAAGAAACCAACAAACAAGTTTCCACCATGAATCAAAGATAGAGTGATTTTCCTCCCCGACTCATTCTGTGATTAAAGGGACCTTTAATCAGTGTTACGTATTGAGTGGGAACAGACTGTTAAGTATCACCTGGATACCAGTCCATTGTAGGATGACAGTAATGTATATATTGTGTTTTATAATTGTCAATATGTGTGTATATAATGTTTGTGAAATTATTATATATTTTTTATCACTGTCCTTGTAAATAAGTGTCAATATGTGGTTTGTGAACAGTATCTGTTGCCCTAGGCAGTGGCTGTAAGGTATCACAGCATCCAAACGGCGATTACAAGTTGTTCTCATTAGCTGATTGTTCTAATCTTGTATCAGAATTGAATTCTTTAGAGTAATACATGTCAATTCCCCCGATACACACTAGCCGTTCCACGCTGCCTATTCATTGTTTGGGTTAGTCATGGGAACCAATGGTGTCCCGTCCTCCACTTTGCCCAATAGGGAGATTGACGATCCACTGCCCAACAGCAGAGGCGGACTGTACCGCGATCTAATACCCTGCAGCTAATTTGTGAATTTTTGCAGTCCCTTCACTAATCCCGGACTCACGCATGGTTACCTTGGCAACCTCATGGAGCCTCGGTCTAGCACGCTCCCGCCGTGCGTTCCAACTGAGACGCGCAACTCTAGTCCGTCTACTATTTCTGAGCCCCTTGACTTAAACTCCAATACGGTTACCCTGGTAACCGCACGGAGCCTTGGACGAGCTCACACCGCGCCGCACTTTCAACGGAGACAGACGCTCCGGTTTCTCGAACACATTTGATGTGAACTCCATGGTAAGCTCTACCAGTACCACCGCTTTAAGTTTGTAGATCAATCACTCACACGGGAGGCTTTTAAGTAACTATGCCCCCTCCTTGTTTTTAGCCCTGATTGAATCTCTGCGCTGGGTATACATGAACGGACATTGGATACATCGCTATCAGTTTTGACTGATCCTCTGAAGCGGTAAGATGCCTGGGTCTCCACTACTCACCAAGAGCTGGATAAATAGTCACTACTTAGTTTCCTTTTTAATACGTTTTGCACCATTAGTTGTCTGTATACTTAGCCTTATTGATCCAAATTTTCTTTCCATTAGACACGGAATTAAAGACCCTTCAAAACCAAGCCCTCTTACCCGGCATTTCTCCCAGTGGAACCATACCACTAGGTAGGCGAATAATTCCCTACATACCGCATTTTAACTGTTTTTAATTAGGACAACTTCCTCATACCCAATTGTTTTGATATTTCAGGTGGTTCAATTAAAGTACCCTCCAGTCGGGTTGCCCCTTATTGGTCCTGATGAAGACCCGCAAGGCCAAGGTTTAAATCCCCATAGGCCATCAAGACGGGTCGAAACGTCGACGCCCACCCTTTGCTACCTGGGACACAATTCCAGTCCTTCGTGCAAGACCACCAATGGGGTCTCTTTCTGAACTATACTAATTGTGTACTCAATAAATGTGACCAAGTTTCTTGGCTTGTGGACGGTGAATTACAACCGATTCACATTGCCTGTAATTGTAACTAATTGATCACCCCTACTACTATGCATCTTTCATTCCTTGTTCTATCCACGCACTTTTCAATCACTTTCCTCTGATGCACGTTTCCTCTTGGAGCAACCTTGTTCTGTTCTATGAATATTGCAGAAAATTGCCAAAACTATAAAATAAATGTATATATAACGGCTTTCAGTGTTTTGGTTGTTGTCCTTCGCTGATTTGAATGACTTATTCAATATTTCGAGCCTCTGTTTAAGTATAATTGTGTTTAGGCTCATGACTAGTTAACTAACTGACTAAGTAAAACATATCTCACATTTATCAATCATTGGATAAGGACCATTGTTTTCGGTCAGTATACTTGTGGCAGCCACAATCTGTGGCTCCTTTCATGGCAGCACAGATGACCTTCTGAGTGCCAATGCTTTGAGAAAGGGGTTGGTAGCGGCGAAAACTAATGTCCAGGACTACAGGAGAATAGGAGTGTGAGATGAACACCTGTGGCAAGCCATGATGTAGTATTTCCTTATGAAATCATCTTTTCAATCTTGTCCATCTTAATCAAGGAATTTACGCTCACCAAAACCATAATGGGGGGTCACTAGAACCTGCCATTCTACCCTTCCATTGACATCTCTGGCCAGTGGACAACCACAACTATGACAGGGCTCCATTCAAAAATGTAATGGGTGACTGTAGACTTGTCTATATGATGTCTACCTCACCTAATAGAGAAGGACTACTCTTTCTGCTCAGCAGTGCACATTGCATTGTAACATATTGATTAGTTTCAGACTCATGGCTCTCTACTTCCCTCAGTTCTGTCCATTGAAATATCGGAGGGAGGTACATCGGACCACTCACCGGTCCAATTGGCCTTTGATCTAGAACATATCTTCCCTCCTCTGATCTTCTGAAGAATGCTGGCAGGTAGATATTGACTTCTGGAAGAATATGGGACACTTTGTTCACATATCTGAATATATGAGTTGAAAATGAGACCTTGGTCCATTTGGCCCTGATCATCTAAACAGTGGGAAAAATACTTGGAAGGGCCTCTTGATATGTGACTCTTCCATCATCAGAAGGATCAGTAATAGTGAACAAGTCAAACTTGAGACTTTGATCCGGTACCTCACTACGGAATATACTACAAGCCTGTCAGTGGGCGTTCAGTGACAACAGAACACTGAAAAGTATTCCCTAATGCATTATACACCAAAAAGGCTGAGAAAGCCTTGCTGAAGCTCCACTGTCACTATTATGTGCAAGGGGCGAAAGTGGGATGCCTGTCTGCATTCCGACCATCACAAAGGAAGATACAAATGACTGTCATGGCCGTGTCCATTCATGACACAGCTAGCCAACTGTTGACCTATCGCCTTGACATTGTTGACGCAAACACTTCCTATCATGTGAAGCTGTATCACCAGGAGGCACAGCATGACTCAGGACCCATGCAATGCTTTCAGAGACCCTTAAACTTTCCTTCCTTGCCATCAGATGAGCTAACTTTGCTTGAGCAATATCTTCATGGAAGAGATTGCCAAGGGTATATTGGATATGTCTGCATGCAAATTTCCAACCATAGATGGTTTAACCAGTGAATTCTTTAAGACATGTAATCCCTTGATGAAACTTATGCTACATGCACTATTCAATGAAACATTAGAAAATGGATCACTGCACCCTCTCCTCTCTCCAACACAGGTATTACTCCTATGCAAAAGGGGGGAAGAACTGAAGTGAATATTATAGTTGTTGACTTATCTCACTGATTAAATTTGCTTTGAAGATTGTAACAAATATGTTCACCTACAGACTCAAGAGGGTGATTCCTCTCTGATAAAGACTAGCAGGAATGTTTTGACTGGGACGCTTCACTCACAGCTGCATCAGACTATTAGCTGCTGTAGGTGTTTTTTTCAGAGAAAGTATTGACTCTTTCACTAAAATTTGAAATTCAGTTGGGTAGAATGAGGTTCTTTGTTTTGAGTTTGGAATGGCCCAGTCAACGAGAGAGCTTTGTTGCCAAGGTTAGGTGGCTCTATGACTCCACTGTGGCCCAATTTTTCTGTGGGGGCTTCCTATCAAGACCAATATATAGTCACACATTAAGGATACCTATTGTCCGTTCTTCTCTTCCTTCTGTGTTTAAAAACCTGTTGGGCACAATAAGATACTCAACTGCCATCAATGACAGACTCAGTCCAGATGGGCCACTCAAAGACTTGCTCTTTGAAGATGACACATGGCACCCTAAGATCACCCACCACATCTTTGATACCATTAAGTGACTTGATACAGACTCTGTCAGAGTTCTCAGGAAATAGAATAAATTGTGGGTGGTATAACGCTCTATCCATGTCTTTCGTCACCCTTAAGACATGACATAGGACCAGGGTATGAAATGGGTACATAAAGGCCATAAATATGAAGATATTTCTCACTAGAGGCCTCAAGAACATGGAAGAAGATGCCTTCACTCATGATTGAGGTAAAAATACTTCTCCATATGGTTGCACCTTAATCTATCATTGTGAAGAAGGACCCAAATAATTAAAATGGTGCTGCCACACGGTTACAATTACATGATTGGCATACTTCCATCGGTAATACTTGAAGCCATCTTATCGAAAATCAGTATGGGCATAAAATTGTACTTATTGGGTGGGACTAGATTTTGATTAAAATTAAGTAAACTACATGCACATACACAGGTCAGTGGCTAACATCTACCTCAATGCTATTCAAATAAAAATGCACACCACCTGTCTCAATAGGCTTATTTCCTCTTATAGTGCAAGTCTGCCGTATAAGGGCCTATTTACGAGTTTGGTGGTGCGACGCCGGGTCCACCCCGCTGCAGCACTTGCAAACCCGTGGTCAGGCCACCCGCCAGATTATGAGGCACACAGTTTTTCCTCTCCAGCACAGTTTTCATGGAGAAGGAAGGAGAGGAAACTCATAATATGCTTGGCAGGACAGCAGCAGTCCCGTCATGTATATTGTGGCCTCCTGGCGTAGCAACAACGCCAGGAAATGGCCGGTTCCTTGCAGCTATGCAGGGCAATGGTGTTCTGACTGCCCTGATTGTAATGGACTTGGACTGCCACTCATCCACGAGTCTGGAAATCTGTGGACCACCAGACTCAGAATAGGCCCCTTAATATTAATTTAAAAGGACACAGATTAGGGACCTCCTAGGAATTTTCTCTGGTATATTGTTATAATACCCTCCCACCCTCTATTGTCAACTTTTCAATACACATTATGATTTTTGTTTGACCTGGCCCTCTTTGAAGGGTCAACCCCAAACCTTTTGCCTTCACCCCTCTTGTTTTGCTGAATTTGTTTTTGTTAGTCTTAGGCCTCTGTGCACTTTACCACTGCTAACCAGTGTTAAAGTGCTTGTGCTCTCGCCCTTATACATGGTAAAATTGGCCTACACCTAATTGACACATTTAATTAATCTGTAAGTTCCCATTAAATGCTACTAGCAGACATGCAGAATTTATAGTGCCACCCACTGAAGTAGCACCTTGTCTCAGGCTTGTCACCGCAGCCAGTAGTGCAGTTTTATACTGACATTTCGACCTGGCAAAATAAACCTTTTGCCAGGCATTAACCTTCTTTTTTAACACTCGTATGTTACCCCCTAAGGTAGGCCCTAACAGTTCTTAAGACTGGGTGCCTGGTATTTAATAAAAAGTAGTACATGTGTACTTAAGCTTTACATATACTGGCAGTGAAGTCATTTTTTCTCAGTGGTAAGGCCTATCTCTCCAATTGACTAACACTGTGTTACCTTATTACATTTAATAAATGCTAACGTTGGATTGGGAACGGTTAGAGATATGCTATTTAGAGTCAAATAAACTGTAATTTTATATTTGCTTCAATGGTGGAGGTGGATTTGAATTCAAAATTCAGAAAATTCCACTTTTAGAAAGTTAGCATTTTCCTGCCCCAAAAATGTGTGCCTTCTGCCAGTGTCTTGGGTCACATGACTGGGAATTGCTCCCCTGTTGGGGGTTGTGTATTCCTCCTAGACAGTGACACAAAGGGAACAAATAGTGGACAGGATGGGTCATCCTGCCAGGATAGCTGGGGGATAAGCTGTGCCTTGCCCTACTTGCGTTTCAAAAGGCGTTGCATCCTACATACACAAAGGGACCTGACACCAGTTACTTTTGTCACCACAGACAGTTTGGAGCTTAAAAAGTGGAATGGAAGAATGTTTCAGAACCAGATGTGTGGGGCAGGACAGTAAGTCCTTTCACACACAAAGGTTGGAGTCACTCTTCAGATCACTTCTGGAAGGCTCAAAAAGAGGGCTGCTCTGCTGTCATACTGCTGGAGGGACTACCTTGCTGCTGGGAGGACTGCCTTGCAGTCCTATTGCCTGAGGAAGGAAGATTGGACCTGGTCCTTGAACCCAGGTCCCTTAGACTGACTTCAAGGGCTAGCTGGCTGGCTTCTTGTGTGAGCTCCAGCGACACAACAAGCTCCAGAGATGGTATCTCCCCTAGTCCTGGACCATTGACGTGGTGTTTATGTGGCCTCCTCCTACCAAAGCCTGAGACTAAGAACATTGTTTACCAAAAACTGCTCAGACAAGTGACAGGAGACTGGGTCCTACCTGCAAGCTGATCTGACGGAGACACAATGGGGCCGACTTCCCTGCAGCTCCTGCAACATTTATTTATTTATTTCATTTATTTTGAATCTTATATAGCGCACAGCTACCCCCAGCGGGGGTGTCCCGGCGCTACGAGCAGCAGACATTTGTGCCTGTCACTATGCAACTAAAGGTAGGTAAACAGCCAGGTTTTTAAATTGTGTCGAAATAAGCATTTCGATTCTGTCAGACAGAGGGACAGTGGCAGGTTGTTCCAAGCTTGGGCCGTGATAACTGCAAATGCTCTTCCCCCATTCTAGAGCAGCGAAAATGGGGAGTATGTAGAGGGAAAACATTCTTCTTTGCAGCAGCAAATCATCTTCAACTGGACTTCCCAGCGACGGTATCCAGCCTCATAGAGCCATTTTCCACTAGAGCCTACAGCTTCTTCCTACTGGGAGGATCCGAGCTCCAGAAAAACTTCTAAGTGCAAAGACAGAAATCTTCACCTGGCTTGATTATAACCTACACCCCATCAATGATAAGGACCTACTCAGCTGGAGAATCAAGCTTCTTCTACTTGGGGATTTTCCTACCCTTATCGATGGCTTCACCAAGACCTCGTCGAGTCAGCCCCCTCGTCATCTAGGCTACAGCCTGGTTCATTGCCCCACTGAGGCTCTACCATCTTGAGAAGTTTTTTTACGTTTCTTCTATGTCCAAAGGTTAGCTGAGACCATGCCCAATCCACCCCTTGTATCTGAACCCTGCTCTATCGCTGTCTGCCTTAACATTTGACTTTGACCCTGTCTCATACGACCAGATACCTGCGGTTGGGCTTTGGTTTTTTAAATCTATTTTTTACTAAAAAGTTTAAAAATCATACCTCTGAATCTTCTGATTGTATTTAATTAATGTTATTGTCATTATAGTTATTAAAAGTTACCCCAGTTTTCTAAATTTGGTGTGGGACTTTTCTTGTTTTATGATTTCACTTTATTACTATTTTTGTCCTGCATTAATACTTTACACATTGCCTTTAAGTTAAGCCTGACTGCTTTTGTGGCAAACTACCAGAGAATGAAGCACAGATTAATCTTCAACTTATATAGTAAGATATGTGACTTTCTGTGGTTCACCATGACAAGGATTGTGTTTATTATTTGAATGGGGCTTCCACTCCCCTCATTTATTAATCCAATCATTTACAATTTCTGGTGGAAATTCTGTTCACAGTTGCCTCGGTAGAACTCTTCCTCCATTCCCTAGCCCATTTCCTGGCTCTGTATTGGAGTAACATCAAGATATTAATTGGGAATTGCCCCATCTTTGGGAATTGGTGTGTCTCTAGAACACACAGATATTTAAACTATTTATTTTTCCTTTGCACTCCTTAAACAATAAATGTGGACGATAATGACCTATGGCGTTACTGCCAACTCTCAATATACTTATTATGTAAATTGGTCGACCACCGAGGGTTCTTGAATGTCAGTCCTGGAGGGCTGGATCCATGCAAGATTTTCATGATAACTACATTTATCTAAATGTGGATATGCTAAAAATATGTCATAGATCTGGCCCTCCAGGACCGACATTGGAGAACCTTGCCCCATAGTACTGTAAGAATCCCCCATAATTATGATTTTCAGAACGATTTTTCAGAGGCAAATTAGGCCTCCTTACTCTCTACAAAAGACAAAATCTATTAGCAAAGCATATCTCAAATTATTATACTTCAGTCTTTTGCAAAATTGGTACTGGGCACGATTAAGATTGCACGGGGCAGGTAGTCTACCCTACTCTGTTGTGATGTTATAGTCCTACCTGTCATTTACTACACATATTATGGACATGTAAAAAAAATTCTGGTTACTGGCATGAAGATATAGGACATTGACGTATGGGACAATCTGTCTATGGTTAGTGAGCTCAAGATCACAACGTTAACATATTTGCCCTACTACATGATGTGTCCAAAATTACAGGATGGCCTAAGCACAGAAGAAGGTGGTAAGTGATGGCACTGACAATGGTCAAAGTATGTACCATGTGACACTGGAAGTAAGCTCCCTATCCCTGAATTGGTTTAACTTAATGAAGTTACCAAAGTTGCCTCCTATAAGGGCATGATCTCTAAGGTTCAAGACCAAACGATGATCTTCTAAATAAGTGACCCTTTCGTACGACCCCTTCATAAAATGGTACAGCCAAAGTACCCCTCTGACAAATTCATGGAGAGTTTAATTTGAGAAATAGGATCTGCCCTGATAGCACAATTTTGAGGAGCCGTAATGAATGTACTTTCTTTTCTGCCCTAAAATACCATAAAACCAGATGTTTCAGAAATGTCATAGTTCCTTGCAGGCCAAGCAGGGGATTGGTTGTCTACAGATCTCTGTACTTATTTGTTTTGAGTAGGTCTAAGGGCAAAGGCTTTATTTCTAAGAACTAGCTGCAGACTGTGAGGCTTCACAATGCTTACTATGCAGGGTCTTGTGTGCAACCATTGTGCCACCAACTTAAGTAGCCCTTTAAACATGCCGCAGGCCTGCCATTACAGCCAGTTTGCAGTTTAAGCTGCCACTTAGACCTGACAAGATAAACCTCTTGCCAGGCCTAAACCTCCTTTTTTTAATACATCTAATTCACCCCTAGGGCAAGCCCTTCACAATCTAGAGGGCAGGTTGCAGTGTATTTTAAAAAAGCTGGACATGTAGTTTTGAGTTTTACACGTCCTGGCGGTGAAAAACTCTTAAATTCATTTTTCACTACTGTGAGGCCTACTTCTCCCATAGGAGGATATTGGATTAAATAATTACATTTAATAAGCGATAACTATCAATTGGGAATGTCATGTTTGGGGGTCTGAGAATTTATAATTAAAAATTTGATTCAGCAGCAAAGTCGAATTTTAAGTTACCATTTTAAAAATGCCACTTTTAAAAAGTTGGTGTTTTTATGCCCTAGCTATTTGGTGCCTGCAGCCTTTTCCGGGGTCAAACAACTGGATGTAGTTTGCAGCTGGACTTTGTTTATTCCTCCCAGACAACCACACAGTATAGAGATTAGTTGTGCCTCGATGGGCCATCAACTGGCCTGATGGAGGGTGGAGCTGGGCAAAGCCCCCATTGAAACTGAATAGGCTTTGCCCTGCCTTCACAGAAAAGATTTGTTACCACTGCATTTTTAATGCTGCCAGCTTAGAGCCAAGGCAGGAGAGGAAGGAAACTTCAAGGACTTCAAAGGGAATTCTCTAGAATCTGCTCCCACTTCAAAGTAGCACCAGATATAACTATTGGACCCTCTGACCCAACTTTTCAGTTCACCTCTGGACCTAGCAATACTACAGAAGAAGGACAGCTGTTCTGCTCTGCTGCCAGAAGGACTGCTAAATTGCTGACCTGCTACTCTAAGGCACAGCTGCCTGCTGCGCTGCTTACTAAAAAAAAGGACTGGACCTGCACCTTTCATCCCAAGCTGAAGTGAGTCCAGGGGTCAGCTGACCTCCTGTTCTGAGCTACAGGGACATAACAAGCTCCAGAGGCTCCCTGCATCCACCCAGCTGACCTGCTGCCTGGTTCTGCAACTGGACCTATATAACTTAACCTGTTTGAGCCTCTGCTGGAGTGAGTTTTCGATCACCAAGAGGTGCTCCTCAAGTCCTGGACCATTGGTGTGGCCTCAGTTGTGCTCTCAAAAGATTGGATAAATCCTGAATCTTTGGGCTCTTCGTGACCACAAATAGGCCTGTGCATACCCAAAATCTTGCCACCCGTGTCGCCTACCAGCGTGAAGCTCTGGTGATCCCAACTCTTCATGCCACAGCAACTGCCAATGTCGGATGGCAACATGAGATTTGCACTTCGTGCTACAGCATTGACAGCTTCTGGTGACCGCCAGCATGATTCTCTAGCACATCCCTCCATGACACCCGGCAGTATCTATGTTCCAGAGCGATGACTATCTGTGACACCCAGCCTGTTCTTCGCGTTACATGGGTGACTATCTGCAATGCTCTACCTGCTCCTCGCCCCCACTTCCACCAGACACAGAACTCTTCGCTCTAGATTTTGAAGGTAACTATTTCTGTGGGACTAAATTGGTCCTTGTATCCGGACTGCGCTCCCTCACGGGTAGCCTGAACTTGTGACTTTCACCTGGTCTCATGACCAGATAGCTGCACGTAGAGTGTTGTGCTTTTAGGCGCCTTACACACCTGAAATCGCTAAAATTGCATTTATTCAGGTCTACTGAGTGTATTTTTGTCATATTGGTGTCAAATAATTTATTACATTCGACTCTATTTGTCTCAGTTGGTGTGGGATTTTTTTATTTTGTGTTTTCACTATATTACTGGTTGAAGTGCTGCATACATACTTTACACATTTCCTCTATTTTAAGCCTGACTGCTTTTGTTTAATGCTATCAGAGAGTTGAGCACAGGTTAATTTGGTGTTTGCTTGTATCTCATACTGTCAGACATTCTGGTTGCTGCTTGCGTAGGGTTTCACCCCATCAACCAGTGACCCAATGTCCAACCTTCATTCTATATGTGCTGCATTCTGCAGCATGCATAGAAAGAGAAAAATGACTCTGGCAATTGTTTTTGTGCAGTAAGGTGTTCCTTTCAGGCACAGGATGCAATCCTGGCTGTAACGTAGGCAACCTTGCACAAGGCGTAAGGGTGCCTGAAATGGCATTTGGCAACCACAAGTCTGACAGCGCAGTGAGAGAGCGAGCTGGAATGTGCTAAATGTTAGTAATTATGCTGCATTCATGTTCTCTCATTGACAGAGCACAGCAAGATGTCTTGCTGTGTTGTACTGCATCACATGTGTGTAAATCTGGGCCTTACCCTTTGTCTTCAACTATCATATTTTGTCCACATCCATAGCACACTAACTTATCCAGTACAAATGTCTCACTAGCTCCTGTGACAATTTAGAGAATTTTTTTGAGCAGGAGATTCTCAGTGCTAAAGGGCTAAGCCTGCTTGCTTTTCTGATCCATCTCTCCTGTAGTGGCTTTTGTGGTTGTAATTTATATGTAGAATACATATTCACCACGTGCCATGACCCATCAGGTCTACCTTGGCCTCTATTTACCAGTCTAGAAGGATTACCCAAACCTCGAGGCTCTGTATTGCCAGTTCTGAATAATACTAAATATCATCCGTTACAGGGCAATTGTTGGTACTTTCTAAGGTTCAAATCAAATTCAACCGTTTTGGCGAGCTATGGTGAACCGCATCCCCTCCATGAACTGCTGAATACCTCACATATGATTTCACAGAGGACATCACAAATCACATTGCCCATTACATCACTAATGATAATGGGAGTTTCTAGAAAAAACACAGATAGGCAGGCGCTTATACATCATTCACAAATCCAAAAACAAAACTGACTGACAAATCGTTTATCCGGGGAAGCTGTGATTGTCCACTAAAATCAGCTTTAAAAAAATTACAGTTTTCTCCAAAACTTATAAGTTATGTTGAACCAAGCAACCACCATTTTCTATCCCCTGCTATTAGCTCACACCTCATGCACCAGATAACATAATTTATTACCTAATTAATGATATCACTACTTTATAAGCAGTTGAAAAATGAAGTACTACTATCAACAGCAAAGAATACTTTTTAGAGATGAAAGGTCCAGGAAGTTGTACTCAGTAGTAATATATATCCTCATCATTATAATTTCAGCTGGAAGGCTGGAGTATTATTTCATCATACACTTGTTCCCGCATTGGAAATATTTATTTCCACTGTCAGCAAATATATGAGGAAAAGAGGAACTGTTTCATGATTTAATGATCCGTTATCAGTTAACAGTTTAAATGAAAACATCAAGTTGCAGCAGTATCCATATTTAAGAAATGGCCTCATAATTTTTGCATAAATGAGAAAGGCTGTGTTTGCATTTCCATAAGGTAAAGGGGCCTATTCACAAACTGCATTTTATAGTATGTTTTGTACTACTTCACCTACACTAGAAACGCACTACAACATGAGTCTTCGCACATGTAAGTATAGTTTTTAGTAGTAAATATGGGAGGGATGGGAGAGTAGCTGAAAAATGGAAAATTAAGGATGGTGTTTAGGGAGGGTCAAGGAGGGGTTTAGCGATGGACATGCACCCACCAGCAAAAGAGTAAGCCCATTGCTATTTAAAAACTGCACTTTTCAAGTTACTAAAGCCAAAAAGGCGACCAAAACAGTAACAAATTAGTCCAGCTCAGAGTTGAAGTAAGACCAGCACTAGCACTGGCCAAACCTTGGTACTGCAACACCTTCCCATAGAAAATTCTAGAAGTAGGGACTTAAAATAAAACCCAATAGGAAATTATGATAAATAAAAACATGATAGGGTTTTAAAATATTAATAAAAATAATGTAATGTAAAAAATTTCAAAAAATAGTACATACCTAATATTAAATTAGAAAGTATTTTAATACCCTGTTTAAATATTTAAATTAATGTGGCATCAATATTTTATTAAAATATAATTCAATTACCTGTAATTAATTCCATTCATCACTTCTTTTGTTTTACTTTAAATGGGGATTAATTGTTTATTTAATTTCCCAAAAATTAGTCTAATTTAATTTTAAATATTTAATTGACTAAAGATTTAGTGAAAATTAAGTTAATATGCTGTAACATTTTATTCTTTTATTTTACATTTCAAATAAATGAATAGAATTAATTCACATGAATCTTTAAATAAGATTTTTTTCTAATTATTTTTATAGTCGATTAATAATTTTTAAATATTTCATATACCCTACATAGGGAACCTCCTCAGTTTTGCAGCAATTTCCACATAAGTATAGGAACAAGTAAAAAAGTATATTAACATTAATGTAAAGTAATTTATTATATTTATTTTAAATTTATAACAAAATAAAAAATATACAATGCAGCAAACGTAATTCTGAATATAATCTTGGAATAATTTAAATATTTTCAGTTAAATTAAAATGATTTTTCTGAAGTGTAGATTAAAATTACATTCCCACCACAAGTAAATTAATATGTTTTTATTATGCAACATTGAACATAATGCACCTGCCCCCACCCCTATTAGTGTGATTTATCAGATTATGCAAAACTATTAGTCTGAATTTTAGGACAGCCCGAGTGGTTCTGAATGGGCCATGATACCTAAATCCCAGTAGCTCAAAAGTTCCTCAATGTAAATTGAGTCATTACTGATAATTGCACTACCTGTCTCATTGACGGCTCTAAAAACTTCAAAATGTTCCTATTTACCTCTCTATAGGGCGTCTATAGACAGGAAGAACCGGGCGGAAAAGGGTTTAATATGGTGGCGGTGTCTTCTAGACACCGCCATCCATATCAGGATGCAGGCGGGCGGCAGCCTTTCCGCCGCGGAAAGGCATGTGGATCTTCAAGTTGGGGGCCCGTTGCAGGCCCCCAGGATGTTGGGGGCATTGGGGGGCACATGGAGGTACCTATGGTACCCCCCTGCATGTGCATGCACAACATGGCAGGCATCACGCGGTGTCTGCCACGTTGTGCATGCATATGCACAACATACACTTTTGGCATTGCGGCGGGTGCTGCTGAAGGCACCGCCCGCCGCAATGTCAAATATGCGTGATGCGCAGGCCAGTGTGGTGGGCGCATCCTAATATCCCCCATGTGACCAGCGCACATATGGCGGACGGTCCCATTTTCCATCGGGATGGCGGGCGGTCAAAGTCCGCCCGTCATCCTAATGATTCTGTAAGTTTCCGAAGTGAAGTTGGTAAAGCTATTTTGCCTTGTGATGAAATTGAATTGCTTCCACAGGTACTTTCCACATTTTTGTCCATTGGGGCCAACGATGAGAAGTTCATCTCTTCGATGGATCCCATAAACTCAAAGATCGATCATCAGAACAAGCTACCCAGAATTCCTCGGTGCCCAATAAACCCAGAGGCGCAGGCGATTGGCCATGTAATAGCATATTTACTTAGGCAAGAAGTTGTAGTACTAATTGTGAATAGATGTAATACTCCCATTCTCCTGATACGCAAGGTGGGCAAGACAATATGTACAGGTTCACACAAGACATTTGGGTCATTAATAATATGATTTTGCCAAGCTTCCCTGTGGTCCCCCACAATGCCACCATGCTTTTTTGCATTCCTACAAATGTCCAATAGTTTACTGTAGTTGATTTACCACTTTCTTCTCCATCTTCATACATTAGAATCAGTATATCTTGTTCACATTCCCAAGGACCCAACTTCCATGGACCTGACTTCTTCAAGGATTTAAAGAGTGCCTCTTAATCTTTTCAGAGTCACTGAAGAAGAATCTAAATGTGTTGTTTTTTAAATTTAGTCCAATATGTTGAAATGTTACTTTTGGCATTCGTTGCTCTAGATAATTGCAAGTAGGACACCATCTAGCTCCTCACTGAATTGACTAATAAGGGGCTTAAGGCTTCAAATGTGAAATTACAGTTCTGCCTTACCTGAGTTTAACACCTTGGACTTGAGAGATCTGTTTGCAAGTGCCACCTGTCCTCTGAATTAATTGAAGCCATTTGTAAGTTGCCACACCCTCCAACTGTATTTTAGGTACATACCTTTCTGTCCATCTCTGAATATTGTAGACAGTGGATTCGGGGCTAGGCTGAAATAGCAAAGCCTAAGCAGGGATATGTCAGAAAAGACATCCCTGAACACTTGCAGAGGTCTAGTGAAGCCAAAAATGCAATTGTGAAAAATGTAACACCCGTTGACTTCTCTACCTGCTTTAGGACTCCCTGATTATGCCAACTATTTTACCTTGTAGTCATGAGCATAATGAATTTGCACTTGGAGCATTGGTACAGAGCCATGAGGATCAGAAAATGCACAACATAGCTTGTTACTTTTCATTTCTGGATCCAGTTTCAGCTGACCTCCCATCGTGTGTATGGTCCATAACAGCTTCTACAACTCTTGTTGAAGCATCTGTAAAGATAGTGTTGATTTCTCCTTCAACAGATACTATGCCTCATTCTGTAGTTGTACTCGTCCTCGTTATAAAAACCCAGCTCCTCTTTACAGACTGATTGTCCTGATATGAAATATTATTGTTGAACCTGGGACACACTTTGTGTCAGCAGTGGTAAAGGCAGTATGCAAAGCTTTAGGAACAGACCAGAATGTCCAGTGTGCATATCACCCAGCATCAGCAGGCAAGTTGAACAGAATTATTGATACTCTCAAGAGCAAAATTGAGCAGGTATAAATAATCTTGGGCCGACCCATGATGTTCCCTCAAATCCCCCAGTCCTTACTGCTGAGCTGGATTACAATTGAATGATGATGCAGTCTTACAATGATCCTGAAAGCCTACACAACGTCTTTCCAGTTTTTGTTCTCAGGTGCAAGCAACCATGCCTGAGTTTCTGACCATAGCTTTCTACTCCCTATAGCCCGGTGAGTCCATGTACAGCAGAGGAAGACTGCATGTAGTCTCACTGGCATTGACCCTATCAGATCCTGCTCATCACAAACACAGCTATTACCTTTTGTGGTCTGCTGATGTGGATTCACTTGTCTCCCTGCAAGCGATCCGGTCCACCTAGAGATGATGGTGCTCCTGCTTCCGGACATGTACTTGGCCCGAGATCCCCTGCCAGAACTCTTCCTGCTGAGACCCCATTATCTGCTGGTGGGCCAAGTTCTTTGTATCCACCATCTTTGCCTGCTCCACCACCACTAATGATGTTGCCCTTGCAACCTCTTATCATTTCCACCTCTGTCTGAGGTAAGCAGCCTCTTTCTTCTAGATACTGGATCCCTTTGTAGGTCTGACCTCCTATCTTTGCTACTACTCTGAGTGTCTTGTTGGTGATGGGAAACAGCCTTGCTCCAGCATGGGGAGTTATTCTGAGACAGAACTGTACTGAACCTTTTCTTGCTGACAGCGTCTCCTCTGCCTATAGGAGGTACTTCTATGTGATGCCCATTTCATTTCCATAGCAAGAGCCTACCCTTGGCAACCCTTAAATTGAACTGTGATTTATTATCCAGGATGCATTGTTCTCACAATGAGACACTTTGATCATCATCCTTCACACAGAAGGATGGGTTTGTTTCTGCCCTAATCCCCATGCACGGAACTCCTGTTGCTCTAGATGAAATAGGAAGAAATGCAGACATTTTAGAAGCTCTTGCAAAATCTACCACAATAGCTATACAATTAATGAAAGAGCAACTAGACACACAAATCAAGGTGCTAGTTCAAAATAGAATGGTATTAGATTACCTTTTAGCAATCAAAGTGCAGTTGCACTATTGTAGGTATTGAATGTTGCGCAGACCTTCCCAACACTTCCTTAGTATACATGAGCACATAGATAACATCAAGGAGAGTTTCTGGAAATAACACAATATTCAGAGTGAGTCAGATCTAAGTCCCAACTGCATCGATATTTGGCTAGGGGGATTCTTTGGACCCTGGGGAATGAAATTATATAACTCAGTTATTGCAATAAATTTTAATGTGATTGTTTTGCATATATGAATAATATTAGTATTATGCATTGTCCTATGCTTTTGCATAAATAAAATCACTACCAATACTGTTACACTTGCTATTTCTGAAGATGAAGGGAAAGTGACTTAGAAGATATAAAACGTGGAGTGATGAGGCTCTGTTCTATTTAATCATGTAAAGAATTGTTCCTTCCACCAAAAAGGGGGTTGTCAAAATATAATCATGTTTTCCTATGTGGTCATAGGCATGGCCAAGATGGAAAACATAGCGGATGCGTAATTCAAGGCTTCCGCGACCACGCACGGACTCCTGCATAATCCGGTCACATTGCCTGCCTTAGCACTGTTGTAGAGAGTGCCATAACGTCATCTGGTAATAGGTTTTGACAGATTTGAACCCCGATTTTATCGGTGAGCAGGTTTGGCACAGGTGAGGCCTGGTTGGTGTTTGCTCATTCCTCCTGGGCCTAGTGGTGCTGAGCCACCTGCCCAATGATGTCTCCTGGGACTCTATTGTTTCAGGTCACCATGGGGGTGTGTAGGATCCCCGGTGCCAAAAGATTGGTGTCTGTCTGGATCTGTGAGGTCTCCCCTGTTGACATCTTGGGCACCCTAGGCACCACACTGCAGGAAGCAGCTGATTACTGCAGTGGGTATGGGACCTGAGGCCCACTGCATGGACTTAACTGATTTTTTCTCTTGGTCTCATCTGAGGTTGCAGTGAATATGGAGATTAACAGAGGGACCCATTGGTGTGGCCGTCTCTAACATTTTCTCCCCCAGTGATTCTCACTGTGTAACCCTCTCCTCTGACAGCGGGGGTGGGGTGTAACACTCTTCATATCCCCCCACCTTCTCCCTTGAATGGGTTTTGGCTGTCCACTTGATTGCTGGGGCCTTGACCTGTGAGGCCAAGTGGACTGTCAGACTTGGCCTTACTGGTAAAGGATGACCCCAAACACAACTGGCAGCCAGATACTACATTTACAAGTTTTTGACACAGGGCAGCACAGTAAGTCACTTTGCTGTGCTGCCTTGCAAGACAAGAAAAGGGTAGGAATGTGTCTTACTTATGATATACAGTGCATTCGTGTCCTTTCATACTGCGCTGGTGCCATTTTGGGTGCCTCACGCCAACGCAGGCACCCTTGCACCATGGTGCAAGGGTGTCTGTGTTGTGTGAATGATTGTTTTTGTGCAGGAAGGGGCAGTTTACTGCACAAAAACAACTGATGGTGGGGTTTTCCACCTTCTATGTGTGCTGCAGAATGCCGCACACATAGAAAGTGGAAGAAACACAAAAAAATAAAGTTATTTCTTCTCGTCAGCCCTCCATGGGGAGGCGTAGGATTTTGATGTATTCACAGGTTCACAAGCCCTTGTAAGTCTGAGAATGCGTTAAAATCCATGGGTGGTGCATGGGATCACCCACCACAATGCCCATGGAAAATAAGGCAATGCAGCAATGATTCTTTGCCTTACTCCACATCTATGAGGCCATGAAAAGCTGTGCAAAGTGGCTTAGTGTGGCCTCGTAGATATTGATCTGCACTCGGCACCGTTGGTGTGTCAAAAAAAGTGATGCACAGGTGGCTCAATGGTCTTGTAAAAAAAGGTCCCTAGCTTTCAATAAACTGTGGGATTGCCATTCTGCTGGTCTCCTTTTTCCGCCACTCCTAATCACTCAAGGACCCAGAGCCCTTGGATTTGGTGTCACTGGCTACCCCCACATGCTGAGCACTGGAGACCAGCTAATTGAACTGCTTGCTCCTTCTGATCAATGTACGGGGTAGGCAACAACACTGTGAGTGTAGTGCAGGCAAATGAATCGTATTCTCTAAAAATGTGTCTGCCACAGTGCCAGCATTCCTGCTCTATCTACCATTCAGGGACTAAGTTCTTCTCCACTTCCACTTAGGGCTTACTGGCAGTGTGGGGGGTCATCATTAGCCCCACAGTGGATGATGTCGATCAGCACTTTAGCACTCAGAGTCAGGAAGTGACTGACCTCGCTCCATGGAAAAGTGAATTGACTCCCTTCAACTATAACACCATGTTTGTGTCACACTTCCTTCAGCACCCCTCACACATTGATGTGATCCAGCTGCTAGTGTCACTGGGTGATGTGATTATAACCATACTTAGGTTTTCTGGACTCTCCTGCCACTGCAATGTGATCCAGGGGCACATCACCTGCTGGGCTCAGTAATCGTTGCCTCTGGTGGCATAAATGACTAATTTCTGCAAATAGAGTGAAATATCTTTCTTCACGATGAGGGGTAAATTGGACCCTTAGAGCCCCATGGATCTGTGGTGCACTACACAGGCCAAAAACATTGATCCTTGCTCTGATTCCACTGCTGACAAACTTGACGCCATTCTTGCAGTCTTCACTGACACCCATGACTCCTTAGAGTCCAAAATCGATGATGTAGCAATACATTTTAATCTCCCCCATGAGGACTAGCAGAAGATTTCAGAGCGGGTTTTACTGACTGAGTCGATGCTTCAAACCCTCCAACCACAAACCCAAGTCTTCCAACAGCAAGTACAGGAATTCACTGGTAGTGTTTGATTTCTGGAGGGCATAACAGTATTTGGAGGGTAGATCTGGAATGAGTGCCATCAAGGTGGTGGGTTCACTGGAGAATCTCGAAAACCATGACATGGGGTTCTATCTTAAACAATGGATCTTCACTACAGTAGCAGCTCAGGGCCTGTTCATCTTTTTTGCATTTCAGAAGGCACACAGGGTTCCAGCGAGCCATCCACCTCCAGGAGACCCCCACAACCCGCGGTAGCGGAACTGTTTAACTATAAAGAGATAGGGTCGAATATGCTTTTCTATTCCCTGCTTGACTTAAAGTAATAGTGAATCTCAAATCTTGTTTCTTCATAACCCCTGACAAACCTTGGAACTGGGCCCAATGGTCTGACAAACCAACACCACTGCCAGATCCTAACAAATGTCACTAGAATAAAAAAAGATGCAAGAAAAGCGGAGGTCAGGATTCTCTGGATTGGACACATGGCACATCGCATCCACCCCTATGCAACAAAAGGTCTTTGAGTCCAGGGATGCCGTAATAGTGTTGGTATCAATGACAGCCGTGGCCCGTGCAGATAAGAGCGGTGGGGCAGTGGGGCCAGGTGGGTGGGGGTTTCGACGGACGATGATGAGGGAGAATTAAATAAATAATTAATTTTCCCTCCTCATCATCCATCGTAAAATGCCCCCACCCGGCCCCACCGCCCCATTGCTCTTACCTGCACAGGCCGCGGCTGAGCAATGATCAATCCCGGGACAACTGGGCCTCTCAAAAACACCACTGATTCACGCCGCAAAACCAGATCTTTGACAACCCCTGGAGTCTCCTGTCCTAAAGCTCTCCAGAACATCACCCCACATACCACTGACTACTACTTGTGAGAATCGCTTTTACACCTCCTGTGGAGGAAACTTGAGGCAATTACTGTTTTACATAGGATGAGTTGATTATTGTCTCGGATATGCTTACACTATGATTCATGGTGGCCAATGGTGGGGGCAGTCTGACCATATATTGTACATCATGCATAGGGCTCCCGGTTTTCCGTTTAAATGGATTTTTACATATAAATACAGACGGAAAACAAGCTTTCCTTTTTCTGTATTTATATATAAAAACGGGAAAATACTAGTACATTTTGTCATTGACCATCTGGTTTCTCCCCCTCCTTAGAGGGTTAAGAGGTGTCAGCCTGGGCTGAGACAGCTTCCCGGGCACACACTCAGCCGCACCAGAGTACTTCACAGGTCTTTGAAAGACCGTTACCTTGTTAATGAGGCTTCGATGTTCTTTCACCCTTAGCCTCTGCCGATTGCACCAGCACCCGTCTTTTCCTCGCAGACTGGGTTTTACAATATCCAAGGCCTGCAGAGAAGGCTTGGCATTTGTGGCTGTTCGGGGACGGGTGGGCAGCAGAGAAGGAAAAGGTCTCCGTCTCTTGCTTCCTGCACAGACAACACAAGGAAGGTATCCGCTTCTTCTCTGCCGCTGGCAGCTGCCCTCCCCCTCTCTTTCTTACTTTTATTCCCTCTCTGTCTGTCTAACTCCTCCTCACTTACCGAAAACCATGACTCAAGAAATGGTTCGCACCCTCCTTTTCTTCCTGATTTTTTAGCAGCTCAAATTGGATTGTAGTTGAAGGCAGTGTGAATTTCTCTCAGTGGGGCAGTATGATGTTCAGTGAGGGAGCGGATGTGGCACTCTGCCTATGACAGAACCTGCAAGGCTCTGAGACAGATGGCTTGTGATAGCACTTTTAAGCATCTTTGGAACATTCTGCAAATGGCAAAATTTTCAGATGAATGCATAGTGTTGACCAATAAAAAACTGAGCGCATGTGTGCATTGCCAATTTAAATAAATGTGGAAAAATACTAGCTGTAGCATCGTCTTTTGCTTGTGGCAAAAATAAATGTGGATAAATACAGAAAAAATGCCCCAAAAATAAATATGGATAAATACAGACGGAAATGGCAAAAAAAAAAATACCAGAAAACCGGGAGCCCTAATCATGAATCACACTAACAGGTAACCTACATCATGGTTTTTACAATGTGTAGTGCTTGCTCATAATATGCACCCATTTCATGCCGCTGCTTCTGGGCAACAGGTCCATACATGCCCTGCTTCCTCTCAATTTGTATCTGACATAGTAATGATCGTCTCTCACACAAAATACTAATGTCCAGGCACAGTTGAAACATGTTGTCTGGCTCACCACATACTTTCTCATGAATATTATATGTTTACCAAGCTTGAGCAAGGAGTAGTTTTAGACATGGCCCTAGGAGGGGAATTTTATTGGGTCATATTTTGTTGAAATGTTTTTAGCAGTATGTCAATTTGCTGACCTTAGGCACAAGCGAGAGACCTGTGTCACTGTGGTGGAAGGTATCCTAGTCACGTAACAAAACCCCCCTCAGTATTACTGCTAGAACCATTAACCTCAGGCCTGACCCTCAGCACTGGTATGGTGCCAATGGCTCTAATCTATTTCTGTCCTCATTTTAATGATGGCTTGGTTGAACTTTCTCACACTGAACATACAAGAACTAGATCATTGCGTCAAAAGGTTTCAAGCATACTGCTTTCTTAGATGATGAGGGGTTCATTTTGCTTCACTCCAAAAGACTCATCTGATTGAATCTAAAGGTTTAAAGCACAAGGGTAGATGGAAGGATTAATTGTTTTATACCACCTATTCGACATATGCCAGAGGTGTACTTTTATGTGTAATGAGCACTACGTTTTCCCCAGTGACACAGAAGGCTGACCCTGTGGGTAGATATCTATTTGTTCCAGCAGTTGGGATGAAAGGAATCTCTTTACACTAGCAATAAATGCTCCTAATCAGTGGCAACCTGTTTTTAAGATACTATTTCTATGATAATGGACTCCAGGGTCATTGCTGACTGCAGGGGACTTTAACATGGTCCTGAGCACAGACCTTGAACAGCCGCAATTCCTGGGACCAGGGGTTCAAGTCTGGAAAACAACTGAAGCAGAGTTCTCTGACCTCCAATTGGTGTATGGTAGAGCTCTGGAAATCAGTGCATCTCTACACTAAAGAGTACTTCTACTTCTACACACTTCACACACTGTGCCCTTGCATGGATCTGATCTATGCTAAATCACCCTGAATGAATTAATTTAGTTAAATATCAGGCTAAGACTCTGTCAGACCACAAACTGGTGCTCCTAATCTTACAATAGTGTACTCAAAGACCTAGTTGTAGATTCCAGGTTCCAGCTCTCCAAGAGACTGTTTATAGGCGGACAAAGGCAGAGGTGAATGCTGCTTATTTTGAGGCGTAGGAAGGTTCTACTAATGCTATTGTAGAATGGGAAGCCTTCATGGTTAGCATATGTTGCACTTGGATCACTGACATAATATCGACTACAAAAATATAGACTTATAAAAATATCGATGCCAAAATATAGAATACCAAAATATCGACTCCCTATCTCCAAACAGGAAAATACAAAAATATAGAATCCAAAATATTGTTGTAAATAATATAGTTAGTCAAAATATCGAATTATTTAAATGTTTTAAAAGTAATGTAAAATTAATGAAATAATACATATAATTAACTGACACATACTTAAAAATACTTAAATAACATTAAAATTAATAAATAATTAATGTAAGTAAAAAAAAAATTAATACATATATATTAACTTAATATTTATTAAAAATATTCAATATTTTCTGCGTAGGATAGCGGGCGGGTAAAATTTACTATTACCACTCCAGTAAGTGCAATAGTAGGGAAAGCGTTGGATAGCGGGAGGGTAAAAATTACTATTCCCACTCCAGAGAATGCAACAGTAGAGAAAGCGTTGGATAGCGGGAGAGTAAAAATTACTATTCCCACTCCAAAGAGTGCAACAGTAGGGAAAGTGTTGGATAGCGTAGGGGTAAAAATTACTAATCCCACTCCAGAGAGTGCAAACGTAGGAAAAGCATTGGATAGCGGGAGGATAAAATTTACTATTCCCACTCCAGTGAGTGCAACAGTAGGGAAAGCGTTGGATAGCGTAGGGGTAAAATTTACTATTCTCACTCCAGTGAGTGCAACAGTAGGGAAAGCGTTGGATAGCGTAGGGGTAAAAATTACTATTCCCACTCCAGTGAGTGCAACAGTAGAGAAAGCATTGGATAGCGTAGGGGTAAAAATTACTATTCCCACTCCAGAGAGTGCAACAGTAGAGAAAGCGTTGGATAGCGTAGGGATAAAAATTACTATTCCCACTCCAGAGAGTGCAACAGTAGGGAAAGCGTTGGATAGCGGGAGGGTAAAAATTACTATTCCCACTCCAGAGAGTGCAACAGTAGGGAAAGCATTGGATAGCGTAGGGATAAATATTACTATTCCCACTCCAGAGAGTGCAACAGTAGGGAAAGCGTTGGATAGCGGGAGGGTAAAATTTACTATTCCCACTCCAGTGAGTGCAACAGTAGGGAAAGCGTTGGATAGCATAGGGGTAAAAATTACTAGTCCCACTCCAGTGAGTGCAACAGTAGGGAAAACATTGGATAGCGTAGGGGTAAAAATTACTATTCCCACTCCAGAGAGTGCAACAGTAGGGAAAGCGTTGGATAGCGTAGGGATAAAAATTACTATTCCCACTCCAGAGAGTGCAACAGTAGGGAAAGCGTTGGATAGCGGGAGGGTAAAATTTACTATTCCCACTCCAGCGAGTGCAACAGTAGGGAAAGCGTTGGATAGCGTAGGGGTAAAAATTACTATTCCCACTCCAGAGAGTGCAACAGTAGGGAAAGCATTGGATAGCGTAGGGATACAAATTACTATTCCCACTCCAGAGAGTGCAACAGTAGGGAACGCGTTGCAAAGCAGTAGGGTAAAAATTACTATTCCCACTCAAGTAAGTGCAAAAGTAGGGAAAATAATAAATTAATATTTTGTTAACAATTAATTAACTATTAATTCCAAAACAAGTATTACAATTAATTACCAATCACACAAGATTTAATAATTGATTATTTATAAATACCAATATATTTTTGTTTAATTAATTACCTATTAATAATTAATTAACAACCAATTGTTTTTCAATAACAAACATTAATAAATGCTAATAATACCAATTAATCATTAATTAATAATATATTGATTAACGATATACACAAATTATTTAAATAATTAATTTTTTACAATTATATTACTTCCCACCATATTCCCCTATAAACACACTACCCACTACAAATATTAAATAAATACAATTAATATAATTATCAATTAAACAATTAATACAAATTAATTACCAATTAATACAAATTATTTACCAATTAATAATTAATCAACCACCAATTAATTTTCAATACCAATTAATAATTAACTAATAACAATTAAATTACTTCCCACCCTATTCCCCTATAAACCCACAACCTGCTACAGAAGTAAAACGCTAAATTAAATTAATGATATATTAATTAACAATATACACACATCAATTAAATAATTAATTATTTACAATTATATTACTTCCCACCATATTCCCCTATAAACACACTACCCACTACAATTATTAAATAAATACAATTAACATAATTATCAATTAAACAATTAATACAAATTAATTACCAATTAATACTAATTATTTACCAATTAATAATTAATCAACAACCAATTAATTTTCAATACCAATTAATAATTAACTAATAACAATTAAATTACTTCCCACCCTATTCCCCTATAAACCCACATCCCGCTACAGAAGTAAAACGCAAAATTACATTAAAAATTATTAATAATTCCAATAAAATATTATTTAATGTATTATAATTAAATTACTTCCCACCCTACTCCCCTATAAACCCACAACCCGCTACGGAATTAAATTACACAAAAATAAAATAACATAAAATTCATTACTTTAAAAATATTCTAACATACATTACAATATTAATACATACTTTTAACACATATACTAACACTTAAAACACTATAAAAAATTCGATATTTTTAACAACTATATTATGACTGTCGATATTATTTACTTCTATATTATTGCAATCGATATTTCTTACCTGTTTTTCGATATTCTTCACCACTATATTTTGGTAATTCGATATTCTGTCCATTCTATATTTAAAACTCGATATTCTGTCCACTCGATATTTTTTTTTCGATATTATGTCTATTTACCATGAGAGATGGTCCAAGTACGAACATTACTTATTCAAGAGAGAAGACCATCGATAGGGACATCAGCAAAGTCTTTTTCTAGCTGTCTCAAGCCTGTTTGCAGAGCGATCAATTGTGTGAGTAGTCCTCTGTGAACCCCCGTGGAAGTGCTCATACAAGTGCAACGGTAAATAGACATAATATCGAAAAAAAAATATCGAGTGGACAGAATATCGAGTTTTAAATATAGAATGGACAGAATATCGAATTACCAAAATATAGTGGTGAAGAATATCGAAAAACAGGTAAGAAATATCGATTGCAATAATATAGAAGTAAATAATATCGACAGTCATAATATAGTTGTTAAAAATATCGAATTTTTTATAGTGTTTTAAGTGTTAGTATATGTGTTAAAAGTATGTATTAATATTGTAATGTATGTTAGAATATTTTTAAAGTAATGTATTTTATGTTATTTTATTTTTGTGTAATTTAATTCCGTAGCGGGTTGTGGGTTTATAGGGGAGTAGGGTGGGAAGTAATTTAATTATAATACATTAAATAATATTTTATTGGAATTATTAATAATTTTTAATGTAATTTTGCGTTTTACTTCTGTAGCGGGTTGTGGGTTTATAGGGGAATAGGGTGGGAAGTAATTTAATTGTTATTAGTTAATTATTAATTGGTATTGAAAATTAATTGGTTGTTGATTAATTATTAATTGGTAAATAATTAGTATTAATTGGTAATTAATTTGTATTAATTGTTTAATTGATAATTATGTTAATTGTATTTATTTAATAATTGTAGTGGGTAGTGTGTTTATAGGGGAATATGGTGGGAAGTAATATAATTGTAAATAATTAATTATTTAATTGATGTGTGTATATTGTTAATTAATATATCATTAATTTAATTTAGCGTTTTACTTCTGTAGCAGGTTGTGGGTTTATAGGGGAATAGGGTGGGAAGTAATTTAATTGTTATTAGTTAATTATTAATTGGTATTGAAAATTAATTGGTGGTTGATTAATTATTAATTGGTAAATAATTTGTATTAATTGGTAATTAATTTGTATTAATTGTTTAATTGATAATTATATTAATTGTATTTATTTAATATTTGTAGTGGGTAGTGTGTTTATAGGGGAATATGGTGGGAAGTAATATAATTGTAAAAAATTAATTATTTAAATAATTTGTGTATATCGTTAATCAATATATTATTAATTAATGATTAATTGGTATTATTAGCATTTATTAATGTTTGTTATTGAAAAACAATTGGTTGTTAATTAATTATTAATAGGTAATTAATTAAACAAAAATATATTGGTATTTATAAATAATCAATTATTAAATCTTGTGTGATTGGTAATTAATTGTAATACTTGTTTTGGAATTAATAGTTAATTAATTGTTAACAAAATATTAATTTATTATTTTCCCTACTTTTGCACTTACTTGAGTGGGAATAGTAATTTTTACCCTACTGCTTTGCAACGCGTTCCCTACTGTTGCACTCTCTGGAGTGGGAATAGTAATTTGTATCCCTACGCTATCCAATGCTTTCCCTACTGTTGCACTCTCTGGAGTGGGAATAGTAATTTTTACCCCTACGCTATCCAACGCTTTCCCTACTGTTGCACTCGCTGGAGTGGGAATAGTAAATTTTACCCTCCCGCTATCCAACGCTTTCCCTACTGTTGCACTCTCTGGAGTGGGAATAGTAATTTTTATCCCTACGCTATCCAACGCTTTCCCTACTGTTGCACTCTCTGGAGTGGGAATAGTAATTTTTACCCCTACGCTATCCAATGTTTTCCCTACTGTTGCACTCACTGGAGTGGGACTAGTAATTTTTACCCCTATGCTATCCAACGCTTTCCCTACTGTTGCACTCACTGGAGTGGGAATAGTAAATTTTACCCTCCCGCTATCCAACGCTTTCCCTACTGTTGCACTCTCTGGAGTGGGAATAGTAATATTTATCCCTACGCTATCCAATGCTTTCCCTACTGTTGCACTCTCTGGAGTGGGAATAGTAATTTTTACCCTCCCGCTATCCAACGCTTTCCCTACTGTTGCACTCTCTGGAGTGGGAATAGTAATTTTTATCCCTACGCTATCCAACGCTTTCTCTACTGTTGCACTCTCTGGAGTGGGAATAGTAATTTTTACCCCTACGCTATCCAATGCTTTCTCTACTGTTGCACTCACTGGAGTGGGAATAGTAATTTTTACCCCTACGCTATCCAACGCTTTCCCTACTGTTGCACTCACTGGAGTGAGAATAGTAAATTTTACCCCTACGCTATCCAACGCTTTCCCTACTGTTGCACTCACTGGAGTGGGAATAGTAAATTTTATCCTCCCGCTATCCAATGCTTTTCCTACGTTTGCACTCTCTGGAGTGGGATTAGTAATTTTTACCCCTACGCTATCCAACACTTTCCCTACTGTTGCACTCTTTGGAGTGGGAATAGTAATTTTTACTCTCCCGCTATCCAACGCTTTCTCTACTGTTGCATTCTCTGGAGTGGGAATAGTAATTTTTACCCTCCCGCTATCCAACGCTTTCCCTACTATTGCACTTACTGGAGTGGTAATAGTAAATTTTACCCGCCCGCTATCCTACGCAGAAAATATTGAATATTTTTAATAAATATTAAGTTAATATATATGTATTAATTTTTTTTTTACTTACATTAATTATTTATTAATTTTAATGTTATTTAAGTATTTTTAAGTATGTGTCAGTTAATTATATGTATTATTTCATTAATTTTACATTACTTTTAAAACATTTAAATAATTCGATATTTTGACTAACTATATTATTTACAACAATATTTTGGATTCTATATTTTTGTATTTTCCTGTTTGGAGATAGGGAGTCGATATTTTGGTATTCTATATTTTGGCATCGATATTTTTATAAGTCTATATTTTTGTAGTCGATATTATGTCAGTGATCCATCTCTCATTATACTCATAATGTCCTGCTGTACATCCATAATGTATGCTCTGGCCTACCAATGGCACTGCATGTTCTTGAGATGTTTGGTGGAGTGTCCACCATGATGCTGAACAAATTAAGTCATATATCTTCCCATTCCTGACACAGGGCCCACAAACTGTCCGAGATGAACACTGGAGGCCTGGAATTACCAACTCAGTATCTTAGGGTGATTATTTACAGGCATCAATCAGACTTAAAATTCGAACACTGCACTGGCAAAAGTAATGGCCTCTTCATGCTTCTGGAAGAAGCTGCTCCTCTGTCCTGCGGGAAGGATCTCAATCTCCAAAATTAAATTATTGACCCAAATATTGTATTTTTTTACCACTATACCAGTGGCTCTTTCTTCAGTGAGCTCAACATCCTGCTTGAAATCCGATGTGGAGTACTGACATCGGTTTGCTCTGACCAAATTGCATCTCACAATTGAAGACGGTGGCCTTAGCATTCCATTTTTCAAGACATATAGTAAAGCCATCCAGTTGCACTTAGTGATCCCTTGGCTGGCATTTCTTCCGGCCCTTGAGTTGCGATATCTTGCCCCCTCTTTCGGAAACATCTCAATTACAGAACTTTTATTTGGTGACCACAACTGTTCTGGTAAATTTTCCTGTCTACTGTGAATGTCAGAGAATGTTTGCACAAGTACCTCCAGGGAGCTGAGGTACACCACCCTTACTAGTGTCCTGGTGCTCTAAAAATTCGGACAAAAAACGAATTAACTTAGTATGCTAAATGCACCGGAAAAGTGTAAAATATTACATTAAACTGACAGACCTTTTGAAATGTGCTAACTCGCAGTAGGCAATCATTGCTATTCATGTAGGCTGCAGAGGAACCCTGACACAAGTTTCACTACCTTAGAAGAAACTTAATATTGTTTAAATATTACGTAATGTAGAAGCTTGACGTTAGATTGACGTTAGATTGATGCTTAGAGATGATTGTCATAACTGCAGAATTTTCTCATTTAGCAAAGACTATTTTAATATTCATCATTTTATTCTTGATTGTCATGAACTTCCTATTTCTTAATGTTTCATATAAGAATTTAATTGAATAGCTTGTGCATTTAAACAATGATGACTGTCATTTAGTTTACAAGACTGTATTACTTAACCGTGATTTGTCTTTCAGTTAGTAGTTCATTGTTGTTTCAGTGAAACGAATAGAGATATAGAAAGTCAATGGATGTGAGAATCCTTTGGGAACCATGTCTCATGTTTCCAGAATCTAACCTCGCAAAACTGCCTGCAGCTCTTAACATTATAAAAAGTTTGATCCGCATGTATTTCTGTGGGAACGTTGGAGCTGAATTTACTTACCAAAGAACCCTGTCTTTTTATTAGCTTGTGGAGGAGAAAGTTGACAACAATGTTTTCAATATGTTTTTCATGACTTTTATATTAGTTAGTATTTGCTAGGTAGAGGTAATGGTTTTACTTTGAGGATTGTCCCAGACCCTTGATGGTGATAACTACTGCTGCTATTGTTTTCCTCCTTTTTTACCTGACTTTACTTGTATGCAACAGTTTGCTACTACAACTGTATGCTGATCTGATACTCGGCTGAGTCTTATTAAATACTATTTATGGGTAATTCTGCTATTTAACTTTATTTTGAAACTTCATGCTCCTTGATTTCACTCTTTTCTATTTGATTTCCAACTCTTTATGGGTTCATAGTAATCTAAAACTCTGATTTATAGAGAAGGGAATCTATTCCTTTAGGGAACACACCTATATGCATTGATACTGATGACTGATTTTGTTCTTGCCAATTTTCTTTATGATGAAAGTTTTGTAAACTTATTTGATTGATGGACTAACTGAATAAAGATTAAAAAATAAATAAAGATCGTTACTAATCTTTAATGAGAAAATAAACATTTTAAAAGACAAGGCAGCTCTCATTATTGACTGAACATAAACTATTATTTTGGAGATGTCTAAATGCTCCTGACTTCTAATACACAATTCAAAGGTACATCACAGAAGAAAAAAGACATAGCGCGGGAAGGTGGACTCAACTCTTATTTAAATTATCATTCGAAATTAATTTGGAGCCCAGTATCGTGCTATCAGTTTTCTGGCAGCAGATGATGGTTTTAATTTTTCAGAGCAACGAGAAAATAATAATTCCCAAGTTTAGAAAAGATATCTGAATCCTGGAATCTAATGCCTGGAGTTGAAGGAGCTGACAAGGTGCAGTTTTAAAAGGCGATTGTTTTGGAGGTGTGAGTATTAATAGGGTGATGTGACATCTATTGTGATTGTAAATGTGTTTTTGTTGTGTTAATGGATTGAGAATAAATGATTGAGGAAAACAGATGAATTTTGATCTATGTTTTATGTGAACAGATTGAAGAATTCAGACTCAGCGTAGCCTAAGATCCTAGGATAATGAAAGATTGAGACAAGCGTAGAAGACACTTGAATAAATTCTTGTTTGCAGAGATTTTGTGGTGAAGAGTGGGTGATACCATTACCTACACAATTGAGATAGAAATAATAATAATTTTCTGTGGTTGACTAATAGTAATTGACGTTTGCAGAATTTAATTGCGCAAACAGAGAAGCTGCATTGATTAGGGTGATTTTGTGATGGTTGAGATTACAATTGCGATGTGAAAATAGTTTTAGTTTGAGAAAAGTCAGAAAGTGTAAAACCCTTAATATTTTGGTTGTTGAATTACTACTGATTTGATTTAGAAAAGCAAACAAGAAGTGATATATGTTTTGTCTTGTTCAAAAGCTTGTGATTTGTAAAGGTATGTGAGAAATTGAAAAGGAGGGTGAACTGCTGCAGTGAACAAGATCACACTTCATAGTGAACTGCAGTGGGATTGGTCCATTAGTGTACTTTCCCTGCTGGGTTGGTTGGTGACATCAAGGTGCAGCACTGTGATAGGATAGTGATTTGTGAATGCTGCATTAAGCTTTGAGGACAGGATTTTGATAAAGTAACAACTGAAACAAGATTGGAAGAAAATTGGTGTATACGAAACAGAATCATAACATTGAATTGTGAACTGGTTGTTTAAAACTTTTTGGAAATCATTATATAGAGGAATTTCAACTGAGATGCCAGAAAAGAGAAAGGAAAGGAATATAACAGATAATGAGAGGAAATAAGAAGAAAATGAAACAGATAGTAATTCAGGAGATGGATTATTAGAAGAAATGTTGGCTGCTCGACCCCCACCTTATGTGCCTACAACTGATAGTGCTAGAAGTAGCACCACAGTAAGCAGTACAGTAGCGACTGATTTGGTAGAAACGAGAGACCATTTCAAATGTTACAGGTTGCACAAATTGCTTAGAGACAGATTTTTTCCACCACCTGTGGTAAATCCATGGTTGTACCTGTACCAATACAAGCACCACAAGTAATGACTGTACACACAGTGCCTAGACCAGTTGCAACACAAGGAGCTATAGAAGGTTTACCTGAGATTCGTCCAGACTTAAAAAAATTCACAGATTGTGGTGTGGAGACTAACTCAGAGGGTTCAAGCACTACGAGATGGGGGAAGGATTGTTTTTATGACACCAATAACTAGAGAGAAACTAACTGCCAGGAACACAATCGCTAGTATCTCAGATCACCCACCTAGGAAGAGAAGACTTAGGTTTGTCGGTTATCCCCGATGGCTCCGACAGCGTTTCCACCTTTGGACCCTACTGCGGAGACTGCTGATGTTTATCACCCCTACTGCACAAAGATCCTTCCAAGCTGGCATCCCCCATCTAATGCTTCCTCAGGGCTCTTGACTTCCTGAGGCTTCCGCGAGCAGCAGCCTTCCTCTGGTGCATGCTCCCAAAAAAGTACACAGTTCAACTGCCGCTTGAGGTGAAGGAGCAGCATTCTGCCTTTGCGCTTGCTCAATAGAAGTTAGAGACTGGCGAATCCTTGTTTTTAACTCCACCTGCACGGAGTGGTGTGCACACTAGGGTTGTTCCCCATTTTTGAAGAGACTATTTATTCTGAACACCATCTCTGTCGTCTAGAGTGAGAGTTTTCTGAAGCTTGTGAACTGAATGGAGCAATCCAGGAACAGTAAACTTGTATTTCTTTGGACTCTGCAAGGACAGTAAGATAGAATTAGATTATTGTTGAAGCCAGAGACAATACTGTATTTTAAAGTTGAATTCATTGTTGTCAACATGCTGAGCTGAGAGTTCCTAATTCTTCAAGAGACATTCCAGTGAAGTAGTCAATCCAGAAAAGGTTCTAGAAGCCGCTAATTCTGTAAATTAAGTTTACCTCATGAACAACATTAGAGAGGGGCTAGACTACCAGTACAAATAGGTAGAAGAGAGTTTGACTGAGAAAAAAATGTTTAATGTTCGAGCAAGTGTGAACTAAAACTTAGTTCTCTCGTCCTTGCAGGTTGCGTTAACACAGTTCCAAATAGATGCACCACATCAGAATACTCTTTGCCAAACATAGAAAAGGCAGACAGGTTGGCAGATTTCTGATCTTGGTAGCAGTCTCTCTTTTTTCTGTCCCATTCCCCTTTCCCCCTTGTGGGTGTCAATGCTCACTTTTGGTGGCGCGGACAGTCGCGGTGGGGATTTGGGAGTTGTCATCTGCTTCTGTGGACTTGTGGCACTTAGGTAAAAGTTTCTAACACTGACCTGTAAGAAAGTATTTTTCCACCATGGTTTGAAGAAACTGTGGGTATTGAAAAGACAGATGGCTAAATGCAGTTTATTAACCCAGAACTTGAGAAAGAGAGGCCACTGAATATCCCAAGATTAAAAATTTAACTAGAGGAAATTATTAGGGGATGTTTGGAATTAGAATACTTGAGTAACTATCAAAACATTACAAAGACATTACAAAACAAGCTCAACTACACATGAGAATTTGACTGAATTGGATCCAAAACATGATTTGGAAATTCCCAACACTCTCCTTATCAGACGAACAATAGGGTACATTTCAATGATGTTGCAATTATGAATATACATCCTGCAGGAATGAGAATACATATTATCAAATTAATAAAATTAATCAATAAATGGAATAAATTTGAAAAACTAAAAACTAAATGTGCCAAAAAAACATGAAAAGAGAAAGAAGCAGCAGAATTAGGGAGAGACAATAAAAAGCCAGAGGAAGAGGGAGTTTCAACATATCCCCTTAGGGAAGTACCAGGAGGAGTGTCTGTACATGTACCTTGGAGCAGAGGTGATCTTACAGCATTTACAAACCATTTTCCAATATTGAGAGACAAGTCAATTCAGTGGTACACACAAGTTGAATGATTTGTGAAAATTTTGAAGGTTTTGTGGACTGATTTGGATACACTATATAATTTTGGTGCCACGTGATCTGTTGACTCAGTGTAAGACTGCTGTACAATTGCCATGAGATGAGCCACTGAGAGATAAACGCACAAATGCACCATCTCCCATAGTTATGGAAAAATATGAAGCAGTTATTACTTTCCTGAAAGGCAGAGTGCCACCAAAAAGATTTAGATTGGTTGAAAATGAATTGAACTACACAGGAGGCAAAGGAAACAGTTCATGAGTTTTACAAATATTTGTTGCAGGTGTTTTAATAGCATAGTGGAAAAGAGTATCCTGAACAGAAGGATATTGGGAATTTTGTGTCACAGTTTGTGTTAGGTTTGAGAGCAGAAATCAGTTTGCACATATCACAGAGTATAATCTGTTGGCAGAATAAGTCACTTGATGAGATCCTGCGCTATGCAAAGTATTGCTGCAATGAATTAGAAATGAAGCAGAAAAAGATTAAGGAGAAATATATGTTGGCACAGACGAAATTGGCCCACAAAGGTTTTCAGAATACTTCTTAGTAATGAAATCCTAGAGGAATGCAAGGGGCTGTTGTTTCACAGATGGGTTTTCAGGGAAATTTGGGGAGGATTTGATGTTCCACAGGCTTGAGGAGAACCTATTGATCTAGGAGAAGAAATGGAAGTTTCAGCATTGGAAAAGATGACCTCTTGTCACATCCGTTACATGGCCGGGCATTGGAAGCTGGAATGTAAGTTTAATCTTGATACTGCTAATGAAAATATGATAATCCAGAGACGAGATCATATGCAAAATAGGCCAGAGTAACAAATCCAATTGCCAATGCAAAAACAAGTTCAGATGATACAGTTTCCACAATCACAAATGATCCTATAAAATCTGGGAACCTTCAAATTTAATATAAATCAGATGCCAAAGGGAAACCCAATTTTTTTTTCCAGAATATGAATCAGAATGAGTTGCAGCATTTGAAAATTCAGTTCAGAATGCTCTTCAGCAATTTTCTGTGCTCAAGAGTGATGGCTCAGGTTCAGACAATTTTCTATGATGGGTCCTGAGACAGGAGAAGGATTGTGTGCTTGGTGCCGATTTTGCGGTAGGCCAGAGTGGTCCATATGTAGATGGTGAGATGAATGGCAACTCAATATCTTTTCTTGTAGATACTGGAGCAACCAGATCAATCGTTAGAACCGTGAAAGTCCCAGACCTACCCCTCTTGGGAAAGAAGATTAAAGTTGTAGGGGTTTCAAATAGACAGATTACAAATCCAATTTCAGAAGAGCTTCCTGTAAAAATAGGTACCTTTAAAGACAACATCAATTGGTAATTTGTGTCAAAAGTCCTGTAAATCTGTTAGGAAGAGATCTGTTGTGTAAGTTAAATTGCATAATTTATTGGACACCGGAAGTTGTTGCACTGCAGACAACTGATGAAGATGTAAGTTTCAAAATGATCCAACAAAAGACAGCTGTTGGATTTTGGAACACAAACACCTGGGTACAGGTTAAGTTAGGCAATAGCTTCAGCCCGTCCTGGAGAATCAAAACCTGTAATCGCATCAATTACAGCTGTGATTTGGCCCTGTGTCTTTTTAATCTTTTCATGTCAGATTTGTTACAGCATCTAGAAGCCATCATTGCTGACCCTCCCAATCGTGTCAACTGTCATTTAAAATATTTTCAGTATGCTGACAACACTATATTACTTAGCCCAACCCCTATAAGATCACAAAGGCTAATCACTGCATTTGATGAATACATTACAGCAAACTGTTTGGAATTGAACCAAATGAAAACCAACATAATTCAAAAGGTCCATTGACTACCAAACCTCGAATTTGGCAAGTCAGAGGAAGTACAATTGAAGATGGTCAAGACATATAAATATTTGGGCATCATATTCGATGATAAAGGCTTGTTTAAATGCCATTTTAACATTTTAAGAGCAAAAACATCATCCTTAATATTTGCTGTTATGTCAGTCAAGATACACTAAGATGCCAATCGTATGAACATCCACTGAAAGTCATGGGAGTCCAGCTGCTTCCGACTATTGCCTATGGCTCACCTATCATCAAGGGAAAGGATGCCAAATTATTGGACTTATTTATAATCAAAGCCTGCAAGTCTGTTTTGAAGATCTCAAAAGCTATTGGCCAAGCAGAAATAATTTTGTAATTCAGACTCCGAAGACAACTTTCATTGAGTCAGGGGTTGATTTTGAAATGTGTGCATTCTCTGTTTCTATTAGAAGTTGGCTCCCTAAGCAAATAATTGCTACAAAATAAATTGTTCTGAATATGCTGATGCTTGGAGATCCTACCTATCAGTGTACTGCCAAAGCTTTTAGTCGATGTTCTCTAAAGTGAATGACTTTGTTTTAAACAGTTCTTAAACAAAAGGATAAAAGTTAACTCATTCATTGATGGCGAGGAGGCTTTAGCTGCAAAGAAGCATGCCTGAACAGTGGTAAATTATCATCAGCGACTGGAAATTCAAATTTACTTGTCTACCTATTTTTAATCACTTATGAGAAACAAATTTCTAAAAATGCGACTTGGCAGATATCCCACTAAGGACGGCACTCCAAAATGGATCCAGCAATGGGCATCTAGTGATTGTAGACTGTGCGGGCTTTCGCAAGAAGCTTTATTACATATTATATGTGTCTATCCAAACCTGCTGAACACACATTGCATATTTTTAAAGCCATCCATTCTCGATGCAGTGGTGACGTCTGTCCGTCTGGCCCTCATTCTATCCTTATCAGGTGTCTCAATTACACTGACTTGTCATTTGATAACGTTTTTAACCATGGCAAAATGAATGTTTGAATCTTTATCATAAGAAAGAGACACTATGGTTCATTTTTCCTATCTTGTTGAGGGGGCTAAAATCTTCTATTGTCTCTCAATGTGAGCAGGCATTCATGTTATGATATTGGGAACCAACTGGCACGTGCATAAAAAATGTAATTTGCGATTCCCTATTAGCGAAAAATAAGGATTCGCTAATTAGGAATCGCACAAGCCTATGCATGTAGGAATCACTAACAAAATAGCGATTCCTACAAATTCCTCAATTGCGACTCACAAATTGCGTGTCGCAATTAAGGAATGGCTTCCCATTCATTCCTATGGGCCTAATGGCCCATAGGAATGAATGGGAATTGCATGCGCAATTTGCGAGTACCCATTAGGTACTCGCAAATTGCACATGCAATTTCAAGGGTGCCCAAAGGACACCCTGTTGCACCCCTGAAATTGTAATGTGAACCCATGTTGCGCACACACATGCCCCAAAGGCATGTGTGTGTGTGTGTAACATGCAACTTGCAAAAATGCACTTTAGTGCATTTTTCAAAGTGTTCGCTAATTACCACCAGGTATAGTTCTCCAGTAATTAGCGGACCCTAATAGCGAAATCGCTATTATAAATGGCATCTTGCATTGCATTCAAGGCATCACAATTTGCGATTCCTTAAATGCAATCGCAATTTGTGATTTTTGCCTTAGGGATGATGCATCCCAAATGCAAAAATAACGGTCGCAAGAGGGGCAGATTCGGAGAATCTGCCCGTTTGCGACTGGATTTTTCCTTGATGCATGTAGGCCCATATGTCATCTGAACTGCTGTCACCCAAAGTTTTAACCACAGTGAATGTTTCTATCTTAATAATAAGTTTTAGATTTCTGTTTATATTTTCCTTTCATCTTCGGTCAGGTTGAGTAACTCTCTCAGGATAATGCACTCAACACAATTATATTTGTCTCTGTCTGAATAGGTCATATGTTTTGCAATTAAGGTCAGATATTGTATTGAAGCACATGACATTTTGTTGTACCCTCTATGGACTTCTGCGGGTTAAGATAAAAGCGTCTCTAAATGCATACAAGCATTTGGCAATTTGACGTACTCTGCATGTTTTTTTTTATTTTGCGGGTTAGGACAAAAGCAGACCTATTTTTAACCTGATGTATTTTTATGCATACACCGTAAATAAGCACTTGACACTTTAAAACAACCTGTATGTTTTTCTGCGTGCTCGGATAAAGGCAGCTTTATTCTTAACTTGACAAATGTTTACATGTTTCGGTTTTAATTGAATAGCAAAATGATTTGTAATGTTATATGCTCTATATAAGAATATTTTATGTTAAACTGCTGGATATGTGCTGTAATGCACCATAACTTACTTACCAAGATACAATTGCCGCCAGGGAAACTGCAGTACTACTGGAAAGAAATTCAATATCCTGGACACAATTGAAAAAAGAGCTAGAATGGTGTCAACAGATGGAGTGAAAGCAATTCTCCAAATGAATACACTTTGAAAACAGAAGGAATTCAGGGTGTTTCTAGGAATGGATGGCTATGGAAGACAGTGGATACTCACCTTTTCCTTGGTGGTGAGCTAGAATGGTGTCAACAGATGGAGTGAAAGCAATTCTCCAAATGAATACACTTTGAAAACAGAAGGAATTCAGGGTGTTTCTAGGAATGGATGGCTATGGAAGACAGTGGATACTCACCTTTTCCTTGGTGGCTAAGGGCCTAATTACAAGTTCGGCAGTCCATGTGGCAACTGAAACTGTGGAGGTGGTGCTCCGTGGACTACCAGACTGGTGCTCCACCCGTCATATTACAACTATGGTGGTAGGACCACCACAGGACCACCGCAACCACTGGGGATCCCTGATCCCATGACGGTGGGACAGCAGTGTGAGGCTGTAATAGGCTGGAGATGCCAATGCTGCACTGTCAAGCATATTATGAGTTTTCTCACTGGGGCCCTTTTCATAGCAATGAGCCGGCTATGAAAAGAGTGTTGCTTCTGTACATTGCGGTGCATGTGCCCCCCAGTCTGCGTGCACCCCGCGTTCTTGCATGGAACGAAATGCACAACACTGTGCACTTTAGTCTGTGCAGGAACGGGCAGTGATGCTCCCACAGCGCTACCTTTCTAAAGATCTCCTATGAGCTCTAAAAAGGGACCACCACCACAGGACCGTCCGGCCTGTATTCTTGTTGCAATACGGTGGGGGGCTTGATATGGGTTTGGTGGTCTAGGAGTGGTGCACTGGCATTGCATCCCCTTCCAAGACCACCAAACTCGTGATCAGGCCATAAGCCTTTACTGAGGCTGATACACAGGGAAGTGTCTGATCCACTTCCCTAGGACAACAAATGTTTGAAAGCCTTCCTAGAGCTGGAAAAGAGTCTTTGTGGTGTCCCAGCACTAGGCATGTCAGATTACAGTAAATAATGTTTTCTTTTTTTTCAGTGAGAGGGAGGACTGTGTTCTCTCAGGGCTGACACAAAAATGTGGAGAAGCTCGGAATCCACTGGTATATTTTTCAACAACCCTTAAACCTGTAGCAGCAGGTTTGCCCGCCTGTCTTAAAGCTATTACTGCAGTGAGTGCTAGTCTGGAAAAGAATGAAAGCATGGTGATGGGATGTCCAGTAACCGTAATGATCCCTGACTCAGTTGAGCTTCTATGGACAAGAATAAAAGTACAGCACATGACCCATAACAGGTTAATGAAATACGAGCAGAGGATTTTATCCTCCTAAAATGTCATCATTAGGCATTGCCAGAAACTGGATCCTGCAACATTGATGCCAATAAATGATGATGTTTGTGATGAATTTGAACAGGATTGCCTAGATGTTATGGATTTATGCACAAAGCCTAGACATGATATAAAAGATGAACCCCTGATTGAATCAAATCATGTAATGTTCGTTGATGCCTCATGTCTAAGAAATAATGAAGGTACCCTAAGAGCTATATGTACAATACATTATATTGTTGAGGATTCATGGCTTCAGGATTTACCTCAGCACAAGTTGCAGAATTGATTGCCCTTACTAGAGGTTGATGTATAAACTACTCTAATGAGAGTCACAATATTTACAGCATGGCTTTGGCATTGTCCATGATTTTGGAGAATTTTTGTCAGAAAGAAGTTTTATGACCTCTTCGGGTACCCCAATTAGGAACAGGGTTCAGGCAAGGGATTTACTGAAGGCTCTCCAATAGCCAGTTGAAATTGCAGTTGTAAAACTTTCAGCCCATCTAAGTGGAAATGATCACATAGCCATGGAAAATATGTATGCAGATTCAGTAGTACGGTATTGTCAGTAGCACGGTTTAGTGCTTTGTTCGCCTGCACATTTAGTGCAATTTTCACATGTGGGTCTGCAGAAGACACTAACTTTTCCATGTTGAAGAGAGTGAAAGATACTGGGACGAATTGAGGAGGGTCAAGAAAATGTTTCAGAGGCAGAACAGCAAATGGCACTTGGATGTCTGCTAATGAGAGGCCAGAGTTGCCTGATAGTTTGTTGTTTCCAATGACACAGTATTTGCATGGTTACATGCACTTAGGTAAGGACCTCATAACTGAATTATTTCACCAGAGTTGGTTCAAGCCCATATTCAGGATGTTAGAAGTAGAGGTGTGTCACAGATGTGTGACATGCCAACAAATGAATGCAAAAAAAGGAGACATGTTACAATGAGTCACATTGGAAGTTCAGGTGGTCCAGGGAGGGGGCCACGCAGCCCCCCTCCTCATTCAGTTAAGGCCTGATGTGACAAGACCACTCACCTGAATTCCAGGTTATCCTTTAGGGAGAGACGAGAGATCCCAATGCCTCCTGTGGCCTCTTTTGTCATCAATGACTTAAACACTGTTCCCGAAAAGGCACCAAGGTGAAGCAGGAACGGCGGGAGAAACAGAAAAGATAACAAAAACCGCTCTGGGTTCTTGGATCTGCCGGAGTTGAGGCGGCAACAGGGATTCTGGACAAGTACTCAGGAAAGACATTGGGTCATATTATCAAGACAGGCGATAAAATTATCGCCGCATTAGGGGCAGAAAACTGCCGCTAAAACGGCGATAATGGGCCTGATAATATGCTCTATGGAACTCCATTTGAAGCTCAGGTTAGATGTCCTTCACATCTAATATTGGCTTCAATTGGAATTCCATAGAGCATATTATCAAGCCCATTATCGTCGCTTTAGCGGCAGTTTTCTGCCGCTAAAGCGGCGATAATTTTATCGCGTCTTGATAATATGCCCCTTGGTTCGGGATACTTGACTTTTATATTGAAATAATCCTGAACTAGCAGTCCCATGGGTTATCTGTTTATCTGTAAAACACTTTGCATGTGGAAACAGTAGAAATAAATAGAAAGACTGCCCTTTTCTCTTTTTATGAAAGTTTTTGTGCAAAGCCTCAGCTCGTAGCAAAACATTTCCAATTACCAATACAAATCACTAAACAAAGAAATGTCCCAAGAGTCGTGGCTCCTGTCTATTTTGTTCATAAATACCTTAAAGTTGTTACAATATTCAACTCTGCTGCTCAACAAATGTTTTGTTGTTTTGTTTGTCTCCTAGGATACTGAAACTGTTGCTGAAGCTATGTCGTCGAAGCTGAGTAATGGAAACGGGATCTGCAGCGATGACGTAGTGCTTATGCTGAAGTTCCTGCTGAAGAGTGTCTAAAACTAAGAAGACTGGAAGCGGGGCACTGAGGCGAGAGTCCGGAAGAGGAGAATGTCATTAAAGTGCTGCGTGCTGGAAACAGGTAAGTGTTGGATGCTCTCAGAGGTCAAGCAGGGAAAGCAGCATCGAGCGGTACTTTATAGCAGACTGCTAGAAGATGCTATAAGGGTGCACTTGTGTCTGTTGCTGCCAACAGTTACCGGCAGACTGAGTTCACGTGCATCTCGTGGCCCATGAGGATTTGGCAGAGGCAACTGAAATAACACGTGTGTGCACGTGCAATAAACGTGCAGATACAAATAAAAACAAAACATAACACCAAAAAAAGGAACATTTATAAAATGTATTTATCCAGTCATACAGGAAGGAAAAGAAAACCAGGGGGCATATTATGATGTGAAAGACAGCTAACATGGGCTTCAATTGGAATTCCATAGAGCATATTATCAAGCCCATTATCGCTGTTTTAGCTGCAGTTTTCTGCCGCTAAAGCGGCGATAATTTTATCTCCTGGCTTGATAATATGCCCCAAAGTGTGACATCTTCCTTCTGTGCAGTGTATCATCAGAACACTTAACATAAGACCTAATGTATATCGTCTATAACAACTGTACAAAACATACAACTTCCTTAAATAAACTAAAACTTTAAAACACTTATGAGCCATGTGGAAGGCCTTTTGCAAAGACTCACTAGTTACATTTTTGTTGGTTATTACTATATTCAACTGCTACAAATGAGGTGCAACCAATTTCCAGACAAAGCTATCAAGTTTGAAAATTTGAAAATAATGAAGCAATACTATAACAAAATGTGCTGGATTACGCTGCATAATTTACCTTTTGTTGCAGCGTAATTTATTCAACCCTGTCACATAATTTAGCCCTCCCCTGCCTCATAATTTCAGCGGCTCTGATAAAGACACTCTAGAACAATCACATTCCCAAAATGCACACAAGGTCACTGGTGACAGTTCCTCATGCTCCAGTATGCAACTACAGTGCAGAATACATATTGGACATTTACCCAAGGAAGTAGCACTTAGTAATTAACCAGTAGAAATTACTTCATTTGGGTAGATATTTTGTGCAAAACGGTGTGCTCTTTTGGGATAAAGGGGCAGGTGCAGTTGTATTGTGGCCCAGACACTGACACAGCTACTGACACACCCACACAGACACTTAGACACCCACTCACATACTCGGGCACTCACACACCCACTAACAGACAACTCAGACACTGATACACCCTCTCAGGGACCTACTCAGACACTCGAACATACATTCACGGACACACTCACACATTACTCATAGACCTACTGAGACACTCATAGACCCACTCAGATACTCATGCTCCCACTGGATGCACTCACTCACATCCACTCACAAACCCACTCAGGCACTCATGCACCCACTCACAAAACCACTCAGACAAACTGACAGCCATTCACAAACCCATCCAGCCACTCATGCACCCACTCACACCCACTCAGACATATGCGCCCACTTAAAGACAGTCATACACTCTCATACCAACTCACAGACCCACTCAGACACTCAGACAACCACTCACAGACCCACTCAGAGACTAACACACACAGATAAAGACCTACTCAGAAACTCATGCACTCACTCACACATGGAGGCACTCGCAAACCCACTCAGACATTCTCACACCCACTCACAAATGCACACAGACACTCATGCACCTATTTAGACACTTGTGCACCAACTCTCAGGCCCACTCAGAAACTCACATACCCCCTCACAATCTCACTCAGAAACTCATGCACTCACTCACACACCCAATGAGACACTCATTCACACACTCACTCTCAAAGGTGAAAGGTTACAGTTAGGGAATGAAATTAAAACATCTTAAAAATTCACTGTAAAAAATGAAAAGGTTACAGGGACAATATAGTTAGGAAACAGAATTAAAACACAGAAATTAACTGAAAAAACAACAGTTATAGGGACGTTATAGTTAGGCTCATATTTCACCTGTATGAAACTATAGAAATTTAGCATTTATAGTTACCTGAGCTAACTATAAGTTATGTCCCCGCAATGCACTGCTTATGACCTCACATTTTACATCACTCATGACATGGTCCGTGACATCACTGATGATATCCCAAATGACATCACTGATGACATCACCAATGACATCATCCACAGAATTACTCACCCCCACTCACTCTCCCACAGAACTTCTCATACACCCACTCCCATATAACTCCTCACAAACCCATACCAGTTCTCACACAACCAATTGCTTATCCATAGAGCCACTCACTCATACAGCTACTTACACACCCACTAACTCACCTATAAGCCACTCATGCACCCACTCATTTACCAATACAGTCACTTGCACATCCAGTCATACAGACACTCATATACCCACTTGTACACCCATGCAGTCAATCACACACCCGCTCAATCACCTATGCAGAAACACACAGTCATTCACTTACCAATACAGCTACTCACATACCTACTCACTTATTCATACAGCCACTGACACAGCCACTCATTCACCCATACAGGTACTCAAATACCCACACACTTGCCCATAGAGTCTCTCACATTTCACTCACTCACCAATACAGCTACTCACACACCCACTCACATACCCATACAGCCACTGACACAGCTAAACACCTACCCATAGAACCACTCACACACCCACAGAACCACTTACATACCCATTCACAGATCAATACCACTCACACACCCACAAATACATCCTTACAGCCACACAGCCAGATATGCACTCTCCAATACAGCCCCTCACACCCACTCAGTTACCTATACACACACTTAGGCATCTACTCACTCACCTATACAGCCACTTGCATGTCCACTCCCTCACTCACACAGCCACTCACACAGCCACTAAGACACCCATACAGCCACTCACACACCTATGCAGCCACTCACACAACCACTAACTCTCCAACATAGCCACTCAGACACCCACTCACTCTCCAGTACAGCCACTCACACAGCCACTCACTCATACAGCTACTCACATGCCTAATAACACATCCATACTGCCCCTTAAACATCAACTCACATACCCATACAGCCACTCAAACTTCCACTCACACACTGATACAGACAGTCACACAGCCATTTAAATCAGATATGATAGAAAGAGTATGACTAATTACTAGAACAGAAAGAATCATAATTTAACTTATGCTGTAGCTTAGTATCTATGTTTAAGTCTCAGAAACATTTACAAAACACGCTCACAGGTTGATGTGATCAGTGATGACATTTGAGATGTCATCAGTGAAGTCACTGACCATGTCATGAGTGATGTAATTTGTGAGGTCATAAGCAGTGCATTGCAGGGGCCTAAGTTACAGTTAGCTCAGGTAACTATAACAGCGTAATTTCTATGATTTTGTACAAGTGAATTCTGAGCCGAACTATAATGCCCCTATGACCTTTGGTTCTTTCAGTATATATATATATACTGTGTTTTGGATTCAATTTGGGCTGCTGAACCGCCGCTTACGGACTCTGTTGACCTATTCAGGTTGTGGCTTATACAAAGCTAGAGTGCTTCACCATATGTGGGACACTCACAGAGTTTTCGTTCTAACAGCGGCAGGTGAGGGGATGTTTTTATTGACGGCTTTTCCGCACTGATGACGGCAAGAGCCAGAAACGCGTCTGCGGAAGTTTTATAGCCGACACATACCCCGTGAGTGCACCGGACCTTGGGAGTACCATGAACTCCTTGTTTTTGCTGTGTAATAAGTGGTTTCCACCACCACTTCCCGGTTGCGCCCGCTGCGAGTTCGGCTGGCCCCAGGTGGAATACTGTGTTTTGGATTCAATTTGGGCTGCTGAACCGCCGCTTACGGACTCTGTTGACCTATTCAGGTTGTGGCTTATACAAAGCTAGAGTGCTTCACCATATGTGGGACACTCACAGAGTTTTCGTTCTAACAGCGGCAGGTGAGGGGATGTTTTTATTGACGGCTTTTCCGCACTGATGACGGCAAGAGCCAGAAACGCGTCTGCGGATGTTTTATAGCCGACACATACACCGTGAGTGCACCGGACCTTGGGAGTACCATGAACTCCTTGTTTTTGCTGTGTAATAAGTGGTTTCCACCACCACTTCCCGGTTGCACCCGCTGCGAGTTCGGCTGGCCCCAGGTGGAATACTGTGTTTTGGATTCAATTTGGGCTGCTGAACCGTCGCTTACGGACTCTGTTGACCTATTCAGGTTGTGGCTTATACAAAGCTAGAGTGCTTCACCATATGTGGGACACTCACAGAGTTTTCATTCTAACAGCGGCAGGTGAGGGGATGTTTTTATTGACGGCTTTTCCGCACTGATGACGGCAAGAGCCAGAAACGCGGCTGCGGATGTTTTATAGCCGACACATACCCCGTGAGTGCACCGGACCTTGGGAGTACCATGAACTCCTTGTTTTTGCTGTGTAATAAGTGGTTTCCACCACCACTTCCCAGTTGCACCCGCTGCGAGTTTGGCTGGCCCCAGGTGGAATACTGTGTTTTGGATTCAATTTGGGCTGCTGAACCGCCACTTACGGACTCTGTTGACCTATTCAGGTTGTGGCTTATACAAAGCTAGAGTGCTTCACCATATGTGGGACACTCACAGAGTTTTCGTTCTAACAGCGGCAGGTGAGGGGATGTTTTTATTGACGGCTTTTCCGCACTGATGACGGCAAGAGCCAGAAACGCGTCTGCGGATGTTTTATAGCCGACACATACCCCGTGAGTGCACCGGACCTTGGGAGTACCATGAACTCCTTGTTTTTGCTGTGTAATAAATGGTTTCCACCACCACTTCCCGGTTGCACCCGCTGCGAGTTCGGCTGGCCCCAGGTGGAATACTGTGTTTTGGATTCAATTTGGGCTGCTGAACCGCCGCTTACGGACTCTGTTGACCTATTCAGGTTGTGGCTTATACAAAGCTAGAGTGCTTCACCATATGAGGGACACTCACAGAGTTTTCGTTCTAACAGCGGCAGGTGAGGGGATGTTTTTATTGACGGCTTTTCCGCACTGATGACGGCAAGAGCCAGAAACGCGTCTGCGGATGTTTTATAGCTGACACATACCCCGTGAGTGCACCGGACCTTGGGAGTACCATGAACTCCTTGTTTTTATACATATATATTACCTACTGGCGATAGTTAGGACCAAGTCTCCATAGGAAGAGCATTTATTGTTTTGCTTATAACTTTGGCGTAGTTTGATGAATCTTCATGAGATTTTACAAACAAATTCTTTATTCATATCAACTCCTATGTGGGAAGGTTGGGGGTGATTCGTCAAGGGGGGGGGCGAGAAAATAGTGGGGTCCCAAAATGTGTTTTCTCCATGTTAATTTCCATAGGAAACTTTAGACAAGGCTACAGGTCGAACGGGTGAACGGAATTACACAAATTTGGCAGGGAGAAGAGTCTTGGTCTAGAAAGCATGCTTTTGTTTATTTGGTATAAATCTGTTCAGTAGTTTTTGAGAAATATCAAAATGTACAGATATCGATATTTGGGAATTCTGCCATCTGATTGGCTGAGGCATTACGAGCACAAGCAACTAGGAAGTGTTGCCACCATTTTGTGATTCCGTCAAAGCGAGTAAGGGGAAAAAAGGGCAAAAAAAAGTAGGAAAGAGGATGGTAGGAGCACTGTAACGTTTGGGGGGGTGTTTAGGGTGTGCTATAGAGGGGGTGCGAAGCGAACTACTCATGGCTACCAGTCTGAAAGTGCTGGGTACGGTTATTAAGTGAGGTATTGCGTAGATTCTGATGCTGCTAAGGTGAGCTGGTGCGGGAGTCGGGGATGAAAGCATGAGCCTAAACTGTGTGTCTTATGGTGTGAAGTCATGTGCCGCGGCCACTGTGCAACATCTCTCTAAGTAGTGTCAGTAATATTTTATATGTAATAGGAGGAAGTTTTGTTTGGAACAGGGTAATTTGTATATGGTGCTTAGGTGGTGTTATACAGGGAGTGAAAAGTTAAATCAATACGGTATTTGTAAAGTGCAAACTATACAGAAAACGATAATTGATTGGAAAATAAGAAGCATTGGGTACTAAATACTAGTGTGCATATTAGTTGTGTGAAAAAGCATGTTTGGCATTGGTTCATAAAGAGCAGTCTAAACGTGGAGTACATACAATAGGATGAAATGTGCAAAGCTCAACCAGACGTGCTACTTGCATTTGGAAGGTACATTTGTAACTTAAAACAATGGTGAACTTTTAACCCGCAGGTGGTGTTAAATGTTCGAGAATATGCTGAAAAAGAAAAGGATACGTTTAAAAAAATCATGAACTTTTAACCTGCAGGTGTCGTAGAATGTTCCAGAAAGTGTGGTGATAAATTAGATTGAACTTCTGACCTGTGTGTGGCACGGAATATTAAGTAGCTTTTCAGATGCAAAATTCAAAAATAACCAATGGAGATAAGTTTTGGAATGCCGATGAAGGAATGAAGTATTCTGATTTGTTGTTTACATGTATTTATATGTGGAGTGACAGAGAAATTGTGCCATTACTGGTTTCATTCTTGATGAAAGCGGTGCATTACATGTACTGTGTGACAAAGAAAGAATTGCATGCGTGTGTGACATTTGAAATGTGCATACCAACTACAAAGGTGAGGTAGAAATGAACAAGGTGTGTTATGTGTTCTGTAGTAGTGATTAAGTATTTGAGGTGATATTTTTAAGTTTGAAAGTATTTTTCATTTCAAAATAATATCCTGTTAGTAAAGTGTGGTGTTTCATATTGGTTATAAAATATGCATAAAGTTTCAACTGTTGTTATATAAGTACTTTATATATGTTTAGGAAATTTTCACAAAGAAGAAATGTAGTTTGTCATCTTTAAAGGACGGTATGGTTTTGAAAATGAGGTACAGAGTTAATTTAGGTTTGTTAATGTATTCAGGCGAGATAAACAAAATGTCCCACGTTTGCAAATTATACTTTTTGTGGAAGTAGTGGGGAAGGGGGGGTAGGATATGTATGTGTTATTAAGTTAAAAGCGATAAACCAAACCCGGAAATGTTATGTGGACAGGTTGTGGTCCCATTTTTTACAGTGAGAGCTAGATTTGAATAATAAGTCTAGGTAGGTTGTTGTACTGTGAGGCCGTCTGCAGTGTTTGGAGATTACATGGAGAGGAGATGGAGATAGTAAAAGTGATACGTTCCTTTTATATGTACGCATACTTTGAATCATTTGAATAGTTGAGATATAATATGAACATGGTTTCTGGTTTGCATTTTCGTATAGTTAATAGTTTTATTAGTTTGTGACTAGTGAATAATAAAAAGGTAGATATACTCAAATATATGGTAGTAAACATATTAATTATTGTCTGTTCTTATGAAATATAAATGGTTGGGGAGTGTTTCTTTAGAAGAGATGTTTTATAAATGTGTGAGATAAAAGTACATGTCATTACAAGTGATAGTAATTGTCAGGCTGTGTTCCTGTGCTGAATATACGTAGGTTTTTAAGTGGTCCGGGCTTTACTGGTGCTCAGTTTCACTAATTCTTTTGAGACACTCATCAATTTTTGCATTCAATTTAATGTCCTTAATATACATACAGTAAAGGGACGGTATATCAAAAGTTTGGGAATTACAACTTTGTTAACTCTCCCCATCCTCTAATATTCACTCTACAGATTGTTTAAATTACTTTATTAACATACAGGTGTATCGCTAGTTAAGCTGGTGTAGTGCCACTGGGCCCATTTATAAACCGTGCTATGGGATGGTCTATGTTTTACCCGCCAATTTGCATGTTTGAATACTTTTGGATGATAAGCATGACGGAAGACACCTTTAAAAATTAAGCCCGAGTATGGGTATAGTGACGCTACTAGGAATGATGGCGGTTTCTCTTTGATTTCGTACGGTTAAGCAATGGCGGGGTGGGGGTGGAGGAGGTGGGTATGTTGGTGATTAAAACACAGACTTTAGTAACGTGCAGATGTCTAGCTACTAAACGTGATGTAGTACCACTGGGACCATTTATTAAGCGCCCTATGGCATGGTATATGTTTTACCTGCAAATTGGCATGTTTTAATACGTTTTGCTGAAGAGTGTTTTGGGAGATATCTGTTGAAATTAAGCCTCTGTATGGCTATAGTGGCGCTTCCAGGTTTGCTGGGGCTCTTTGTTTTATTGCGTAAAGTTAAGCAAGGGTGGGTGTGGAGGTGGTGTAGTGGTTCTGGGACTATTTATGAACCGCCTAATGGTATGGTGTATGTTTTACTTGGAAAATTGCTGGTGTCAATACCTTTTGCTGATGAGCGTTCAGGCAGACACCTGTTGAAATTAAGGCTATGTATGGCTATAGTGGCGCTAACGGGAGTGCTGGGGCTTGTTGTTTTGATTTCGTAAGATTAAGCAAGGGAAGGGGTGGGAGAGGTGGGTATATTGCTGATTACAACACGGACATTTGTAACGTGCATATGTGTAGCTAATAAAGGTGATGTAGAGCCACTGGGTCAATTTATAAAGCTCTATATGGCATGGTATATGTTTTATCCGGCAATTTGCATGTTTTAATACCATTTGTTGCTGGGCGTTCCGGCAGAGACTTGTTCAAATTAAGTCCCTGTATTGCTATAGTGGCTCTACCAGGTTTGCTGGGGTCTTTCTTTGATTTCGTAAGGTTAAGCAAGAATGGGATGAGGGTGGTGTAGTGGCACTGGGCCCATTTATGAAGCGGTTTATGGTATGGTATATGTTTTTCTCGCAATTTTGCATGTTTTAATACCTTTTGGTGATGAGTATTCCAGCAGACAGGTACGCAAATCACACAACATTTCTGTGCATAACAAATCTTCGTGATGATAGACACTCTTGCACTGTGGTAGAAGCCTGCCAGCGTAGATGGCAAATTATGAAACTTGGTGCCATTGTACATTTAAATGGAAGCTTGGACCATTTCTTTGTTACTATGGTGCAGTGAGGGCTTGAAGTGGGAAAAAAACTGGGGCTGCTCTAAAAGGGGCGGCCAAACCTGTTAAAGGGGTGTTGGCTATCCAAGTAGAGGCATGGTCTACATGAAGATAACTAGCATTGTGTGCTGAAGAAAATCCCCTCAAATTATCCTACATTTGGGAAACACGCTCTTTAAAGGATTGCCCGTCCTCCTACAAAGTGGCTCACGTAGCATGATGTCTCCACTTCTCAGTAGTGAGCAAAATGAGCATGCGCACATCGATGTGCATGCTCTGACTGCAGTCCAATAAAAAAAAAAAGAAAACTTGACTACCTTTGCGAGGGCCGAAAATAGAGCCAGATAGAGACCCGTTTTGAGTTTTTCTGAAAATAACTGCCGGTGCTCAGAGCCGGCCCACTTAAAGCCTGGCATCCATTCATCCTAAGCACTGCGCCATCCAACCTTCTTTCAATTCATTCAGACATTCCTACCAACATACATCCATACATCTGTCCCTGCAGTTATTCTAAGTATCTATCAGCGCACTCACCTATGGTAAGCACTATGCCATCCATCCAGTTATACGCCCATATATTCATACATACATCTGTCCCAGAACCAATCCTATGCATCTATCAGCCCACCCGTGTATCCTAAGTACTGGTCCATGCATCCATTTATCCTTCCATTCATCCATATAGCCATTCATCCATCCATCTAGTTATCCATTCATCCATCTGGCCATCCATCCAGTCGTCCTTTATTCAACTATCCGTCCTTATTTTCGTGCACTCTCCGCCACCGAACCTAAATACACTGCGTATTATACTCATCCACCCAGCCTCTTAAGGGGTCGAAAAGGCTGGCGAAAATCCTTGAGAGGCAGATTAAGTTTCTGATAAAGAACAAGAAAGCTTTGAGTTGCTTTTTGTGGACCAGAGTGCACCACCCTTCTCTGGTGGTGTTTTAAACAAAGGTTGATGTAGGGAAAGAAATGTAAAGCAGCTTTTTAGTGTAAGACGTTAATTTAGAAAGATAACGGGGCGTATTATCAAGAACGGCATTAAAATTATTACCGCCTTAGCGGCAGGAAACTGCCGCTAAAGCGGCTATAATGGGCTTGATAATATGCCCTTGTCAATTCCCATAGCTGGCCAGGTTGTGGTGTGAAGCTGGGCTTCTATGGGAATTCACAAGGGCATATTATCAAGCTCATTATCGCTGCTTTAGCGGCGGTTTCCTGCCGCTAAAGCGGCGATAGTTTTAACGCCGTTCTTGATAATATGCCCCTAAGTGAGCCCGGCAAAACGTATGTTTTCGTAGCACTACAACAACACCCTGTGAAAGGTGAGAGCAGGGTTGTGTTGGAGTTGGCTGCATGTGGTCGTCGCCAAAGGCGCAACCAGAGCGAAATTTCTGGGGAGGCTAGTTATTTCAGCAATAGGCAGAGTGGGGATGTAGGGGCTCTAAAACGGGGTGGAAAAAAACAGAGCATCATTTACTAGCAAATGGTCTTGTGAAGTACTCGGGTGCGGCTCTGTGTGTGCTATTGGGAAGCTGTCTCAGGGAGTCCGGGGCAATGGGCGTTGTGCGCCCGGTGTCTCTCTGCTAATCACACCACGATGATGTTGCTCCTGTGCTGCAAAATGAGAAGGGAAATCATGAGAGAAAATGGCTCTCTTTAAAGGATTTCTCTTCTCCTACAACGTGACTCACCTGGCATGATGTCTCCACTTTTTAGTAGTGAGCAATGTGCATAGTCTCACTGTCTCACTACAGTCCAATAAAAAAAAAAAAACGACGGAGTACCTTTGCGAGGCCCGAAAATAGAGCCCCATTGAGATCCGTTTCGAGGTCCCCAAAAATAAACTGCCAGTGCTCAGACTCCCTCCCCTCCAATTAAAGCTTTGGGTGCAGTGTTATGTTTGCGAAGTTGTAGATAAAATTGTTAGGCTAATAATGGTAATTTTTCTGTATATAGATTACAATTTTTTTTTAAATTATCTATAAAGTTGTCTGCGGTGGGTTGCAGAGGGAGTGCTGTAGGGTGGTAGGGTGCGGTGGAGAGGTGAAAAGTACGAGGTAGTGCAGTTACATGTAAATTGTAAAGGTGTATGCAAATAATTAAATAAATACTTGCTGTATGTTCAATGGCACTACCCATCATCCTACTGCTCCCCTGCCGTGCTCCATCACGTTGCAACACTGCCTCTGGAAGCCGTCAGTAGAATTTATGTAATTGTATGTTATTATTGTAATATATTGTACTGATGTAAAAAATAATTGAATGTATTTTTTCTTTTTTCTGAAAATTATTTCGTTTTGGTAAAAATTTGAAAATGCCTAGAAGAACTGAGAAAAAAAGACAAGAGAAGAAGCATTTATATTTGCAGAAAAGAAAATATTTTGAATTACAAAAAAATTCACAAACAGTTTCTTCTGGTAAAAACACTAGACAATTTCTAGACAATTTCTGAAAAGAATATTATGAACATTTATTGAAAATAACGTCACACAAAGGAAAAAGAAGAATTTTTCAAGTAAGGAGAAGGAGACTTCAATTTCAAATACGAGGAAAAGAAAGCATGATAAAGAAACAGTATCTGTTACCCGGAGATAAAAACGATTTCAAGTGATTCAGAATTTAATGAGAACATGCTGCAAATATAAAAAGAAAGTGCTGCAATTCAAACAGAAGTATAGTGGATATTGCTTTTACTTTAAAACAGAAGTTATTCATTGTGATTTTGAAGAGGATCAAAGTATTAGATAAAGTAATCAAAGTGTTGAAAGAGAAAAGTAGAAGAAAAAGACTTGTGAACAGAACCAACTTTTGCAAAATCTTTAGTGGACATTGGAAACATACTTCTAGTAGTGAGCCTTTTTTTATTGAGGAAAGTTACTTCCAGGAAAATTGTTTACCATTTGCAGTTGATACTGGAGGTTGTTGCTACGAAGTTCAGGATGGTTGTCCCCTTCCAAAAGAGGAATTGGTTGGTAAAAGTGCAGAAGAGTTAATAGTTGAAAAAGTGCAAGGGAAACGTACACAAGCTCCTGTGTATAAGTGGGGTTGTAGCAGTATTTGTAGTATTCAACAGGAATCTATTGATATAATGCGAAATTTGCTCCGAGAATATACACAGAAAAGTATTAAACAGAAGATTAGGGGGCCGATTCCGATCCTGGAGAAACCGGGTACGAACCGTCGGTCAGAGCGTTTTCTCCGTCCGACTCGTACCCGGTAAAAACACCATACAAACATGCAAGTACGATTCGTACGGAAACACCATTTCCGTACGATTCGTACAAAACACCGACCGACACAAAAACACATACAAATGTGATCCGGGACGGCGCGTACGCGACATGCGGACGGAGTTAGGCAGCTTTTTACATACCAGCAAGTACGATTCATACCGACAGCACTCCGGACGGCTATATTTTTACGGCACACAAAAAGTGCCGGTAAAGCTAAGTATGCCGCAAAGCGTGAGGAAAAGGGGGCCCGGTACGCGCCGAACACCCCCCCAGCCCCCCCCATATGTCAGCGCCGTACCCCCAGCCCCCTCCCGCATGTCCGCGACGTACCCCCAGCCCCCCGTATGTCCGCGACGTACCCCCAGCCCCCCGTATGTCCGAGACGCACTGGCACCCCACCCGTGTGTATGTACGGTGCGGACCCACGCGCTGGGGGTCCGCACCATACAAACGGGGGTGGGGTGGGGGTCCGCACAGTACATACGGGGGTGGGGTGGGGGTCCGCACTGTATATACACAGGTGGGGTGGCGGTCCGCACCATACATACGGGGGGCTGGGGGTACGGCACGGACATATGGGGGGATGGGGGTACATCGCGGACATACGGGGGGAATGGGGGTACGGCGCGGACATGGGGGGGGTGTTCGACGCGTATGCAGGCACATGTTTGGACGTCTCCATGGTTGCTGTGGAGGTTCGCTCCGTACGGTGTTTTTACCATACGGTTGTGGATTCGGACAGACGGGACGGATCGTACTTGCGCTTTCGGACGTCGGTTTACCGAGTCGTACGTAAAAATGTCCGGGGACGTGTTGGACACTTTTTCCGACCGAGGACGTGTCGGGTATATTCCCAATGCGATTCGTATGGTGTTTTTTACATACAAATCGTACTAGCCAGTTTGTACAGGACTTGTACGATTCGTACGTAAAAAAATCCGGATACAATTCGTACGGGGAATATTTCTCCAGGATCGGAATTGGCCCCTAAGTTGTTGCAAGGACTAGATCCATGTAATGTAAGAAAATATACTGAGAAACATGGGCCTTCTCTGGCTTGTCTTTCAAGAAAAGTGTGTAAAAGTGTTTTTCATCACTTGAGGATGTTAGCAGTACACCATTCAGAAATGCGGAAGTTTGTAAGGAGAATGTACTATGTAAAAAGTCCTGCACTATTTTTAAGTGAACTGAATACTTTTATATGGTTCTTTGTTAGATGTTCAAAAAAAGTGTGATGATATTGAAATGCGATATTTTGGTTCAGAAGAGCAGTCAATAGAAAGTGAAAGTTTGACAATTACAGATGTTGAAGGAGATGGGAAAGTGATTAGCACTGGTCAGTTTGAAGAAGAAATTGGAAGGTTTAATGTAGTGTTCTCTGAAATACCAAACTATGTTTGTGTTTGTTGTCGACGTACTCATTATAAAAGTCAAACTAGGAATGTTGATTTGTATTTGAAAAGTGAAAAGGAGAACAATAGTAAGTGGGAAGAATTTGCAATTTACTTGTTGGTGGAAGGTCGATTTGAGTTAGGTATTGATCAACGTATATGTAAATATTGTTACAACAAATTAGAAGAGAACAAAATGCCTGCTAGAGCAATACATAATAACTTAGAATTAGTAGCTATTACGGCGGAACTGGCAAATTGAATACATATCAGTCGGTTCTAATTCAATCTGGTCATCCTTTTCAAACTATAATTCGGATGGAGCCTAAAACAGGTAAACTGCCACCAACAGACTTGCAAAGAGGGCTGAAAGGAAGAGTGGTGTACTTATCTTTGGATTTTAAGAAAAATATTGCAACTATTGCTGGGGAGAAAGAGGAAAATGAGGCAGTAATCATTCTAGTAAAAGGTGTACCAACAAAGAGTCGGAAAATATGGCAAGAATTTGTGGATGTTAATAAAGTTGAAAAGGCTACCTCATATCTTATAGAGAACAATATTTATTACAAAACTGTAAATGTGAATGAATAGGTAATAAGTTTTGAAGATGAATGTGAAATTTCAAGTGGTCAAATAGAGAAAGTGGACAAGTCAAGGACTGAAGAGATTTATGAACATTACACAATATGTCCTTTGCATTCAAAAGAAGTAATAGGAAGCAGCATTGAGGTATTTCAAATGAAAAAAAGCACAGGGAACTCCAATGAGTGTATGGAAGAAGAGCTTGGAAGCTCATTGTTTTCCACAGCTGTTTCCTACTGGAGAAGGTTGACGATATGATGACTGACCTGTACATATTCCAGCTTCAGAATATCGGTCAACAAGATTATATTCTGAAGGTCCTAGATTTCGACAGTGCATTCCATACATATTTCACCTTTTGTTTGAAAGTGATTTATCTTCTCTGTTGTATGCAGTGAACCATGGGGCAGATGTACAAGCCCCCTGTGCCACCACTACGTCACTTTTCGTGACGTACTAGTGGCGCAGGGGGCTCCTCCATATTCACAAGGAGAGGAAAAGCCACCTTGCGTGACTTTTCCTCTCCTCGTAAATATGGCCCCTTCACAAGCAGCACTGTGCATTGAAGGGGCGTTCCATGGGTGTTGCTGTGGGTGTTCCCACGCAGCACCCATAGAACAAGACACATCTCCAGATTTACGAGAAATCGTAAATCTGGAGATGTGTGTGAATGCTGCGCCACCCAAGAGGTGGCGTAGCGAGGCGCAACGAGGAGAAATGTTTTCATTTCTCCTAGTTTTTTCCTCTTTCAATGCGTGCTGCATTCTACAGCACGCATTGAAAGAGGAAAAACCTCTTGTGATTGTTTTTGTGCAGGAAGGTGTCCCTTCTTCTTTGCATAGGCCTACACTCAAGGTAGAACAGACATTGCACCAGTGCACCCTTGTTCCAATGATAGGCATATTACTGAAAAACAGGCTGCATCAATAAATGCACCCTCTTCTGTAATACTCAGGCGCTCGATTTAGCTCTTGGGGCCAGAAAGCTCTGGACAATGGAAAAGATCTACTTGGAGTTATTTCTGGCTAGATCAATGCGATCCGCATAGTAGAGGCTTTCCTAAGGGTCAGCTTCGCCAAAGGGCAGAAATCCGTCCACCAACAACATTCCAATTTTTTGCATTGCTGCTTCAGCGCTTTAAGTTCAGACGAGAACCACAGTTTTGAGGAAGAATCCCTGGACTACCTATGGAGGGACATAGGAGAGAGGAGATCCACTGCCCGCATGATCCAACTGGAAAAGCTAGCAAGTGCTCCATCCAGGTCATTAGAAAGAACTGGCCTTGACCCAGCCAGAGCATGGCTGAAAGTCAGAGGGTCAATTTTGGTGGAGGCAGGGCCTTGTCCAACCCGGCCTGGTAGATTGTTGCCATCTGAAGTCCGGGAACAATAGGACAGGAAATGGTCGGACCAGGGCACCAGAAGAGGAACTTCAACCATAATGGGGAAGTTGGAACAAATGGGGTCAAGAATATGACCACCAAGATGAGTCGATTAGTGCCCATTGAAAATCCTTCAGTGCCAAGCCATTATATGACTTTTTGTAATGCTTTGCTGTAACATGCTGTAGTTTCTGTAATTACGATTATAATGTTGGTAAACTATATATTTTTGGTTTCAGTACTTCTTGTACTATACATTTATATCTAAAACATACATTTATAAAACAGCCTGAAGTCACATGACACAATTCAAGATGGCTGACAGGTGACAGTGAAAATGATAAGGGTAATAAACAACATTGTGTTTTCCAAATGCAGATACACAGAAATATTTATTATTCTTTTAGCTCACCAGGTAAAAAGGCAGGTTTTGAATTTATTTTATGTTTTTGTGTTTTTTTAGGGCTATCTATCATACTATGACATACATATAAGGCACATACATTTTTCACATGTTTCTATTATTGTGCAGAATCTAAAGTTATAAGCCTAGTCAAATTGGTGCACAGTAGTAAAATTGATGTTTCAGAGATGCTGGTTAGTAAAGACATGAAAATTCATATTTTTGCTGCTTTGGACAGCACTTTACGTACTACAAAATGGCCGACATGCTGTTTCGTCTGTTGTTGTTTTTCATATAATGGTCTCAATTTTGTTATTGGACATGTGTTCAACATCTCAAAATGTATTTTCTACCTTTTATCCAAAGCAGTGATGCCTATTTTGTGAATAGGTGGCAGATGATTTCATGCATAGACTCTTGAAGGTCACAGTCCTTGACCTTTGACCCCAAATGGTAGCTCCTGGAAGTGTACAAAGGATGTATCTTTGTAATAGTGATATTGTTTATGCAAAGTGAGGTATCATTTGAAAAGTCATTGTCTGATCTCAACGGTCAACTAGTTAATTTTTTTAACAGGTTAAAAAACCGTGACCTTTGACCCCTAAATACACATTTTCTTTTAAATTTTTTTAGTTTTTATTCTGTTACCCTTGGATCAATTTCAGCAAGCGTGGTATTATCGGACTAGTCAAGAAAAGCAAAAAATAAATAGTTGTTCAAATTGTTGGAGAGGTCATAATATTTGACCTTTGACCTCTATTTGCACTTATTGTAAGTGTTTCAAGGTGTTTATTCCATTACTGCTAGATAATTTTTTGCAAGTATTGCAGTGTTTGAATTGTAATGATAAAGACATACATTTTGCTTAAATTGGAATGGGGGTCATGTGGTTTGACCTTTGACCTCTATTTTCACTGTTCTAAGTGTTTCATGGTCATTAATCCAATACAGTTGCTTTCTCTCTAAAATGGTTTCCATGTACATTAGGTACATCTCTAATTGGATTCTGGAGAGCCTTATAAGTCCCTAGTATATGGTATACTATGTACCCAGGGCATAGGTACCTCAGAGGCCTACCAGGGGCTGAAGCATGTATTATGCCAACCCTGGGAAGCACTCCAAAATGACACCACAGGTCTGCTACTGCAGCCTGGGTAAGGTGGTGCATGCACCCCTTACTGTGGTATAGCTTACCTATATCACTACAATTGCACACACATATAAAACCTTTAAGTCACTCCTATGGCAGACCTTAACAATCCTGAAGGCAGAGTGCTTGTTTTTTATGTGAGAGGGAGCCCCTGCATGACCCGAGCCCCTCTGCAGCGTTCAGAGTACCTCCTCTGATGCTGTTTGTGGTGCAGCCTGACCATATACTCTTAAGTGCATGATAACCTTGTGGTAAATGCTAACTTTGGGATGGCTACACATGTCGTGTTTGGTGTCAAACACTTTGGGATACTAGTTCTGGCGGCGGGGGTAGCATTCCACCCTTCTAGAGGGAGAGACATGTTCACACTGGTCTACCTGGTAAAGACTTTCTAAAGCTCTGGCATCACAAAATGGATGCCACTGCCACAGACACGGGTCTGGTCTCCTGCTGCTGACCGAAACTCCGGCAGGGGAATCCTGGACAACAGGTTTCCTGTCATAGGGAGATGTAACCACCTCCCCAGACAGGCAGATGTGTATTGGGGCTGGGCGGGAGTACTCTCTGGTGCTTTGAAGTCCTGCACTGGGGGCACACTTGGTGTCCCTGTGCATAGTCCATTTCCAACCTGCCCCTGCTCTGGTGTGAAACTGGACAAAGGAAATGGGTGTAACCACCCCTCTTTCCAAACCCTCCCATAGGTGGGTCCCTAGAATATTTCCAACCCCCTATCTTAGTATAATTATAAGGACCCAGTCCTTGAGACTTTGGATTACCCTGGACGAAACTCTGCAACATATATCCTGGACCTTCGACTTTCTATTTCGACTAGAAGACTGAATAAATCTCCCTTAGGATCAAGGAGTGACTCCCCTACTTGGCAGGCACCAAAGAAGCAACTGTCCGGTCTGCAACTCTGAACCTCCCGCCAGTCTATGCATCACCAGAGGTGGATTTCCAGACTTCCCTGAGGCTACCCTGAGTCCACAGCAAAGCTGAGGCCCGTGGCTATCGTGGGTGATGTGGAACCGTGACCCCTGGACACCGTGAACTTTTGCCGGTACATCATCTTCCTGGTCTTCGTTGAAGTTGTGCTTTGGGCTCCGAGTAGCCCCAGCCTTAAGCACCGACTGCACCAAAGATCTCTGGCCTCCACGAGTGATCCGTGGGCCAGTTTCCAGTGTGACCGCACAAGGCTCCTTCGCGATTGCTAGCCCATTGGCTAGTGGGTCTCCACGAAGGCAATTACTTTTCTGCTTGGGCTCTCCTGGTTGCTTCAGACGTGCTCTGACTTACCCTTGCTGGGTGAGTCCTCCAGACCTTGCTAGTATGCACTGACATCTTTCTTCTATTTCCACTTGACTTGCCGTTGTCAAGGCTTGTTGGGTCCATTCTGGTCGCCAACACCGCAGCACTCAACAGACTTCATGGGACAGCTCTAATCCAGCTCCTGGCTGTCATCGATGCCTCCTGGACCTCGTGGCTGAAGAGTCAAGACACCCGGCAACTCACCTGAAGCACCCGACATCTGTGGGCATTGGACTATCGTGCTCCTGGTCACTGGTAAGTGACCCAGACTCTGTCCCCTCTGCTTTCAGGTTCCTTCCATCCTTGATCCAGGCTTGTATCTCTTCTGACACTTCTCCTCTTCAATCCAGCAGCACTTCTTTGCCAGCTTCCATTGAAAACGACGCCGTAGACCGACACCAAAAGACACCTATGCACCCGGCTTCCCTGGGTGAGGTAACTCGAGTACTCCGGTGCTCCCATGGGTGTTGGCCCTAGACATCTCTAAGTCCAAAAGGGTTTGCTTGTAGTCATCCTCTAAGTGTCCTTAACTTGTAATTTTCCAACCGCGACTTTACCCATAGAAGTTAACGGCAATTTGCGCCTGTGTTCTAACACTGCACACGTCTCCCGTGGGTCCCCTACGTCACTACCTTGGGGCCCAAGCACTTCTAAAGGCTCTAGACCTTGTGTCTAGTTCAGTCATGGTTTTTATACCATTTTATTGGTATATGGTTTGGTACGCCCCTAGGGCCCAAACATGTATTTGTGCTTTTACTGTTGAATACTGACTTGTAATTAAGTACTTCGAACTCCAGCCTCATAAACAGACTAGAGGGGTGTGTTTTATCTTAAATACATATATTTTGACTATATACCTGGTGTGGTTGTCCTTTCATTTGGTCATTCAAGAGATTATAGACTGGTAAAACAAGCTGCTTTACATTCCTTTAAGACTTAGCCTGAAGGCTACTCTCCATAGCTACCACTAGGATAGCTTTCAATAAAGGTTGTCTTTAACCTATCACCATAAGGGGTTGTTTGGACTGGTACAGGGTGCCCACTTTAATTAGTGGACAGCATATACCAGGCCAACTTCTCACATTGGTGTGCAGCGTGTGGGATTCCAGCTTGCTATTGTTTTACCAGATAATCTCAATTGAATTGATCAACTGAAATCCACTAAAGGTACCTTAGGTACATATAATATCAAGCTTAGTATACAGTAAGTTCTACTGAACTTAGAGTTGTGTGTCAAGGGCCTAGCACACCCTTTCTACAACTCAAGAGAGTTTAGTAGGCCACCCTAGTGTAGGTAGTGCAATACACCACACCACACTAGTAAACTAGTAATGTCTAATCAGCCAGGAACCAGTGGGTCCCTGCCAGAAGCCAGTGGGCTTCTCCCCTATAAGTATGAGGATCTCACCTTTGCTCAGCTTAAGGCCTTCTGTTCTATTAGGAAGCTGAAGACAGGCAAAAGCCCAACCACCCAGCATCTCTTGGAGATACTCATACTGGATGATCTCTCAGGGCCTAGTGGGCCTCAAGGGGTAGGCAGAGTGGGTGGGGCAGCATGTGAGGGTGGACCTAGGGGTGGAACTCCACCTGGCCCAACCTCTGCTGCTGACCAGACTGATGACAATGGTCAGGATCTGGACAACCCAGCTCCACTGGATGAGGATGATGAGGAAGAGCACAATGCTCCCCTCTTTGTCCCTCCAGGAAGAGTTGAAAGCAGGGTTAGAAGGGATAGATCTCTCTCAAGGGAGTCTGTCCAGTCTACCTCATCTCTAGGGACCTCTATTTCTTCTCACAGAGGGAGGGAAACCTCCCAGGAGAGAAGAGAGAGACTGCTGAAGTATGAGCAAGCTCAGCTTCACTTCAGAAAACAGCAGAGGACTCTAGATAAGGAAGCCCTAGAGCTCTACAGAGCTAGAAAAAAGGGGGGACTAGAGTCCCTTGGTGGCAGCAACTTCCCTAGAGATAGGGAGAGGTCTTATGACCATATAAACCTAAGTAAGATATCCCTCCCTACCAGAGTAGGGATGACATCCACAAATGGATAACTGCCTTGGAGAGGGCCTGTAAAGTACAGAGGGTCCCCCAAGGGCAGTGGGCAACAATCTTATGGCTCTCCTTTGCAGACAAAGGTAGCGATAAGCTCCTCACTGTAAGAGAAGAGGATGCCGATGATTACCAGGTCTTGAAAAGTGCACTGATAGATGGGTTTGGCCTAACCACTGAACAATACAGGTTAAAGTTCAGGGATACCCAAAAGGCACAAAATCAAGACTGGGTGGACTTTGTTGACTGTTCTGCTAAGGCTCTGGAAGGTTGGCTATTGGGCAGTAAGGTGTGTGACTTCACAGGATTGTACAATCTGATAATGAGGGAGCAGATTCTTAATAACTGTCAAAATCAGCTGTTACACCAGTACCTGGTAGACTCTGATCTGACCTCTCCACAAGAATTTGGAAAGAAGGCAGACGAATTGGTCAGAACCAGGGTGAGGCAGAAGGTACAGAACCAAGGTGGTGACCCTAAGAAGCAAGGTTCTAAGAACTCTGACGAGGGTGGGGAGAGAGGTAAAGACCAGAAGTCTTCACAAGGGTCCCAAAAATCTTCTTCAGGTGGGGATTCACAGTCTAACAAAGGGAAAGGCCAAACGAAACATGGTGCAAAGTCTGTAAGCAAAAGACACACTGGACCAGTGATTGCACCAAGTCCAAAGAGAATACTCCAGCCCCCACCAATGCCCCTAATGCACCTGCTCCCCCTGGTGCAGTTACAATTGGTGGTGGGAGTACACAAGCCAAGGGTTTAGTAGGGTTGACCCTGAGTACTGAGTTGGGCTCTGGCCTAGTCAGAGAAACCACTCAGGATGTTCTTGTCTGTGATGGGGGCATGGAGATTACCCCCTCTGTGAGTCCCAGTAACTTGGGCAAGTACAGGCAACAGCCTTTTATCAATGGAGTACAGGCTTTGGCATTCAGGGACACAGGAGCAAGTGTCACTATGGTGACAAAAGAGCTTGTGGATCCTGGGCAGATTATACTTTTGTGAAATGTATCAAGTGACCAATGCTAGCAACGTCAGAACAGACCATTCTCTGGCAGTTGTTAACTTCTCCTGGGGAGGGGTAACTGGCCTTAAGAAGGTTGTGGTGAGTGCAGACCTACCAGTCAAATGCTTGCTTAGCAATGATCTAGAAACTTCAGCTTGGGCAGAAGTAGAGCTCAGGACTCATGCAGAAATGCTGGGCATCCCTGCAGATGTGTTTGCTGTGACCGGGTCACAGGCCAAAATGTCTGAACCTGAACAGGCCTTGGATTCTGGAACAATGGACCAAGTGCCATCCAAGAGGAGGAGCAGAAGGGTTAAGGCAGAGCCTTCCCCCCTGACTCTGAAGGAGGTTTCGTCTCTTTAGGGAAGTGATCATAGTCCTGAAGAAGGAACTGTCCCAGAGGAGCTTGAGCCTGATCAGGTTGAGTTCTTGGGGACAGGGGGGCCCTTCCAGGGCAGATCTGAGCCAGGAACAGCAGAGCTGCCCCTCTCTTGAACCCCTCAGACAGCAAGCTGCTGCTGAGGCTAGACTTGGGACAGACTTGTCCCCCACTTTTACTGTCCCCACATGTCTGAAGACACAAAGGAGTTTTGTCGCTCCAGTGTAACCTGCCAAGCCAGTGACAAGGCAGGTGGCACTACAAAGGCCCCCCTGATACCACTACCTATGGTGGGGGTCCCCTTTGAAAGGGTGGGGATTGACATTGTTGGTCCAATGGATCCCCAAAAAGCATCTGGGCACAGATTTATCCTGGTGGTGGTGGATCATGCTACCAGGTACCCAGGAGCTATTCCCCTTAGGACCACTACAGCACCTGTGGTGGCAAGAGCCCTGTTGGGAATTTTCTCAAGAGTGGGTTTTCCTAAGGAGGTAGTATCAGACAGAGGTCCAACTTTATGTCTGGTTACCTAAGAGCAATGTGGAAGGAATGTGGAGTGACTTACAATTTCACCACACCCTATCACCCACAATGCAATGGGTTGGTTGAAAGGTTCAATAAAACCTTAAAGGGCATGATTAAAGGGCTCCCAGAAAAGCTCAGGCGAAGATGGGACATTCTCTTGCCCTGCCTTTTGTTTGCATACAGGGAGGTGCCACAAAACGGGGTTGGCTACAGCCCCTTTGAACTTTTGTTTGGTCACCCTGTTAGGGGCCCATTGTGTTTGGTGAAGGAAGGATGGGAGTTACCTCTCAAGCCCCCAAAGCAAGACATAGTGGACTACGTACTTGGTCTCTACTCCAGGATGGCTGAGAACATGAAAAAGGCAACTAAAAACCTTGAGGCTAGCCAGGAACTGCAAAAAGCTTGGCATGACCAAAATGCTGTACTGACTGTTTTCCAGCCAGGACAGAAAGTGTGGGTGTTGGAGCCTGTGGTCCCAGCAGCTCTCCAAGACAAGTGGAGTGGACCCCACACTATTGTTGAACAGCAGGGAGAGGTTACTTACTTAGTAGACCTAGGAACTCCCAGGAGTCCCCACAGGGTTCTCTATGTCAAAATGCTAATGCCATATGTAGACAGGGCTGACATGGGCTTGCTCATGGCTACTGATGAGGGACAGGAGGAAGAGAGTGACACACTCCCTGACCACCTCTTACAGAACCCTGATGACGGGTCCGTTGAGGGTGTGGCCTTGGCCGGCAGCCTCACTGCCAAGCAGCAGACTGATTGCAGACAGGTGCTCAATTAGTTCAGAAACATGTTTTCTCTGACTCCAAGTCAGACTACCTGGTGCACTCATGAAGTGGTCACTGGGGACAGTCTGCCTATTAGAAACACGATTTATGGGCAACCGGACCATGTCATGGACTGTATCAGGACAGAAGTCCAGAAAATTTTGGATTTGGGAGTTATTGAACCCTCAGATAGCCCTTGGGCTAGTCCAATGGTCCTTGTGCCAAAACCTCACACCAGTGGTGGGAAAAGAGAGATGAGGTTTTGTGTGGACTACAGGGGTCTCAATGCAGTCACTAGGACTGATGCCCATCCAATTCCAAGGGCAGATGAGCTCATAGATACTTTGGGCTCAGCCAAGTACCTTAGCACATTTGACTTGACAGCTGGCTATTGGCGGATCAGACTAACTGCTGATGCAAAGCCAAAAACAGCATTTTCGACCCCAAGTGGGCATTACCAATTTGTGGTGATGCCCTTTGGCTTAAAGAATCCACCTGCCACTTTCCAAAGGTTGGTGAATACAGTTCTCACAGTTCTGGAAGCCTACAGTTCAGCTTATCTAGATTATATTACCATCTTTAGCTCCACCTGGGAGGATCACCTGGTCCACCTAAGGAATGTTTTAGAGGTCATGCAAAAGGGAGGCCTCACTATCACGGCCACCAAGTGCCAGATAGGGCAGAGTCAGGTTGTGTACCTGGGCCACCTTGTAGGTGGACGCCAGGTTCAACCACTGGGTACTATAGGAGATTTGTCAAGGGGAATGGATCAACAGGGACACCCCTGAATGACTTAACTTCTAAGAAAATGCCCAAAAAGGTTCAGTGGACACCTAGCTGTCAAAAGGCATTTGATGACCTGAAGCAGGCCATGTGCATGGCTCCCATTCTACAGAGTCCTGATTACTCAAAGAAGTTCATTGTCCAAACAGATGCATCTGAATGGGGGTAGGGGCTGTATTGTTACAATTGAATGATGAAGGTCAGAATCAGCCAGTAACCTTCATAAGCAGAAGGCTGACCCCTAGAGAGAAACGTTGGTCAGCCATTGAGAGGGAGGCCTTTGCTGTGCTTTGGGCTCTGAAGACGTTGAGGCCATACTTGTTTGGTACTCACTTCCTTGTTCAGACAGACCATTAGCCCCTCTTATGGCTAAAACAAATGAAGGGTGAAAACCCCAAACAGCTTAGGTGGTACATTTCCCTACAGGGGATGGACTTTACAGTGGAACATAGACCTGGGAGTAACCATGCCAATGCAGATGGACTGTCTAGGTATTTCCACTTAGAACATGAAGACTCAACTGGTCAAGGTAGGTTTAATGTCCCTGCGTTTGAGGGGGGGGGGTTGTGTAGGAGGATAGGATCTGCTTCACATGGGTACCCCCACTTTTTGCTGGCGTTTCACTGTTTTTCGACCATAGTCTGGCTGTGGCCCTGCTAATCAGGACCCCAGCCTAGCTGCTTCCTCTATAAAATGGTTTCCATGCACACTAGGTACATCTTTAATTGGATTCTGGAGAGCCTTATAAGTCCCTAGTATATGGTATACTATGTACCCAGGACATAGGTACCTCAGAGGCCTACCAGGGCCTGAAGCATGTATTATGCCACCCCTGGGAAGCACTCCAAAATGACACCAAAGGTCTGCTACTGCAGCCTGGGTAAGGTGGTGCATGCACCCCTTACTGTGGTATAGGCTACCTATATCACTACCATTGCACACACATATAAAAACTATAAGTCACTCCTATGGCAGGCCTTAACAATCCTGAAGGCAGAGTGCTTGGTTTTGATGTGAGAGGGTGCCCCTGCATAAGCAGAGCCCCTCTGCAGCATTCGGAGTACCTCCTCTGATGCAGTTTGTGGGGCAGCCTGACCATATACTCTTAAGTGCATTATAACCTCGCGGTAAATGCTAACTTTGGACTGGCTGCAAGGAAACATGTTGTGTTTGGTGTCAAACACTTTGGAATAATACCACCCACCAGTTCTGGCGGTGGGGGTAGCATTCCACCCTTCTAGAGGGAGAGACATGTTCACACTGGTCTACCCGGTAAAGACTTTCTTTAGAAAGCCCTGGCATCACAAAATGGATGCCACTGCCACGGACACGGGTCTGGCCTCCTGCTGCTGACCGACACCCTGGCAGGGGAGGCCTGGACAATAGGTTTCCTGTCACAGGGAGGTGTAACCACCTCCCCAGACAGGCAGATGTGTATTGGGGCTGGGCGGGAGCACTCTTTGGTGCTTTGAAGTCCTGCACTGGGAGCACACTTGGTGTCCCTATACATAGTCCAGTTCAAACCAGTTGCAGGGGCTACCTGCCCCTGATATGGCATGAAACTGGACAAAGGAAATGGGTGTAACCACCCCTCTTTACAAACCCTTCCATAGGTGGGTCCCTAGAGTATGTCCAACCCCCTATCTTAGCATAAGTATAGGAACCCAGTCCTTAAGACTTTGGATTACCCTGGACGAAACACTGCAACATATATCCTGGACCTTCGACTTTCTATTTCGACTAGAAGACTGAAGAAATCTCCTTGGGGTCAAGGAGTGACTCCCCTGCTTGGCAGGCACCAAAGAAGCAACTGTCCGGCCTGCAACTCTGAAGCTCCCGCCGGACGCCAAAGTCTTTGCATCACCAGAGGTGGATTTCCAGAGTTCTTGAGGTGACTCTGAGTCCACAGCAAAGCTGAGGCCCATGGCTATCGTGGGTGACGTGGAACCGTGACCTCTGGACACCGTGAAATTTTGCTGGTACATAATCTTCCTGGTCTTCCTCGAAGTTGTGCTTTGGGCTCCGAGTAGCCCCAGCCTTGAGCACCAACTGCACTGACGATCTCTGGCCTCCACTCCACAAGTGAACCGTTGGCCAGTTTCCAATGTGACCACTCGAGTGGGTCCCCACGAAGGCAACTACTTTTATGCTTGGGATTTCCTGGTTGCTCAAGATGTGCCCTGACTTACCCTCACTGGGTGGGTCCCCCAGACCTTGCTGGTCTGCACCAACGTCTTTCTTCTATATCCACTTGACTTGCCGCCATTGCCAAGGCTTGTTGGGTCCGTTCTGGTCACCAACACCGCAGCACTCGACAAACTTTATGGGACAGCTCGAATCCAGCTCCTGATCATCGTCGACACCTCCTGCATCTCGTGGCTGAAGAGTCAAAACACCCGTCAACTCACCTGAAGCACCCGACATCTGTGGGCATTGGACTATCGTGTCACTGGTATGTGCCCCAGACTCTGTCCCCTCTGCTTACAGGTTCCTTCCATCCATGATCCAGGCTTGGATCTCTTCAGACACTTCTCCTCTTCAAGGCATCAGCACTTCTTTGCTAGCTTCTATTGAAAATGACGCTGCGACCCGACACCAAAAGATACCTATGCACCCGACTTCCCTGGGTGAGGTAACTCGAGTACTCCGGTGCTCCTGTGTGTGTTGGCCCTAGGCACCTCTAAGTCCAAAAGGGTTTGCTTGTAGTCATGCTCTAAGTGTCCTTAACTTGTAATTTTCCTACTGCAACTTTCCCCATAGAAGTTAACGGTGATTCGCGCCTGTGTTCTAACACTGCACGCGTCCCCCGTGGGTCCCCTACGTCACTACCTTGGGTGGTTCCTTGGGGCCCAAGCACTTCTAAAGGCTCTAGGCCTTGTGTCTAGTTCAGTCGTGGTTATTATACCACTTTATTGGTATATGGTTTGGTACGCCCCTGGGGCCCAAATGTGTATTTGTGCTTTTACTGTTGAATACTGACTTGTAACTTAAGTACTTCGAACTCCAGCCTCATAAAGAGCGATGGGCGGAATATGCGAAAGTGACTTTCGCAAATTATCGTGAAAATGTTAACAATCTCCGCAAACACGCGGAAATATCTCGAAGATGCAGAAGTTTTTTTCCCGCCCGTTCGCGGTATTTTCTGCATGGTCGCGGCTCGCCAACTTACCCATACAGTTGCTCGCGGGCGCGGCCATCTTGTTTTCACTCTTCTCGCGGTGCATGATCGCGAGAAGAAAGACATGATCGCGTGACCAATGACATTACTGCGGGCGCGAACTGTCGCGAGACAGCGCAAATGGCTACCAACAATCCAACATCTCGTGGAGAACGCGACCGGATCGGGAAAACTTGTCGGCGAACGCGGGGATTCAGGTACGGCGATCGCGCGCGCGCGAAAATTATTATTTTAAAACGCGAGCAAGAAACAAATTATCGCTAAGCTGCGGAATGCGGACTTTTTACATTTTCACGCTCTCCACGGAATGCGAAAATGTCAAATTATCGCAATATCCGCGAGCGGAACGGAAATTTAGCCCAGGCCTAAAAGAGACTAGAGGGGTGTGTTTTATCTTAAATACAAATATTTTTTGAATATATACCTGGTGTCGTTGTCCTTTCATTGATCATTCAAGAGATTATAAACTGCTAAAACAAGCTGCTTTACATTCCTTCAAGACTTAGCCTGAAGGCTGCTCTCCATAGCTACCACTAGGATAGCTTTCAATAAAGGTTGTCTATAAGGGGTTGTTTGGACTGGTACAGGGTGCCCACTTTAATTAGTGGACAGCATATACCAGACCAACTTCGCACAGATGTTATATCCATCGGGGATGGCTGTTGCAATGCCTGGTGTGGATGTGCGAATGAGCCAGGTCTCGTGAGGAAGATGATGTCAGGTGTGAGGGTGGCGATGGAGTCCCATAATTCAGTGAAATGCTTTCATAGTGAGTGTGCATTGAGAATGGTACATGCAGTGTTTGTGTTCAGGTGGTGTCTGTAGCATGTTTTGGTGGGGCTGGTTGGTAGGCTTGAGTTATGCTGCCGCACGTGAAGTGGCAGTGGGTTCAGGTGAAAGGTCCTACCATCGATGCTGTGGTGGTGTTTCTTGCGGCGTCCGGAGCCAAGGGTGTAGAGCACGGCAATGGTGTACCTTTGGAGGCAGGAGGGTGAAGAGTTGCAGCACTGGGTGCAGTCCATGCATGGACGGGCTCAGATGGGTTTGCCATTGGTGCCCCTTCAGCCTGCCAGAGGCACACCCGCTGCGCATGTCTGCCTCGGCATGTGTTAAGGAGGTCCAGGGGTGGGCAGGGCTACTTTTGGTGGGAAGAACAGTGAATGGAAAAACCCAGGAGGGAAAACCCTGGCAGGACGCCTGGCAGCGGTGGTGTCACTGGATCAGTCTGGAAAAAGTAGGAATGGGAGACCACAGGCAAGTGGCAGACTAGGTGTCCAGGTGCCTACTGATGCGGTCTCACTGAGGCCTTTATTAAGTCGGTCCTGGGGTGGGTGGAGCTTCTATTGACCGGAAGAACATTGAGAGGGAAAACCCGGGCCACAACATTGTCACTCTGTCAGTCTGGAACAAGCAGCAACTGGAGGCCACAGGCAATTGGCAGGGTGTCCAGGTGCCTACTGCCCATTGGCAAAATTCTGCGGAATCTTAAAGAGTTTTTTTGTAACTCCACGGAATTCCGTGGAATGAAATTCCACAAGTTCCACCCAGGCCTATAGAAAACAGGCTACTCCAGAATGAAAAGCTCTCCAAATTTCACAAACATATCGCTACCCCCTCAACAACAGATAAGATAACCTTGGCTCACTAAGAACTTACTGCCATATTTAAGGCCAAGTCACGCAGTGCAGCAAGTCACCTTGCTACGCTGCACTGCGTGACAGGGAAAGGGCAGAAATGCACCGTTTTTATGTCAATACAGCACATTCTTGCCTTTTCAACTGTGCTGGCCCCGTTTTGGCTGCCTAGCACCAACACATGCACCCTAGCACCATGATACAAGGGTGCCTTCGTTTTAAGGATTGGTTTTGTGTAGGAAGGGGCTTCCTGCACAAAACAATCCCCTGAGGCCTTTTCATCATTCTATGTGTGCTAAGAGGAAAAAACGAGAAATAAAAATATTTCTCCTCATTACACCTCACCTGGGGAGGTGCAGGTTTTTTAGTGTACTCCCAGGTCTACCACTTCTGGTAAATCTGGAAATGCATCAAAATCCATGGACAGTGCATGGGAATACTCACAAGGCACCCATAGAAATGCCTCACTGGCATAGAGTAATGCAATGCAGCAGTAGTACTTGAGATTTATTCAGACACTCAGGGCTACAAAAGGTGGCCTTGCGTGACTTCATAAATCTCATTTCAAAGTTGCATCGCTCCTACACTAAGTTGCATGTGGCAAGAACGATCCAAAGGGCCTCATAAATAAGTCCCTAAGTGGAAAACTGACCTGGGTCACATGGAGGACATTGACTGGGAAGCAGAGCTGATGCCCCCTCTAGAGGTGGAAATAAAAGCCAGCTTGAGACTCGTACAGCTCAAGATCCTTCATTGGGTTTATTACACCAGTTCATGATTGCTCACAATGGGTAATGCATGAACCCTCAACTGTTTCTGATGCAGGGAGGATGTGGGCACCTTTCTTTATGCTATTTGGTAATGTCCACACATCCAGATGTATTGGGGGGAGGTGGTGGCTGAGCTTGCACAGCTTCTGGATGCTGACATCCCCTCATACCACAGTTCTTACCACTGGAATACTGGTGAGAGGTGGATCTCCCTAGAAGGCAGCTTATACTCTGTGTTCTAAGCTTCTTCTTAATAAAAAGGGACATAGCTAGCAAATGGGGGAGCCCTAGCAACCCCACAAAATGCCAATGAGAGATCGGCATGACACACTGCATGGAAGAAGAAAGGGTGGTATATGAGGCAAGGGGTTGCCTGAGGAAACTTCAGAGAGTGGGGGGACAGTGGCAGGTCTATTACAAATTGGACTGGGAGACAACGGCCTTTGGGACTATCTCAAAATGGGATTTGTGAGGTGGGATGGATGGAGTCAGTGACAGGCTGGGGTTGTGCTCATGGTGAGAGGGATGGGAGAGCGTGAGGAACTGATGTAGTCTCCAGACCCTGCCAGCTGTATTGCAATAGTAACGCCCTAATGACATTAGTGCAAGACGACTTTGAAGACCTGGCCCTATCTGTGACATGGTGGTATGTTTTGCCTTGTTGTGTTGCCTTTGTATAAAACAAAAATTAATATATACATTTATTTTAAAACATTATACAACCTGCCGCCTTCATACTGTGCTAAAAACATGTACATAGCCTGATTCACACAGTATTCTCTGTCACGTAGAAATTGTCATGATGGGACAGTTCTGTCTAATAACTCAAGGCTGCTTACAATCCTTTGGATGTAGTATGTAAACTTGTGTGGAACATGCTAAACACTCTTCATTGCAAATATTTATAAAATGTTCAATACCTTTACACACCTATGATGCATTAGGAGCACAGGCATTTTGTAAACACTTACATCCATTAACAGGACACATGATGTACAAAATTAGGTAGAAAAGTAATAAGGTAACTACTCACCACTATATAAACTACAAAACAAACTAAAACACTTACTGGATGATGCCTTTGGCCATGCGCTGCATAATGGCCTTCGGCCATACACAGCAGGGAATTGGAAATAGAGTCTGGTCTGCCCCTTGACATACAGCTAATCCCATGCTGTGCATGGCCTTTCATCATATGCAGTGTGTGGTTGGCCGCAAGGCCTGACTGTCAGGCCCTGCATCCAAATCCCAGCAGGATGATACCCGGAGGCAGGCAACCCCACGCACCGCACGGGCTTTGCTCGTGCATGTATTGGGGATAGCAGCAGGGCCTGTATTGAAGCCAGGTCCTACTTCCAACTCGCTGAAGGCAGCCAAATCCATGCTGCACACAACCTATAACCATGCACGTTGGAGGGTTAATCCCAGGGCTTGGCTAGTCGCCAAGCTCTCTTTTCAATCCACCAACCATCTGCCAAATACACACAGCCTTTGCCATGTGCAGCATAGGGTTGGCCTTCGGGCCCCCGGAACCCCATCTGCTGGGGCCAAAACATATATATTACGGGGAGGGGGTATGCAACCCCATTCTTGACCCTTGATTTGCCCCGGGGACCCCATCCCCCAGGGCCAAATACAATTAAACAGGGAGCAGGGCATGCAGTCCCCAAGCCTTAATAGGCAACCAAAGACCAGGGCTAAATAGTATAAAAAATGGGAAGGGGCCACGCGCCCTCCCTCCCCAAGCCTTCTTGGACTCACGAGCACCCCATCTCCCAGGGACAAAACCTAAGGGGAGGGGGGCATGGGACGTTATTGTTAAGTTAAAATGTCAGATAAAACATACCATTTCAAACTAACAAATCAATTGAAGTACACCAATTATAGTCATCTCCAGTAATTGTAACTCAGGCTCTAAAAGTTACCACAATTTGCGCCCCCATCATGCACAGCGTTGTCATCAATTATTTTATTTCAGGTGTTCCTGTCATCTTATCAATGATGTTATAGAACATGTCATGAGTGGTGTTATATGGGAGGTAATTAGCAGTGCATGGCATTGGCACGAGTTATATTTAGTTAGTGGTGCATTCCTCTTTCTATGTGTGCTGCAGTATGCATGCAAAGAGAAAGTGTTGGACTTGGCCCTTCTGAGGGGTTTACCCCTAAACTTTTTGCTTTTACTGGTGACCTGGTGGTAGTGATTTTTGGTTTCTGCGCACTTTCCCTGTGTCCCAGAGTAAAGTGCGTGCGCACTCTTAGTGCATGTGGTGAGATAGGCCTGCCCTCCCATAGGAATGCATGGGGAATGTATGTGCCCCTGGTACTTCCTGATGCGTGGGGTGTGCAGGGTCGAGTCTGGTATGTGCGGACTCGTGTGATTGAATGCTGCACAATGATGTATGCAGCATGTATGTGTCTAGTGTGGAAGTGCCACTTCTAGACATGGCTGTGCGTGTGCTGTAAAGGTGCTGACACGTGATTGGCTGGAGCTGGCTGGTGAGCCTGGCTCCAGGAGTCTGGATGGGTCTGCCCCGGTGGTGAGTGTTGAGATCAGCATGTGTGATGTGAGGGAGTGGTGCACCTGGGTCCTGTGAATAGTGCTGGGATTTCACCACACAATGCTGGCTCCGCCCCCTGTGGTGCGACTGATGACCCTAGCCCTGCCAGTGAATAGAGTGAGGGGCTGAGCACATCAAGGGTGCTCCCCAACCAGCTGCGACTGGTTTTCCCCCTCACCCTGAACCAAAAACAAAGGTAAACCTGTGTGTAAGAAGGGGCTGTGACCCCATGTAAAAGGTTCTCTTCCAGGATCCTGCCTGAGGGGGCTGCTGCTGTTGCTGGGCCAGAGGACCGCCACTTGGACTACCTCCCTGCCTGGAGGCCCAGTGAGCTGGCTCTGGGCCCAGCATTGCCCCCCCCTGCCTTGCTGCACACAGAGGAGAATTTTGCTGGACTTTCTTTTTTATTCTCCCCTAAGCACCTGGAAGCGCTTTTATTTGACTTATAGCGCTAGGAGCGCTTTATTTGGGACCCTGACGTCGAGGAGCGCTTTACTTTGTGCTTTGCTGAAGCCTCCAGCGCCTGGAAGCGCTGTACTTGCCTTTAGTGCTGAGAGCGCTTTCACTTTTACTCTTAGCGCTAGGAGCGCTTTATTTCTGAAAGACGGTGCCCACCCGGCATTTGTCCCGTTCGTGGCCGATCCTGAAGTCCCCCGGCAGGTGCCCACCCTGCCAGGGACATTGTCGCCCATATCGAGTGCCCACCTCGATTTATTGCATTTTAAAAAAAGAACCTGTGCCCACCCGGCAGTTGCCCGCAAATCGCGCGAAATCGTCCCTCCGGCGCCCGACCAGGAAGTCAGGCAGGCCGGGGGCGGGACTCCGGGACAACCGGATGTAGGAGGGCGGGAGCCTACCCCGCCTCCCACCGAAGACTCGCAGCTGTTTTGAGCCCCGGGAGACAGACGCCGTGACTGAAGAGCGCCGCATCAAGAGGCCCAGGCGGGAGCCCACCCCGCTCTGGGATGTGGCACTCAGGGGAAGCCAGAAGCTGGTTTGAAGGCGGGGCTCCCGTGACCACGAGGAGAGCCCCGCGGATGCTGCAGCCGACACCAGGGAGCGGAGCAGAGTCGGCGCGTCAGAAAACCCGGTGAGTGGGGTTCTGATCGGATCTCGTTGGGGGCATTGTTGTTTCCCGAGCCTCGTGAGGCTCCAATGTAGAGGGGGCCTTTTTATCTTGCTGAGTCCCCCGAGGGGGACTCCAACGTTCAAGGGGGCAATTGTTCTAGAGCCCCCGAGATGCTCCAACGTCGGGGGCATTTCTTAGTGATTAGAGCGGCCCCGGAAGGCAGCGGGACGCTCCAACGTGTCCCAGGGCATATTGGTGGTGAAAGAGCCCACGAGGCTCCACGTGACTGGGCGCATTTCTTTCCATTTGAGCCCACGAGGCTCCATCGTCTGGCCCCCTCATTGCTGTAAGAGCCCAGAGAGGCTCCACGTGAGTGCTGTATATTATTTTGAGAAGGCACAGTGGTGCCCCAGCATTTCCCCAGCTGCCCAGCACTGAGTGGGCAGCTGCGAAGTTTAGGTTGTGCTCATTTACTCCTGGCTTGCGCAGCCTGCGCAGTCTTGCCCTGACTCTGCTGGACAAAGGGTGTTTGAAGCCCCTGATAGGCCAGGTTGGCCTAGGGACAGTTTTGCTGTGTTGTGCCCTCACCTAGGGTACCTGATCATTGTTACCTGTGTACTTTTGTGCCTGCGCAATGCCTTTGTGCTGTGTTTATTTCTAGCTATACCTATGCGTAGGAGAGGGTTTTTCCTTGTGTAGGTTATGCTGATGTGTTCATGATTCCATGCGTAATATTTTCCTGAGGTGGTTAGTGTTGCGTAGGTGGTACTTACCTGTTATCGGTGGTTACTGGTTGTGCGCTATATCTTCTAATTGGTGCTACAGTGATTGTATGTGCTATGTTCTAAAAGTGTTATTTCTACAATGTTCTAGTTCCAAAAGTGCTTATTCCTGACAGTGGTCCCGGTGGCCCTGTCTTGTACATATCCCCTGTAAATTCTGCCCGTGCCTGTTGGCACATTGTAAAGTGTGTGTTTTTATTTGTGTTTTGGTATAATACAAAGGCTATTTTTATATAATACCTTGTGTGGAGTTTCTTTTGTGGTGGGCCTTGGGTGGTGTTGCTGGGTGCGCGCGCAAACGCTTTACACATCGCCTCCGAGATAAGCCTGACTGCTCATGCCAAGCTACCAAGGGGGTGAGCAGGGGTTATCTTTGGCGTGTAACTCCCCAGCCCTGACTAGAGTGGTGGTTTCTACCTGGCTTTGGCGCAAGACCTAGCCAACCAGACATCACCATTTCTAACTTTGGTGATCAGCGGTGGGATCCGGATTTGCGTTTGCGCTGTACCGCAGCAGCAACTGGCTGCACTACAAAACTCTGCATTTAGATAATCACATTTTGGGGATTATTGTTTTTGAAGTTCCATTATTTCTTCTCCTGAAGGTATCATTGTGGAATTGTGTCCAGTACATTTGTCCCCCGCCCTGCGCCCAGAGTTTGGTACCTGTGTCACGTGTGGTCAGGTTGAGGAATCAGGGGTGGTAGAAACTGCCTTACCAGTCCGAGGGGGGGGTTGTGTGTGGATGAATGGTGTGTGGCACTAGACAAGTGAGTGTGAGTTCTCTGGGATAGAGAGCTTGCTGAATCCTTTGTGAATTGTGTACTCCTGTGTTAAGCTCAGACCCCTAGGTTCCCTGTGTAATCTTTTCTCGAGAACGTCCACCAAAATGGAGCCAGGTTTTAATTTCTGTGGTCTGTTTAGATACAGTATGTGAGAGTTGGTCAGATTCTGTGAAGAGAGAGACATAGAGGTGGGTGAGTCAGACACCCAGTCCACACTGAGGGACAACCTGATCCTATGGCAAAAGGATGAATGGGAACGTGAGCGCAGTGAGGAAGATAGGGCCCGGGCCACACGTCAAGAGGGTGGTGGGTCTGAGGGGAGCCCTGAGGAATCTGAAGAGGAGGAAGAAAGTGACCTGACAGGGACGCCAGTAGATAGTGAAGACCCCATGGATAGGGAGTCCCTTGCTGGGTCCAGTGTCAGGAGCAGCACCCATCCCTTTTCCTGTCCCCAGAGGAGTGGGTAGATAGGAGGGAAGAGAGGGAGCATCGGCTGGCCATGGAAAAACTCAGGATAGAGCATGCCAAGCTGGAGACCGAGAGGGTCTTAGCTCAGAAACAGATGGCGGAGGCTGAGAGGGCCTTTGCCAGAGAGAAATTAGCTCTGGAGGGTAAATTGTCCCCTGAGCGCAGTGGTAGTTTTCTGGATTCACCAGTAAGGGTAGAGTCCAGTGGTGGCAGCAATATAGAGTCCAGTGCAGAGAGTCCCATTCCCAGTTCCCAGAGTATGGTACCTGTTTCCCGAGAAGAGGAATATAGGTTGAAATTCAGGGGCAGTAAGAAACTGCCTTACCAGACTTGGAAGGAGTTTGCGGATGAATGTGATGATGCACTGGACGATTGGGTGAGGCTTAGCCCGGAACGCAGTTATTCCGCCATGTATGATCTGGTTATCAAAGAGCTCAGTAGTTGTTCTCCAGGGTTGCGCCAACACCTGTTGAGGTATGACTCTTTTTGTCCTTGGGACCTTGCAAAGGAAGCAGAACGCTGGGAAAGTGCCCAAGGTTCTGATGAAGTATGGGAGAGTACTTCCAACAGTAGTGGCTCAGGTATCTTCCCGTCCTGGGGGAAGAGGTTCAGAGTAGCCCAGCTAGGTCCCAGAGTAGTGAGAGGGGTGTAGGGGCTCGCGTCCTGTCTCAGTGGAGTAGGAGTGAGTGTGTGACTTTGAGTCCCCAGATGCCCGAAACACAGTCTCAGAGCCTGGATGGTTTCTTCAGGGAACACCCGGTTGGGGGCCTAGGCTGTCCTCTTAGTCCATTTGAGGAGTATCGCCTAGTGTATGGAGAGCCTGGAGCATCCGTAAGTAGAGCTCCAGTTGTTCTGGTGTCTGGCAGTGCCGCTCCAGTAGGGAGGGTACAGAAGTCCAGTGAGAGGGGTGGCATGGGGCTGTGTTCCCCAGTGGAGGAGCCAGTGGGTCAGGGACCAGCCGGGAGGGCTGAGTCTCCTAGAGGTGACCATGGTGACCACACGTCTGTCCTGGGGGATCTTCGCGCACTGTCAGGTGGACAGGGGACGGGAGATCTGCGCCAGGCAGACTGTCACGCGACATATGAGGCATATGTTACCCTTGGGGGGATGGTGTGTAAGTCCCCAGAAGTCCTGGAGTGCCAGGCAAGTATTCCACCAAAGGTTCTAGACCAGAGGTTGGGAGGCCAGGTTCAAGATCAGCCTGACCTGAAGGGTCAGACGTCTGGAACCAGTGTCCCGACCGGTTCTTCTTCCAGAGGTACCGCCCCAGCTGGTAGGGAGCAGGGCTCTGGAAGGGGGTGCAGAGGGTGGGAGAGTCCACCTCTGACCCCGGTGCAACCTGAGGGGTTAAACCCTGGGTTGGAATGGCATTCTAGGTGTACCCCTCGCCGGAGGAGGAGGAACCCTAGGAGAAGAGGTAGGGGGAGGAGAGCCTCGCCCGTGACTTTTGGTCAGCTTGAGGGTACAGACCCTAGGCTGGAGGATCAGTGGCAGTTTAGAACTGCCCTGATGAGGGGTAGAGTGGAGAATGGTTGCTATGTGCCAGGGGTTATTACCCCCCACTCTGTGGTTAGGCAAGGACCAGTGGTATCTGGGTGGCCTAGGGCCTGGTCCTGGCCGCGGACAGCTGAGGAGTACCAGTGGGGTAGCCCAGTTAGTCCGCCGAGTTTTTTCAAAGGGAACCACGTGGGTTCAGAGTGGCGTAAAACCGGAGAGCGTCCCTGCCGTTGCAGGCCAGCGTCCGTGATTTATCGCCCCAAGCAGGGAAGACCATCATGGTGGTGATTGGTCTACCCTGCGTTTTGGCTTGACGGGGGTTGTGTTGGACTTGGCCCTTCTGGCAGGTTTACCCCTAAACTTTTTGCTTTTACTGGTGACCTGGTGGTAGTGATTTTTGGTTTCTGCGCACTTTCCCTGTGTCCCAGAGTAAAGTGTGTGCGCACTCTGAGTGCATGTGGTGAGATAGGCCTGCCCTCCCATAGGAATGCATGGGGAATGTATGTGCCCCTGGTAGTTCCTGATGCGTGGGGTGTGTAGGGTCATCTGGTATGTGCGGACTCGTGTGATTGAACGCTGCGCAATGATGTATGCAGCATGTATGTGTCTAGTGTGGAAGTGCCACTTCTAGACATGGCTGTGCGTGTGCTGTAAAGGTGCTGACACGTGATTGGCTGGAGCTGGCTGGTGAGCCTGGCTCCAGGAGTCTGGATGGGTCTGCCCCGGTGGTGAGTGTTGAGATCAGTATGTGTGATGTGAGGGAGTGGTGCACCTGGCTCCTGTGAATAGGGCTGGGATTTCACCACACAATGCTGTTTCCGCCCCCTGTGGTGCGACTGATGACCCTAGCCCTGCCAGTGAATAGAGTGAGGGGCTGAGCACATCAAGGGTGCTCCCCAACTAGCTGCAACTGGTTTTCCCCCTCACCCTGAACCAAAAACAAAGGTAAACCTGTGTATAAGAAGGGGCTGTGACCCCATGTAAAAGGTTCACTTCCAGGATCCTGCCTGAGGGGGCTGCTGCTGTTGCTGGGCCAGAGGACCGCCACTTGGACTACCTCCCTGCCTGGAGGCCCAGTAAGCTGGCTCTGGGCCCAGCCTTGCCCCCCCCCCTGCCTTGCTGCACACAGAGGAGAATTTTGCTGGACTTTCTTTTTTATTCTCCCCTAAGCACCTGGAAGCGCTTTTATTTGACTTATAGCGCTAGGAGCGCTTTATTTGGGACCCCGGCGTCGAGGAGCGCTTTACTTTGTGCTTTGCTGAAACCTCCAGCGCCTGGAAGCGCTGGACTTGCCTTTAGCGCTGAGAGCGCTTTCACTTTTACTCTTAGCGCTAGGAGCGCTTTAGTTCTGAAAGCCGGTGCCCACCCGGCATTTGCCCCGTTAGTGGCCGATCCTGAAGTGCCCCGGCAGGTGCCCACCCTGCCAGGGACATTGCCGCCCATATCGAGTACCCACCTCGATTTATTGCATTTTAAAAAAAGAGCCGGTGCCCACCTGGCAGTTGCCCGCAAATCGCGCGAAATCGTCCCTCCGGCGCCCGACCAGGAAGTCAGGCAGGCCGGGGGCGGGACTCCGGGACAACTGGAAGTAGGAGGGCGGGAGCCTACCCCGCCTCCTACCGAAGATTTGCGGCTGTTTTGAGCCCCGGTAGACAGACGCCGTGACTGAAGAGCGCCGCGTCAAGAGGCCCAGGCGGGAGCCGACCCCGCTCTGGGATGTGCCACTCCGGAGAAGCCAGCAGCTGGTTTGAAGGCGGGGCTCCTGTGACCACGAGGAGAGCCCCGCGGATGCTGCAGCCGACACCAGGGAGCGGAGCAGAGTCGGCGTGTCGGAAAACCCGGTGAGTGGGGTTCCGATCGGATCTCGTTGGGGGCATTGTTGTTTCCTGAGCCCCGTGAGGCTCCAATGTAGAGGGGGCCTTTTTATCTTGCTGAGTCCCCCGAGGGGGACTCCAACGTTCAAGGGGGCAATTGTTCTAGAGCCCCCGAGATGCTCCAACGTCGGGGGCATTATTCTTTTCGAGCCCCCGGAGGCTCCAACAGACAGGGGGATTTCTTAGTGATTAGAGCGGCCCCGGAAGGCAGCGGGCCGCTCCAACGTGTCCCAGGGCATATTGGTGGTGAAAGAGCCCACGAGGCTCCACGTGACTGGGCGCATTTCTTTCCATTTGAGCCCACGAGGCTCCATCGTCTGGCCCCCTCATTGCTGTAAGAGCCCAGAGAGGCTCCACGTGAGTGTTGTATATTGTTTTGAGAAGGCACAGTGGTGCCCCAGCATTTCCCCAGCTGCCCAGCTCTTAGTGGGCAGCTGCGACGTTTAGGTTGTGCTCATTTACTCCTGGCTTGCGCAGCCTGCGCAGTCTTGCCCTTACTCTGCTGGACAAAGGGCGTTTGAAGCCCCTGATAGGCCAGGTTGGCCTAGGGACAGTTTTGCTGTGTTGTGCCCTCACCTAGGGTACCTGATCATTGTTACCTGTGTACTTTTGTGCCTGCGCAATGCCTTTGTGCTGTGTTTATTTCTAGCTATGCCTATGCGTAGGAGAGGGTTTTTCCTTGTGTAGGTTATGCTGATGTGTTCATGATTCCCTGCGTAATATTTTCCTAAGGTGGTTAGGGTTGCGTAGGTGGTACTTACCTGTTACCAGTGGTTACTGGTTGTGCGCTATATCTTCTAATTGGTGCTACAGTGATTGTATGTGCTATGTTCTAAAAGTGTTATTTCTACAACGCTCTAGTTCCAAAAGTGCTTATTCCTGACAGTGGTCCAGGTGGCCCTGTCTTGTACATATCCCCTGTAAATTCTGCCCGTGCCTGTTGGCACATTGTAAAGGGTGTGTTTTTATCTGTGTTTTGGTATAATACAAAGGCTATTTTTATATAATACCTTGTGTGGAGTTTCTTTTGTGGTGGACCTTGGGTGTTGTTGCTGGGTGCACGCGCAAACGCTTTACACATCGCCTCCGAGATAAGCCTGACTGCTCGTGCCAAGCTACCAAGGGGGTGAGCAGGGGTTATCTTTGGCGTGTAACTCCCCAGCCCTGACTAGAGTGGTGGTTTCTGCCTGGCTTTGGCGCAAGCCCTAGCCAACCAGAAATCGCCATTTCTAACAGAAAGCAACCAGGAGAAATATGGATAATTCCCCATTGTTATGCCAGCCTTGGGTATACACATCATTTTAGTGAAAACCCAGGTTTACAGACTTTAGTATATCTGGGCTTATGTCAAAATACATGGGTGGATGCATAGGAACACCCATGCTCCATCCATGTTGCGCCTCCCTGACGTGAGGTAGTGCTATGCGCTGTCTCAAACTACCTTTTGTTTTGCAAAGACAAGCAAAGTCAGACAAATCGTGCTTTGCGTGGCTTTGTAAATAGCAAAATAGGTTTTGAGTTAGGGCCAAGAAAGTGATGCATCCCTGACTCAAAATCTTAGTAAATTTGGCTCTAAACATATACTTTGATTACCAGTGTTATTAACTTCTCTCCCCATACACCAGGGTGCAGTATATCTGGTCTTAACTCAAACAGTGAGATAGACCTGATGACCATTCTTTCTTTGCCCTCTAGTAGGACAACCAGAAATTGACAATATTCTCTTCACTCGAAAAATCTTTCAAAGCTTTTAACACAGCATATCTTAATATTCCAGACAGAGGGGCCTTCCATTATGAAATGGGCAGACCGATTGGTTTTGCCTGCGTTTCTTCTAGAGCAGAGTTGAAAATGTGAATATGCGGAGAGGGATATAAATTACACAATTATGAATCTCATCAGATTCAGTTTGTTATTACGATTGTTTTTTTTCTTATGAGAAACAGTAGTCACACCATGTGTCAATCATGCGTTGAAAACATAACGCAGAAGTCCATTCCAATCATGTTTAAATGTAAGCTCTTCAAGCTAAAATCTAGCAGCGGTTTTACAAATACCCTGAATGAATATCCTGTGAATTAATAAATACAGTTCGTTTGATAAATAGATAATTACCAAATCACTTCCGATTCTATGTTTTGCAAGAAAACTTTGTTTGAAAACAGTCAGCATGTATGTCACTGTGTATTTTTAAAAACGACAGTGCTGCACAACCAACACATGAATAATGTATATTTATAAAATAAATCGGGCACATGCATTACTTTATTTTAAACACACGGCGCTGTCCTCTAAAACATTATACAGTACGAAAAAAACAAGAATGCTCCATAATCCCGGTGAACCAATCATGGCCTGTTCTGTATAAAATAATGAAATTGAAGTCGTTGAAGTGATTATCCCTTTCTTGAATCAGGAAGGAAGGACAAATAAAAGGAATTATGTTCAAAGATGGTAATGGCTCTAACAACTTTATGCAAAACAAAACGCAGATTATTGTGTTCTTATAGGTTAATGGATACTGGCAGAAAGCAAGACAATCTTCATTAGGAAGGAATCATGTCAGCCTGCTGCATGTCCCTAAGCGCTGCGCTAAAATTAGCTAGAAAGAACGAGCAGTTGGATGCTTTGGAAAAATAAATGTGAGACATGAGAGTGAACATTTTAGAAGGCTGTTTCTACATTTCATAATTGCTTTTTTTTTTTTAACACATTTCTGGATTTCTGAAAGCTTTTCCACTATTAGTGCACACTGTCTAAAAGGGCCTAATAGTTCTTGCAGTTCTAAGGAGGAGGCAAATGACACAAAAACGAGGAAGCGGGGTGAGGTAAGTGCTGTTGATTCACTCCCCGCAGCACTTGTCTCCACAATTATGATGCTGCACCTGTGTTTTGTGTCAATGTGAGAAGTGACGCATTCTCAAATAACGCAAGTTCTCTGTTTTATGTACATGAGCATGTCATAGCTTTGTAGATAGGCATTCACTCATTTGCTTCCGTTTGTTTCTGCTGTGCCTTTCTACTTTGAACAACAGGTGTGGTATCACACTATTACTGCGATATTCTTAAAAAGAGACACCACGCTAAGCCAGGCAGACAGCCTTTAATTCCACCGAGACCATGGATAGATGGAAGAGCGAAGTTGCACGAGGAGAAAAGGAGAGAGAAGCTAGTTTGAGCATTTTTGTCAGGGCTGCTGCTGGTTCCCCAGGCCGGTTCTGACACCATGAAGAAGTAAGAAACTTTCAGAAATAGTCAGGTTTACTTCTCCTTCCCTCTGTGACTCCTGCTGTCACACACTGAGAGCTCCCGCCATAGCTGTGCCTGCCAATAAGCACTTCTCTGCGAACTGAAGGTGTCACCCAAATATATCCTCTGGAGGAATGGGGAACACAGAATATGTGTCTGGATGTATAATGACCCCCACGAAAGAATATTGTAAGAGCATTGGGCCCTGTGGAGCAAGCCCTATGTGTGAGTGATTGTTCTTCCAACCCACTAGGGATATCACCCTTCAGTTCGGGACCCATTACTTACTTTGCAGGCAATTATCTCGTGATAATGCATGCTACCTACATTGATATGGCTGTATTGCAAACCCCTCTGTAACATTTTGACCTGGCAGGAAGATAAATTAATTTGGGAATGAGCCTAGATGGAAATACTCTGTATTTTTAGGTGTACCAGCAATAACCACAAGATTCATGTGGCTGGTCGACATCAGTGTTTAGGGCGGAGACCCACCAGAGCCCAATATTCAAGGAGGGGGCACACTGCCAGAATATTAGCTCACATTCTCCTCTCCTCAGGCGTAATGGTAGACACAGTTCATGTTTTTCAATTACTTGAAAGTAAGCTCGAGTGTTTACGGGTACTTTTGTTTTAAAATACATACTTTTACATATTCTTAGCGCGTCGTTATCTTTGGTATCTTTGGTATAATTCAAACTTACTAGGGGGCATATCAACAACAACCGGCGATAATTATCGCTGAGCGCACTTAGCGCTCAGATAACTATCGCCGGCTAGCGCCGATTTTTATCGCTGAGATAGCGTGCTATTAGCAACGCTTATCTCATCAGCGATAAAAATCCTAGCGCTAACTGGCTAACGTGAGATTATCGCTGGAAACCCAGCGATAATCTCACGTTAGCTAGTTGATAGGGACTCACAAACCTAGCCATGATATCCACCTTCCATAGGATATCATGGCTAAGTCAGTCCTGAAGCAGGCGTAAGGAAAGTAGCGATAACAGGGGTTATCGCTACTTTTCCTGACGCTATGCTTCATAGCGTTAGGCTTGCTGATAGGAGAAATGTCGCTTAGCGACATTTCTCCTGTCATGCCAGGTCAGGAACGCCCACTTTGCATCTCATTAGAGATGCAAAGCTGGGCGTTAGGAATCCTGACGCTAAAGCAAGGTTTCACGCGTTAGCGTGTCATTGCTAAATAGGCGATAAAATTATCGGCGCTTTTCAGCCGAAAACGACCGCAAAAGTGGCGATAATTTTTTATCGCCTGCTTGTTGATATGCCCCTTGCTTCTTAGCACTTGCAGGGAACTGCGGGAGGAATTGTGCTGCAGTGGGCGGTGGGTGAGGCACGGGGCTGTCACTCTCCCAGGGTGGTTGGAGCAGTTCCGCCATCTTGGAGAGAGCAGAGGTTAGCAGGCCAGTCGCTCAGGCCCGATCACCCAGAACTGAATAAATGCAGGCACAGCTGCGGCCGTGCAGCGGATGCGCACAGCGGGCGTGCCTAAGGCGAGCCCGTCTGTGCCCGTCCGCGCCGGTTCGCCACTAGGCGCCAGGACCCCTACTTATTGCACCAGGTATTCGTGGGAGGAGCTCCTGGCCTTGGCCTCTAGTTGCCCTTCCCTGCCTTGGTCCTTGCAGGAGCTTTCCTTCCATTGTGGCTCCAGTTCACTCAAACTGACCATGGTACAGAGGGGCCTATGCCCATCAGGCTATGAGGAGTTCAAGTTCCTCAGCCTGAATTGCCGCTCGCATCATGCAGAGGTGTTCGACCTCTTGGCTGATGAGTCCCCTGATGCCCTCTTCCTATCTGAGACTTGGTTAACCAAGACTCCGTGGCAGAGCCTTTGTTGGCTCTTCCGTCAGGCTATGTGTTGGAAACTATAAATTGAGAGGGGGGGATAGGAGGTGGTATTGCAGTTGTGGTTAAGGAAGCATACCCTTCAGCCTGTGTAAGGAGAACATAGTGGGATGCGAAAGTGCTTCGTTTAAAATCAGGCTAACCCACAATTTCACAATATCCGGCCTTCTAATTTATAGGCCCCCTGGGCCTGCTAGTGGTTTTAGGGAAGATCTAGTAAGCAAAGTGGGACAGTTTGCCAGCAAGGCGGCAAACTTCACTATTTTAGGGGATCTTAATCTCCATCTTGAGAATGGCGAGAAAGCAGAGACCGTCAGCTTCATGGCCGACTTAGAGACCTTCCAGCTGATGCAACACGTTCTCGAAGGTACTCACGTGGACGGCCATCTGCAGGATCTCGTTTCCTCTACCCTCAACCCTATAAAAATGTACCCACCGATCCCGCAGGCTTGGACTGACCATTTTTTGGTCTCATTCTCTCTGCAACTGCAGAGCAAGGCAGATATATCTTGTTCAGCCCATGTCCTCAAACGCCCATGGCACAAGTGAGACCTGGAGCTTTTCTCTGCCTGGCTATCTGGGCATAGGCCTCAGCTACCAGCAGATGTGGACACGGCTAATTCGTGTTTCCATGAATGACTGCTGGCCGGCCTTGATAAATGTATTCCAGCTAAATGGAGATTAAAAGGTCGTGGGCCATCGAATCCATGGTTCAATGATGCTCTTTCTCTAGCTAAGAAGACCTGTAAGCAGCTGGAGCGTGCCTGGAGACGCTCATACGATGCGGCAGCAAAGTTAGAATATCGGGTGGCCTTTAAGCAATATCATAAGGGCATTCGGAGAGCATGAGCGGAGTTTGTGGCCAGTAAAATCTTGGGTAGTTCTAATCCCGCCAAGATTATCTTCTCCCTGTTGGATGACATGAAGAGCGCAGGTGCCATTAGGGCTTCCCCTATTGCCTCCAACCGTCAGTGTGACGAGCTAGCTCAGTATTTTGTCAACAAGGTGGAGCAGATTTATCTGGCTCTTCCAAAGGCAGCTCTCTGGGTGGAGGGGGCGTGATATATCGGGGTGTAACAGCCTGGCATCATTTCCTCTTTTAACGCCCCTGGAATTTGAGACCTTGTGCTTAAAAATCAAATCTGGCTCCCCGGCTCACCCTGTGACCCCCACCCACTTTCGCCAGTTTTATCCTCTGATCTCTGATGTGAGCTTAGATCTGGCTAATTTGTCTTTGTTGCCTGCATCTGTACCGCGGGGGTGGAAACCCGCGAAAGTCATCCCTTTGTTAAAAAAGCCCACTTTGGACTCTGCCGAACCGGGTAATTATTGACCCATTTCCCAGCTGCCTTTCTTGACTAAGGTCATGGAAGCACACGTGAACTCCACATTGTCTAAATTCATTGAGCAGCATGCCATCCTTGATCCTTCACAACACGGCTTCCGGCCCAGGCATAGCACTGAGTCAGCGCTACTGGCCGTGTCGGAAGCCATTAGGGGCAGTTTGGATGCAGGGGACTCTGCGGCCTTGGTCCTTTTGGACCTAAGTGGCGCTTTTGACACCGTGTCCCATAAGATAATTCTCAAACACCTACAGGACATTGGGATCAGGGACTCAGCTTTGGCTTGGATTCAGTCGTTCCTAGCAGAGAGATCCTTTCAGGTCCTAGTTTGTCCCTTCTCCGCTCAGGAGTTTGCGTTGCATCAGGGGGTGCCACAGGGCTCCATACTAAGCCCTCTTTTGTTCAATCTATATGTTAGCCCCCTGGCAGAGGTGGCTAAGGGTAGGGGGTTGTCGTTGGTGTCATATGTTGACGACACCCAATTGGTAATATCTTTCTCGAAAAAATGCATCACCAATTTGGACAAGTTTAAGCCTGGGCGAAGCACTACGCTACGCTCGCGTAGTTTGCGAAGTTCGCGCTACTTCGCACTACGCGAACTGCATGTAGCACAGTGCGAACATGCGTAGCGTAGTGCTGCGGTCATTTTTTGCTTGCTCGCGGTCCTCAACGTCAAGTTGGCGACCGCGAGCAAGCAAAATGACATCCCGGCGAGACTTTTTCCTTGTTCGCGATCAGCAACTTCAAGTTGGCGATCGCGAGCATGGAAAATAAACCTCCCGGTGAGATTCCCAACGCGAGGAGGTCAGGTTTCTCATTGCGAGTGGTCGTGTATGCTCGGGACCGCTCGCGATGAGAAACTAACAGTTCGTGTTGAGAAAGCTGAAGCTCGAGTAAAAATCTACTCGAGCAGCAGAAAACTACAGCTCGCACTGTGCAAGATGCCATTTTCAATGATTGCACAGTGCCGGTTGCTTGTCCGCACTGTGCAATCATTGAAAATGACATCTGGCACAGTGCGAACAAGGTACTACGCAGTTCGCGAAGTGCTACGCGTAGCTCGCGTAGTGCGAACTTCACTTTGCGTAGCTTCGCGAAGTGCTACTTCGCGAACTACGCCCAGGCCTAGTTTAAGGAAGATCTTCTGGCTATCTCCGATTGGATGGCAGCTAATTGTTTACAGCTGAATGCCGGTAAATCAGAGATTTGGTTGTTTGGGAAGGACCTGGAGCTGTGATCTGAGCAATGTTGGCCGGACCGTTCCAGGCTTTGGCTACAATGTAGGAGAAGGCTCTTCCAACCACTCTGGTTCTGCAGATGCGTGGGGTTTCTGCTAGGGCGAAGTCGACAGAGCGGAGGTTTCTTTTGGGTAGGTGGAAGGAGACTCTTTCGTTGAGGTATTTGAGTCCAGTGTTGTGGAGGGATTTGTAGGCGTGGGTGAGTAGCTTGAAGTTTACTCTCTTCTCAGCAGGGAGCCAGTGGAGGTCTCACAGGTGTTGGGTGATGTGCTCATGTCGTGGGATGCCGCGGATGAGTTTGGCTGCGGTGTTCTGGATGGTCTGGAGTTTGCCTAACAGGGATTTGTTGATTTCAGCGTAGAGGGCGTTTCCGTAGTCCAGTCTTCTTGTTATGAGTGCGTGGGTGACAGTCTTTCTGGCTTTGGGGGGATCCACTTGAAGGTCTAGCGGAGGATGCGGAGGGTGTTGAAGCAGGTGGAGGCGATGGTGTTGATCTGTCGGGTCATGGTGAGGGAGGAGCTGAGTATGATGCTGAGGTTCTGGGCTTGGTCCATGGCGGTGGGGGGGTTGCCGAGGGTGGTGGGCCACCAGGATTTGTCCCAAGCTGAGGGGGTGGGTCCAAGGATGAGGACTTCTGTCTTCTCTGAGTTGAGTTTCAGACAGCTGCTGCTCATCCAAGCTGCAACATCTTTCATCCCTTTTTTGAAGCTGAGTCTGGTGGCTTCGGGTCCTTCGTGAGGGAGAGGATGAGCTGGGTGTTGTCGGCATAGGATACTATGCAGAGTTCATGCCGTCTGACGATGGCTGCGAGGGGGGCCTTGTAGATGTTGAAGAGAATGGGACTGAGCGATGAACCTTGGGGTACTCCGCAGTTGATCTCTGTGGGTTCGGAGAGGAAAGGCGGGAATCTGATTGCAGGAATCTGATTCTTTGGGTTATGCTGGCAAGGAAGGAGCGGAGTCAGTCGAGAGCAGTTCCCTGTATGCCGGCCTCATGGAGCCTGGCTGCGAGAGTGCAGTGGGAGACAGTGTTGAAGGCTGCAGAGAGGTCCAGTAGGATGAGGGCTGAGGTGTGGCCTTGGTCGAGGAGCGTGTGGATGTCATCTGTGGAAGTGAACGTGTTCGGTTGTCGAGGGGGAGGAGGAGTCACTCCTGCTGGAGGTGGAGAGTGGGAGGAAGCTCTTGTGTGCGATGGCGAGTCCTCCTCCTGGGTGGTTGGGGCGGTCCTTCCTCTGGATCTTGTAACCGTCAAGAATGGCGGTGGCAATGTCAGAGGCGGAGGAGGTGTTGAATCAGGTATCCGTGAAGAAGGTGACATCCGGTGAGAGGGTGTCAAGGAGGTCCCAGATCTCTACGGCATGTCTGTGCAGTTAGAGCACGTTGAGGTGGATACACTCCAGGGCTTCGGTGGTGCTGGCATATGGCATGGGTGCTGCAGTCGTGGGGGTGCGGAGGATGGTGAAGGATTGTCGGCAGTGTCAGCTGGAGAACCGGCCGTGGGTGGAGTTCAGCATAGACAGCTGGCAGTTGTTACTTCTGGGGTTGAGTGCGTGGGGGGCAGCTGAGTTGTAGCGGTTGGAGGTCCGAGAACCAGGGTCCCTGGTGCTGGGCACAGTCGGGTCGCGGACAGGCGCATACCGGCTTGCCTTTGGGACACAGCAGCCGTCATTAAATAGTGAAAAGGGAGGAAAGCGCAGCTGGGAGGCGTGAGTGGGAACCAGCAGGGGGGAGTGGCCATGGGGGCAGCGGGAAAGGGCAGTGAGCGGGCACGGCGGACAACAACAATAGGTACAACCAGACACAGAAAGGAATTAAACAGGCAAAAACAAAACAGAATACAGAGGTGACAATAACAAGGCACAATACAGAAAATACAGAAAAAGACAGACGACAAAAGACAGAAACGGGCACAAACACAGAGACAGACAACAGCAGACCAGCAGAAGAGCAAGGCTCTCCCACTGAACGACCAGGGATGAGGCACAGGCAGGAGCCTGCGGGTGAGGCGGGCCTCGAACACCTACCAGACAGATGTGAATGAGGTCAGTGGCAGCGGCACAGATAGCAGAGCTGCTGGGGGAGAGATCTAGTTGCACTGCTGGACACTTGTTTTAGGGTTATTGCCTTTCTTCAGCAGGAAGTAGCCGTAACATTGGGGGTGTTATAAGTGCACCTTTTCATTTGTCCAGTGTAGTAGTACACTCAAGCATACAGATGCATCCGATGGAGGATTGCCTGGCTCAACACTCCTGAAGATGTCCAACAGTCTGTCGGGGGTGGGTCAACTTTCAGCAGATCAGCAGACTTTCTCCCAAGGCAATATGACAGATTCACCTAATGTATTTCAATTACTCACAAGTAAGTGTATTTGATATCAATATTAGCACAGCTAGTGCTGGTTCCAATCCTCGACATTTGTTTCTAGGTTGTTAACCATCTTCAACAGGTACTAGCATTTATTTTTGGGGTGTTTAAAGTGCCACTTTGTAGTTTGTCAGATGTAGTACCACTCCCAAACATGCAAGTGTATATCTCATGAAAGCTTGTCAGCCTTAAGACTCCTGGGGAGGCAAACTTCCAGCAGATCAACATGCAATCTCTCAGTGAATCATGGTAGATGCATATTGTTGGACTTGGCCCTTCTGGCAGGTTCACCCCTGAACTTTTTTTTTTCTTTTATTGATGACATGGTGTAGTGATTTTGGGGTTTCTGCGCACTTTACCGCTGTGTCCCAGGGTAAAGTGCGTGCGTGTGTTGGGGTTGGCCTGCCCTCCCATAGGAATGCATGGGGGAATGTATGTGTCCTGGTAGTTCCTGATGCGTGGGGTGTGCAGGCCCGAGTTTGGTATGTGCGGACTCGTGGGATTGAATGCTGCGCGATGATGTGTGCGGCGTGCATGTACCTAGTGTGGAAGTGCCACTTCTAGAAGTGGGCACTTCGGTGTGCAGTGTAAAATGTGTGCCTTGTCGCATGATTGGCTGGTTGAGGTCATGTGACGGGCTAGGGATTCCCCAGAGTCAGGATGAGTCACCCAGTGGTGAATGGGGAGATCAGCAGCTAGATGGGTGGGAGGAGTACACCTGGGTCCTGAATAGGGCTGGGTTTTCCCCACACAATGATGGCTCCGCCCCCTGTGGTGCGACTGATGACCCTGGCCTGTCCTCTGAATAGGGAGAGGGGCTGAGCAAAACAAAGTGCTCAGGAACCAGTTGGATCTGGTTCGCCCCTTCCCTGCACCCTTGAGACAAAGGGATTCGGTGTATAAAAGAGGGGCTGTGACCCCATGAAAATGTTCTTGTTCGTGTTCTTGTTCTGGACTTGAATCTACCAGGGGCGTGCTGCTGCTGGGGCTCAGGGGAAGGCTTGCCTCCCTGGGCCCTGCCCTGCCCCTGGTTGCCTGGAGGACTTTTCTTTGCTGGGAGCTTTTCTGCTCCATTTCTTTATGCCCAGGGCTTCTTGGGACCCTTCTGCTTTTGCTGGGGGCTGTTTTTCCCCTCTGATACCTCCAGGACTTTTAGGACCTTTTGCTTTTCTTGAGATCCCTTCTGACAAAGAAACCTGTCCCAAGGACAAGAAGCCTGCTGATCTAAGGACTTGCCTCCCCTTTCTGCCAGAGTGCTGTTTTGCTGTGGAGGAACCTGAAAGCTGCTTCTTTATTTTTGCCTAGGGACCAGGAGAGAGGAACTGTGTGTGTACTCTCAATCTTGCTAAGAAAATCTCCAAGGGCTGGAAGAGTGCCAGCCTCCTGTTGAAGTCACAGGGCCAAAGGACTTCACCCTCTACTGAATTTCTGGTTGCTGGAAAGTGTTGTCTCCAGTACCCAAGGGAAAATCTGCAGTCTCGACGTCGCCGGACGCCGCCGAATCCAGCTCGACATCGTGAGTAACGGCTCCAGTGTTCTGAGCCTTCGCCGCCGGCCGCCGGGCCCGATCGACGCCAGCAGCAACGCCAGGGAGCAGTGGGTATCGGCCCCGGCTCCCAGTGACCCCGTCTTGACGCCGGTATCGACTCCAGTGAGCAGTGGGTATCGGCCCCAGCTCCCAGTGACCCCGTCTTGACGCCGGTATCGACTCCAGTGAGCAGTGGGTATCGGCACCGGCTCCAAGTGACCCCGTCTCGACGCCGCTGCTGATCGACCCGACTCCGCGGAACGAGAGGAACTTTGTGTGTACTCTCCAGCTTGCTGACTCCGAGGAACGAGAGGAACTTTGTGTGTACTCTCCAGCTTGCTGACTCCGAGGAACGAGAGGAACTTTGTGTGTACTCTCCAGCTTGCTGACTCCGAGGAACGAGAGGAACTTTGTGTGTACTCTCAAGCTTGCTGACTCCGAGGCACGATCGACGCCGCTGCAGATCGACCCGACTCCGAGGCACGATCGACGCCGACCTCAACGCCGACCTCTCGACGCCGTGGATCATCGTTTCTTCATTTCCAAAGGTACTGTGTTTATGGGGTCTGTTGTAACTCCAGGCTCGACGTAGCACTCCTCGCGGTCGACGCCGAACCTTGGGAATATCGTAGACTCGACGTCGTGTGACTCCCGTGGGGGTCACATTGTTGCCAACGAACTGTGTTCAGAAGAATATTTAATTTGGTTGCTAAGGAACTATCTCCTAAAGAAGGAACTTTTCCTGATCATTGTTACTTATGCGCTTTTGCGCCTGTGCATTGCTGTGATGCTTGATGCCTTCCTAATGTGATATATACCATGCTTTGTGTACCCCTCTAGATGTATTTTTATCCCTAGGAGGTTGTGTTACCTAGCATAGTGGTACTGGTTCCCTGCGTGAGATTCTCCTAAAGTGGTTAGGGTTGCGTAGGTGGCAATTACCTGTTACCAGTGGTTACTGGTTGTGCGCTATGACTTCTAATTGGTGATACAGTGATTATATGTGCTATGTTCTAAAAGTATTATTTCTACCAAGTGCTAATTCCTACAAAGTACTAGTTCTACAAAACGTGCTATGTCCAAAAAGTGCTTATTCCTGACAGTGGTCCAGGTGGCCCTGTCTTGTACATATCCCTTGTAAATTCTACCCGTACCAGTGGCACCCTGTAAAGAGTATATTTATTATCTAATGTGTTTTGCTACAATACAAAGGCTATTTTTATAGAATACCTTGTGTGGAGTTTCTTTTGTGGTGGGCCTTGGGTGTTGTTGCTGGGTGCGCGCGCAAACGCTTTACACATTGCCTCCGGGATAGGCCTGTCTGCTCGTGCCAAGCTACCAAGGGGGTGAGCAGGGGTTATCTTTGGCGTGTAACTTCCTTGCCCTGACTAGAGTGGTGGTTTCTGCCTGACTTTGGCGCAAGCCTTAGCCAACCAGAAATCCCATTTCTAACATTGGTGATCAGCGGTGGGATTTGGACTTGCGTTTGCGCTGTACCGCAGCAGCGACTGGCTGCACCACAAAACTCTGCATTTAGATAGCCTCATGGTATAGGGATTATTGTTCTAAGTTTGTTTTTAATTGTCATTTCTTTGGAAATGTGTTTTTGTGCACTGTGAGTTAGGTGTCCCTAGCTCGGGAGGGTAGATCATCCCCCTTAGTGCATTGTGTTTTCTGGATTCACCAGAGGGTGGGATCCAGTGGTGGCAGCGTAATAGTGTCCAGTACATTTGTCCCCCGCCCTGCGCCCAGAGTCAGGTACCTGTGTCACTTGTGGTCAGGTTGTGAAATCAGGGGTGGTAGAAACTGCCTTACCAGTCCGAGGGGAGGGTTGTGTGTGGATGAGTGGTGTGTGGCACTAGAAAAGTCAGTGTGAATGTCCCATTCCCAGTTCCCGGAGTAATAGTACCTGTGTCACGTGGTGGTCAGGTTGAGAAATCAGGGGCGGTAGAAACTGTCTTACTAGTCTGGGGGCTGTGAGTGTGGATGAATGTTGTGTTGCACTGGAAGATTGAGTGTTAAATGGTGTTAAGAGGTTCTCCAGTCTGTTGTGTCAGAGAAAATCTCAGAGTTATTGTTTTCCGAAGTTGCACCAACGCCTGGTGTGTGTAAATTATTTTGAGTCTTTTTGAGCTTGTTTTTGGGAGTAACCCTAGAAGAATGGTGCAGGTATCTCCACAAACCCTTGCGGCGGAGATGGTTTAGAGTAGCCCAGCTAGGTACCCTTATTTGTGAGGAGGTTGAGTGGTCTCACGCCTGAACTGGTTGAGGGCGTGACCCTGGGTTGTATTCCCAACCCCAACCTCAGTCTCCAGGACTGGTTGGTTCCATGAGGGAACACCAGGTAGGGAGCCTAGTCTGTCCTGTTGGACTGTTCTTCGAGGTGGTTCTTCCTGTTTGAGGTAAGCTGGGAGTGTCTGTAGTCAGGCCTCCATCAGTTTTGGTGTCGAGCAGTGCCACTCCTAGGTGGAGGGTGCAGAGGTTCAGTTTTGAGGGGTGAGAGGGGGAAGAGTCCCCAGTGGGAGCCAGTGGGTCAGGGGCCGGCCAGAAGGGCTGGGCCACCAATGAGTGACCATGGTGACGCCACTTCTGTCCTGGGGCATCTTCACGCACTGTCAGAGGGACAGGAGGTCGTGAGCTCTGCGCCAGGCAGACTGTCACACGACACGCTAGGTATGTGTCACCCTCGGGAGGGTATATCTACTCCCAGGAAGTCCTGGTTCTCCGGGCAATTGTAAGGTGATACCTCCCTGAAAGCAGGTGGGGTACAGTTGTGAGGGGTGAGAGGGGGAGAGGTCCCCAGTGGGAACCAGTGGGTCAGGGGCCGGCCAGAAGGGCTGAGCCACCAATGAGTGACCATGGTGACGCCACTTCTGTCCTGGAGCATCTTCACGCACTGTCAGAGGGACAGGAGGTCGTGAGCTCTGCGCCAGGTTGCTGGGGCATCTTCACGCACTGTCAGAGGGACAGGAGGTCGTGAGCTCTGCGCCAGGCAGACTGTCACACGACACGCTAGGTATGTGTCACCCTTAGGAAGTCCTGGTCCGCCAGGCATCTGACCAAAGGGTACGTCCCTCGGTTGGGGAGCCAGTAGCCGGTGTTTCCGGATCTGGACGTAAGGACGACTGTAGTCAGTGTCCTGGCCGGTTTGCCTTCTAGGGGTACCACTCCAGTTGGGGGGGTGCAGAACCCCAGAAGTAGAGGTAGGGTGGGGCATTCTTGCCCGTGACCTCTGGCCAGCCTGAGGGTGCGGACCCTAGGTTGAAGGATCAGTGGTAGTTGGGAACTACACTGAGAGGGAGAGTGGAGAATGGCTTGTAGGCCAGGGGTTACTACCCCCCACTCTGGGTTTGGCAAGGACCAGTGGTATCTGGGCGGCCTAGGACCTGGTCCTGGCCGTGGACAACGAGGTAGTACCAGTGGGGTAGCCTAGTTGGGCCTGAGTTCTTTTCGGTTGTTTTTTTTGGAACCCTGTTGATTGAGAATGGCGTAGAACCGGAGAGTGTCCCTGCAGTGCGGGCCTGCGTCCGTGTTCTATCGCCCCAAGCAGGGAAGTCCATCACGGTGGTGATTGGTCTGCCCTGCGTTTTGGCTGGAAGACGGTTGTGTTGGACTTGGCCCTTCTGGCAGGTTCACCCCTGAACTTTTTTTTTCTTTTATTGATGACATGGTGTAGTGATTTTGGGGTTTCTGCGCACTTTACCGCTGTGTCCCAGGGTAAAGTGCGTGCGTGTGTTGAGGTTGGCCTGCCCTCCCATAGGAATGCATGGGGGAATGTATGTGTCCTGGTAGTTCCTGATGCGTGGGGTGTGCAGGCCCGAGTTTGGTATGTGCGGACTCGTGGGATTGAATGCTGCGCGATGATGTGTGCGGCGTGCATGTACCTAGTGTGGAAGTGCCACTTCTAGAAGTGGGCACTTCGGTGTGCAGTGTAAAATGTGTGCCTTGTCGCATGATTGGCTGGTTGAGGTCATGTGACGGGCTAGGGATTCCCCAGAGTCAGGATGAGTCACCCAGTGGTGAATGGGGAGATCAGCAGCTAGATGGGTGGGAGGAGTACACCTGGGTCCTGAATAGGGCTGGGTTTTCCCCACACAATGATGGCTCCGCCCCCTGTGGTGCGACTGATGACCCTGGCCTGTCCTCTGAATAGGGAGAGGGGCTGAGCAAAACAAAGTGCTCAGGAACCAGTTGGATCTGGTTCGCCCCTTCCCTGCACCCTTGAGACAAAGGGATTCGGTGTATAAAAGAGGGGCTGTGACCCCATGAAAATGTTCTTGTTCGTGTTCTTGTTCTGGACTTGAATCTACCAGGGGCGTGCTGCTGCTGGGGCTCAGGGGAAGGCTTGCCTCCCTGGGCCCTGCCCTGCCCCTGGTTGCCTGGAGGACTTTTCTTTGCTGGGAGCTTTTCTGCTCCATTTCTTTATGCCCAGGGCTTCTTGGGACCCTTCTGCTTTTGCTGGGGGCTGTTTTTCCCCTCTGATACCTCCAGGACTTTTAGGACCTTTTGCTTTTCTTGAGATCCCTTCTGACAAAGAAACCTGTCCCAAGGACAAGAAGCCTGCTGATCTAAGGACTTGCCTCCCCTTTCTGCCAGAGTGCTGTTTTGCTGTGGAGGAACCTGAAAGCTGCTTCTTTATTTTTGCCTAGGGACCAGGAGAGAGGAACTGTGTGTGTACTCTCAATCTTGCTAAGAAAATCTCCAAGGGCTGGAAGAGTGCCAGCCTCCTGTTGAAGTCACAGGGCCAAAGGACTTCACCCTCTACTGAATTTCTGGTTGCTGGAAAGTGTTGTCTCCAGTACCCAAGGGAAAATCTGCAGTCTCGACGTCGCCGGACGCCGCCGAATCCAGCTCGACATCGTGAGTAACGGCTCCAGTGTTCTGAGCCTTCGCCGCCGGCCGCCGGGCCCGATCGACGCCAGCAGTAACGCCAGGGAGCAGTGGGTATCGGCCCCGGCTCCCAGTGACCCCGTCTTGACGCCGGTATCGATTCCAGTGAGCAGTGGGTATCGGCCCCGGCTCCCAGTGACCCCGTCTTGACGCCGGTATCGACTCCAGTGAGCAGTGGGTATCGGCCCCGGCTCCAAGTGACCCCGTCTCGACGCCGCTGCTGATCGACCCGACTCCGCGGAACGAGAGGAACTTTGTGTGTACTCTCCAGCTTGCTGACTCCGAGGAACGAGAGGAACTTTGTGTGTACTCTCCAGCTTGCTGACTCCGAGGAACGAGAGGAACTTTGTGTGTACTCTCCAGCTTGCTGACTCCGAGGAACGAGAGGAACTTTGTGTGTACTCTCAAGCTTGCTGACTCCGAGGCACGATCGACGCCGCTGCAGATCGACCCGACTCCGAGGCACGATCGACGCCGACCTCAACGCCGACCTCTCGACGCCGTGGATCATCGTTTCTTCATTTCCAAAGGTACTGTGTTTATGGGGTCTGTTGTAACTCCAGGCTCGACGTAGCGCTCCTCGCGGTCGACGCCGAACCTTGGGAATATCGTAGACTCGACGTCGTGTGACTCCCGTGGGGGTCACATTGTTGCCAACGAACTGTGTTCAGAAGAATATTTAATTTGGTTGCTAAGGAACTATCTCCTAAAGAAGGAACTTTTCCTGATCATTGTTACTTATGCGCTTTTGCGCCTGTGCATTGCTGTGATGCTTGATGCCTTCCTAATGTGATATATACCATGCTTTGTGTACCCCTCTAGATGTATTTTTATCCCTAGGAGGTTGTGTTACCTAGCATAGTGGTACTGGTTCCCTGCGTGAGATTCTCCTAAAGTGGTTAGGGTTGCGTAGGTGGCAATTACCTGTTACCAGTGGTTACTGGTTGTGCGCTATGACTTCTAATTGGTGATACAGTGATTATATGTGCTATGTTCTAAAAGTATTATTTCTACCAAGTGCTAATTCCTACAAAGTACTAGTTCTACAAAACGTGCTATGTCCAAAAAGTGCTTATTCCTGACAGTGGTCCGGGTGGCCCTGTCTTGTACATATCCCTTGTAAATTCTACCCGTACCAGTGGCACCCTGTAAAGAGTATATTTATTATCTAATGTGTTTTGCTACAATACAAAGGCTATTTTTATAGAATACCTTGTGTGGAGTTTCTTTTGTGGTGGGCCTTGGGTGGTGTTGCTGGGTGCGCGCGCAAACGCTTTACACATTGCCTCCGGGATAGGCCTGTCTGCTCGTGCCAAGCTACCAAGGGGGTGAGCAGGGGTTATCTTTGGCGTGTAACTTCCTTGCCCTGACTAGAGTGGTGGTTTCTGCCTGACTTTGGCGCAAGCCTTAGCCAACCAGAAATCCCATTTCTAACACATATCATGTTGGCACAGGTTGCATTCCTGTATGTGTGTTTCTAGGTTTTTGCCCATCTTCACCTGCAAGAGTCAGCCATGTTGGAGGTGCTTGAAGTGCCACTTTATGTTTGCTGTTTGTAGAACTATTCGCAAGGATGCAGTGCTTCTCTTGGATGCTTGACAGCCTGAAGACTTCTGGAGGTGCCCAACATTCACGGTGGATGAACACTGCCTGTAGATCATCATACATTCCCCCAATGCTTCATGTTAATGAAGACCATGTTTTTCAATTACTCAAAAGTCTTTGCCATCAATTCTGGTTGGATATACGTTGCTGGTTTATTTTCTAGCTTCAAGGGGAAGTAGCACTGATGCTGATGGTGCCTGAACTGCTGCTTTTAGTTTGAGAGGTATAGTACCCCAATCCGGAGACAGATGATTTATTCCTCATTAGAGAAAATCTGCAATGTAAATTGTTTAAACTACTTTCTCCTTTGTGAGGGCTTCCTTCGAAGGGGCCATTCAGAATGTGCGTAAGCAGTTGTTTTGTTTCAGTGGAGAGTCTCCCATTGGATTCTATTTACAAATTTCATTATATGCAACCCTCACTCTGTGTTCATATCTGGTGGAACATCACAGGTGTGTGTGGTTCAGTTTCTCTTTACATAAGTTTAATTAACTAAGCATTTACTCTAAAATAATGGTTGGTTAAAAGTGTCAACATTTGTAGTAGGAAAATAATGTTCAATATGGTTCAAGAACTTGTTTATGAAGTCCATTTTTCTGCATTTTACGAGTAGGGGAGCCTCAGTTGACTAAGCTATAGGACAACATAAAATTAAACAGTAGTAGAAATCCCACCACTACCTTGCTGCATTTTGTGCAGCTGCCCTGAAACATTCACAGGTTCACAGTATCCTTCTGTCCGTTGTCAGAGGTCAGTTCCCACAGCACGCTAAATTGGGTAGTCTCCTATATACTATGAGCCAATATATGAATGTGAGCCTATAGCCTGAAATATTAAGGGCATATTAACAAGGGCTTTATCTCCGCTTTTATGGCTTTAAAAGCCAAAGAAGCGGAGATAAAAATATCGCCCTATCAACAACAGGGTGCTAACATGCAAAATCGCATGTTAGCACCCTTTTTCACTACGCTTCCCTTTGCATCTCTAATGAGATGCAAAGTGGGCGTTCCAGAGCAAAATAATAGGAGAAATGTCGTTAAGCGACAATTCTCCTATTAGCAAGCTTCGCGCTAACCCTGTTAGAGACAAAAAAAGCAGCGCTAACCACGGTTACCGCTGCTTTTTTACGTCTGTTAATTTTCAGATTTAGCCATGTAATCCAATGGGAGGTGGATTACATGGTTAAATCCAACATGGGCTATCAATAAGGATATCCCTATCCTTATAGTTTTATCGCTGCATTACCAGCGATAACCTCCCAAAATGCCGCTATAGCTGGATTTTTTATCGCCTAGGCGGTTAGTGTTGTTAGTAACGCGATAACCAGGCGATATTATCCAGCGATAGCGGGCGTTAAAAAAATTAACGCTAAGCGCCCTTAGCGTTAATTTTCCCTGTTCCTTGTTAATATGCTCCCAAGATTTTATAAACCTAACCATCTCAGCTTCAATTTCGACCTCACCCTCTTGTCACCACCATGAGTAGCTCAGTGAGTGTGAGCACTGACTGCTGGGTGCCCAGGCTACTGATCCAGGAAAATCCAGCGATAATCTCACATTAGGCAGTTAGCGCTAGGATTTTTATCGCTTTTGAAATAAGCGTTGCTAAGAGCACGCTATCTCAGCGATAAAAATCCACGTTAGCCGGCGATAATTATCCTAGCGCTAAGTGCGCTTAGCGATAATTATCGCCGGTTGTTGCTGATATGCCCCTGAGTCCTTACGGAGGTCCATAAATTCAATAACAGACTTGTTTAATAAAATAATGTCGTATCTACAATCAGACGGAGTTTCAGGGCACTCAACAGTTTGACCTCTTTATTTATGATAACATCAGACAGTGGACAGTCTCATTATGGCCTGTAACAACCAGGAGCTTGTCCTTGATGGCTGAAATATGATTGAAGGTGGTGACGAAGCCTGTCTATTATTCCTTTGAGGCTATAAAATGCACAGCATGTGATTACCTCTTTTACTGTGTGTTTGATAATTGTATTTCCCTGTTGATGTGGCGAACGCAGCGATCTGCCTGGAAATTACCTCGATGACTTCATTTTGCAACGTTCAAGGTTAAGATTATTCCATTAAAGTGTTTTAACAAACAAGCTCATAACTCACAAGTTAAGCATGTTTATGTGTATTTAAAATATATTTCAGTCTCACCCAGAATCACCACCGTGCTTACTATTGAGGCCACCTTCTGTGTTTGAGCAGCACAAAAATCACTCCATTTTAATTTAAGAAAAATTAATTTCGAAACCCTGTTTAATCCTCCATTGAGAGTGCAGTCAACCATCATTTTGAAGTTGTAGTGTCAGGAAGGGCAGGCACAGAACAGAAATGGCGTTTCGGGTGATTTGACCACTCTTAGAGGTTTCCACACATTTTTTAAGGGTAGTGGGGCATATTATCCCTCCACCATATTCTTGGAAGTGACTCTAAACTGTATTCACACGCGTAATGCGTTAACAAACGAGGACGCATTAGGAAAGTACCCCTGAGGCACAAAGTATGCTCGTGCCCTCTCGATGTACAACTCAACTCGTATATTTGCTATCACAGAAGGAGACGAATAACCATCCTGTAGGAGTACATTTACGAGTCAAGAGGAACCAATTTACAGCGTGGTTTTAAGCGTTAATTTTGCTCCCTCCGATTACTGGCATACAAAATTACAAAATCGTTAAAATCGAATGAGAAATAATCTCATGCAGAAACACACTCTGTTTCACCCCAAGGGAAAATCTGACATATAAATAGTAAAACCACTATTACAAGGTGAGAGTGAACAATATCCGAATGAGGAATTACTACCTAAATGTTCCTCCTGCCCAGAGCAGATAAAAATCCTTTAAACTCCCAAAAATAAACTTAGGACCTCATTTATGTGGAATTGGAGTAGGACCACACCGAAGTCTTCTTGCTACGTTGCCCTATGCCAATGTGAAAGGGCAAGAATGCACCGTATTTATGAAATACAGTGCATGTCTGCCCTTTTCCCCTGTGCTTGTGCACAATTTGCTGCCAACGCAGGCACCCTTGCACCATGGTGTAAGGGTGTCTGCGTTGCATGCAGGATTGTGTTTGGGGTAACTTCCTGCACAAAAAGAATCCTGAGAGGCATTTTCCTCTTTCTATGTTTGCTGCAGAATGCAACTCATATGGAAAGAGAAAAAAACGAGGAGAAATAAAAATATTTCTTCTTGTTACACATGCTCTTGGGAGGCGTAAGGTTTTGGCGCTTCCACAGGTTTATGTGATTACGTAAATCTGGGGCAACGTCAACATCCATGGGGGATGTGTGGGAAAATCCGCTGCAACACCCATAGAATGCCTCCTTTTCGCAGAGTAAGACAGCCCAGCAATATGCACTTCTTTGTCTAACTTCTTATCCATGAGGTCATGCAAAGCCCCACAAATTGGCTTTGCATGGCCTCGTAGATATGGTTGAGAGGTTTGTGCCACTGAAGCGTCAGAACAAGTGACGCTCCAGAGCTGCAAGCCTCTCATAAATAACCCCCAAAATGTTTAATAAGAGACCATATACAGCCAATTTGAAATATTTCACAAGTAAAACTTACATTTTTATATATGAGAGTTTTTAACAATTTCAGAAACACAGAAAACACATCCTTAAAGAACTACACACAGGTGACTCAAATTAGCCACAGGCTCAAAAAAGCAGTTAACACTCACAGCTAAACTTTCACTTTCACCCTGACACTGGAACAATTGTATATAGCCCAGTACTGCATGATATGATATAACACAATACTGTAAATGCATGAGATATAACTTATTCAGACGGCACCACTTCAGGCTCAGGAGGAGGAAGAGCACAGCACCAATGGGTCAGGGTAAGTCGTAGGAGAGGGCCTAGAAATACCTAGACCCCTTAAACATGAGTGACAGGTTGTTTTAAAGAAATACAGGCTGCAGAGGGGAACCTTCAACCACCTCCTCAATATCATGGGGAGCAGTAGAACTATTCAGTAGTGCTATTCAGACAACAGTAACTCCTCTCATTAAACTGATGGGTGCCTTACATTTCTAAGTATAATAATAATAATAATCCATATTTGTAAAGCAAGAACAATCACCCGTAAGGGTCTCTATGCGTTGGGGGCCGTGGGGAAGATTAAGCAAGCTATTGCGCAGAGTCACATATATATATACAAGTATAAGGGAGAGACCGGAGCCCACTAAGGCACTTTATGGTACACCAAAGCCAACACTTTGTAGGATTCTCAAGCATAATAGTACAATAGCTGACCATCAGAGAGCCAAACCTATAAAGTGCAGTTTTATGCTATTGATGGGCTTCCTAATATTTCAGGGGAAATAGATTGCACACATAAGCCTAATGTCACCAAAGGCAATAGAACAAATGTACATACATTGAAAACTATGCACCATAAATATTCAAATGGTGTGTGATACTGATCCAATTATTACACATTGCTGTGCGCGATTTCATGGAGCAACGCATGACACAGTAATCCTATCAAACAGTCAGACCCCTTGTGCCATGGAAACATTCCATCAAAGAAGCACAAGGCTAGTGGGTGAACGTGTATGTCTCTTAACTCAACTCTAACATGTCAACACTTCTTTGAACTCTTAATGCTATATTGTGAGATAGCAGAATATTTGTTGAAGTGGATGGCAGTCTTCTACAGTGAATAACAATACTATTCCTTCCTAGGTCCAGTTGGACCTCAGTAAGGTAAACCTGAACTTAACCTTTGGCAGCTGTTGCACAAAGGAGAAATGCGCAATGCATTTACCAGTACCAAACCAGTACAAGTACCAAAACAGCGAATAAGTAAAAAATACGGCACAATAAAAATCCCACTCCAATTAAAACATTTTTTTTAATGAGGAGGTATGATTTTTTTTAAAGGCTTAAACGTTCTAGCACAAAAAAAGCCTAAAACACCAACCGTGGGTATCTGGTCGTGCTAGACTGAATCAAAGTCAAAGGTTAAGCCTCACCACGATGGACTTCCGGTCGGATACAGGGACCAGTTTTGGTCTGGTGGAAAGTTTACCTTCTGCCGTAGCAAGGAGAAAAGCAAGTCAATTCTTAAAACCGTTTTAAAAAAGGTACACAGATCATATTCTCATGTACATAGTGATCCTTTACCTTTACATCGGTTGTAGATTAGCACATTTCTTTGTAATCCAGGACACACAATTCTATATTATACACTACTACATATATAATGGTAAACAATTGTGTGCAAATAATGCATAAACCAACAAGTCACCTAAGTAAAAGCATACATACAATATTTAGATTTAAAAAAAATGTTTTTGTTAAAAACAATACAATACAGTTGTTGACGCGTCGTTTCGGTAGATTGAGACTGGTTGATACCACCTTCTTCAGGACAGACTTTTCGATTAAAAACAGTATTGTTCGCGTTTCAATTTATCTTAAATCTCTCTATAGAGATTCACCTCATGGAGGACTTCTCATCCTTCGAATTCGATCAATATGCAGTCGGGGGTTTCCTCTTATGTCACTAACAATCCTTATGTAGAGGATAATATGGATTGTTCCTTGTATCAAAGGCTGTGTCTGGCTGTAATCTTTTCAATGATTTATGGTTCAGGCATGGGCCTCCTTCTTTATTTCTTCACCCTTCTGCCTTTATAATTTTTAGAACCAACTTTTATAACTTACGCACAGCCACAAAATTGCACTCAATAAATGCATTCAATCAGGTCAAGAGTCCCCCCAATATGCATTTATTAAGTGTGATTTTTTGATTCAGCCACTCTGTCCAGTCCTTTACAGGTTGTCATCTTGAGAGGCTTTTAAAAAATTGCCTCCAACAAAATGTCTAACTGGATATTTTTGATAAAACACACTTTCTGTATCCAAATTGTAGTGATACATAAAAAAATAAATAGGAGGGAGGCGTATATGGCATCTAAAAAATGTGGAATATTTATTCTTGCTGCACCGACACCAGTGTCGGGCCAGCGGGGATGGCGGGGCTATTCAAAAAGCAGATATGGCAGTTGCAGGGGATGAGCTAGTGGCAATGGCGGGTGGTGGTAAGTCATATTACTTGCTTATTGACAATTTAGATACTTGCTACAAGGGTGTACATTGTACTGTTGGGACTTGTGAACAGTGGAAGACACCCATCCTTACTTAGCATATACAGTGGGAGTTGAGTAACTAATGGCCTCTTCTAGCTTAAGCTCAGCAGAGAAAGTTTCATGAAGAGTCAGACCTTGATGGGTTAATGGAAAAAGGGAAAGAAGGATGGAAGGATGAAGGACGGGTGAAATGTAATATGACTAGTAGAGAAGGATGCGTGGGTGAAAGGACGCATATATTATCGTTGGCTGATAGGATGCATGGGTGGGTGAAAGATGGATGAAAGGTGAAAGGATGCCTGCTTGGGTGGGTGAGGGTGTATGGGTGAAAAGAATCCTCTAGGGGTTTGCTGGGTCAAAGCTTGGACGCATGGGTGGTTAAATGACAAATGTATGCTGGTGAAAGGTCTGTTTAGAATGGGAGCCATGTTTGGATGGATGGATAGATAGTATTCATAGGTGAAGACTGGATGAAGCGAATGCAAAACTTAAACGGTGACTGAGTAGCAAAGCCAATGGTGAATAATAAAAAATACTAGAAGAACAATGCAATGATGAATGGAAAAATCCCTGGGAAGAAGAGTAAACAAGGAATGTTTTTTTATCAAGGTTTTTGATTCAAAGGTTTGAGGTGGTATTTCAGGCTACTCCCTTGACTCACATTAATTTTCAAGAGCAACATATATTATGTACCCACCCATCATCATCAAGCATTTTGCCAGTGACAGCCATGGGTGACCTATCGGCTGCATGGTTACAATATTAGTACCTCATGTGACATATGTCATTCAAATATTAGTAACTATTCATCTGCCTTGTTGTAGTCAGTGTGAAATTGAAGCATTTTTTAACAGAGCATGACCATGATAGGTAAATAGATAATTGTCTAGTACAGCTGCCCTACCTGCAGACAGTAGCAAAGTAACGCAACATGAAGTACTGGGTATTTTAGACCCAGCGGTGCAGGGGCACACACCCTATGACTTCTGGGTTCACCCTGTTCCGGACCTACAGAAACACAGAGTCTTCTGGGTGAAGTCAAAGAATCGTTTATTGGCTGCAGACCAATTACAGGTATCCTAGAAGTACAACAGCGTGTATGTTCTCAGGAGACTGCTGAAAATCATAGGAACGGACTTCTCCTTAAGTACAAAATATCATGCTCCAGGCACACATTCCTTGGTTTACGATATGGCCATTATAAGTATACATTACAAACGAAAAAGCAGAGTCATGATGACCATCCCACATTCCAGTTCGGCCAGCCCACAATGATTTACACAGTAAGGTTCAGATCCCACATCGTATGTCAATAGACCCCCCAATAAACATGAGCATCTCCTGTTTTGGGAAACAAGTCATAAAGCAGGAACAAGCAGGTGTGGAAGAGATTAGCCGGGGGATTGTGTAGGATGAAAGGGTTTTATGACGGGTCAAGCCCTGATGCTAATCACAGGTGGACGGAGGAAGGGGAGCTCGTGAGACCGGTTTGACCTGGGGCAGCAGAGCCAGCTGCCCAGGTCACAGAGAAGTCAGAGGGAAAGCCCATGTACTGTGAGGCCCGTATTTACTCCATTATAGCCTATGTGAGGGCAATGACAAGATGGCCACTGCTTCCAAAATGGAACCCGCGTAGTGAAACAGAATAACGTGTACACAGTGCATTCATAGCTAGAACGATATATAAAGCACTCGTACATGCCGCATTTACCATTTGCGGTTAGCTAATACCAAGATAGACAGGGGTAGGGCCCTGTCCCCTACGCGGTCCCGAATATTAAAGTACGACAGACCCTCCTTTTGCCCTTACATAGGCAATCACTATACTCATCTTAATCCGAGTCTAGGTCAATGTCCGCAAAGTCATGGAGATGTTGCTGTAGCATCATCCTATTACTTAGTTCGTCCCTCGATACAAGTTTCCTTACACATAAGGTAGTACAGAGGCCACATATCGCGGGAGCACACTGTATGCATAGACAGAACAGGAAAAGAATGGCTAAGATCATTCCAATGACCATCAGAACTTTCCAACCCCAGGCAGATATCAATTCCCAGAACCACCCCACCAGTGACCAATCTCCCTTATCCACGTGTATGGCTTCAGATATTTTATGGAGTTTGGAGATGGCTTGATACACTGTTGGAGCATTATCTGGTATGAAAATGCAGCAACTGGATTGGATGACCTTGCATACCCCACCGCGGTCTGCAAGAATAACGTCTAGAACCATGCGGTTTTGCAGAGTCATAAGGCGATCCGCTTGGAGCTCAGCTGTCAGATTACTAAGGGCACCAGCCGTTACATTGACAGTGGATTCAACCACACGAGTCAGCTGTCTCAGGTTCCTACTATTGACCATAGGTCCCCAAAACGGCAGGAAACCCAAGAAGAAGTCTCCCGCTTCCTGACCGGCAGTGTCCTCCTTACTAATCACACTTCTCACAACTCTGGTCTTGTGATAGTCAGAGGCAGCAGTAAATGTCGGCGGTAGCAAGTTCGCAATATAACATGTGCCCGAGAAATCAGGGGGCAGCCATGTATATGCTCGGTCATTACAGATGAAATATGTGCCCTTGGCAGCCAAAAACGCAGGGGAAAACTGTGACGGGAAGGTGTACGTTTCAGTACAGTCACTTCTTCCCAGTTGAGCTCTAGGATTCTGACCATTACCCTGTAAGCAGAACCGACCCATGTGGGGTACGACCCAGATTGGAGATGAGATTTTCCGCTGTCTTTCACCCAGACTAATACTATACCCCGTCGCGTTCCATCCTACATAAGGTCTCAACTCTTCTTTGGGAATGGATGAGTATGCATCGATATCCCTACTCATATCGGCAACTCCTTTCATCAAAGCCTTATTATTGGTGATAGGTCTGATGGAACGCGGTTGGCGAGGGGAGTATGTGTCTAGAGCATAGAGGAACATGGTTTGGAATACCCATGACGATCCATTGTAACTATACGGCAGCACCAGGTAGGGAATACCCTTGTTAGTGGTATGTGGCATTAACCCACACACCCAGCAATTGGTCGTATTCATTACCAGTTGGTGCTGGTGCAAGAGCTGAATAAACAAGTTATTTACGAACTCTGATCGTCTGGTCTGTTCGTGCTCAGGCAAAGGGTGAAAAGAGTGAGAGGAGGCAGTAGAACGAGGTATAGGCTGTTCAGTGGGTTCAATGGGCTTTTGAGCGGAGAAAAACACAAACCCTACAATAAACATTATGATACTACACAGTGTAAAAAGGCACAAAAAGACAAAACATTTACTTTTTACAATTCTACACATCCTTGCTTTAAAGTTCATTTCCTCAATTGGTCTCTCCATCTTAAAAAACTCCATCCTCTACTCGGGCCGCTCGCGGTGGATGAGTTTCTTCTGCTGAGGGGCACGCCTGTCAGTCCAGGGAAACGCCCTAGACCAACCAGAACCGTTGACCTAGCGTCTTCGGCCTGTACCCCAAAGTCTTGGCACCGCGACCCTGCGGCAGAACCCGGATGGTGGTTCGAAAAACAAAAATCAAGAAAGTCCTTCAGATGGGAGAGCAAAAAATGTCAAAAGGGAAATTGTAAGAAAATCTTTATTTGTCCATAGGCCTTGGTCTCAAATTATAGCGGAGATGGCCAGGTGCTGTTTGGTCTTGAAACAAGAGTTCAGGCTCAGTGGTGTCCAGTCGATTTGATGGCGGCACAGCTTCCTGCAGAATATTGTCACTCTCTTGGTCTGAAACTGTGCCTCTTAAGCGTGCGTCACTGAATGGCACAAAACGAGGTACAATGTCTGTCTCTGAGTCGGCGATACCCTCCTTGACCCACCGGTCATATGGCAGAGGCAAGGGGACTACCTTACAGTGGGTACCATGAATCCAGTGCTTCTTCCCTTTCACTCGCACTGCTGATCTTGTCGAAAGAAGAACAAGATGAGGGCCGATCCAGCGAGGCTCGTCGTTGCTCTTGCGCTGGAAATTTCGGACTAGCACCCACGTACCAGGGTTGATAGGGTGTCCAGGAGGTTCAGAGGCTTGGGGAAGAGTATCATGTACCTGTTGGTGCAAAACACGCAGTTTAACAGTCAAATCATACAGGTAATCGAGCAGTACTGGATGTTCTATCTCCCTAAATTTCGCCGGTCTTGGCACGCCCCATACATTAGCCGGGCGGCCAAAGACGACCTCATAGGGACTAAGTCCCAATCGTGAGTGTATGGTCATTCTGGTGGACAGGAGTGCTAGAGGCAGAGCGTCAGGCCATTTAAGACCGGTGCTCGCCTGGATTTTGGCCAGCTTGAGCTTTAAGGCTCCATTGTAGCGTTCTACTAATCCAGCTGATTGGGGTGATTTGCAGCGTGGAACTTCTGCTTTATCCCTAGCCCTTCACATACATTCTTCATCACTTTACCTACAAACTCACTTCCGTTATCACACCATACCATTCTTGGCATCCCAAACCTAGGGAAGAACTCTTTCACAAGGGCTTTGGCTGTGGATAGGGCAGTGTTATCTTTCAGAGGATAAGCCTCTATCCATTTTGAGAAAGCACAAACAACCACCAGTACATATTTCAGGTTGTTGCATCTTTCCATGTGAATAAAGTCCAGCTGCAAAACTTCAAATGGACATGATGGGGGTGCAAAGTGACCAGCTGGAGTTGGGGTTCCCCTACCAGGGTTGTACTTCAAGCATACTATGCAATTCTTGACCACATTCTCTGCACACTTGGGAATCCCAGCATTCTGCCATACTGGAGCCAACAACTTGCATATACCTTTCGTACTGATATGTGCCATTCCATGTGCCATAGTAACCACTGGAAGCACATATGCATCAGGCAACAACCACCGCCTATGTTCTGTCAGATCAATCCAACAACCATTCTCATCCAACTTACCCATACTTTCTCTCCACTTGCTTAACTCTTCCTCTGTGGCTTCAGCTTGAAGCGACTTCACACTCTCTATTGTGTTTTCACACATCCCCACATCATTAACCCATCTTGCGGGACCTGCAACATACATTCTAGTCTTCACATTCTGTGCTGTTTCTTTCGCGGTCTCATCAGCAAACGCATTCCCACGTCCAACATCAGCTGTGACTTTCCTGTGTGCGCTGCATTTCATGATCGCAACTTGCAACGGTAGGGTCAGTGACTCAAGGAGATCATTCACCAACTTGCCATTCAGAATTTTAGCTCCATGCGACGTCAGGAACCCACGCTCTTTCCACAGACGCCCAAAATTATGAGCCACGCCAAAGGCGTACTGGCTATCTGTGTATATATTCACTCTCATTCCTTCAGACAACACACATGCTCTCGTGAGGGCGATTAATTCTGCTGCTTGGGCCGAATTATGTGGCACTCGTGCAGTTTCCACGACCGTGTGCAAAGTCGTGATAGCATATGCAGCAGTCGTGTCACCATTAGGGAGCTTGAAACATGACCCATCTACCCATAAAGTGCCATCACACTCAGTCAGGGGAGTATCTTTTAGATCTACTCTCCCTTTCGTCTCTTCTTCTGTCCTGAACAGACAGTCATGTTGCTCAATCTCATCTGAGTCTGCTGGAATTGGCAACAATGTAGCTGGATTCAGCGTATTGCATCTCTTTATGTGTATGTGATTAGCTAACAGTGTAAGTTCATAACCTGATAGCCGCGCACTAGTCAAGTGTTGTGTCTTGGTCCTATTTAATAATGTGTCTACAGCGTGTGGAACCATAACAATCAATGTATTGTCCATTACCAAACCAGCAGATTGTCGGATAGACATCGCTGCAGCAGCTGTCGCTCTCAGACAGCTTGGCAATGCCCTCGCTACAGGGTCCAAGGTAGATGAAAAATATGCGCATGGGCGCGGTCTGTCGCCAAAAGGCTGTGTTAACACTGACAACGCACATCCATCTTTCTCGTGAACATACAATGTAAAAGGCTTACTGTAGTCGGGGGTACCCAACACAGGTGCTGAACATAATGCATTACGCAATTCCACAAAACTTTTCTGGCACTCTTCAGACTATGGGATAGGATTCGGTGTGTCTTTGCATGTTAAAGCTACTAAAGGTTTTGCCAATAAAGAAAAACTAGGGATCCAATGCCTACAGTATGAAGTGATGCCCAAGAAAGCACGCACTTCTCTCTGTGTCCTTGGCACACTCAACTGTGCAATGGCTTGAATTCTTTCTGGGGTCAGTTTCCTTCCCTCCTTCGATAAGAGATGACCTAAGTAGGTCACCTCGTGTCGACAATATTGCAGCTTAGAGAGAGACACTTTGTGATGGAAAACGGATAAATGGCGCAACAGTGACAATGTGGCTTCTTTACAAATCTTCTCAGTATCCGCAGCGATCAATAAATCGTCCACGTACTGAATCAGGATAGCGCCACTAGGTAAAACAAGTGCATCAAGCTGCGCTTTCAAAGCCTGACTGTATATGGATGGACTCTCACAGTAGCCCTGGGGAGCGCGTTTGAAGCGGAAGCTTCGGCCTCCCAGACTAAAACCAAAAATATCTCTGCTCTCTTCTGCAATTGGGATACTAAAGAAAGCATTCTTTAAATCGATCACTGAAAACCATGCAGCAGAGGCTGGAATCATCGTTAACAAGGCAGTTATATCAGGGACAACCGGAAACTGTGGCACAACAATCTTATTAACCTCTCTAAGATCAATCACAAACCTGTAAACAGGTGGCTGTGAAGGATCCGTTCGTTTTAAGACAGGTAAAATCGGACTATTGCAAACGTTGCCTCTTGTCTCTTCAATCACACCCTTATCAATCAAGTCGCTGACAATGTCTAACAATGCTTTCTGCCCTTCATTAGAGATCTTGTACTGGGGAATACGTGGCAGTCTGACATTAGCCTTTAGAGTCACCACATATGGCGGTATCTCCAAGAGGCCCACATCATTGGGACCAGTAGCCCAAAGGGCATCCGGAAGGGATGACAATTCAGGTGGCATTGTATTTTTAGACAAATACATTGGGGAAATCACTTTCTTGCCTAATGTAAGTTGTACTCCTGAAGGAGAACAATACAGTGTAGCATGCAATCTTTTCAACAAATCTAATCCCAGCAAATTCTCACCACAACCTGTTGTCAGGATCAGGGGTGCTTTCAGCTCGCAAGGTCCAACAGAAAGTGACATGGGACTAGAAATCGGGTTCCTAACCGGGGCGCCAGAAAAACCTACTGAAACATTGATATCGCCAGACAAAGGTGCGCCAGGGAGTTTTGAATGCATGATTGAACTCTTTGCAGTACCAGTGTCTAGCAGAAAAGGCTCCGTTACATTTGCTGTAGTCACCTCCACATACGGTCCACTCTGATCCACTGGCACTGAAACAACTCCCTCTCTCTGTCTATGGCTGTCCTAGTAATCATTATTCTCTGCATCACCGTCCTCTACATAATAATCATTATTATAATACTGGGCCGTATTACTAATCGCGTTAGCTTGCTGATCAAAGCTATTGATGGTACTTTGAGGCGGCAGAGGACGCGCGTTCTGGGGAACACTTCCACGCCCTCTGCCTCTAGGAGCTTGCTGACCACCCCTACCTCTTGCGTCATACATATTACCGTTCCGCTGCATTAATTTAGGGCAACTGTATTTAAAATGACCTTCCTCTTTGCAGTATGAACATTGGTTGGGACCTACAGGGACACGTGGTTGGTAATACCCGTTCATTTGCTGATTGTTCTGAAACTGTTGGGGTTGGTGATAGACACCTTGGGGTTGCCTATAATTATTCTGACCTCCACGTGGCGGATAGGCCTGCTGTAAAAGGACCTTTGTCTTCAGTTCCTTCGTTTTCTTCTCCGTTCTATCTTTCTCGTCTTTATCTCTATTTTCATAATACTGTGCAGTAGCCAGTATTTGCGCTGAAGAAGAAACAGCCCAAGAACTTTCTGAATCTTTTAACTTTTTACACAGGTCAGGAAGTAAATTCTGCACAAACTTATCCACAAACAGCCGTTGTCCACCCTCAGTACTCATATCCTGCCCACTGTGGTCAATAAACGTTTCTTCAAACCTAGTAAAGAAGTCTGACACTGTCTCATCTTTCTTCTGCTTGCATGCAGATAACTTGTCCCAATTTACGCGCATCGCAGGCATTATTGTCTTCATATACGTGATGATTCTACCAGGCAATTCAGCTACTAAAGGCTCTGGTTTCGCACCACCAGTTTGTCTAGCATCAGCAGCAACAATGTTAGCCCATGTATCCCCTAGTTCTGCATTGTGATCTACATTACGTATTGACCCCCATAGAGGCTGTGGAACAACATTACCAAACAACATGTCTATGTCGGCCAGATTCATAATGCATGACCCTGCCGTCTGTGACAACTCTTTATAATAACCTGCTGGGTTTTTACGGGGATCAGGCAAGGACTGCTTAAGCGCTAACACCTCAGAGCGCTTCCATGGAACATGCACCCAAACACGCTGGAAATGCGCTGCCACAGCGGGGTTACCACCGGCAGCTGCAACCGCTTCCTTCCATACCGGGGGAACTTCTCTCATAGGGTATTGTCGCGCTTTTGCCTTTTTCCCCACAAGGACCTCTTGTTCAAACAATGACTGTTGGCAATCATCATTCCTAAAGGACAATACAACCGCAACTGCTTTATCTACTTCGCGGTCCACAATTATACCAGTTCCAAAATCGAACCTCACTCTACACAATTCCTGCGGGTTCGGATTTTTACCACTATCCTCCAATTCTTCACAGAGAATTTCACACATTTTCTCAAACACATATCTCTGTTTCGGGGCATCCCATTGATGGAAAACGTTGACAACTGATTCCACATCATACAGTGAAGGAAAAACGATCCATCTACACGCCATGCTATCTATTACCTTTTTCTCATCGGGGTTAGGCAATTGGCTGCGCAACTGCTTACGCTGTAAACCAGGAGTCGCACCAGATGTCTCAAAGAGAGGAGACATTAATGTAGTAACCACATTAGCTAAGCGCTGTCGCGCCGAAGGAGAAGCTGAGGCGAGAACAGGGGGAAAAACAGAGGGAAGAAAAGAGGATGTAGAGACAGGTACTGGAGTGGTGGAAGGAAGAGTGTTAGGGGAGGCAGTTGCTGTATTAGGCAAAGTCGCAGGAAGTGCGGGGGCAGTTGGAAGCACAACTGGCGGCGCTTGAGAGGGCTGCACTACAGGGATAGGAACCGGCTGCAAAGCAACTGGCGGTTGCGGCAAGGCTTGCAGTATATGCACTGGAGGCGGCATATTTACAAGCTGGGGATGCGCCGTGGCAGTTTGAGCATACGGGGGTGGCAAACTCAACAAATGTGACATCAGGGGATCTTTCTCCTTTTCTTCGGACTCATTCTGCTTAGAATGTGGTAAAGCTGGGTAACATTTGTCAATCCCTAACTTGCGCTGCCTATGCAATTGCTCACTCATCTGCTCCTCTTCATTGTCTTTAAATTGTACAGCTGCCTGCATTACTGTCATACCTTTCTCTCTCTTATTCTTTTTCGCTAGCTTAATTTCCTTTTGTTTGGCTTCCTTTCGCCATAAGCGGAAAGAGTCAAACATCGCCGGCCGGGCTTTCTTCTTAAACAATTTAATTTCCAAATTATCTAAAATATCGGTATCAAAACTACCATTTTGGGGCCATTTTAAAACACCATCTTTCCTGGTGTAGTGGATCCACACTTCGTTATATGCAATGGGGCCTACGCCATGTTTTACATAGAGCTCATAAGTTGGAGTTCCAACCGGAGGAACCGGACATGATTCCTCTAGCTGGAAATCTTTTCCACAACCCAAACAGAATATTCTACCAAATAGTCCAGAACCAGGCATCTTTGCTCACTAGTCTAGATCCAACCGTCAAAGGATTATCGAATACGATATTCTCGTGAATACACGAGTCCTCTGGTTTTGGCGTTTGCAAACTCCAAAGTACCAAATTACCAAATCAAACGATCCCGAAGGATACCAAAAACAAATAGGAGACGCTCCACTTATACTTAACTGAATATTGCTGATCGATGGCGTCACCAGAAGACTCTCTCGATTGTTTCGCTCTCTCAGATTCGTCAAGGGTCCAAAACAGGTCGATTAATCAGGGCAGCAGTCCTTCGTAGCCGTTGGGACGCGGAGAACCTCGCAGAAAAGACTTTCGGACCACGTCGACATGCAGGGGTCGATGAAGTGGCGGCCTTCCTCCGGAATTTCCACACGAAGCTCCTCACGAACCTCTGGCTTGGACTGGTACCGCTGAAATCGCCCAACGTTGGGCGCCAAACTGAAGTACTGGGTATTTTAGACCCAGCGGTGCAGGGGCACACACCCTATGACTTCTGGGTTCACCCTGTTCCGGACCTACAGAAACACAGAGTCTTCTGGGTGAAGTCAAAGAATCGTTTATTGGCTGCAGACCAATTACAGGTATCCTAGAAGTACAACAGCGTGTATGTTCTCAGGAGACTGCTGAAAATCATAGGAACGGACTTCTCCTTAAGTACAAAATATCATGCTCCAGGCACACATTCCTTGGTTTACGATATGGCCATTATAAGTATACATTACAAACGAAAAAGCAGAGTCATGATGACCATCCCACATTCCAGTTCGGCCAGCCCACAATGATTTACACAGTAAGGTTCAGATCCCACATCGTATGTCAATAGACCCCCCAATAAACATGAGCATCTCCTGTTTTGGGAAACAAGTCATAAAGCAGGAACAAGCAGGTGTGGAAGAGATTAGCCGGGGGATTGTGTAGGATGAAAGGGTTTTATGACGGGTCAAGCCCTGATGCTAATCACAGGTGGACGGAGGAAGGGGAGCTCGTGAGACCGGTTTGACCTGGGGCAGCAGAGCCAGCTGCCCAGGTCACAGAGAAGTCAGAGGGAAAGCCCATGTACTGTGAGGCCCGTATTTACTCCATTATAGCCTATGTGAGGGCAATGACAAGATGGCCACTGCTTCCAAAATGGAACCCGCGTAGTGAAACAGAATAACGTGTACACAGTGCATTCATAGCTAGAACGATATATAAAGCACTCGTACATGCCGCATTTACCATTTGCGGTTAGCTAATACCAAGATAGACAGGGGTAGGGCCCTGTCCCCTACGCGGTCCCGAATATTAAAGTACGACAAACACAAGTATGTCTGTCAAGGGCGCAATCTGAGCTGGTATGCTTACATTAATTTAGCTAAACAAGAGAGAGAAGAAGAATACTTGTATATTACATAGTGCTTAATGTCTGAAACTCTAATCACATCAAAATCGAATGGGCAGAGAAATCGGAGATACCAGCAAATGTTATGTACTGCTAGTGCTACTGTGCCACTATATAATTTTACGTGTTACTGTTTTGCTCAGAATATTGGTTACAATTTGTCTTTTTTCGTTCTATATAGCTACTAACACCAATCCATCATCTTCACAACAACCCAATAGGTAGGAGGTAGCAACCAGGACCCGGCAACCGAAGCTGGAGGCCATTGGGGCTGAATATCAGCGGCTTGTGGTGCTGGAGGAGGAGGAGGAGGACGCGGCAGCAGCTGCAGCCTCAAATGCCTCGGGCCCCAGCTAGGCCCCAGTGCTTGCAGTAGTCCAGTGCCATGGTTAGGTAGCCGCCTGCTGCAACTCAACCACTGCTGCTCCCCCCTACAGGCTCTACAGAGCTTTTAAGCAACGTATGCTCCAGAGGATGGCGTGCCTGAAATCCAGAATGGAGGAGCGTTTTGACCGATTGGAGAGGAAGCTACGAGTCCTAGCCCACTGCTGTGCCTCTCTTGCCCATTTTTAATCTTTAGTTTGGTGGATGGGACTTGTTGGGGAGAGGGCAGGAATGTATGAGTTGGGACATTTTTGGGGTTTTTCTCTTATTTCTTTGTGGACATTTATGGACAATGACATTTACTTTTTGGACTTTCTTTCTAAGCTTACTTTGGACATTGGTTGTGGTTAGGGAGAGGGGTGGGCCAAGTGTTGTGGGGTTTTTGTTTATATTTGTTAGGGAAATGATTTTTTTATATTTGTACATATGATTTAAATCTTTTTTGTTGGGGGGTTACTGTTTTACTTTGCACTGCTTCCTTTGCCGCAGGCCTGCAGACAGTTTTTAAAATCTGCTGCTGGTGTAACACCAACAGATAGTTATGCGGTACCCTCGTTTGTCCTACTACTTTCTCCTCCTAGTCCTAGTCTCAGCAGTCTGCCACTATAATAACCCACTATATTAACCCCTAAGGACTCAGTGGGGGTGTGAATTTCCATTGTGTAGAGATAATGGCAGCTCAACAATGAATTCCCCACAGTTCTTCTCTTACCTGTGATAAGACAGAGCAATGGCTGCACTAGTCGAATAGTGAAAGCTCCAGATCCAGAAGTGAGGCCCCAATCCCTCCTAGTCAAACTCAAACTGTAGGATGAGGAATACTCATCACAGGGAACTAATTAAATTGAAATAAAAATTGAGTTAATGCAGTTTTATATGCAAGCATTACCAAAAAAAAATTGACAGTCACCAGAGGGAGAGTAGACTACTAGTAGAAGAGAGCCAATAGAGAAATATGATAAGCAATGCAAAATGAAAGTAATCAGAATGGTGAGCAAGTAAAAGTTACAAAATAAAGTCAACCTGAGCTATGAAGTGGACAAGCGTAACCTTTGACAAATGCAAAACAGTGCCTGAAGGATGATGATGCTGGAAATTATTAATTATATTCCTCTGAAAAAAATGCAATATTGAATACTATGCATGGTTGGGTAATATAAATATATATAATATAGTGCCAATATGGGCTATACTTAAAGCTAAAGAAGATCCTTGCCCTAGCATGAGGTGTTGCTTTCACTACCTCCCCCCACCAAGTGTGTGATCAATTCATGGTGTAAATTTAATTTAGTCACACCTAAAGAAATAACACAGCCAAGGGGAAGACGATTAGGGGTTCGAAGAATGGATGGGAAGGGGGATTTGAGGGAAATGCTTGACAAAAACAAACACTAAACAAGGACAACATTCATCTTGGCAGCTGACCATCATAAATCTGTTATGGAAAGAAAAGGAAATGGAGGAATGAAGATTAGTAGTACAGGTAAACAAAATAAAATTGTCCGTCTGCCCCCAGAGAGACCCAAGTTATATTATGTTCTGTTGTACAGAGCTTTGAAAGATAACAAATGAACTAAAAGTATCTGTAGGAGTCAAGTAAACGAACATAAACAAGACACACAGTTCTAATGATTAAAGATAAAAAATGATACGGAATTGCCAAATTGGGAGTTACATCTGCGTTCCTCTTGGACTGTCCATCAATTTTGGGTGCCTGGCGGATGTGGTTCAGTAATGTAAGTGTCAGTGTGTTATATTGTTTTTCCAGTATGGCGCAGAGTAAAGGGGCTGTAGATATGATAATGATATTGAAGAATCAAGAAGAGAAGTTAAACACATAAGGAGTACAACGAGAAGACTTGAGGCAGCCTGGCAAAATGTCCAGTTACCTTCAATAGCAGGCCCTCACCCACCCACCAATTAGCTTCGAATTTGAGCAAGAGAGCACTGAGCACACACACACATCCAACAACATAGCATTTCCGCAATCAAGTAAAAATCAACACACCACTGTCAGTCACCACTCACCACCACTACACAGGGTTCAAAGTCATCACCAAATTGGTTGGTTTCAGTGAATTTGAAAACTTCCATCTTCTTCTGGTGGCAGTTCTTGCAGTAGTCACGCCCACGCCCTGAGTCATTCCATCATCTCTAATCCTCCTGGGTCTGACGCTGAGTATGGTGTCCAACTCCATATCAACTGTGTCCCGAGTCCTGACTCAAATGCATTAGATCAGCCTGCAGTACAATTTTGTTGTTGCACAACAAGAAGGGAAAGATTGAGTCACTTTTTGTGTAGACTAGATTTGTGTTTGCATTATCAGCGCCATGAGACCCTCACAGCGCCTTGAGACCCTCACAGGTGAGTAGCACACTTTATAAAACCCTGATTGATTGATTGATTGATTGATCTAAGGGACTGGTCGGGTCTGACTCTTTGAGGAGTATAGAGAACAAAAGAATACAGTGTATCTATACGGAAAACCACACCAGCATAAACTTTCATGGTGATTGACTGTACACCCAGGAAGGATAAGAGAGAGCAAAAACAATAACAGCATACAGATTAAACTGTTTGCTTTATGTTCGTCACATCACTCAAATGTGATGTGGCACTCAGGGAGGTGCAGCTGACAAATGACAATGGAAGGAATAATCCCTAGACAATTAATGCTGTGGTGCACCTATAGCAGACATGGGGTTGACTTGATCGATGCCAGATGTAGTGAGAAAGTGGTGACCATAAATCAAAAAAATATAATTGAAAAATTATATTTAAAAAAATTGAAAGTGAATTTAACCTCAAAGATATAATAAGTTATTAAACTGCTGTCTCACTGCTCAACCATCCATGCAGCCTATGGTAAAAGGCCAAATTTGGTTGGACTTACAAAATGGCTGCCAGCAAGTGCCACATTCATCAACAACAACACCGAGCAGGAAGTCATTGAGAACAAAGAGAAGACAAGCAGGCCTATAGGGAAAGCATTCTGGCTGCCTAGCCTACACAAAATATGGCCAGGCACCGTCTACATGATCACAACAACAGAACACATGCAGGCCTATGGGGAAAGCACACTGGCTGGCTAGTGGTAACACAAAATGGCCACCAGCCACATGGTCACAACAAAAAGCCGGAGGACTAAAACAAAGAACGCATGCAGGCCTATGGCAAAAGCACACTGGCTGCCTACACAAAATGGCTGCCAGAGACACATGGTCACAGACTCACAACAAAAAGCCGGAGGCCTAGAAAACAAATAATACATGCAGGCCTATGGCAAAAGCACACTGGCTTCCAACACAAAATGGCCACCAGCCACATGGTCACAGCAAGAAGCAGGAGCGCTAGAACAAAGAATGCATGCAGGCCTATGGCAAAAGCACAATGACTATCTACACAAAATGGCCACCTGACACATGTTCACAGAATCACGACCAAAAGCAGGAGGCCTAGAAAACAAAGAATGAGTGCAGGCCTATGGCAAAAGCACACTGGCAGCCTACAGAAAAAGGCCACCAGCCACCTGGTTACCACAACCGGCAAGAAAGCATGGCCACAACAAAGAAAACATGCAGGCCTATGGAAAAAACACACTGGCTGGATACACATAATGGCTGCCAGCCACATGGTCACTCACAACAAGTGGTCGGTGGCCTGTAAAACAAAGAGCACATGCAGGTCTATGGACAGTCCACTGACTATACAAAATGACCCTTGGCCATTGGCCACATGGCATCTGGAACAAATGCAAATGGTAGACTATGGCAAATACGCGCACACACACACTAGCCAGACAAAGGAAGCATTGTAAAACAGATAACATAGCATTTATTCAACAATGCCAAACATTCTACATCATGCATAGAAAGAAGAAAATGCCATTAATGATTGTTTTTGTGCAGGAAGGTGTGCCTTCCTGCCCAAAAATCATCCCGCAGCACAGGCACCCTTGCAAAATGACCTAAGGGTGCCGGCGCTGGCACATGGCAGACAATGATGCATGAGCGCAGGGTAAAGCACAGGGATGCACTGTATTGTTGTTAATACGACACATCCCAGTGCCTTGAAAATTATGCAGCACAGCACAGCTAAATGGCTTGCGGCCCTGCACTGCGTCATTTTCGTGTAGATGAGGCCCTCTCTTTTTAGGAGTGCTCTCCTAAGGACAGAAAGAGGTTCAAGATTGCACATGAAAGGCTTGAATGAGCTGGTATTCGATGGCATTAGCAGTGAACCACTGTCTTTGGACCAGAATAAGGAGAAATAGTAAACTGCAAAACTAAAGAAAGAGGTCCTCAAGAGGCTATCGAATAGAGGGAGCGAAAAAAGTGGCTTAGACATTGGTATCAGAAGTAGTTGAGACCTTGGTGTGGAAAAATGAGGGAACATTATTGTGTAAGATATGGGAATATAAGGAATGCTAAGTTATGCTTTTTATCTGATTGTTTCTGATTGTTCTGGTCTTTAGGTTGTTTATAACCCGTTCTGTTGAGCCAGAGTAGGCAAATCTTTACATAGAATTGGTATTTACCAGGTTGATAATTGCCTCCTGTCTAATTACTTTCATGTTGAAATAGTTGTTCTCAAGGTGGCACTTATGACATTCGCAGCATACTTTGGATAATTTGCAAATACCATTATCACAGCTGGTAGCAGTGTTTCCCCATGTAAGCCCTCATTGGAAGTTTATTGAAGCAGTATGGCTGCAGGATACAGCTCAGGCCAATTCTAAGTGGTCCACTGTTCCTGAATAACGGGTGTGTGAACACTGACATTGGTTTTACCAGGCACAGATCCACATCTAAGAAAATCACAGACGCAGGGAAGAAGGGGCTCTGGGTACAGGTGCTCCTTGGCCCCTGTTCACACTTTCCAGCACCAAAGGGGAGCAGACAAGGCTCTCTCCAGATATGTCACAGCCTCCCCTCACCCATTCTTCCCTCCTTTTCACTTGTCTTGCGCCCCACACCCTCACTGCCTCCCCACTGAGATTTACCACCCTGTTCAGAGTAGGTTGCAAATATCAGCCTATTTGTCCCTGGAATCTGGAAAAAACAATGCACAAAAGAGCCAGTAATTCTGTGACAGCATGGCTATTCCCCACCATGGGGACATAAACTTGGACTGGTCGGGTTTAGGTGAAGGAATACTAGCTGGAATTGGTGCTTTCAAGCCAAAGGTATCTCTGCACCAAAATCTAACTAAGACTTATTGACTTCCTTATTCATGTAAAGTTGCCAACAAATTTGTTGGTGCTAACAAGCACAAATTTCATGTGCTGTAATGTGGTATTATCGTACTGCAAATAGTATGGTGTTAGCACTCACAGCACATTTAGCACCACATTTGCTGGCTTCTGCTGGAGCCTAAGGACTCACCTAGATGGTTCAATTTATATACACCCACTTACAATCTCATCATGGAGAATCCTTGTGGCTCCGGAGAAGTCAACGGATCTTTTCCTCCTTGGGTGATTTACAGCTGTTCCAAAACTTCAACTTATGATCAACATTTAAAATCATAGGTGGATAGTCAATGATAAGAGGCTGAGAAAGTTTCTAAACCTTTATTCATCTTAAAAGGTTTGCATCTCTAATTATCTTTATTCAGTTAGTAAATTTACAGAAGTATAAAAATATTGATGAGAAAACAGCATATGGAAAGTTACAGTTTTCCAGAAAGAAACCCAATAAACTAACTAAGGACATAATCTAAACAGAACCCATAAAGATTTCTTTGGAGAAGAGCAAAAGAGATTAACTTCTCATAAGAGTAGTTCTGGCAACTCAGCTGAGTTCCCTGCTGCTGCATTACCATCTGTATAAAAAGGAATGATCTCTGCAGTAGCATTGGTCTCAAGGGTCATATATAAGTGAGCAACCTTCCAAAAAGAAGAGGAAATTATTCAGCAGCAGGGCCGCCGGAATAAGGTATAGAAAGCAAAATATAGGGTGGAAAATGGGAATAAGAGAATGATTTGAAAGGATTGCCTCAACTAGTTGGAACACTCATAATATAGATTTAGACTATTGTAACAATTTTGGAGGCATCTTCACATAATGTCCAATAGGAACAGTCCATTCCGTGGTGCCATCAGTCATGTGATGCTTCTTCTTCCGATTCCTACATTCTGCACTCACATCGTCATACAATTTTGCTATAGCATGTGTTACACAAAGGCAAGTTCTCATGAGAACTCTCTTACCTACTATAAAAGATGCACCAGCAGCTCAGTGTGTAGACAAAGGCAATCAGTAAGACAAAGGCAACTATCAATATCATTCGGAAGCAGCATCCATAAAGTGTCTAAATCATCATTTATAATATACAGTCTTAATAAGCTCATTGTATTTTAGTGAATGATCTAACATGGTTTGAGGAGCTGAATGAATGTGAGGTTAGAGTCGAATATAAAAAGATCACTAATTCTAAGCAGTTGCACAAAAAATGTTTTATTTATGAAGCTGTGAGCAAGTATTGAGAAGAAGGCTGTGGGTCTTATAAGAATACACATTAAGGAATGGTTGCCTGGTGCAAAAAAAAAACAACACATTTATTAGTAAAGATGTCTGCCATAGAAAATAACCATAGGACCACGTGATTTGTAATGTCCTTTGTTGCTTTCTGGCAAAGTGATTGTAAGGAAAGCAGGCTGAAAGTTCGGTGTGTGATCAAGACCCTTTAAGTCGAAATGTGTAACTGAAAAGTAAAGCCATGATTGAGCAGTTCATCCCCGGAGTGTGCGTCTTTACTACGAATTTAGTGAACAGGCCCCAGGGGAACAGAAGTAGCAGTATTTTGTGTGATATATATATACACACAACCAGAGCACAAAGAGGAGACAACGCAGAAGAAAAGAGCAAACCAGTCAGCATGGGAACACGTGGGCAACTGGCGAAAAATCAAACATGAATAACACATCATCATCACTAACGGTAATGAACCTATCTAAAAGAGTTTTAACCGAAACTGATAAGAATGTACTTAGCCTAGGTTTATCTTTTTGTCCAGATTGTTCTCTTGACTACACGCAGGTGCGCATTGATTTGTACAAATTTGTCAGAAAGCTTAAACTATGTAACATCCATACTACACGTAAAAAAACTCAACAGTCAAATCCTACCCCTATGACATTAAATACGATCCCTAGTGAAGACACATCTCTTGACACTAATGATCTTGAAATTCTAAATATCATGCATGACTTAGCATATGAAGACCCTAGCATATCACACTCTCCCGTTACCACCAACAGTCTGTCCAACCCAGATAACACAGGAACACAGAATGAGTCAGGCACTACACAAGACCATGATCACGCCGCCAAAACAAGCTTTAGACCCAGTTCCAAGTACATCCCACAAATACCAAGAGATAACATTGATGTTTTCCAGGATGCTGTGATTTGTGACTTAAATAAACTGACACATACACACACACGCAGGAGAAACATCACTAAAGAACAGTGGGATGCTGTTATTTCCTTACAGAAAGACGATAGCATTGTGATTAAGCCGTCAGACAAAGGGGGAAATGTGATAATTATGGATAGAGAATTTTATGTGAAAGAAGCCAACAGACAACTTTCTAACTGTATCTGTTATGAAAGGATAGACAAGGGTTACCTTGACAAACTACAGAACAGATACCATGAGATGATTGACAAATGGGCCCAGGAGGAGCTTTTAAGTTGGGATGAGAAAAGGTTCCTTACAAACACCACACCCACCACACCCACTTTTTATCTTCTGCCCAAAGTGCATAAGGACCCCCTAAACCCTCCAGGGCGTCCTATTGTCTCCTCCAAAAATAGTCTGTTCGAAAACACCTCCATCTACATTGATCACTTCCTGTTCCCCTTTGTTAAAGATCTAAGCTCCTACGTCAAGGACACCAAGAACTTCCTCCAAAAAATTGAGAACCTACACTGGGGACCCAATTGTTGGATGGTGTGCCTTGACGTGGAGAGTCTGTACACAAGTATCCGACATTGTGACGGCATAAGAGCCTGCCAGGGTTTACTTAATACGAGGAGTACACATCTGATTGGTCATACACAGATGATCCTCCAAATGATCGAAATGTGCCTAACTGAGAATGTTTTTATGTTCAATTGTAGCTGGTACAAACAAACACATAGTACTTCGATGGGCACTTGCTTCGCTCCCAGCTACGCGAATCTCACTGTGGGCTGGTGGGAGAAGCAAGTGCTCTGGAGTGAGGACCTGAAAAGATGGACTAAAAGCATCAATCTATGGCTAAGGTACATAGACGATATTTTCTTCATCTGGGAGGGAATGGAAAGTGAACTTGTGATGTTTTACAATGCTCTTAATGAGAACTGCATGAAATTGAGATTCACCATGGTACATAGCCAACAGACTGTAAACTTTCTAGATATCAAACTCATGATCACTAATAACACCCTAGCTACAACCCTCTTCAGAAAGGAAACTTCTGGGAACAGCATTTTACATGCTACCAGCTGCCATATGCCTAGTTTTAGGTGGAGTCTCCCCTATGGGGAACTACTTAGAGCCAAACTCAATTGCAGCACTGAAGAGGCATATCAAAATACAAAAAAGGATATGCTGACCAGATTTAAGGAGAGGGGGCACACTGACAAAATGCTGGCAAAAGGGATAAGCAAACTAGACAGTATTAACAGAACTGAGGCCCTTTTCAAAGCAACTAGAGCAAAAAAACCACTCCTACAGATGTGACACCACTCAGATTTATAACCTTTTCCACCCAGACAGATCAACTGAAAAATATTTTGAAAAGAAGGTGGGATATCCTTACGCAGGACAACATCTTGTCAGTGAGGATCAGATCTAATCCATCCTTCTCTTTTAGGAAAAATCCATCTCTCAAAGATCTACTGGTAAATAGCCATTTTAAACCTAAGAAAGGGACCTGGCTAGAACAAGGTAAGGGCTTTAAGCGATGCAGGAAATGCAAAGCATGCAGCCATTCTGAGGATGTTAGAGAGGTCAATCTGCAGAGAACAGGGAAATTGTGGAGGATCCCTAAATTGATCCACTGCAATACTGACTACGTAGTTTACGCCATCACATGTCCGTGCTCCAAGTGGTATGTAGGGTCGACAACTTTTCCAGTGAAGAAACGCATTTTGGAGCACTGGCGAGCAATTACTAACCAGGATCTGAGTTACAGTACTGCCAGACATTTCAGGGAATACCATTCCAGTGATTGGATGAAAGCGAAGTTCTTTGCACTTGACAGTGTGCCTAAGCATCCTAGAGGTGGCAATAGAGTACAGTCCCTGAGAAGACTAGAATCTCGCTTCATTTTGCAGACAGGCAGCCTTTTTCCGATAGGGCTCAATAACGATGAAGAAATGTATTCACATTTGTAAAAATTCTTGTATGTTTTTTAGCCAGGCTTGGCCCCCTTTTTTGTAACCAGTTTTATTTTATAATTCTGATTTCTGAATTCACTCGCATATTTCTGTTGGTCCTTGGTGGTTTATTTTTGATGTGTCGAACAAATGTACTATTCACGAATCTGAAACATTTTTGCTTTATCTTGATTTTTCGATGTAACATGACCACTTTGTATCTAATATATGTCAAAACACTAATGTATTATTATCTTCTTTCATTGTTTCTGCAGCTCGGGGGCTCATGGATAGACGAGTTCACAACGAATAGTCACGGATATGATGTTTTGGTTAAGTTCCTGGTATGCGCACATCCATCACTGGATAGACATGTACTGTATTTAGATAAAGGTCCTATACCTCTATTTGCACCCATTATTTTATAGATATAGACACATAGAGCGAAGCTGGGACAATTGACCTTGGTACTATACCTGTATGCACTAGCACCATAGCAATGAAGTAGTTGCCTCTTGTTTATGTTAAACATCACATAGCAACACTCTCCTTCTGCAGAACTTTTATGCATTGACGATTATTCCAATATCATTTCGAAAGTTACTGTTATAAATGCCATGTGAAATGTTTCAGTAATTTACGTTATTCCAGACTTCTATATTGTCGACCCTACTATTAACTGAATAATGATGTTATGGGTCATAAGACATTTGTTTAAGTCATTTTTCTTTCTCTGACTACTACAGTCTTTATGGAATGAACAACACTGCAAAACTTTGTAAACCACCTCATTTGTGACCAAGTCTGTTTTCACTTTTAATTAGTGCACGCTGCGACGTGCCTGAATCGAAACTGTGATATATACTTCCTGGTTCACAGGTGAGGTCATGTGACCAAGGCTGCTTGTCAGCCGAAACGCGTCTTCTGCCACTGGTGTGAATTATATATATATATATTCACTTAAAAAACCATAGGTTTCACACAGGTTATAGTTAGGTAGACATTTCACTCGTAAAAAACCAATGAAATTCCCCCGTTATAGTTATATCTATATATGAATTATTGTGTGTCTTGGCAACTTAGCCTTGATAACCCAGAAGAAGGCTACTGCCGAAAACACGTAGGTCTGTCTTGGGATCTACATGCACTTTTGCCATTGCTTTGAACTGCAGAATAAAGCTATGCAAGCAGCTGAACTTTAATTAACTGCTTCTCAAGGATTCTCTGTGTGCCGTCCTTCTGTTTCGCCTTGGATCAAATGCATTGGTATATGCAAGGCGTTTTTCAGGAGTTCTGCTGATATACATATATATATTCAATGAAAAAACCAAAGGTTTCACGCATGTTATAGTTAGCTGGACATTTCACTCATAAAAAACCATTGAAATTCCCCCGTTATAGTTAGTTCAGCTAACTATAACTCGCGCGCCCGCAATGCACTACTGATGACGTCACATATTACATCACTCATGACATGGTCAGTGACATCACTCATGACATCACTCATGACATCTCAAATTACATCACTGATGACATCATCCAGTGAATGTGTGTTTTTCTGAAAATTAAATATGTTTAATATATGTATATCTCAAGGTCGATGGAAGAATAAATGAGTATATAAGTGTCTAAATTGATGATTTGTTTTTGAACAATTGATTGTATTACTGAATGATTAAGTGTATCTTTATGAATACATGGCTAAGTGAGTAATGTTTAAATGTGTAAATACCTGTATCAGTCTCTCACTTTGTATATAAGTGGCTGCATGGGTTGGTGAGTAGCTACAAGAGTGTCTATATAGGTTATTAGTTGGTTTTTTGAGTATCAGTATGAGTGTCTGAGTGTCTTCATGGTTCGGTGGGGGTTATTACGTAGTGCATAGGTGCATGAATGAGTGACTCACTGTTTGTATGTGTTGAAGACAGCATGTGTGCAGGACCGTATGGGTGGATGAGTGTGTGTATGGGTGTGTTAGTGAGTGAATGACTGTCTCAATAGTGTCTTTATGAGTAACTACATATGTTTTAAACTAGTATATGTGAGTATTGGTGTTTATAAGTGAGTATATGTGAGAGTGAGAGATTGGTAGACTTCCTGTATGAATAAGTATGTGTTTCTATAAGTGATTGTTTAAAAGGTTAAGTATGTGTAAGTTTCTGTAAAAGTAAGTGTGCTGGTGTGTGTATAACTGTATATGCAAGTAAATGGATGTTTGATTCTTTATTAGCATGAGTGACTATGTGTGAGTAACTCTATGAATGAGTGGCATTGTGTTACAGGATGTTTAGGTGTATGAGTTCATTTGATGTGTGAGTACATGTATGAGTGACTGTATAGGATTGTTGGTGGATGAGTGGATGTGTATGTGGATCTTAGAATTACTGAATAGGTTGTTGTAACTGTTATTGGTATGTCCATTTTTTTGAAAATTTCAGTCTCTATTTTTAAATGTGTGTATCAAAGGTTATATTAGGGTGAGAGGAGGTCTACCACTCTGTCACAAGGATAATGTCATCAGTGATGTCATTTGAGATGTCATCAGTGATGTCATGAGTGATGTCACTGACCATGTCATGAGTGATGTACTATGTGACGTCATCAGTAGTGCATTGCGGGCGCGCGAGTTATAGTTAGCTGAACTAACTATAACGGGGGAATTTCAATGGTTTTTTACGAGTGAAATGTCCAGCTAACTATAACATGTGTGAAACCTTTGGTTTTTTCATTGAATTTCTAAGGTTTTTTAAATGCTAATTCCTAACTATAACGTGTGTGAAACCCATGGTTTTTTCAGTGAATTTGCAAGGTTTTTTAAATGCTAATTCCTAACTATAACGTGAGTGAAACCCATGTTTTTTTCAGTGAATTTGCAAGGTTTTTTAAATGCTAATTTTTTTTTTTTCTTCTTTTTTTTTTACATATTTTTATTTTAATTGTCTATCCTTTTTTAAAGACTATGGTTAAATTTTAAAAATTCTACAATATGTTTTTATTTTACAATTTTTTTAAAATAAACAGGTAAAATTTATTAGCAATACATTTTTTTTTTTTTTTTTTTTTTTACCGTGCGCGTACGGTAAGCGCACGTCTTGCTGTAATTACGTTAGATTTCTACGCTGTTTGCGTTCATTTACGCAATTTGCGTAGATGCACGTCACGCGCGCATAGCGCATAACGCGTACGCTGCACGCGCACGTTACGCGGAAGTGAAGGGGCGTGCCTGATTTGCGCATGCGCGCAGGCGCGTGTCTTTTTTACGCGCATGCGTACTTTTGCCGTAAGCGCACCGTAAGCGTACCGTAAGCGTACGGTAGGTCATGTGATCATGAAACACAACTTTTGATTGGTTGAAACTACTTTCAGTTCTAGAACTCTCCTACACCACACCCATTCCCCTCATTTCTGCTTGTGATCCCTTAGGAGAAGGAGCTGGGTTGTCTTTGTGATACGATGGCAGAACAGCAGAGCTCTTCTGAGAGTGAGGCTAGCAGCACTACCTTGAGGCAGAGAGCGAGGAAACAAAAGACCTCTTACATATGGGAGTATTTTACTTTTCCAGAAGGCCAGCAAAAGGTAAATGCACCCTTAGTGACTTGTAAGCTGTGTAAGCGTGTACTTTCAAGAGGGAATCCCGACAGGAAGTATTCCTTTGGGAATCACACCATGATGAGACACCTTAAGGATGTACACAGAAGGACACATGCTCGACTTACTAAAGGTAACCCTTCAGTAAATCAACCAAGCACATCCACAGCAGCTCAGCCTGGACCATCATCTGCAGTGCTGAGTCCTTCTTCTGCAGGTCAGGTGAGCCCTTCATCTGTGGTGGGAGCATCTCCTTTTTCTGGTCCTCTGGAAATTAACCCTCGGTTTGCGAGGGTTGAAGTACGGTGCGCCACTTGTCATGATCTAATTAGTTATAGGGAGACCAGTATTTCCCTAGTGAACAATAAAATAGATCAGCACACTTGTCGTACCATCTAATATTCCCAATCTTTCTTTCCTCTGTCCCTGCATGAACACAACGACTCTTTTAAGAGCCAACCTTACCTTTCATCTTTTTTTTATATATGTTTTTAAAAACTTTTTTTATTTTTTTTTTACCGTACGCGTACGGTACGCGTAATTTTTTTTTTTTTCAAAAAAAACACTAAAAATCAATTATCACATTACAAGGTCCTTGAGAGACTACAATTAAAAACTGAAAATGTGATTGTAGAGAAGTGGAAAAAAGGGACCATGATATTATTGACTTACCATACCCACTCAAAAAAATATTTATTCATTTACATTTTTTTTTAATTGCTTTAACAATGGTTCTAGTTTTCGAAAATTTTCTATCTCAATCTGAAAAAAAAGAAAAAAGTATTAATATTTAATAAAACATTTTATAATACAGTACACATATTTACATATTTTTCAACCAGCCTTAGTGATGCTGAATGTATTTGCATTACTGACTGAAACCTCAAACCCCACTCGCTTGTGAATACTGTGCATGATTCCACATGGTAAGCAGCTGGATGTGTGCTAAGAGTCTGCTTCTGCACCAAAAAATGGCTCCCCCTTTCCTTCTAATGCAACTGTGAAATCACCAGAGCAATACGCAATAAATCTCTGCCTGTAATTCCTCTTTGCACACAGAGTCATGTTTTCACATTAGTCACAAAACGAAATTTCTTTGCCAATTTGAAAGCACACATACTACTCTTTTTTTTGGCAAGTGATAAACACTTTTACAGACTGACACATTATGAATCCACTTTTCAGATTCATAAAAAAGTACATGTCCAAACTGCTTTTTCAGACCAGCACCATTTGTAACCTGGATGACTGCCTACACTCCAGCAAGGGCAACCAGCCTTAGTGATGCTGAATGTATTTGCATTACTGACTGAAACCTCAAACCCCACTCGCTTGTGAATACTGTGCATGATTCCACATGGTAAGCTGCTGGGTGTGTACTAAGAGTCTGCTTCTGCACCAAAAAATGGCTCCCCCTTTCCATCTAATGCAACTGTGAAATCACGAGAGCAATACGCAATAAATCTCTGCCTGTAATTCCTTTTTGCACACAGAGTCATGTTTTCATATTAGTCACAAAACGAAATTTCTTTGCCAATTTGAAAGCACACTTACTACTCTTTTTTTTGGCAAGTGATAATCACTTTTACAGACTGACACATTATGAATCCACTTTTCAGATTCTTAAAAAAGCACATGTCCAAACTGCTTTTTCAGACCAGCACCATTTGTAACCTGGGTGACTGCCTACACTCCAGCAAGGGCAACCAGCCTTAGTGATGCTGAATGTATTTGCATTACTGACTGAAACCTCAAACCCCACTCGCTTGTAAATACTGTGCATGATTCCACATGGTAAGCAGCTGGGTGTGTGCTAAAAGTCTGCTTCTGCACCAAAAAATGGCTCCCCCTTTCCTTCTAATGCAATTGTGAAATCACCAGAGCAATACGCAATAAATCTCTGCCTGTAATTCCTATTTGCACACAGAGTCATGTTTTCACATTAGTCACAAAACGAAATTTCTTTGCCAATTTGAAAGCACACTTACTGCTCTTTTTTTTGGCAAGTGATAATCACTTTTACAGACTGACACATTATGAATCCACTTTCAGATTTTTTAAAAAGCACATGTCCAAACTGCTTTTTCAGACCAGCACCATTTGTAACCTGGGTGACTGCCTACACTCCAGCAAGGGCAACCAGCCTTAGTGATGCTGAATGTATTTGCATTACTGAGTCCAACCTCAAACCCTTAAACTATTCTTTTTTTATACCAGTACACCTTAATTTATCGTGAAAACATAGTCCATATTATTTTACATGTTCCTCACATTTAAATTTCTCCCAAAACAGAAAATAATAAACACAACTTCAACAAAAAGAATTGCATTTCTATTATTCATTTCTTAATTTACCATATACATCCCCTCTCAAACTCTAAACTCACCTTTAAAATTAGTTAGTTGTGAAAGAAATGTGGCACTCAAACAGCAGATTATCAGAGCCAGGATCTCTGTTCTTTACACCTCTCTCCTCTCAGCAGAACCAGATAATGGCAAACTTTCCCTCTCTTTTTCCACATATATACATGTTAATTTGAAATCTCAGTGCTTCGTCCTTTTTTTCAAATGTAATCACACATTTCTATTGGTTGAAAACCAACCCTTTTCCAAAAGTACCCTTCCCCCAACTTGACTTCTGCCTAGTACCCTTCCCCCAACTTGACTTCTGCCTGCTACCATAGCAACAGCTCATGGAACACTGCTGTGTGGAGCTAGGTCAGAAGTTCGCCAAACAATGTTTCAATTCCACAGAGCAAGAGTGCTTGACTTTTCTAACCTAACAGCAAATCCATAGTACTGTTCTTTGGTAACACATTTTTCTGTACCAATACAAAACATGCTTCTATAAATTTACACATACAGCCTAGTTTTTAGTGTAGAATGGTATGAAACAGCCAATCAGTTCTTTTTAAAAAAAAATATGTATGCCTCCATTTCCAAACTGTCTTTCATTTCTTTTTACCATTCTACTGAAATACACCTCCTGAGTGCATCCAGATCTCCTTTGAAGATGTTCACAGTGTGGATTGTAGGGCACAGCTATGTCTTCTGGAGTGAAAAGTTTGCAGAGAAAACAGGTATGGTGAGAGACCTTGCTTTGCCAAATGTAGACATTAAATGGATTGGTCAGAGAGGGTTAAAGTGGCACCAATTGATGCCATTGGTGAAATCCTTCATGCAAAACCAACACCCTGACCTCATAATAGTGCACTGTGGTGGCAATGACCTAGGCACTTTGACTGGGGTAGGTCTGGAAATGCTTATGAAGGACACCTTTGCACAACTGTTTTAACTTTTCCCTAAAACTGCCTTTGTGTTTTCTAACATATGCCAAAGGCAAAAATGGAACTGGTCCAATCATTTCTGTCCGCAGATTGACAAAGCAAGAAAGCACGTCAACAAATCTGTTTCTGCTTTCCTCCGTGACTATGGTATGGGTTCCATTTACCACAACAACTTGCGTTACGACATGCAAGACATAATACTGTATTTAGACACTTATTTGCCCATGTGTTCTTCCATACATTTTTAGCTATACATATATTACAAATATTTTTTTTTCATAAAGACACATATGTCATCAGCAGAAGATTGCGGTCGCGTGAGTTATAGTTGCCTGCACTAACTATAACGGGGGAATTTCATTGTTTTTTATCAGTAAAATTTCCGCTAACTATAACATGTGTGAAACCTATGGTTTTTTCAGTGAATTTGCAAGGTTTTTTAAATGCTAATTCCTAACTATAACGTGTGTGAAACCTATGTTTTTTTCAGTGAATTTGTACGGTTTTTTAAATGCTAAGTTACTTTACGCCATTCGTGGCGTGCGCGCCCACTTAACGCAGTTCGTTCCGTGTGCGCACGGTGCGCTTCGCGCACCGTGCGCGCACAATGAGCACGCGGTGCGCTACGCGCACCGCGTGCCCACGTTACGCTAGATAGGCCATGTACGCACGATGCGCTTCGCGCACCGTGCGCACATGGAGGACATATGATGCACTTCGTTTTGAAAGGTAATATTTTAATTTTTCGTAATATGTTATAAGCCATGCACAAAGGGTGCCCTTCGGGCACCAATTGCACACGGGGTGGGGAGAGTGTGGATAACTTTTTTTTTTTTTATAATTTTTTACCGTACGCGTACGGTAAGCGTAATCGGCGAAATTAGCGAAAAAATAAAAATTCCGATTTTGGCCTTGGGGGATCTTTGGGGACTCCCTCAACATTGCTATGTGTGTGGGAGCTGTCTAAACAGCCCCTTTACATGTTTTTGTGCTTTATATTTTAAACATCACTCTCAGTGCGAGAGAGAAAATGGCGGCCGCCGCTTCCTGGTTTCGGCCGATTCGAATGTTTACTAAGATCTAAGAGCCAATCAGAATCGCGCTCGCCACCGTACGCGTACGGTAAGCGTACCGTAAGCGCACCGTAAGCTGGCTCAGATATATATATTGATTTAAAGGCTATTTTCTCAGAATCTACTGAACAGATTTACACCTGAGAATATTTCAGTTAAAGGCACTTCCTTGACCTGAGGACTACCTCTCTGCCAAATTTCTAGTAATTCTGTTCAGCCGTTCGGGCTGTAGCCCTGTCTAAAGGTCCTATGGAATAATGCATGGGAAAAACGCGTTTTGGGACCCCCCTTTTATCTCAGCCCCCGCTTGACGAATCCCCCCAAGACTTTCAGGGTAGGAGTGGAGCGTAGCGCCCCACCTATTTTGAAAAATTCGCGAGGATTCGTCGACCGGCGCCAAAGTTATTCAAAATAGAATGTTGCGGATTTCCTATGGAAACGTGGTCCTAACTATAACTACCTACTGGCGACCGCCAGTAGGTAATGTATATAAATATAAATATATATATGTATATATATATATTCACTTAAAAAACCATAGGTTTCACACAGGTTATAGTTGGGTGGACATTTCCCTCGTAAAAAACCAATGAAATTCCCCTGTTATAGTTAGATCAGATAACTATAACTCGCGCGCCCGCAATCCACTGCTGATGACGTCATATATTACATCACTCATGACATGGTCAGTGGCATCACTCATGACATCACTGATGACATCATCCTTGTGATAGAGTGGCGGCCGCGCGAGTTATAGTTATCTGATTTCATTGGTTTTTTACGAGGGAAATGTCCACCTAACTATAACCTGTGTGAAACCTATGGTTTTTTAAGTGAATTTGCAAGGTTTTTTAAATGCTAATTCCTAACTATAACGTGTGTGAAACCTATGGTTTTTTAATTGAATTTGTACGTTTTTTTAAATGCTAAGTTATGTATTTATTAATATTTTTTTTTCTTTTTTAAGGTTTTTCCGCCGTACGCTTACCGTACGCACACGGTCCTTTTTGGACCCCCTGACAAAGGCTACGGGGTCTACAGCTCTCTACCTTGCCCCCTTTTCACGTTCTCCCCCTTTGATTTTTAGTGTGAGACACTCAAAATGGCGGCTGACACTTCCTTATTTCGACCGACTGGAATGTTTACTGTCATGTAACCACCAATCAGAATTACGCTCGCGCACGGCAGCGTGCGCGTACGGTATGCTTACCGTACGCGCACGGTGCGCGCTTATAGATATATATGTACTTTTAACTGAAATATTCTCAGGAACTACAGAACAGATTTACTTCAGATATTCAAAAGGCACATCCCTGACCTGAGGACTACCTCTCTGCCAAATTTCAAATAATTCTGTTCAGCCGTTCGGGCTGTACCTTGGACTAAAGGTCCCTATGGAAAAATGCGTGGGGAAAACGTGTTTTGGGACCCCCCTTTTATCTCAGCACCCGCTTGATTAATCACCCCGAGACTTTCAGGGTAGGAGTGGAGCGGAGCGGAGCGCCCCACCTATTTTGAAAAATTTGCGAGGATTCGTCAACCGGCGCCAAAGTTATTCAAAATAGAATTTTCAGATTTCCTATGGAAACACGGTCCTAACTATAACTATCTACTGGCGACCGCCAGTAGATAATAGATAATATATATATATATATATATATATATATATATATATATATATATATATATATATATATATATATATATATATTTTTTTTTTTTTTTTCAAACAATTTTCCTCCGGTTCGAGGAGCACTCGGAAGGAGATTTAGTGAAGGCTGCCAGCATTCAAAGTTCAGAGCATGCTATTTTCTGCCTTACACGTTTCAGAGTATTTCACTCCTTGTTCACAGGCGACATATCAGCTGCACAGGATTTCACAAAGAGGCATATGTCCCAGTCTGCTTTTTATTGCCATTACCCTACAGTGGGCCTCACATTAAGTAAGTATCATTGCTAATGCATTCTGGGATGTATAGTACAAAGTCTCTGTTATGCTCGAGAATGCCTCTTTAAAAACAATTATTTCCTTAGTAGGATCTGCGCAGGTGTATGAATAAAACATTTGTTACCATCTAGTGGTCCTCTGAAAAAGGAATCCCAGCCATTAAAGCCAATCTTCAATCCCAAACGGACTCGGTACGTTACCATGTCCTTGGCCCCTTGAATTCTAAGGGTGGTGCTTCCTCACGACTTTGGAACGCCGTAATAAATCTTTCAAACAATTTTCCTCCGGTTCGAGGAGCACTCGGAAGGAGATTCAGTGAAGGCGGCCAGCATTCAAAGTTCAGAGCATGCTATTTTCTGCCTTACGCGTTTCAGAGTATTTCACTCCTTGTTCACAGGCGACATATCAGCTGCACAGGATTTCACAAAGAGGCATATGTCCCAGTCTGCTTTTTATTGCCATTACCCTACAGTGGGCCTCACATTAAGTAAGTATCATTGCTAATGCATTCTGGGATGTATAGTACAAAGTCTCTGTTATGCTCGAGAATGCCTCTTTAAAACAATTATTTCCTTAGTAGGTTCTGCGCAGGTGTATGAATAAAACATTTGTTACCATCTAGTGGTCCTCTGAAAAAGGAATCCCAGCCATTAAAGCCAATCTTCAATCCCAAACGGACTTGGTACGTTACCATGTCCTTGGCCCCTTGAATTCTAAGGGTGGTGCTTCCTCACGACTTTGGAACGCCGTAATAAATCTTTCAAACAATTTTCCTCCGGTTCGAGGAGCACTCGGAAGGAGATTCAGTGAAGGCTGCCAGCATTCAAAGTTCAGAGCATGCTATTTTCTGCCTTACGCATTTCAGAGTATTTCACTCCTTGTTCACAGGCGACATATCAGCTGCACAGGATTTCACAAAGAGGCATATGTCCCAGTCTGCTTTTTATTGCCATTACCCTACAGTGGGCCTCACATTAAGTAAGTATCATTGCTAATGCATTCTGGGATGTATAGTACAAAGTCTCTGTTATGCTCGAGAATGCCTCTTTAAAAACAATTATTTCCTTAGTAGGTTCTGCGCAGGTGTATGAATAAAACATTTGTTACCATCTAGTGGTCCTCTGAAAAAGGAATCCCAGCCATTAAAGCCAATCTTCAATCCCAAACGGAGCATAACAGAGACTTTGTACTATACATCCCATAAAGCTCTCTTCACTAATAAGTTAGCCCACATCATCATAAGAAAGTATATAAATCTTTACTAGTATTCAACCCCCTAGGGTACTTAGAATCGAATTGCAGGATATAAGTTGTTTCCAACCTCCTCAATTTTGATTCTCTGTCACCTCCTCTTTTCTGGGGAGTTATGGCCTCAATAACATAATATCTCAGATGTTTTGGATCGCTATTATGGCTGATCTTGAAATGCTTTGCAACAGGGTAACTCTCATCATTGTTGCAAATAGCACAAATATGTTGGAGAATCATTTTATGTGCTGGTAATTTTGTGCTGCCTACATATTTCGATTTACAGCTGCAGGTAAGCACATAGGCCGCAGAGTCAGATTTGCATGTAAGATGTTGACTTATTTTGCAAATTCTGGAGACAAATGCTGTTGTGAAGGTCGTGGTGGCACGCCTTGCATACAAAGCATTTGTAGAACCCTTTCCTTGCCATAAGCCATGAACCCTTTCCTTTCACTTCAAGGTTGCTTCTGACTAGCGACATACCCATACTGTTGGCTTTCCTAAAGGTTACTGATGGATTATTAGGTAGTAACACCCCAATCACTGGGTCATCCTTCACAATGGGCCAGTTCTTCGTCACTATTGCCCTAATTTGTTTTTCCTGACACTAAAAACCAAGAATCAACCTTGTGGGTACCTCTCTCCAATCTTGGCCAGTCTGTTTTTCCTTGTATTTCCACAGATCTTGTCTAGCCAAAGATTTGGACTTTACAATTGCCAACTCGATCACATCTGAGCTGTATCCCCTATCAAGGAACCTACTTCGACTTTCCTTCTGTTTTATACTGCAGTCCACCTCCTTGCTACATATCCGTCTGATATGAAGCATCTCCCCATACGGGATGCTTTTGATAAGATGAGGCGAATGCGCGCTGAAGGCATGAAGGAGTGTATTGCCTGCCGTAGGTTTTCTATAAAGGGTAGTAGATAACCTATTGTTAATTACCTGGACTCTTACATCCAGGAATGTGACCATATCCTTACTTATCTCAGACGTAAAATGTAAGTTAACTGTGTTGTTATTCAATAACTCAATAAAAGAAGTTGCACTCTCAGCATCACCGTCCCACACCATAAACAAATCATCGATATAGCGCAGCCATGTTACCACATTCTTGTTAAAAATCTGCTCACCCCATGAATAAACAGGCATAGCTGGGGGAGAAGTTGGCCCCCATAGCAACCCCCTGAGTCTGCTGATACATTTTTCCATCAAACAAAAATAAATTGCTTTCCAAGCAGAATAATAACATTTTGAGCAGCATATTACTATGTTGAGAGAATACAATTGGCCTATTCGTCAAAAAGTATTCAACCGCCCTCATTCCGTCATTATTCTTTATACATGTATATAAGGCAGACACATCCAGTGCTACCAATAAATACGTGGGCTTCAATATTATATTTTGTATCTTCATCAGAAAGTCACACGTGTCTTGCACAAATGATTTAAGACTTTTGACAAAGTCCTGCAAGAAGAAATCAATGTATCTTGAAAGGTTTTCCAAAAGGCCATCACATGCAGCGATGATGGGCCGTCCCGGTGGTTTATCCATATTTTTATGTACTTTAGGTATAAAGCAAATCATCGGGATAGTGGCGTGCTCTTTTTTGAGCTATTTGAACTCCTCCCAACTTAGCAGCCCAGTACTTTTCCAGGCTAGTAATTGCAAAAACAATGACTCCTGAGCATCCTTGAATTTTGTGAGAGAAACCTTTCTATTGTACTCAGTGTTATTTAGTTGGCTATGCGCCTCCTCCAAATATTCCTTTAAGGGCCATAGTACCAAATTACCACCTTTATCCAAGTTACGTATTATGATTTGATGATTTTCTTTCAACTTATTTACAAGTTGCCAGTATCTCCTCTCATGGTTGGTAAATTTTCTATTGGCATTATTGGTGGCGATGTTAAGTCTCTTTATTTGTGCAACTACTTGTTCATTAAAAACGTCTATGGAGTCTCACGCCATGATAGGTACAAATTTGGATTTCTGCTTAAA